>NW_026606179.1:34675000-35875000 GCF_029834395.1 Sorex fumeus
TGGGTACACCACAGGGAGTTTGCCAGACTCTGCCATGTGGGCAGGAAAAATTCGGTAACCTGCCAGGTTGTCCAAAGTAAGAATGAGATAATAAGATGTTGCGTGGCCGTGAATGTGGCTGTGCGCTTCCGAGAGCTGGGTTTTATAGTCTCTGGATCTTGGCCGTTGATGGGATTACACAGTGCTGGGGGTCAGATGGTGGGTGTGACCCCCGCCTACTGGAAGATGGAGGATCTGGGTGGAGGATGCTCAGCCCCCATCAGAGCAGGCTTGTAGATCTCAGCCCCGGGACCCGCATGCCTTTGTTCCTTTGCAGGTACCTTTATGCGTGTGGAGAGTAGATACAGAAACCAAAACTAACAAGAAAGCTTAGAGTTGAGGAAAGTGAGGCTGGGGTCCAAATCTATTACTGGGTAACTGGATGTCATTTTGCAACTGATGTATGCAGGTAATAGGGAAAGGCCCTTGGCAATGAAACCTGGATTAACAAAGTTTCATGGAAGAAGAATTCTAGGACTGATCCACCTTGTGGATACAGAAAACAAAGACCTGATAAGACCCTGAGGATATAGGCCCTCTCCCCAAGAGTTCCTCAAACCCTGGGACCTCTCCCTTAATCTGATTAAAATATGATCCAGCCCAAAGAAGACCATCACACTCCCAACCTCCCTGGTAGCCTCCTTAGCAACGGGACTTTTACCTAGGAAGAAGCCCCACGTGGGGGAAGGTTGGAGGAACCCTATAAAGGCCACCTTGAATAAAGGAAGGGCGCGCATAAGCTGCCTGAGCTCATGTGCTGCATAAGCCCATGTGGCTGAGCACATGTGGGCTGAGCACATGTGTTGCCCGCATCTCCCCTCTTGAGATGTGTACTTTCATGCTTTTCTGTATAATGCTAGGATGTGTGTAGAGGCTCTCTCCGCCCTTGGAGAAGCCTGTGTTCTCTCTTGAGTATGTTACTCTCTCACTCTCTCCCCCTCCACACCTTAAAATCCTCCAAATAAAATCTATTTATTTCACTACTTGTCTACTCCTGAAATTTCTTTCTGCGAGGCGAGACAAGAACCCAGTAACCCTGGGTCCCGGGTGGCAGAGGTGGTTGGGGAGAAACTGACCATCTTTCTCCTCCCAGCTTCACATAAGTCACCCGTGGGGCCCACCGACATCACAACTGTTTGGTCTCCATAGATCAGGTATTTTATTTGACTTTATCTCAATGGTAGCACAGAAAAAGGTGAGCAATTGGGTTAAAAATCATCATCAAACTGGCCAGATTATACAGGACATAGGCATTTGCCTTGCACATGATTGACCCTGGATTAATCCCCAGGGAACCGCATATGATTCCCTGAGCACTGTCAGGAGTGATCTGTGAACAGAGAGTCGGGAGTAATCACTGAGCATTGTGGGGTGTAGCCCCAAATCCCAAAAAAAGATTTAAAATTCAATAGCACTTGCTAAAGTCTAGCAAATATTTATAGAAGGGAAGTAAAGGTAAAAGATAAAGGCCCTGCCGTTGTTCGTCGATTTGCTCAAGCGGGCCCAGTAACGTTTCCATTGGAGACTTTGTTGTTACTGTGTCTGGCATATCGAATACTTCACGGGGAGCTTGCCAGGCTCTGCCGTGCGGGCAAGATACTCTCGGTAGCTTGCCGGGCTCTCCGAGAGGGGCGGAGGAATCGAACTCGGGTCGGCCATGTTGGCTGCGTGCAAGGCAAACACCCTACTGCTGTGTTATCACTCCAGCCCATAGAAGGGAGGAATACCTTTTTATTTTTTTAAATTTTTATTAGTGAGACACCATGAGGTACAGTTGTAGACTTACAAAGGAGTACCTTTTATAGCCCTGCATAGGAAATTCTCAATGGGAGAGAAAGATTGGGTTCAACTCTGCATAGTGTATGAGCAAGCAGCAATTTATAATTTTGGAGTAGGATGGGAGCGAGTGGTTCAAAAATGACTAAGGGGGATTCTGGCTAAACCAACCTAACGGGAATCTTACTGACTGAAAACAGACCACTGTGATCAGAAATCCCTAAGGGTTGGTGCAGGAGGAGGAGCCTGATCAGATACTGAGGGTTTGGGTTTTACTGAATTAGCAAGATCTGTGCTAAATATAAATGTTACAAGCATGCCCTGGACAGAGAAGTTTAAGAATATGACTAAAGCTTGGTCAAGCAAAGAATCTTTGTAAGCTTGTAAAATTGTTATAAACATTTCATAATCTTTAGATTAGATAACATCAGTGTACCCTTCAAGTTTAAATATTTTATCTCCCTAGCCTGCAAATTCTAATATTTTGGAAATAAAAGGTAGTAATAATTTTTTATGCAAAGCTACTTAATGATCACTAGAAGCCAGACTTAAAGAGCACAAAAATTTTACCTTACAGGGGAAAAAAAATATTTCGTCTAAATTCTCAGCTAGAATACTTGCAACGGCAGGCAAATATTGGTATTCTTGCAATAAGGAAAGGAAAACATAATCGGTTTAATATTAGTTTCATATGACTAAGGAATTTTCATAAGGAAATAAAAATTTGAATAAACAGTTGAACTTGAGTGTTTAATTGTGTTTACACTTGAGTGTTTACTGCATTTTGTTGAAGGCAGATAGATAGGGGGTGCAGTAAAGTGGGTTTGGGTAATGAGCATTTGAGAAAACTTAAGAAATTGAACAGTCCTGATGTAGCCCAAAGGCATGAAGATAACATCCTTTGAGATGCAAATTCCGAACTCTTTAGAGATTATAAAACTGAGGCACCACTCAGAGGAAGGTGGAGCCCCTCAGAAAAGGAGAAGCTACAGGAGACTCTAAAGGTCATATGAGAACAAAAAAGGAAGATCAAGAGTGCAAGACTTTCCCTGTGATAATGCACAGATGAATTTTTATGTATGCAGAACACTCTCTATTTCTCTTCCTCTCCGCTCACATCTCTTCATTTCTTTTAATTAAACTATTTTGCTTCACTAAGCACAGTGGGTAGGGCAGGGCGTATGCCTTGCACAAGGTCGACCTGGGTTCGATTCCTCCGCCCCTCTGGGAGAGCCCGGCAAGCTACCCACATGGCCAAGCCTGGAAAGCTACCCCTGATGTATTCAATATGCCAAAAACAGTAACAACAAGTAAATCTCATAATTTGTTGTGAGGTGCTACTGGTGCCGGCTGGAGCAAATCCATGAACAGCATAAGGACAGTGCTACAGTGTTTCACTATTTAGCCTCCTCCTGAAACTTTTTGCTACAAGGGAAGGCAACTGACATAGAATACCTCAGTTTAGTACTGTCTTTCCTTTCCTGCAAAGAACAATTCCTCGCTCCAGCCGGAGTCTACAGTTCACCAAGAAGTGGGTGGTGAGGGCCAGTTCCCGTGCCAGGCAGCACGAGTGGGCTTCAGGCTCTGCTTGACAGATGCCTCATGGGATTTGTGGGAAGTATGTGTCTATGCTGTGTAGGTGTACCAATCAGATTTAACCAGTCTTGCACACCAAGCATTTTCCCTGGTGGCTGAGCACAGAAGCAGAAATACAGTGTTCTTTGTAGCTACTTCCCAACTTTACCAAGCCACCTGCAACAATTTGATGAAGAGTGAAAAGTCTAGATTTTAAAAAAAATAATCAGACAAAAAGGAGCATGTGCTAAGAGTTGTAAACTGGGGATTCATGCAAGACTAGATTGCTCAAATTCCTCTCCATGGCTCTCCATCTTTGGAGATAAAGACCATCTGCTCTCTGAAGACAGAGATCACAGAGGAACTTTAAAGAATGTAAGGAGGCATCCTTTTCCTCATCCCAGAAGGAAAGCACCTTTCTTCTGGATGCATCTTTCCTATGAATCTTCCTGGACCTGCTCCTATATCTAATATATATATATATATATATATATATATATATATATATATATATCCCATATATCTCCTACTTAAAATAACATGATGCTATATACTGAGGTAATGTGTTTTGAGTCCTGTTAACCCATTATTATTTCTCTTTGCCTATAAACATAAATAATCATACGAAGCCCTTCCTTAGGAACGTACTAAAAGTAAGGTGCTTGTTTGAAGGCCTGAATTTAAAATTTTTCTAAGAACACAGCAGAAGAGCTGGGGGAGAGAGGGTACCATTTCTTCTCTCCAAACTCAGCATCTCTTCTGGCCCTACTTCGTGCGTCTTTGCTCAGCCTTTATTTGCAACTTGGATGTACCACTGCCAACTAACATTTTAGCCTCCACATTCCCTCTTGAGCCTCCAAGAAAGACTGCAGCCCTCTGACTTACTTGTGAAGCTTGAGACTTCGACAACAAACTAGACTGGCAAACCCAGCTCTGCAAAGTTTACCGTGAGCCCTGCAGTTCTCCTGTGCTATTAACACTGTACCTAATGAGAAGTACTAGCCTGAGTGGCAGCTACAAAGACATCATATCTTAAAATGTGATATTTGATCACAGGGGGATTTGGCAGTGGATAGTTTATAATTCTAAATTTAAATCCTTCCTGAATTTCAGAGGTTCTACTATCAAAATCCTTTTAGGATATTTCAAAGTGTGTAATCTGTTTAGAATTTAAAAAAAAAAAAACCCTCCCTGGTCCATTCTTTCTCCAAAATGAATCCTGCTCCATTTCAAGCTTCCTTGAAGAAGAAGAAGAAGAAGAAGAAGAAGAAGAAGAAGAAGAAGAAGAAGAAGAAGAAGAAGAAGAAGAAGAAGAAGAAGAAGAAGAAGAGGAGGAGAAGGAGGAGGAGGAGGAGGAGGAGGAGGAGGAGGAGGAGGAGGAAGAAGAAGAAGAAGAAGAAGAAGAAGAAGAAGAAGAAGAAGAAGAAGAAGAAGAAGAAGAAGAAGAAGAAGAAGAAGAAAGGAAGAAATGTCTTTAAAAATTATTTTATTGTTTATTTGACTTAGAGGCAGCTGTTTCTAAGACATCCAATGAAATCTTCTTACTCAAATAATGTGAAAGTTCTTTCAAGTGGTAGCAAATAAACCCAGAAAAAAATTTACTTAAAAAAACATAGAGGGAATAAAAATAAAATCAAGAAGCTAAGCTAAGGAAAAGAAACTAGAAGTACACAAGAAAGAAGTACAAAACTCTCTTCCTCTTTCTATGTACTTGAAGCAATTCTAGGAGCTAGCAGTCTGGTAGCTGATTATTAGTGAAATTAGAGGGTGGAGAATAAGTGTTCCCTTGAGTCCAGCATATGTGAATAAAAAGGAGAGAGGAGGACATGGGGGAGCAGAGAATGAGCAGAAGGTGAAGTGGTTCTAAGCGAGATGGAGGACAGGAAGGGACATTGGTCTGAGCAAGTACTAACCCCAGGGGCAGACCCAGACCTTTCCAGGGGTTGAATAAATGTTGCAATGAGGAGGGTGTCTCTAAAGACCTTGCACAGGTGGGGCCTCAGAATAGCTGAGCTTCATGGACACATTTTTTCCATGTGATTTTCATTCCATTTTCATCATCTGTTATAACATAAAATTTCATCAACTGTAAATGTCAGTTCTTCCCTTTATTATTTGCTAATGTCATAAAAATCTGAATTGTTTGCTTTGTTAAAGGGCTTGCTGGGCATTGACTTTTTCTTATTTGTACTTTACTACCCCAAATGTGTGGGGCTTATTTATTTTTTTAAAAAAAAAATAACATCCCTTTTGAAATGGGATTTAAATAACAGAGCAAGGTTTGCCATTATCATAAATGTATAAAGTGCTTTGTGAGTAATAAAATGGATCATGGATTCAGGATAATTCAAACTGAAATGTTATGTTCAGTATCAAGATTAGATTACGTTAATGCAGTTCATTTTAAATGGTTTAAAGGCCATCAGATGCATGTGAAAAGAATCTGTATCATAACTTAGAATAAATAGACTGAGACATTTGTTTATAATGTCAGTGCTAAACAAATCTATTACTACATTTCTGCATGTAGCGTTATATTACCACTGCTATTAAACAAACAGAGCATGAAGATAAATTATAGCTTTAATTATAAACATTACCTTTGCGTATTTATTAATTTAAAATGGAACAATGTTCAATAACCTTAGGTTATTTATATCAGCTAACATTTTAATTAACTTTGTTGTATTTATGCTTCTTGGTAATTGTTGCTACCAGGCACATGGAGCTCCTTGAATAATGGAGGCAATCTAACCTATCCCTGTGCATATTACCCATTAATGGGATGGTAACATTGTAACTCCTGCCAGAGTCAGACTCTGCTGCACAGCTTAGCTTGGTTAGGAGCCTATGGCTCCAAAATTTGCCTTTCTTCTTGGAAATCACCAATGGAGCACCTGAAATTCCTGGTGCTGGAGAAAGGTGGCAGAGTACCAATTTTTGTGTGAACCAAGAATCATTAAGCATTTTCTAAGAAGAGGATCAGGAAAAGCTTCAGACTTTACCTATTTGCCATAAGACCATAGTCCTCTCAATAGTCTTTAACCACCCATCATAGATGTGAATCTCAACTTTAGATAATGACTGTTAGAATTTTTTATTTTTCATTAAGTGACTTAAGTTTTTTCTTCACACCTCCATATGAAGAGATTGATGGAAAAAAAAAAGAGATTGATGGAGAATCCTCTCTCTGTCTTTGTTGGAGTTGTACTAAAATTCAGAATAGAGAACTCTAGCCTCAACCCACTCCTTTTCTTCGATAGATAATTTCTGTCTGCCTACCCTTGGTCTTTTGAAATATCACTGCCCCCCCCCCCCCCAGTTTCATGCCATACAGAGGTCTGGATATAAGATAATATCATGCGTTGAACTAAGGAATAAGAATAACCAATCCCTGTACTTATGTACAAGTACTTTTTTTTTTTCAGGGAGAAAAGTGTTTTTATTACTTGCTAGGACTTCCATAAAAAGTATTACAATTGGGGAAGTTGAAGGAACTAAAATGTATTTTCTCACAATTCAGAAAGCTAGTAGTATGAAACCAAAATGTAAATAAGATTGGTTTCATTCAAGGACTCAGAGAGAAGGAGCTGTTAGCCACTCTCTTTGGCTTATTGATGGCAGTCTTCTTGTTCCTACAAATTCTTTCAGGATACCAAATTTCCTCTATTATAAGGACACCAGTTAATTAGATAAATAGCCTCATTTTAAAAGAATTACTTTTGCAAGGACATCATCTCCAAAAAGATCACATTGTGAAGTTTTAGAGGTTAGGACTTTAACACATTGATTTTACATGAGGCTCTAGGGACAAACCAATATTTAAAAGTACTATATCTTAATAGTGCAGTGAGCAGACTCAATTCCCAGTACCCCATATGAGACCACCTGTGATCCCTGATCTCAGAGGTAGAAGTAAACCCTGAGCATCACTGGGTGTGATCCCGAACCCAACAAACAAAAAGTATTATATCTTAACCAGTTTCAACAGATACAAATATAATAATATAAAGATAATTTTAGATTTTTAGACTGTGCTAAAGATATGATAAACCACTGGCATTAAATATTAAGTGAAGAATCATAATAAAGACTTCATGAAATGTTTGGAAGCAATATTTCTAAATAATTCTATCACTTTATGTAAGTAATGTTTTAAATATCTAAATCAATAAAATTAATATATAAGATGGGCTGGAGCGATAGCACAGCAGGTAGGGCATTTGCCTTGCACGTGGCTGACCCAGATTCGATTCCTCCATCCCTCTTGGAGAGTCCAGCAAGCTACCAAGCGTATCCCTCCAGCAGAGCCTGGCAAGTTTTCCATGGCATATTCGATATGCCAAAAACAGTAACAAGTCTCACAATGGAGATGTTACTGGTGCCTGCTTGAGCAAATTGATGAACAACGGGAGGACAGTGCTACAGTGCTAATATATAAGCTATTTTGCTATAGCACTGTGTTCTAGTTAGTGCTAAAGTTTTCTAAATTTGTTAACTATAAAGGTTTTTAAATCCCATCACTAAGAAATTATGGGATCTCCCGTAGCCTGCTTGCTTTATATTTGAAAAGCATGTGTGCATGAGCTAGAGCCAACTTTACCTCCCCCTGGTTTGCTTAATCAACTTGCTTCTCATGAGAAACTATGCCATTCTTGCTGTGAATTAAAACTCCATCACTGTCTCCTGAAAAGAGAAAAAAATTGTTCATGTTCATTTATTCAGTTGTATGCTACAATCATTTTTTAAAAGACCATACTTGTCTTCAGTGTTAGAGTGAGTGGGACTTCTTCCTCAAGGAAGTGGTTTTTCGTCATTCCTTCATCCTTGTAGCACAATACTTGGACCATTTTTCCCCCTACACAATAAATATTTTGAAGCTGAACTCGGTGATGATTGCCTGTGTTTCAAGTTCAATTTTCCTTGCTAACTAATTAAGCAATTTCAACTTAAACAAGTAACACCTGTCTCTTGAAGAAAATCTGAGCAATGAGGATTTTTAAGATTGCCTAGAAGGTGAATGCCAGGCGACAACACAAGTATCCAACAACAAATGTGTGGATAAAGAAACCATGGTGTACTGTGGAATACTACTGAGCTATGAGAAAAAAATGAAATCCTGTCCTCCAGTTTCACTTGGGTAAAATTGAAGAGTGTCCTACTAAGTGAAGTGAATCAGAAGTAGAAAGGCAAAATACCAGATGATCTGACTCATACATAAAATATACAGAAACAAAACAAGGGAATAGGCAATGGCCAACGTAAACAGACCTTGAGTCTGTCTATAGAGCTAAATCTGCTAATTTGTGCGTGGGAGAGGGGGGTGGTGGGGGTGGAGGGGTGGGATTGAGTCACAGGGGTAGGGGCAAGAAACAAGAACAAACCTCGAGACAGTGTGAGAGGATCATCCACCAGCACTCTTGAACACTCTGTTCCCGAGACATTAATATTAACATTATTATAAATAATGGTGCCTCAACATTTTTTATGGGTGAAAACTGCCTACTAGGCTACAAGGTTGTTTTTAACAAAATGTAGACAATATAGTACATGTTTTCATTTCAGTTGTACATTTTGTATAGTCAAATTATTTTCCTCTTTATTATGCATAACGACTATATCCTGGCCCATTGAATGGACGTCAATATTTATTAAACCTAAATGCCCACCTCCGAGTGAGTGTTTATTTTCAAATTTTTGATGTTTCAGATGTACACAGAAGTAGCTAGAAGCCTATCAGAAATCTCAGTGGTCACGTGGATCTAAAATAAGTAGCACAGCGGGTAGGGCGTTTGCCTTGCACGCAGCCAACATGGCCGACCCAGGTTCGATTCCCAGCATCCTATATGGTCCTCTAAGCTACCACCAGGAGTAATTCCTGAGTGCATGAGCCAGGAGTAACCCCTGAGCATCGCCGGGTGTGACCCCAAAAAAGCAAAAAATAAATAAATAAATAAATAAATAAAATAAGTATTAGTATAAAAGACAGGAAGACAAACAAAAGAAAGATCAGATCTTGAGGGCAAACATTAAAATGTACACTCCCCAATGCATAGAATTTTCTATCCTCTCAAATACACAATGAATCAGCCTTAAAATTAAAAAAAAAAATACATCCACAGAAAAAAAAATCCCAACAAACAATAAGAATACGAAGAAGATGTTCAGGGCAGGAGGCCGGGGCAATATTACAGTGAGAAGGGCACTTGCTTCGCAAGCAGTCAACCCAGATTTGATCCCCAGCACCCCATATGGTCCCCCAAACCCAGCCAGAAGTGATCTATGAGTGCAGAGCCAGGATTAAACCTGAACACAGCTGGGTGTGATTGAAAAAGAAAAAAAATGTACAGGTGTTCTTTCAAGAAATTAACCAGAACATTTAGAAAATTTTCCTTCTCAGGCTAGGGATATATTTTACAAGATTGAAGTACATGATCACTAAAACCATCCCAGGCTCCACATGATCCCCAGAGCACCACATGCAGTTAATGATCAGAGAAAAGTTCATATCCTTAACTACCTACAACAATTAAATCATGAATACAAACTCCCACCTCAAAATAAGTAAAAGGCAAAGTGAATAATAAGATAGAAATAATAAAGACAAAGGCATACTTCTTGAGTAAAACACAGAAAATTTTAAATTAATAAGTAATTCATTTTATTTCTCCTTTTTAAAAAAATTGACATATAAAACAATAGAAACCAAACCAAGGAGTCATATAGATACAAGAGAAAGATGCTTGCCCTGAATTTAGTAAGTTGCTGGCCCAAATTTGTTCTAGGTAAGGTAAAGGCCCTCCCGTTGTTCGTCGATTTGCTCGAGCGGACCCAGTAACGTCTCCATTGGAGACTTCGTTATTACTGTGTTTGGCATATCCAATACATCACAGGGGGCTTGCCAGGCTCTGCCGTGCGAGCGAGATACTCTCGGTAGCTTGCTGGGCTCTCCGAGAGGGGTGGAGGAATCGAACTCGGGTCAGCCATGTTGGCTGCGTGCAAGGCAAATGCCCTACCGCTGTGCTATGGCTCCAGGTGGCTCCATGGCTCAATGGATAGTGCATTGGACTTCTAATTTGTTCTAGTCATGGCATAAGTTCCACTGAGTACCACTAAGAATAATCCCTGAGCAAAAAATCAAGAGTTAGCCTTGGATGTGGGCTAAAATTTCACACACACACACACCCCACAGACACACACAAGATACTTTGGAGAGATCCAGGTAGGGCAATCACTAAGTAATGGACATGTAAATACAACTCCAGGCTGTGGAAGTGGAGAACAGGGCATCCCATTTAACTAAGCAGTAAGAATTCCCTAAGTGGGGAGTCTGGGCTGAGGGGTAATTTCCTGATGACTCCTTGGTATTCTAACAGCAAGTGTTGTTATTATTGGTTATTATAGGGGATTATTTGATTTGTTATGGTTGTTAATATATTTTGATTGTTAGTTAAGGGTGAATGTCAGAGAATTTTGGTTTTGTATTTGGTTGTCTGCTTTTTTCTGACACAGCTTTAATAACCTCTGCTACTGTTTCTGGGGAATTTTTTTTTAATGGGTGGAGACTTTTAAAAATCCCTTTAAAATTCCTGATGGTCACTCTCCTGGAGTCCTACCCTTTCTCCTCCACCCCCCACCCAACCACCCACACGCATATTCAGATCAGGAAGGTGAACTGAAAGTATTTCCTCCCACTGAGTCTCCCCATAGGGTCTAGGAGCTAGGAGCAGGTCCTGGATATTGCTAGCACCATCCCAAGGATGGGAGATGATAGAAGCTAGGAACAGTAGGTCCATAGTTAAGAACTCCCAGCATGCCTTTGGAGTGATTGGTCTGGCCTTCCTCTCTTCTAAGTATTCATGCACACCTCAACCTGGAGAAATAAAGCTGACTTTCAAAGTCCAGTACAGCTGTATAATTTGGTTATGCATCTAGAGCAAGAATGCACTAGTGTCACTGTCACTGTCACTGTCATCCTGTTAATCATCGATTACTCGAGCGGGCATCAGTAGCTTCTCCATTTGTCCCATCCCTGAATTTTAGCATTGTAAACTTTATGTTCTCTCTCTGAGGATGCTGCATGCCAGCTGGATGTCCTAGGGCATAATGGTGATGCACTTGGCGGGGAATGCACAAAGGTTGGTGTCCTCGAAGAGCCCCACCAGGTAGTCCTTGCACGCTTCCTGCAGCACCATGACCGCCGGGCTCTGGGAACGCAGGTCCATTATGAAGTCCTACGCGATCTCGTGCACCAGCTGTTGGAACTCAGCTGGCGGATCTCGCATAGCGCCACCATGTTGGGCCAGTAGCAGTGCGGCTTCTTCATGCCACCAGTGGCTGGCATGCTCTTGCGGGCCGCCTTGGTGGCCAGCTGCTTGTGGGATGCCTTCCTTGCATGCCATCTGCTTAGTATACAAGCCCTCTCGTTCTTCCCAATTTAGCTGGACGCTCCTTCAGGGTTAGGGAACTGAGACCAATTTTAGCTATTGTTGTTGGCATACGTGGGACATCACAGGTGGCGCAGGGCTAGATACCCTCGGTAGCTTGCTGGGCTCTCCAGGAGGAAGATGGAGGTGTAGTCAGAAAATTATCCTGTGAACCCAAGTACATATTCCTGGCTTGTCACTTGATCCTCCAGATGGAGACTAGCAAGGCTATTGGGGGTCAGGGGGTTCAAAAGGGCAATGTCATGGTTGTTGTTGCCTCTCTCCATTTATAACAACATTTCCTACACTGTTTACCTTCTGTAATGTGGTCCCAGCCCTCATCTGGGTAGCTTCCAGTACCCCTACCCCATACTGTCATGACTGCAACACCTCAGGCCTTAGGTGCGGGGACCAATGTGGCTATTTCTCTCTGGGTTACCACACTTTCCTGTTTGGCTTTTGCAGCATTCACAACCTTTTCATAATTAGTCCCCCCTCTTAACTTCTTTGAATGTATGATCTGTCATTGTTCTAGATTCTATTTGTTCCAGAGTACCACCTTTTCACACTGAGCAGGAAGGAAAGACCTGAGCATGCACACTGGGGAAACCAAGAAGTCAAGAGTTAGACTGAAGTAAGGAGTTTGTTGGGTTTTTTGTTTGTTTGTTTTGGATTTTGGTCCACACTCCTGGTGGGCTCAGGAGATCATAGGAGGTGCCAGGGATCAAACCAAACAGCCATGTGCAAGGTTAGTACCCTACCTACTAAACTAATCTCTCTGGCCTCAGTAAGGGAGTTTTTGAAGGGAAGTAAAATGGAGACTGAACTTATTTCCTCAATCCATCAAGAAGCCCAAACTATGAATCTTTAGAGAACTTACTTTAAAACAGAGCATTCCTTCAGGACATAGTGGTTAAGGCACTTGTCTTGAAGTTGCATTTAATTCCTGGCACCACCTATAATCTCCCAGCCATTGGAGTGACCCCTGAGCACAGAAACGGAAGTAAGCTCTGAGTACCAAAGGATATGGACCAACTTCCCCCCCCCCCAAAAAAAAAAACCCAAAATGAAATGAAAACCCAAGCACCGCTAGTCTACAAATTCTTCCTGGCAAGATAAGTAGGTCATTAAATCTTCTAGTCCTAGTAGTTTCACACTGCTAAGCAACCTGTTGACTGAGGCAGGTGATTGAGATGACCCGACTGATCATTTTAAATCTCTCTTATGTAAAGAGAGGTAACATATATAAATTATAAACATAAGTCTCGGTATAGGATATCAGACTCTACAGATATCCTAGCAACAGACACCAACAGGAAAAGGATTTTATCAGCAGAGAACCTGGACAAGTATTCTGATTATGTGATGACAGAAAGACAAGAGGAAGATCAATGACAGGCAACCAGCCCAGCAATGGGTGACTAGTAATGGGAGACTAGAAACAAGTGAGTGGCAGGCGGCACTGGCAAGTGGCCTGAGCATCAGAATAGGGTAGAGTCAGGGCTGCTTACTAGGTGGAGAAGAAGAGAAACAGCAGTTGGGTTTGCTGCCTCAGGGGTTTATTTCTGGAGTTGATATGGCCCATAGAGAAATACTGACATGAGCTGTGAAATAAAGAGCTGTTAAATGGTTGCAATTAAAGATATCTGGTGGTTGATGTGTTATTTTTCATGCTGATTCTAATAGCCTTAAAGTTGGTTACTATAAGACCAGTTGTGAACAGTTCTGCAGAATTAGACCAATGCTGTTGATTTGCAAGGGTGGACACTAAATCCAACAGAGCTTGGGGTTTACTTCTAGATTTGTAGTTAGGGGTCAGTCCTGGAGGAGGAACTATGGGGACCATATGTGGTACTGAAGATAGAATCCAAGTTGGCTCTGTATGCAAGGCAAGTGCCCTATCCTCTATGCTATAACCTCAGCCCAGTTGTTGTTAATCTTATCTTCATGTTTGCCAGCTGCTATAGCAGACCTTATTAGGCATGTGTGGACCAGGGGCCAGGCTCATAGTACTGAGTGGAGGATTTCTTAACAACAGACAATGGAGCTGGAAGATTGGAGAGGTAATTTTGTATCTCATGCTCTAGAACTTAAAACCTCTGACCATGTTTCCTTCTTGGAGTCATTCTGTCCTAAGTTATTCTTAGGCAAAAGTTCTCTACCACCTCTCATCCTTCTACAAACCTTTGGAAGAGGTCCCGTTTCTCATAAATTTCTATTTCTTGAGAGCTGAAAATCCTAGGTGTCTGTTACAGAAGAAATCGGAAAGGAACCATCATAAGGCAGAAAGTAAAGCAGGAAACCCCTAGACCTTTCCTGTAATTCTTCTTTTTCCCCTCATAACAAACTTATATTTTAGTTTGTGTCTCCAAAAAATATAATGTTGATAGTCAAATGAGATGCTTCTCCAACTCCTTCAACAGGATCAATGTCTGCCAGCATTAGGGGCTCTAACTGTCTCTTAGGAAAAAGAAAGCTTAGATAGACCTAATATTTGAACTCAGTGACTAAGCTAGGTCATGATCATAATCTTAATAACACTCCAGCTTAATCAAGTTAACCTTACTACCTTAGCTATCATTTAATTGCCTTTGGTTTATTTCTTGCATATTCAGTGGTTATGTGATAGAAACTTAACAATTGAGCCACTTAAGGGGGGGGAAACACAAATATTAACACACATTGCCTGAGAAATTCAGATTGAATGGAGCAATTTCACATTCATCATGTATTTTTTCGTTCTTAACTACTGAGTAAAGATGGGTCAGGGAGGCTAGGGGGAGAATTAACCTGTATTTAAATGTGCATCTTTTCCTACATAGATATTCACAGTTGTGCTTATAAAATGATCTAAGTAAATGTGCCTCATTAACCTATATTTATCTGTGTTGAGTACATGGTGATCCTTGATATTCCTGGAATTGATTATCTCTCTCTAGGTGAATCTCAAAGAACCCTGGGCAGAAGAGACATCAGTGGGTCTTTTGGAATTTCCAAGAGATTTTAATTTCCAATCCCTCTTCCCTGACCATTAATCCCCATCTACTTTTCTTGTTCCAGTGGAAATTTCAGATCACTTTATCATTTCTCCCAAGCTGAAACTCTGACCTAACAGAAGCCTTTGACCTCCCCAAAGCTGCTATACCATACCATGCAATTTCTGCAACCTATCAGAGTGTTATACTACTCTCACTGAGGGATGATGCTGCAATCAGAAGTGAGTCAAAATTAGTTGAGCTTTTGGAGTTGCATAATGTGGCCACTGAAGGATGAGAGGCAGATCCCACAGAAGGAAGAGGCTCTGGAAAACCCACTAGTTCTGTTCAAAGAGGCCAAGAATATTGTGCAGTGTTCAAGTTGACTTAGCACAAAGGCAGACCCCCAGACTTTGATCCACAGCAAGTGCTCAAAAGTTTGTCATTGGGCAAGTGAATTAATGAATCTTGAGTGACACTAGTTTAGCATAGTTAGAAGAGCAAACCTAAAATTTCACGCTGAAGAGACTTAGAAATTGCCTAGGTGTTTGCCTTCCCTTTAAAGACAAAAGGATCATCAAAAGCAACCTCTGGAATTAGACAACTACTCTACAACTAGAGAAGTATTACTGAAGGGCCAGAGAGATAATACAACCGGTAAGGTGTTTGCCTTGTATGCATCTAAACTACATTTAATCCCACATGATCCCTCTGAGTATAGAATCAGGAATACTCCCTGAGACCCGCTGGATAATACCCCCCTAAAACAAACAAACAAGAAAGTACTACTGAAAAAATGTCCTAGCCTCTTGAAGACTAAGTTTTTCAATCTTCGGAATGAGATAATAATGGTAGGTAGATTATAGAGTTGTTGAAGTTAGAGAACAGAACACACATTCTATACTAAGAAAAGAAGCATATATATATATATATATATATATGTGTGTATATATATATACACACACGCGCGCACATTTGTATATGTTTGTTTATGTACATATACATATATGCTTTTATATATATAAATATATATACATGTATGTGTATATATATATCAACATGATGAATTACCTGGTACCTGAGTTGCACAGGAGGAAGAGGAAGGGAGTGGCTTGGAACGGCTTCAAGACCATCGAAGAAATAGCTAAGAGGACAAAGAACCTCCAATTCCAGGCACATCTCTTCATTCCGCTGTTCTTCCTGCGTTAACATATGCCTCAGAGACCTGGGCCCTGCCAAAATAGGATGAGAACGCTATTCCAGTCTCCCAAAGAGGAATCAAAAGAGCTTCATGCTTGGAGTATCAAGCTTCACTCAAGTAAGAGAAAGAATCTGGAGTTCCAACCTCCATCGATGATCAAGAATCAGGGACGCTGTCTTGTTTGCCAAGGCATCGAAAATCAGATGGGCTGGACATGGAATGTGATTTGGAGATGACCACTGAACTAGAGCCATTATCAACTGGATTCCATGGGACGTCAAAAGATTGTGTGGCTGCCCACCTATGAGATGGTCAGACTTCTTTGTCAAGACCCTGAACAATCAGTTTGAGGCTCTTTGTGTTCCTGGAGCGAGCAGATGTCATTGGGCTACACTAGCACACAACAGGGATGAGTGGAAACATTACTGGCGCCCACTCGAGCAGATCTATGAGTAACAGGATGTGAAGTGATCAAGTGATCAAGTGATATATATATATATATATATATATGTAATGACTGGGTCATTATAATATATCATATATATTATATATATAATGACTGGGTCAGAACTTGGACATTTTATTCACTTTTTTTTAAGACATGGGCAGTTTCTCCTCTCAGACAAAAGTATTGATGGAGACCTCATATTAAGCAGATCACAGCAGATTTCCTCTGGTAGACATGATGGGAAGCCACAAAACTCAAGTCAAGTTCTTTGTCCCTTGCTATGGTCCCAGAGTTACATCCAGAACAGTTTAAAATTCTGGAGAAAAAATGTGACATACCAGTGGATCCTTTGTCTTCTGTGGACAAAGACACCAATGCTCAGAGAGGAGAGATTAGCAACTTTGATCACAGCAAGTTTCTGACCCCATTTGTTAGGTTTTCCTCTGCCCCCAAATCTCAGATTAGGAGAGATTTTGAGAATGAAATAAACTGAGTCCTAATCTCATAATATCCTTTGTTATTGGACCAGCTTGTTTGGGTTTCTTCATGACTAGGACTTCTAATACTAGAGAATTCTGGCCAAATTGTTCTGACCTGCAACTCTCACAACATAATCAGTTACTACTTTGGCATATTATGTGAAGTGATTTCTCTCAGTGAGTAAATACAGGATAACAGCTCTTATTGGCTACTGAGGACACACCCAAATCCGGTGTGAGTAGCTACCTATCCATACCTCAGCCATGGAGTTAATAAATGAACTAAAATGTAAGTGTCCTCACTCTCCACCCAAGTTCTCCTTCCCAATCCTGAAGATTGTATGACACAACCAAAAACCACAAAGGTCTAGCCTATAATTAACTATGTTCCTACCTGTGACATTAATAGGGACTGAATAAAATAGATAAATGCCACACAAATGTGGACCATCATACTTTCTACAATTCACTTAGCATGAGGAAGGATGAGCAAATTGAAGCCATATCTTAGAATATATGATGGAATTAGTTGTGGTTGCATAGAAAGTTGGATAGAAAAGGTATACTTTTAGTAATGACCACTAATCTAGATTATATAGATATTGATGGTCTGGAGCAATAGGACAGCAGTAGGGAGTTTGCCTTGCACGCAGCCTACCCGACCTAGCTGGGTTCGATTCCTCCGCCCCTCTCGGAGAGCCCGGCAAGCTACCAAGAGTATCTTGCCTGCACGGCAAAGCCTGGCAAGCTACCCATAACATATTCAATATGCCAAACACAGTAACAGCAAGTCTCACGATGGAGACATTACTGGGCCCGTGCGAGCAAATTGATGAACAATGGAGGACAGTGTTACAGTGCAGTGGGATTTATAATAATGCATACCAGAGAAATATCATGTTAAAATAAAAATTTAGTTAAATATAAAATGAAAATTTAAACTGAGTCAATGTTCAAGGATAGATAAGAGAAAAGGTTGACCTGACAAGTTAATGATGGGGCACTATGATAATGTTCTGGTTGAATGCTATTCACACAGGACAGGACCTTAATCAATACTTGTTCATTATTTATTCTATTACTGCTTTAAAAAGTTTACTATTTGTTAGAGTACATCATCCCTCAATTATTTCCAAACCATTTTATGAGAATCACAATGTATAGTGCTGATAGCCCCTAGCATCACTAGCCTAAATAGCAATTCTAGACCAAGCCCTTATTCATCAAACATGCACAGCGAGGCCATTTATCATGAGGAATGCCACCAGAGTCCCGAGTTTAGCTAGAGAGAATTCCTATCACTCTGATTTAAATAACTGTTTACCCTGTACCACCAATATTTTTAACATCAACCTTATGTTGATGGCAGCCACTTCGGGAGGTTGCTAAAACAGACCACACCTGGTGATGCTAAGATAGGCATGAGGTGCTAGGAGTCAAATTCACATATGCCAGTCATGGACTCCACTACTTGCTCCATATCCATAGCCCCAAAAATAAATAATATCAACTTGAATATTCCTCATCAGGAAAGAAACTTCTCAGGTTTTCCCATTGCAATCATATATGTTATGTGGATTCATCTGGATGAAATGAACAATATCAATCCTTCTTATTGATTCATATATGATGTTCCATTTATTCAAGTGTTCTCTAAACCCATGTTCTTCAACTGTAATCTCCAATCAGTCTATGGAAATTTCCTAGTCTTCTTGGTTGTCTGCCAAGAATTCCTTCCCCACATTCTCATCTCCCCACCCCTACTCCCCTATCCCACATCCATCATGTAGCAGCTACATGATTTGGGCATTTAATTGTTGTGAGGCAAGAGAGATGCTGCATTGGTTTTGGTTTCGGTTTTGTCTTCAATGAGTCCACAAAGTTTTTCTATTTTCCCCAGTACACAGGTACACAAAAGGTTGAAGAATGCTACTCTAAACTATTAAGTTGTTATGTCACAAAACTTTCTGATTTTCTTATAAATATCTAAAAGATATTGCTTTTTTTGCAATAGCCTAAGTTTAAACAAGAGCCTTTGGTTTTTTTTTGCTAGGCCACACCTAGAAATGCTCAGGGGTTACTCCTGGCTCTGCACTTAGGAATTACCACTGGTGGTACTCAGGTGACCATATGGAATGCTGGAGGTAAAACCCAGGTCAGCAATGTACAAGGCAAATGCTCTATCCCTGTACTATCTCTATAACCCCCCAGATTATTTTTCAATCAATAAAACTATCCAAGAAAAATTCTCTTAATTTGAGTTGCTTTTCTTTTTTACTCCCACAGAGAACACAAAATTATCAGAATTAACACACATATACATTTCAAACTGTATAACATATGTATAATATTCTCTACATATATCTATATTAAAGTGTCTACAATCACAAATCACAATCACAAATCATTCTGTTAATCTTCAAGTGCCTCGAGCAGGCCCCAGTAACATCTCCTTCATCCTAACCCTGAGATTATATTCAAGGCTCTTTAGGAGAATGAGACCCATCATTGTTACTGGTATTTGTCATATTGGGTACGACACAGGGAGTTTGCCAGACTCTGATGTGTGGGCAGGCTACATTCGGTAGCCTGCCAGTTTGTCCAAAGTAGGAATGAGATAATAAGATGTCATAATAGGATGTCGCATGGCCGCAAATGCGGCCGCGCAGTTCCGGGAGCTGCTTTTTATAGTCTCTGAGTCTTGGCCGTTGATGGGATTACACAGTGCCAGGGGGCCAGTTGGTGGGTGTGACTCCCGCCTACTGGAATTTGGAGGATCTGGGTGGAGGATGCTCGGCCCAAATCTGAGTAGGCTTGGAGATCTCGGCTACATTGCTAAGTGTCTACATTGCTAAGAAACCAAGACTTTCCAAACTGAGATCACAGAGACGATTATTTTGTCTTTTAAAAATAGTTTATATACAGAAAAGAAATATAAGTAAAACTTTTGTATAATTGTTAAAAATATCTTAATGGTTGCATTCCTACTAAAATAATTTCTTGGTATTTATTTTTGTGAAAGTTAATTATTATTCTGAGTTTAACTATTATTCTGGAATTTCAAAAGTGCTATATTTTTATACTACTTGGGTATACTCATTAAACTCTTTTTGGTTTTGATTTTTTTTATTTTTTTACATTTGAGGGTATTTTTTTTATATTGTTATTAGGCACAATGATTTACAATATTGTTCACAATAACCTTTTGGACAAATAATGTTGCAAACAATGTCCTCCACCACCAGCATGCCAGTGTCCCTCCACCGATGTTTCAAGGTTCCTTTTCAACTCTCCACTTCACCTTCTTGGAAATTCAGCACTGTAGATCAATGATAATGATTTTTTTATGTATAAAATAAAGTTCTATAAAATCATAATTTTTTCCAACATTTATCCCGCATTAGTTTTCAAGTTTATCTCAGAGGCCAAAGTCTCCAAATATAGAATAATAGTGGTGTTTGACCAGATCTTTATTTTTTTTTGCTTTTTTTTTTAATTTAATCTTTTTTTTTTATTAGTGAAACACCATGAGGTACATTTATAGACTTATAAATTTTTGTGCTTGGGTTTCAGTTATACAATGATCGAGTACCCATCCCTCCACCAGTGCCCATCCTCCCCCACCACGGGTCCTAGCATCCCTCCCACCTCCCATCCCCCCCCCCCCCCCCCCCCGTCCCACCCTGCCGCTGTGGCAGGGCATTCCCCCTTGTTCTCTCTCTCTTCTTTTGGGTACTGTGTTTTGCCAGAGAGGCATTAAGTGGCAATCATGTTTGGTCTATAGACTACTTTTAGCATGTCTCTCCCATCCTGGGGGGTCTTCACAACACCCTTTATTTGGTGGTCTCTTCTCTATCTGAGCTTCCTTTTCACCTAGCACATGTGACTGGCCTTCAAGTCATGGAGCAAAATTCCTGGTACTAATCTGAGCCATTCCTGGGTGTTAGTCTCCCGTTTTGTTGCTTTATGTTCCCCAGATGAATGCAATCTTTCTGTCTATCCCGCTCTTTCTGACTCATTTCGCTTAACATGATACTTTCCATGTAGTACCACTTGTATGTAAATTTCATAACTTCATCTTTTCTAACAGCTACATAGTACTCCATTGTGTAAATGTACCAAAGCTTCTTTAACCAGTCATCTGTTCTCGGGCACTCAGGTTTTTTCCAGATTCTTTGACCAGATCTTTAACTTACTCTTGATTTTACTAGAACTTTGCAGTATCTTACGGCAAAATCTGTTTTCGGTTACTTGTTTCTAATAAGTAAATTTACTCTAAATTTGTCTTCTAAATAACACATACTAGTTTACAATTGTATTTAGTGGTAGATAAGATAGCTCAAAGGTTTGGGGTGAATGTCCTGCATGTGTGAGAACCCAAGTTTGAATCCGGCATCACATGACAGGTATAGCCCTGGTAATCCCCAGAACCTCTGTATCAGAGCTGAAGTACTACATTGCCAGGCCTAAACTGGCATTGAACTATCTGGCCTGTATCACAATTGTCCAGGTTTCACTCCATGAGTCACTGGGGTATCTGATGATTGCTTGGGGATACCTCATCCCAATTGTGCATTCAACTGGTTTCTATAGGCCTGGATATATATTATTTAACTGTAAAGAGAAGTATAAATTATAGAACAAAAGTCCCACAAGACCCCTAATTTTCTAAACACAGTTTAAGTTATAGCATTTCTTTATTCTTGTCAGTTAAAAAAAAAGCACAAACTCTTTAGAAAACTTTTTTTTATTGAAAGGAGAGCCCGGCAAGCTACCGAGAGTATCTCGCCCACACGGCAGAGCCTGGCAAGCCACCCGTGATGTATTCGATATGCCAAACATAGTAACAACAAAATCTCCAATGGAGATGGTACTGGGCCCGCTCGAGCAAATCAATGAACAATGGGAGGGCCTTTACCTTAACCTCGAGCATTGAAAGGTTAAACAAAGGAATTTTCCAAATGATTGTTTTTAAATTCAGCAATGAAAAATATGCATATTTAGGGTCCATAGGTGTGATTAAGTGGTAGAACACTTAACTCACATGCATTAGGCCCTGAGTTTGATCCACCACATTACACACACGCATACACACACACACACACACACACACACACACACTGCTGAATTATTCAATTGTCTATGCCTCCAAAGAGAAAAAATTTGTGTTCATAAGCAAAAACAAATTATCCAGTTTCTGTGAACCATAATATTTTCACAATTGAAAACTAGAACTATAATCCATCTCCTTTGATTATTTTAAGATAAGAGAGACATAAGAGCTGGCATAACTTTTGGCACATACTGAGAGCTCAATATGTCTTAGCTTTTTTCGCTTCCTCTTAGCAAAACCCCACATAGAAATGATAGAAATCTATCATTTTGTGATAGAACAAAATAGGGTTTTTTTTCATTTTTTACATTTATCTTTGACCTAGATAGGACATAATCATGCACCATATTTTTTCTACAATGGAATCATATTGAGCACACACTTTTTGAGCAGCTCTTAAGTTCCAAGTACCAAGAGAGGCAATTTTTGTGTGTGTTCTCCAACAAAAGTGTAAGAGTAGATTAGTTACAAAGACCTGTGTGGTGCTTTCTATCCACTGTTCAGTAGTTTCAGTAGTTGAAAACTCAAGAATGTCTTTTAGATGATGACCACCAGGTGGAAAAATAAGAGAATCTGAGAATTGGAAAGAATAAAGAGAGAAATAAAAGCGAGGAGAGAATTGCTTTCCTTTTTGATTACTATATTTTTGGGCGTTGATAAATGTGTGATTTTTTTTCACTTAAAATACATTTATGAAGCACTGGTATCTATTATGCATGTGGGACCTGTTGCTGAGATCTCCAAGCCTGTTCAGATCGGGACTGGGCCTCCTCCACCGAGATCCCTCATCTTCCAGTAAGTAGGTGTTACACCCACCAACTGCCCCCTGCGCCGTGTTATCCCATCAACGGCCAAAACCCAGAGACTATAAAACCCAGATCCCAGAAGAGAACAGCACAGTCTCCTGCCCTCGCCCCTGGCTGTCCTCACCGAGGCCTCTTGGAAGGGATGGGGTTGAGTTTCCCTCCCCACCCCAAGCAGAGCCCCAGCAGCCAAAGACCTCCGGAACCAGCCACAGCCATGCTTAAGACCACCCTCCACATGTTTGGATGAGCCTCACGCAGAGGAACCCAGGCATGTGGGACCCGAGGCTGAGATCTCCAAGCCTGCTTGAATTGGGACTGGGCCTCCTCTACCCAAGGCCCCCATCTTCCAGGAGATAGGCATTATACCCATCCATTGCCCCCGGAGCTGTGTTATCCATCAACGGCCAAGACCCAGAGACTATATAACCCACATCCCAGAAGTGGGCAGCCACATTTGCGGCAGCACGATCTCTTATTATCTAGTTCTTACTCTTGGAGAACCCAGAAGGCTACCAAGATTATCCTGCCTGCATGGCAGAGTCTGGCTAACTTCCCATGGCATATTTGATATGCCAAAACCCAGTAACAATGATGGGTCTCATTCCCCTGACCTGAAAAAGCCTCAAAAGTGGCACTAAAATCTCAGGGCTTGGACGAAGGAGACATTGCTGGTGCCTGCTCAAGGAAATCGATGAACAACAGGATGACAGTGATACAGTGGTATCTATTATGTACTGTCAATATCTAGACACTGGGCATATAGCACTAATTAAGGATGATGAAATTGTTTCACTCAAGGAATTTAATTCTTGTACAGGAGACATAAAAATGCAGAAAGAACTGAAATAGAAAATCTAGAAAGTGGCAAGTATTTAAAAAATAAAATAGGGTGAAGTAATGAAACACACTATTCTAGATAGCTCATGGAAGAACTCTTAAAGGGTGTGAGATGAGAAGAGACCACAATAAAGTCAGTCGTTTGATGTAGGCAGAAAGTTAGTACTAAATCCTTAATGAAGGAAAGAAACAGGCAAGGAATGAGAACACCCAAAGCCAAAGTGGCTGTCGGAATGAAAAAGATCATTTGTAATAAGACTGTACTCGTGACACGTTAGCTCAAGTGCTGGCCAAAGAACTCAGGCTATATCGATCTTCTGGTTATGACCTCTGAAGGGCTGCTTCATTCACTTAGTATTATGGCCAAGGAATACTCAGAGCTCTGTGTGCTTTGTTCCCTGCCTCTTTGACAGATACAGATATAGAGACAGAGAGACAAAGACAGACAGAGACTGTTTTGTTTTGTTCCCTCTCTCTTGGACCCCGCCTCTTCCTGCTCTTATTACTTTGTTCTCTTCTGG
Organism: Sorex fumeus; assembly: GCF_029834395.1. Lineage (NCBI taxonomy): Eukaryota > Metazoa > Chordata > Mammalia > Eulipotyphla > Soricidae > Sorex > Sorex fumeus. Next base: position 34,699,197 of record NW_026606179.1, read on the forward strand.
TTTCCTTTTCTTGTTTCCCTTCTAGCCACGGACTCCTGGATATTCCTTTAGTGTACCAAGCAAACCTCCACCTCAGAAATTTTGTGCATATCTGGAAATCCTTCCTCTCAGGAAATCCTTCCTGCCAGATATTCACAAGGTTCCCTCCCTTTACTCTTTCTGTCTCTGTCTCTGTTTTTGTTTCTGTCTCAGTCTCTGTCTCTCTGTCTCTGTATCTCTGTCTCTCTGTCTGTCTCTCTTTGTCTCTTTCTCTCTACCCCTAATAAGGTAAAGGTAAAGGCCCTCCCGTTGTTCGTCGATTTACTCGAGCGGGCCCAGTAACGTCTCCATTGGAGACTTTGTTGTTACTGTGTTTGGCATATCGAATACATCACGGGTAGCTTGCCAGACTCTGCCGTGCGGGCGAGATACTCTCGGTAGTTTGCAGGGCTCTCCGAGAGGGGCGGAGGAATCGAACTTGGGTCGGCCATGTTGGCTGCGTGCAAGGGAAATGCCCTACCGCTGTGCTGTCGCTCCATGTGTCTAAAAATCTCTCACATCTTATTGATTCATTTTAAAGCAATGATCAGCCAAAATTTCAGGATCTTTTTTTCACATAAGGAATTATCTAGTCTGTTAAGTTTCTGCTCTGATTTCACTAGTTGGAAATAAAGTAAATAAATATCTCTGTTGTCTTAACTCAGGCTTTACCAGTTCTCCTTTAACATCTTCATTCTTTTGTTACAGATTCCAGGTTCCTTGACTCTCAAGAAACAGAACTTCTTGAGGCCAAAATTCTTTCCTAAGTCAGTGTTTCCCAGAGAAATGGGTTTACACTTAAGCACAAGGAAGGCAGCATAGAAATAGAGTGCCACTAGGTTGATGCCCACCAAAGAATGAGAGTAACTATTTTAAGGTAGTTGAGGCTTGTAAGGATGCAAGGACAGTCAGTGTTGTCCAATCAATAGTATTCTTCCTATCATGGATAATTTGTATTATCTAATCAGTTACAACATAACTTCATGACGAGAGGGTGCCTAAGTGTTCTGCTGCCCCCAATCTAGAAGGTGGAGGGACTGCAATGCATAGCTCAAGGCCTATGAGGGGTTTAGGTTTGATGTGCAGGGCAGGTTGAGGGGAAGTTGAGGACAAGGAGAGATCTTGTGAACATCAGGTAGAATCTGAGATAAAGCCGATGTCTACAGAAGAGAATATTTTCTCAGAATAAGTAGGGTCTCCCATTTGTCTTCAATCTCAATTTCATCTAGCACCCTTCCTCTTAGCACTGCATTGGCCATAAATATGAAGTGGCTAAGCTTTCCTCTCTTTTTGACCCTTAACAGTATTGAATGGATAGTTAATTCATCCTCTCTAAAGACAGATTTCTTTGAATGAACAATAAATTACCAGCTTTATATATTTGCCGATCTGAACCAGAGCGATAGCATAGCGGGTAGGGCGTTTGCCTTGCACGTGGCCAACCCGGGTTCGATTCCTCTGCTCCTCTCTGAGAGCCCAGCAAGCTACCGAGAGTATTCTGCCCACACAGCAACACCTGACAAGCTACCCATGTCGTATTTGATAAGCCAAAAACAGTAACAACAAGTCTCACAATGAAGACGTTACTGGTGCCTGCTCGAGCAAATCAATGAACAATGAGAGGGCAGTGACAGTGATAGTTTCTCAAACCTTAGCCTTTCCTGAATTTCCAGAATTTCCAGATTTGTTCGTCAAGCTACTCGCTATTTCCACCCGCATATTCAGAAACAGTTCCATACACCTCCTTGTATTTTCATCCCAATAAATGTTATTCTCATCGTTTTCTTAAGCCAAAAAGATAGCATACAGCCTTGGTTCTTCTCTCTTTCTAATGCAGTTAAATCCATTAATAAATCCTGAGAGACACTGTTCTCAGAAACTTATTACAAATTCACTCTACCTACACTTGTCCAAAAATGGCATCTCGAATAGCACCCTCCTGCCCAGTCTCTTCCTTTGGGTCCACTCCAGTACATTCTCAAAATAGCTACCAGTGGATTTAAAGCAAACAAACAGAGAGACAAACAATATCCTCATGATTACACTGCTTCCTTGCTTAAAACACTTCAATGGATTTTCATTTGAAATTAGATTAAAATGCAAATCCCTAGGTTTTACTGTCCAAGATAATTCTCAACTCTTGCTTTCTTCATCCTCTGGCCTCATCTCTTTCCCTTTGCTCTTTTTTTCCTCTTTCCACATCCTCATTGGTTTCTACCCGCTCAATTAGTTCTCTTTCAACAACCTTTCCACTCACTAGGCTCTCCTAGATTTTCTTCCTGTTCTTCACCTCGATATTTTTTCCTAGCTTTCAGATCTCAGCTTCATTGTCTTCTTTTTAGAGATCTTACTTAACCACTGGGTAGCCAATTTATTGCTCTTATCACATCCTTCAAAGGATGGCACATTGGGGCTGGAGTGATAGCACGGATAGCACAGTGGGTAGGGTGGTGCCTTGCACGCAATTGGCCCGGGTTCAATTCCCAGCATCTCATGTGGTCCCCCGAGCGCTGCCAGGAGTTAACTCCTGAGTGAAGAACCAAGAGTAACCCCTGTGCATTGCTGGGTGTGACCCAAAAAGAAAAAAAAAGATGGCATGTTGATGTGTAATTGTTGATTTGCTTATTCACTATCCCTCCAACTGATATTTGGAAGATATTTGACATATATATAAAGATATTTGGGCAGAGAGACCTTGTCCCATTTGTTTAAAGCTATGCTACAGATCCTGAAAGTGTTTGCCACAGAGCAGGTTTTCAATATGGTGGATGAACGAACCCTCCTCAGTCAACAGATCCCAACCTTGCACACAAGGGTGTCACATGAAGCCACGTCAGGGGATATTAAGGTACATTGCATTCGCTTTCATTATCAGTCTTATTTTTTTAAAGAAAGAAATTACATTTGTTCTCACAACTTGTTAGCTCCTGAATCACTCATTGTTTACAAATTGACTATTTGATAATTTATTTTCCTTACTGGTTTTCTTAAATTACAAAGCAGTGCATGTGCGTTGAAAAAATTCTTACCACACAGAATATGTAAAGGAAGAGATAATACATGGATCCTTTCTTCTCATTCTCACTTCCCAGATGCAATCACTGTTAACAGCCTAATGATTATTCTTTTTTTCTATGCATACACATACAGTGATATCCTGCTATACATACATAGCTTTGAGTCTAAAATATGTGTACATATTTTTTTCTTTTTTCACTTACCATCTGGTAGGTATTTTTCCATGTTCATATGGATTTATCTACTTCACTTTAATGATTACATATATTTTATAATATATAATATATAATATATAATGATTACATATAATTTAATTCCATTCATTAATTTATTTTACTCCGAATTATTTGATATCATTTTATAATCAAATAACTAAAAACTAATCAAGTAGAATCATTAGAAAATGATAAGTTTTGCAGACTGATGACGGCATATGAAATTTATACTATAATGCCTTCCACTTCTATTTATATATAAAAATTTACATGTAATTATATTCAAAAAGAAATACTTTGCAAGTATACTAATTATGAATTGCTGAATTCACCTGAGATTATAAATAAAATAAGGAGGTCGGTATTACTACTTCTACTCAACATTTTAATAAAAGTTGTAGACAATAAAATTAAAGACATAAAATCTAAAAAGTACAAAATAAAGATCATTGTTCATAGAGGACATCGTTTTATATAATAAAATCCAAATAATCTACAAAATTTTTTTAAATAAAAAATTAACACTAGTCACAAAGTTGATACACGTAACTCAATTGTATTGTTAGAGACCAGTAACAAAGAAAATAAACTTTAAAAAACATGATAAAACCATCAAATACTTAGAAACAAATCTATTGAAAGGCATTTTTAATACTCCTGTGGTCATAATGGCATAATTTTGAGAGATATTTGAACATAATATAAAAACAATTACTTTTCAGGAGACTTATAAGTTGAAAGAGATTCACTCAGGTATATTTGGGATATGGTGGTTAATAAAAAATAAGACACAATCCCTATGTTTTTCTTGTGCTTATAATATGCTATAGGAACCATTGTCCATTAAAATAATTCAAGAAATGGTAGGATAGTTTGTGTCATATAGTGAATATGTAAGGGATTACAAGAGATGGTTCTGTCAACTATCTTATCCTCAAGGAATATGTTCCAAGTTCTCAGCAGATGCCTGAGTCTGCAGATAGTATTAAATTTGATATACTATACCTTTTCCTGTACATAAGTTAAGTTTAAGTTTTAAGTTGGGCAGAGTAAGAGATTACCCACAATAGTAACTAATAAAACAGAATAATTATGATAAAAGACTTCATAAAAGTATGTGAGGTGTTTCTTCTCTCTCATACTCTCTTATTGTACATAATATTTTCAGACAGGAATTGACGATGGATAACCAAAATTTTGAGTATCAGCATTTTTGGAGTTGAGAAAGCTTTGGGGTTGGAATTTGGTCTAGTCAAGGAGCCAGGAAAAAATTCTACAAATGAGCTCTTGAGGAAAAAAATCTATTAAATATATAAGGAGAATTAGCCTACCAACCAAAAAGAACAGAAAATATAAATATTTCAGGTAAAAATCAAATATGAACTATAATTAAAGCAACTTTCTTGGTATGAGTGGTTAGCGAGATAGACCATGAGATCAAATACCAAAGAAGCTGCTGGATTTCCTTCCTTTAGCTTGTACCTTGAAATGTCGATTCTGTGTTAGACCATATGATTTGCTTTGGTCAGTGGGATGATAGCAAATGTTGATGCAAGTGGAGATTAAAGTAATGCTATACCATAGTCAGAAAGGTAGATAAATGGACAGAGTACATGCTTTGCCTGCAGAAAGTCTGGGTTCAATCATTCACATGAGCACTGTCAGACTGACTACTTGAGGACCAAGCCAGGAGTAGGCCTGACCACTGCAGCATATAGCCCAAAATCAAAACCAAAAAAGAAAGAGAGAAAGAAAGAAAGAAAGAAAGAAAGAAAGGAAAGAAAGAAAGAAAGAAAGAAAGAAAGAAAGAAAGAAATGCTGTACCCTAGGGTTTTCTCTCTCTATTCCACTTAGTATCCGAGGACCACAAAGTAAATAACTCAGGGTTACCTTCTAGGGGTTGAGCACAGCTATCCCACCTAACTATTCATCCAGTTTGTCAACCACCAGAGATGTGAGAAGGCCATTCCAGACCAATTCACTGCAAATAAAAGCACTAGTTAATCTCAAATACAAGAGCCAAACAGACATCAGCAAAACCAGCCCAGCCCAGAATTACTCAGTCAACTTACAAAATCACATGCTTAATAAAATGGTTATTGTGTTAACTCACTCTAGTTTGGAATATCTGTTAGGTAGCAAAAATTAACCAATCCACATTAACTGCATTTTTCAGGTCTCATAAGCAGCAATTTAAGGAGTGTTTTTGCAGATACATACCTGATGCACCTGGTTTATTGCAAGCCCTAGTAGTTGGTATTACTTTTATTAAGATAAATTAGGAAGCTGCACAGATGAGGAATTTGAGATACAGCTAAATTAAACTGAAATACCAAACTTGTGTGTGGAGAAAGAGATATTTGGGATTAGTAGCCAGTTCTTCAAATCCCAATTCAACATTCATTCAAATCCATCATCCTCTTATCTTACTCGTGAAGAAAAAGCCACACATTTTTCAAAGTCAAAAATCAAAGAAGTTCAAATTCTGTCTGCTGGGTTACTACCAGCCTACATTTTTTTTAACCCTATGCCCTTTAATCCTGACAACAAACCTGAGCTTGTCAGCTTTTAGGAAGAGAATTCCAACAAGAAAGACCACTGGGAAAGCAGGCTCCAGTTTTAATAGAGAAATATCGCTGTCCTGTAGGAAGGAAATGTGTAGGAAGGCACTTTCTCTGACCTGATTGGTCCAATACTAGACACAAATCATGAAGAGTTAAACAAAGATCATGAACTCTATTTATCAAGATATGGTAAAGTTTATTTTTTTCTTCATTCTGGGAATTACAAAAAAACCCATTATTTTTCTGATAGTTGGACAGAGAGTTGGGTAGACAATATGAATTTCAAGAAAATATTTTTGCCATTAATTATGTCATAAGCAAAAGAGTAAAATAAACTGTTTATTATAACATATAAAATGCTTTTGATCAGTCAACTGAAAAACTAATTTCATTTTCTCATTACACTGCCTCAGGCATCCTTTACCATCAATTTTTATTATAGCAAAAGCACAGAAATTAAAATGATCAGTTATGGGGCAGAGAGAAACATTTGCTCCAGAATTTTTAAAAGTAAGAATAATAAAGCACTGAACCTCTTTATCATTTATAATAATCACAACTCATCTGGTGAGGGAGAAATTCTGTTCCAAGGATCTAGAATACCATTCCACCAGAACTTTCTCCTTGGAGTCCTGGGAACTCTTTGGGTAATAAGCACAGAAACAGAGACCAGGGGCACTATTCATGTGTATAGAAGAGATTGGCTTGAATTTCCAGGATAAATGTTCCACAGATGAAACAGGGCAGAGAGGGAATTGTTTCTATCCAGAGTAGTTAAAGCAAATAAATACTAGAGAGATTGAGAAAACCCAGGCTCGATCTCAATTTTTTAAACAAATTTTTTATTTGTTGTGTGGGGGTCACACAAGGCAATGTTCAGAGGTTACTCCTGACTATGCACTCAGGAATTATCCCTGGAGGTGCTCAGGAGACCATATGGGCTACCATGAATTCAACCCAGTTTGGCCATATGCCCTACCCATTATAGCCCTGATCTCAACCTTTTGTTTTGTTTTTTTGTTGTTTGGAGGCCACACTCAGTGATGCTCTCGGGTTACTCCTGGCTCTGGACTCATAAATTACTTCTGGTGGTGCTCAGGCCATATGGGATGCCTGGGATTTAACCTGGGTCTACCTCATGCAAGGCAACCACCCTACTTGTTGTATTATCTGGCCCCTCAATTTCAACCTTTTAATCCAGAAGCTAATGTAATTAAAATAGGTGATTTCATTTTAAAAAAAGAAGTTAGAGACTTGTTTTTAGATTCAGCCCTGTGTGCTCGTGGCTGAATTCAGTGATTGTGGGCACCATTCCCATTCCGAGATCCCTGACTCCCCAGGACTGTATAGAGCATTTACAAAGTTATGGATGTGGAAACATTGTAAAGTAGCACATGAAGTCCATTTAACAATAGTTGTTAAGATAACAATTCTTGGCCAGGGTAGATCTGAAACTTGGTTTCCACTAGAGGGTTATTAATTTTAAATACACCTCTTGCTTTTTGGATAGCAAGAGGAAACTCTTTTTTGGTGCAAGGCAAGATAGAAGTTGGAGACGTGAGGCTTAGGCAATGGAATGAGGACAGTCTCTGACCATTTGCTAACTGAATGCTTGAATCGAGGACCAGGCTGCAAGGAAAGAAAAATGGAGAGACAGTAAAGGAACCATGATTTCATGAGACAGGTAAATAGTCCACCCTCAAATCTAGATAACAAGGTTACAGAGAGGGTTGAACCTGTCCTCTCTGACTCACTTTTGCACACAGCACATTCATTGGTGGTCTGATGCAGTTTCATTTTGTGAATCACAGATGGTAATGCAAGTCTAAACAAGATGGTAAGGACAGAAGGGAATAAGAAGACATATTCTTTGGTATACAAGCTTCTCTTCCTCCTTCCTTCAAAACTGGTAATATACCAAAAACCTCTAGTGTAGTTTCTTGGTTATGACTGTGGTGACTAAGGAAAGAGATGAGTCTTAGCAGAAGCCAAGCAATGCATCTACTGTACCTACAGAAAGGCTGATGGAGAGTTCACTGTCCTTTGTGTGTTGAATAAACACTTCACTTCCTAATAATCCCAAGAGAGCAATTTTTAACCTCTGCACACTCAACCAGGTGAGAGACAAAAGCACCAGATAGACCATGCCCTCACGAAGCCAACACTTGTATAAAAAACAGCCTTGGGAACAAATAACAAATAATCAATAGCAATATAAGGATGTGTGTCTAGTTAGGAATGATAAGCAATGGGGGGCGTGAGAGAAAGGTCTGGCTTAAAGAAGGATAGAAGACTCTCCAATATGCAGCCTAGTTATTGTCATTGGTAATGGGCTTCTTTGTTTTACTTTTGTCCCACTTTCTCCAAAAACACTTGTTAGTTGTGTTCCCCCATAAACTTCAAAGAAGGACTTACTGATGGTTCACTAGTCCATAAGCTCAACCATCACAACCTATTAAGTTCCCTTTCCCCCTCAACTTTGCTTTCCTCTCTACCAGCTCCATGCTGCAGTACAGATCTTGCATCCTGTCCTATCAAGAAAAGGGGGCCTCCCTCTCCTTTTTGATAGCTCCACCGTAAATTCTAGAAGTCAATATAGTTGTCCCTGAAGAGTTTGGCTTGAGTCAAGGGCCCATAAAAAGCCAAAATGGTGCAATATTCTGGTTGGTCAAGCTATGGTCATGTGTCCTTTGCAGGTGCTGAGAGGAGGGTCGTTTCACTAAGAAAATAAGGAAAGGAGTACCAGAGAAGGTAAACAGCATTGGGGCTCTCTCTGCTAACAATACTGCTTCACCTTTTCCAAATGTTCAACTGGGCTGGGTCTGAAGCAGAGAGAATTGAAGGCATAGTCCACATCCTCTCATGCTTGCGGCATTCAACAGGCACATACAGGTATGGGGCGGGCAGAGGACAACCCCTGTCTCTCTCCAGCCAAGATCCCCCAGCCTGATGAAAAGGACAAGTAATCCAGCTGCCTTTCAGTCATCAAAAAACCCATTTGGTAACCATCTGCCCTCTTCATTCCATAAGACAGCTCAAATTAAAGAGGCCTGTATTTGTTTTTGTGGAAAATGTTATGATTTTTCAAGTAAACAGTAGAAACTTTATAAAGCCGTGAGATTTATTAAAACTGCCAAAGTGTCTGGACTTGATCAAACTGGTCTATGCTGGTTTAAATGTGCGTTTCATTTTATTTTATTACAATAAAGCATAATTTCTATTTATTTCTGCAAGACCAGGACTTCTCTTTGCTTCTCACATATTATTTTATTTGATTCCCATCAAATCTATGTATGAACAAGAGGCAGGGATATTATCAGATCTATCTGATAGAGGGTACACTGGGAATGTAAGTGATTCCAGAAGTCAATTTGGTGCGACTCAGGCTTTAGACAAAAGACTTTGGTCACTCTGGGATAGTCTGTTGTCCCTTGACGCCATTTACTACTCTAATACCATTCATCTCTGGTTTCATTCTTCACAAGTTCATTTAGTAGAACTGTAGCACTGTCCTCCCATTGCTCATCGATTTGCTCGAATGGGTACCAGTCACGTCTCCATTGTGAGACTTCTAGTCACTGTTTTTGGAATGTAGAATATGTCATGGGTAGCTTCCCAGGGTTTGCCGTTTGGGCAGGATACTCTCGGTAGCTTGCTGGGCTCTCTGAGAGGGGGAGGAATCAAACCCGGGTCAGCTGCATGCAAGGCAAATGCCCTACCCGCTGGACTATCGCTCCAGTCCCTTCAATGAGTAAAAGAATAAATAACCGAAAGAGGCATTTTGTGCTGAATTCACATTTGGAAACCATTCTAGTAAGCTGGACTCTGATCGTTGTTACATTTGTTGTATTCAATCACCAAGTCTTTTGCTACTATGGAAAAACCTCATGCCCCCTAAACTGGTAAAATCTATAAATGAATAAGGAATGAATTAGGAATGTTTATCAAAAAGTCCTCAAAACACTTGGGGGAAAAGACTAGTTATTCTAATCCTGTCAATTGATTCTCCTGCAAGCAGTATTTCAACCCAAATAACTCAATGATCCACGTATCCATTGTTAGACTTCTAGATTGACTCCAAATCTTAGCTATTATACTTAGTGATACAATGAATAATGGTGTGCATATGTTATTCATAATGAATATTTTTTTCTGCGCTGGGGATGTGGTATATATACACAATGGAATTCTACACGGCAGTAAGGAATGATAAAATCGTGTCATTTGCAGCAATATGGATGGAATTGGAAGACTTCATGTTAAATGTAATACAGAAAAAAAAGAAGGATAAACACAGGATGATATCACTTATATGTGGTATTTAGAGTAGTTAGATGAGGGCAAAGTTTTAAAGAGGCGATGCCCAGATCGACGTTGGCCCCAACGCACAGAGGAGAAAGAAAGAGTAGAGTCAGGGCGAGAAGAGACAGATGAGAAGCAATGGGAGCCAAGTCAGGGGATTCAGGTACAAAGGCAAATATCTACACCACAGAGTCAACAACACGAAATCAAGAGACCCAAACTTTAACAATTAAAGTTAGGAAGGTGTCAAGAGGATAGACTGAAGGGGAGTAGGGAGATGGGAGGAACCCTGGGAACATTAATGGAGGGAAGTTGACACTGGTGGTGGGATCAGTGCTACAAAATATTGTATGTTTAAAACTCAAATATGAATAACTTTGTAAATACAGTACTTTAACAAAAATAAAGAGTACATCATTGACATAATAAGACACTTTTGTCAGGAAATTCTAAGGGTTTGAGGATCTTTGAATCAGGAACTATGTTATAAGTCTAAATCTATATGAGAAATATATTTTGTACATTTGATCAACCAAATATGTATTTTTTTTATAAATTAAAACCTCACATCTACACCTCGGGCTACTTATGAATAATTAGACAGTTTCATTTTAACAATTAACTAAAGAAATTCTGGAACTGTTCTCAAATTTGCAAGTGCATAGGCTTGTCTTTTGTAGTTAATCTTGAACCTTAGGAGAGCATAAGCCTTATTTTATAGCACAGCGGTAGGGCGTTTGCCTTGCATGCAGCCAACATGGCCGACCTGAGTTCGATTCCTCCGCCCCTCTCTGAGAGCCCGGCAAGCTACTGAGAGTATCTTGCCCCCACGGCAGAGTCTGGCAAGCTCCCCGTGAGGTATTCGATATGCCAAACACAGTAACAACAAAGTCTCCAATGGAGACGTTACTGGGCCCGCTCGAGCAAATCGACGAACAACGGGAGGGCCTTTATTTTTATTATCTTCCCCTCCTTACAATGCCTACCATGAGTCTGTATCCATGGCAAAAGACAAATCCTTAAAACTGGTATTGAAGTAAATCTAATTTAGGTAACGAGCTCTAAGTACACGGCTGCTTTAAACTTGCTCTGTTTAGGAAAAAACATTCCCTGGGAGGCCAACATAACTTAGAACTCGATGGCAAACTCAGAGCAGTTGGGGAAACAAGACAACTAGCAATTCAGGCTACCACCAGTTGCCAACTCTTGTTTGCTCTCACCTGATATTCCCACCTACTATGGTATAGATATCCTTAAAAGAAAAGGAGAAATGAGTGACTTGACAGACCCAAGGCTTATCCAAGACTCATAAAGTTGGGAATATCAATAACCTCTGACCTGCCCAACTGACCTTCATGGTAATCTGAACCAAGAAGAAACATTTCCCTCTATGGGTAAACCATTAAAAATAAACAGCAAGGACTATGAAAGATGTGCCTGAATGGGAATTAATATACAGGATAAATAAAATAATGGGAATACTTTTTATTGAATTTCATGCTTTAAAAACTACAGCTTTGTTTCCTCCTTCCCCTCTACGCTGTTAAATGTTTCCACTTGTACTTGTAAGATCTGTGCTGAAACTGCCTTAATAAATTATTTCTCTTCCAAGCAATGAGTTGATCCAGCCTCGTTTGGTACATCTGTTATAACACATCACAGCCTCCCATAATTACTCTTTTATTTAATTCTACACATTCTGATTAGCTGTGTCTGTTCCAGGCAAGCTCTGGGACTGTGGTAAGTGCCCTTCATTCAGAAAGAGTTCTTCAGAACAGTATGAGGAGAAATTAAAGTAATTATTAAGTCATAGAAACCAACCATAATTCCACAACCGGCAGAAGGGCTGGCAAATAGCTAGCACACCATGGTAAGAAGTATTCAATTTATTTCTAAAATAAGTCCTAGAATCTGGTTATTGGTAATAGCATACAGTGAGCAAAAAGGCAGAGAAGCCAAGATGTGAGGTGCTTGTGCTTTCTGGTTTAAAAGGTACCGTCTTCCTAGACCAGTAGAAAGGGAGGAGATGCATTTGCAACCAGCTTGTCTGCCTGGGCTCTTCTCTTTAGCTCTCATGAATATTCTGCTGGCCAAGACGCTTTTAATATAGAAGAGAAAATTAAATCCAAGCTTTTCACCATTGTATCTCTTGCATCAGAGTGAGTAATAGGGCAGAGGGCAATAGACTGGAATTAGATTGTTGCAGAACATGTGTACTGACCTTTTCTGAGAGCAGATCTATTTACTTTATACTGCAGTTCAACTTGTAGTAACTGATGTACTTCTAGCTGAAGTAAAGGTTAAGAAATATGTGCATCTTAATTCATTTGGGTTTCAACTCTACTCCAGTCTGTTTATTACATAGGCCACTATTCAACAAGCCAGAGAAGGCAAAATTGTTTTAAGTTAATCATACACTGGCTCCTCCATTGAACACTGTGGCTCTGTGCAGCAGAGTTGGCCTTACTGAGATCTTGTTAGAAATGCACATTGTGCTCTCTGTACGTTGAATCTTCACAGGTGCTTCTGATGTGCACTGCTTGAGAGCTCTGTGTTTGTGTGTGTGTGTGTTTGTGTGTGTGTAAGTAACTGTCTGAGTACTTTTACAAATGTGTGGTTCCGATGGAAACACACAAATGGTCACTGGTTCATACCTTTTAGGGTGGTCTGGAGGATGAGATTTTAAATAGCAGAGCAACCCAATTTTAAGTAACATTGACTCTATTAGCAAGAAAGTTTATCCTTTTCAGCCTTTCTCACTACCCAAGAAGATTCCATTTAGAACTAAGAGAATCTTTAATATCTTTCAAACACTTGTTAGTCTTGTTTTTATAAATAAAGATAGAGTAGGACCTAGTTCAGAACCTCTAATGTTAGACAGTATCAAGACAGAATCTGATTAAGATCATTAAATTTTATTTAGGTTGTCCTCACAGGTTGCCTTCTGCTTATCTCAGGTGATATCGATTTTCATTGTATGATAGTGTTATAAATTTTAGTCTTAATTAAATTTTTTGGGGGAAAAAGGAAATTAATCTTTTTTTAAAAAAAAGAAAGTAATAGGTAAATAATCAAATGGTAGGGTACAAATGACTCTGAGGAATATATCTCTGCCTCAGGACATGAGGTGAAAGCAATTTCCAGGGCAGTACTTGATCATTCCAGATTAATCCTAATATCTAACAAGAGCTGAGCCTGTATCTCCTGGCATTGACTTTGAGAAAGATAGCCGAAGTAAGACATTTTCCATCAGTAAAGAACAGTTTCATTTGGGTTAGTACACAATTTACCAACACTTGGTAATTTTGTAACTATGTCTAATCACATTTGAAGTCAAAGTGTTCTTAATAAAACAAAATTAAAATATCAAAAATTACCCAAGCCTCAAATTTCAGATTAATTAAATTTAGGTTAATCTAAAAAATTTTTTTTTTTTTTTTTTGTTGTTGTTACTGTGTCTGGCATATCGAATACTCTCGGTAGCTTGCCGGGCTCTCCGAGAGGGGCGGAGGAATCGAACTCGGGTCAGCCATGTTGGCCGCTTGTAAGGCAAATGCCCTACCCGCTGTGCTATCGCGGGCTGGAGCGATAGCACAGCGGTAGGGCGTTTGCCTTATACGCGGCCAACATGGCCGACCCGAGTTCGATTCCTCCGCCCCTCTCGGAGAGCCCGGCAAGCTACCGAGAGTATTCGATATGCCAGACACAGTAACAACAAAGTCTCCAATGGAGACGTTACTGGGCCCGCTCGAGCAAATCGACGATCAACGGGAGGGCCTTTACCTTTACCTTTACTAATCTAAAAAATGATCACATTAAAAAAATTTATAATATCAGTTTTTCCAAATTAGCACTGGATTTTATCTTTTGCAGGGCAAGCCATGCATTTTACCACTGAGTCCCCTCACTGATCATCTAATTTAACATTTGGGGAGGAAAAAAAAGGAAAATGATCACATCACCCATACTTATTTTCCTTAAAGCGGTTCTTAAAATTTTACAATGATGCCAAAGAGATAGTACAGGGGGTAAAGTGCTTGCCTTTACATGCCGCAGATCCCAGTTTGATACCAGGCACCTCCAGTGACCTTTTAGCACAGAGTCAGGAGTAAATTCTAAGCACCTCTGTGTGGGGCCCAAAACAAGGTACAAAATAACAACAAAAAGAATTTATATAATTACCTTCTAGTATTTTTTCTCTCAAAGTACAAAGGTAAGTAGACTGCAGGCATTTGACAACATCAGAGAGAGATTCTTACATCTTCCTAGTGTGGGTTCCATTCTCAGACTGATGACAAAGGGGTAAAATGGTTCAAAATAACAAGACGAGCTTTTCATGTAATAAAATAAATGAAACCTTGCTTCCAGTTTTTCTTCAAAAAGAGAGGAGTTTCTGCAAAATATTCTTCAACATGTTATCTTGGGATTGGGTCAGTTCCAGTACTCACTTCTTACTCCATTGCTGGTTAAGATAAGGGAGTGGGGCTGAAGCGATAGCACAGCGGGTAGGGCGTTTGACTTGCACACGGCCGACCGGGGTTCAATTCCCATATGGTACCCTGAACATATGCCAGGAATAATTCCTGAGTGCACGAGCCAGGAGTAAACCTGTGCATTGCTGGGTGTGACCCCAAAAAGCAAAAAAATAAAAAGGGAGTAACCCTGATTGGCAAATCTAACCACCCAAGATTAAAAGTCTTTTGATGACTTAAGTAACTTTACCAATAGTTAAAGGACAATAGATAGACGGGTCTTTTTTTTTTTTTAAATGAATCATCATGATGTACAGTTACAGACTTACAAACTTACATGCTTACATTTCAGTCATACAATGATCGAGTACCCATCCCTTCACCAGTGCCCATTCTCCACCACCAATGATCCCAGTATCCCTCCCACCACCCCCATGCCATCCCCACCCCCCCTGCCTCTGTGGCAGGGCATTCCCTTATGCTCTCTCTCTCCTTATGGGTGTTGTGATTTGCAATAAAGGTATTGAGTGGCCATCATTCAGTCTATAGTCTACTTTCAGCACACATCTCCCATCTTGAGCGGGCCCTCCAAGCACCTCATACTTGGTGGTCTCTTCTCGATCTGAGCTGCCTTTTCCCCCTGCTTGTGGGGTCGGCTTCCAAGCCATGGAGCAATCCTCCTGATATTCATCTCTACTATTCTTGGGTGTAAGTTTCCCATTCTGTTACTTATATTCCACAAATGAGTGCAATCTTTCTATGGACATGTTTTTTTTTATATGCTGACTTTTTTTTTTAAATATAGAACAGTGTTTAAAGAGGTCACTTAAATCTCTCAGTGCCTAATTGCTTCACATAATGGGTCATATATAACTAACTTCCAGAGAAATTCTTGTTTCTTTAAATTTTGGTCTACTTCACTAGTTTTATTTTCCTATTATTTTCAGGATAATTTTATATTCCAATCAATCTGAACCTTTTTCTTCTTCGAATATAGCATTTTCTTCTTCCACGTTACCTTTCAAACAAGTCTTTAACTACTTCTTAATTTTCAATTCACCTATAGTTCTTGTATTTTTAGAATACCTTTTAGTTACGCAGTATTTCTCCCATTAGTGCAGTTTACCTCACATGGCCAATAGGTGTAACATTTCTGTATCCAACATCTACCTCCACCACTAGTTTTTGTTTGTTTGTTTGTTTGTTTGTTTATGACTGGAGGGGCTGAGATCTCCAAGCCTGCTCGGATGGGGCTGAGCATCCTCCACCCAGATCCTCCATCTTCCAGTAGGAAGGGGGTCACTCCCACCAACTGCCCCCCCCTCCGCGCCGTGTAATCCCATCAACGGCCAAGACTCAGGGACTATAAAACCCAGCTCCCAGAAGCGCATGGCTGCATTCGCAGCTGCGCAACATCTTATTATCTCACTCTTGCTTTGGACAACCTGGCAGGCTACCAAATGTAACCTGCCCACACAGCAGAGTCTGGCCAACTCCCCATGGCGTACCCAATATGCCAAATACCAGTAACAATGATGGGTCTCATTCTCCTAACCCTGAAATAGCCTTGAATGTGTCACTTTTTAGAATCTCAGGGCTAAGATGAAGGAGATATTACTGGTGCCTGCTCAAAGCAATCGACAAACAACAGGATGATTGTGATCGTGATCATTTATGACATCCTAAATTTCTAAGGAGAAACACCCCTCCCATATTTTCAACCATCTGATTCTAATTTCTGCTCAACAGAGACTCAAGACAAGGTAGACACAAAGACCACTTCAAGAATGATATGTGATACAATTTACTCATTGTGGGTAAATTCCGTAATTTTTTTAATTGCTTAGAAAAAATTGGTTTGCTTTTAACTAGGGTGGAAATTGTTCATGAAACTTAAATCTGGAAAATTTGGCACACAACTCACAAAAAGACAGCCTTCCTTGGAATTAAATCGACAGGTACAGTAGATATAAATCAAGAGATGGAGAAGATGTAACTGAACTAGAAAACTCCCCTGGATCTCATAGGTCCAGGTATACCTAATACATATGATGCTGCCTCTAGGATTTTTATGTGCAAAAGATATGTCCTTTTTGACTTAAACCATGTTAAATCTGATTCTACCATTTTCAACCAAGAAAACCATACTAATATGGCTAATCCTTCATCATTCTAATTCTGTTCATTCTTAAAAGGTCAATTCAACCGAATACACATCTGACAAGGGGTTGATATCCAGGATATACAAAATACTGGTTAAACTCCACAAGAAGAAAACATCCAACCCCATCCAAAAATGGGGCAATGAAATGAACAGAAACTTTCTCAAAGAAGAAATCCGAATGGCAAAAAAGCACATGAGAAAATGCTCTACATCATTAATCACCAGAGAGATGCAGATCAAAACTACAATGAGATACCATCTCACACCTCAGAGACTGGCCCACATCCAAAAGAACAAAAGCAACCAATGTTGGCATGGATGTGGCGAGAAAGGGACACTCCTTCACTGTTGGTGGGAATGTCGACTGGTTCAGCCCTTCTGGACAACAGTATGGACGATTCTCAAAAAATTAGAAATTGAGCTCCCATTTGACCCAGCAATACCACTCCTGGGAATATATCCCAGAGAGGCAAAAATGTATAGTCGAAGTGACATCTGCACTTGTTTGTTCATTGCAGCACTCTTTACAATAGCCAGAAACTGGAAGAAACCTGAATGCCCACGAACAGATGACTGGTTAAAGAAACTTTGGTACATCTACACAATGGAGTACTATGGAGCTGTTAGAAAAGATGAAGTCATGAAATTTACATACAAGTGGTACAATATGGAAAGTATCATGCTAAGCGAAATGAGTCAGAAAGAGAGGGATAGACATAGAAAGATTGCATTCATCTGGGGGATATAAAGTAACAAAGTATGAGATTAATACCCAAGAATAGCTGAGATCAGCACCAGGATGATTACTCCATAACTTAGAGGCCAGCCGGGTATCCTAGAGGAAAGGGCAGTTCAGATAGAGAAGGGAGCACCAAATAAAGGATGTTGGGAGGATCCTCCCAGGAGGGGAGATGCATGTCGAAAGTAGACTATGGACTGAACATGTTTGCCACTCAATGCCTCTTTTGCAGACCACAACACCCAAACGGAGAGAGAGAACACAGGGGATTGCCCTGCCACAGAGGCAGGGGGGGATGGGGGGATGGGGGTGGGAGGGATATTATCCATGGTGGTGAAAAATGGGCACTGGTGGAGGGATGGGTATCTGATCATTGTATAATTGAAACCCAAGCACAAAAAATTGTAAATCTACAACTGTAAAAAAATAAATTAATTAAAAAAAATTTTAAAAAAAGGTCAATTCAAGTATAGTACAACTTCTCCAAGAAGTCTTTCTCATACACTCTATTCACTTTTTTCTCTTTTCTAAATACATAGCACCTAACCCATAAATAGTAACATCTGTTTATTCCTATTCTTTTACCTTTTTGAGTTCTAGCATTTCTACTGGTGGAAGACTTGTTTCATGGGCTTGTAATATTCATCTCTGACCTAAAAGAGACATTGGCAAATAATAGGAACTCCCTAATTTATTGCATAACATTTCTCAGAAACAAAAGACATTGTTGAAAATTATACAAAGGGATACTCAGGAAGGAACCCAAGTGCACTTTTCAAATACAATTGTGTGAGTTTATATTTAAATCCAAAGGGACATGGCTTTTTGGGTCTTTGACAGAGGACCTCAAAAATAATATCTCCTCAACTGCAGCTGGACTCCACATAAGTTGACATAGTAAACAAACATAGTTATATGTCAGTCTTGTGAATCAATAGAAACCAAGTTGTATGGTGAGCCATCAGGAATGATAGTCACTTGTGTTTACTGATACTGAAACCTCCATCAAGGAGAGTTAGCTCTCCAGTCTTGGAAGACCAGTCAAGGGAAACTGTGCCCAGAGTGGAAGAAGAGGCAGAGACATATGCCACTTTGGACAGCTCATGAAGAGAAAGGCAGATTTGAATTTCTCTTATTCAATTATTCCCCCTATATTTACAAACAAATATGTCACTCTACCTTCTCAAGGGGGAGGGGAAGACCAGAGATTCCACAGCTGAGGAGATTCCACCTTGATAAAGGAAACATCAAGGCCAGGGAAGATCTCCCTCACTCAGTGCTCCTGGACTGACAGATAGGCCTTCAGAGCATGTAACTTGTAGATGCTAATAGTCTCTTCCTAGATTCCAAGGAATAGAAAAATCCCAAAGGGATTCTGCAGAAAGGCTCCCGGAGTCTAGGAGGGAACAGAAGAAGATATAAGGTCATTTTATATAAATTTTTTCTCTTCTATCATTATTTCTTTCTTGCCTTTTTCTCCTTCAAAGTTTGCTTTCTGAATTTTTCTTTCCTCTGTTTTGGGACTATGCTGAAGTGGAATTTTATGCTTCAAGAAGAGAGTTGATGAATCATGGAAAGTATAATTGACAAAGAATTGGCATGTTTTTCTCTCGTCTTTTTTCTGCATCAACTGAATAAGATTAGTGTCTTACATGGATTATTTTTTCAATAATAGAGAAGGCTATGTTGGCAACAAAAATTGCAAAACAGCAACATCATAAGCTTGCCTAACCACCCAGTGGAAGAGAATTTTCAACTTGAAAAATACTCTTGGTCCAGCAAACCAAAAACCTGCGTAACAATTACAACTGAAATCATTAAACATTAGCTTTTGCTACTATGAAGAAATTGGATTCTCTATGAGTCTTAGAGGAAAAGGCAGAAACATTAGGGGAAGACCTTACATAATAACCTTTCTGTAAAGCTTGGATGGCACAAATGATTTTGTGAGACATTCAAGTCACATGTCATTAATCAGAAATGACAGTCTTTATTCACATATATTTGACTGAAGCTGCATAATTTTAGACTCCAATAGGTCTAGATAAATGACCCTAAGTATTGTACTTTTTCAAATTGACAATGATTGATGATAGGGGGTGGGGAAACATGCTGTAAAGGAACCTGGTGTAAACATTGAAAATCAGTCCTGCTACTTTAGGGGAAAAACCAGGGGATGTTTTCCTCCAAGAGATTTTTTTTGTCTTTCCTAACAGTTTTTTTTTATCTCCTTAGTTTTCAGTTTACATATTTTGTCATTACCAAACTCTCCACATTACCACTCAAAGAAATCTCAATTAAAAAAAATACAAGTTTAGGTATGCTTATTCAAAACATCCTGTAGGGAAGCTAATGACTTATAAAAGTGCTTTCACTCAATATTTCCTAAGACAGGCGCTATTTTATATAGTAAGGCTTTAGCACAAACTAAGACAAACATAGTTTTAGTTTGTGAAGAGTTCACATATCCGTGGATAAAGACAGACAATAGCTGAGAAAACAGTAAATAAGTGAGATAATTTCAAAGAACACCAAGCTGAAAAAGAAAATAAAATAGAATGATAAAATAGAAAGTGCAATGGAACAGGGATTACATTTGAACAGTCAAGGAGAGCCTCTCTAACTTAAATGACATTTTAGCTGAATAAGAGCAGGTTTTTCTAAGAGCATGCTATTCAAAGGGGCAAGCAAGTGCAAAGGCCCCAAGGCAGGAATAAGCTTAGCATGGAAGAATAATAGAAAGAAGTCCTGCATGGTCCCTTTAGTACTGAAGGAGAAAGTGGTAATAAGTCAAAGCAGAGAGGTAGCTGGAAGTCTGATTATTATAAATCTTTTTAGATTATAAGGAATTGGGACATATGCCACATGAAATTTTAATAAAGCAAATGTAACATGATCTTATCAAAATAATATATACCTATCCCATTGAACACTTATGAGTTTGACATGCTTCGTATATGTATTTTAATTATGTAAAACCTCCCCCCAAAAAGGGTTATTACTGCTTTTGTTAAGAAATGGTAATAATGGGCCAGAGAAATACTACAGAGTTTATGGTGCTTGCCTTACATTCCAACAACCCCAGTTCAATCCCTAGAATCACATGCACAAGACTATATTTGAGTCTCTAACAAGGCTCTCTAAGCACCACTGGGTGTAGGTTTAGCAGGATCTAGCACTGCTGGGCCCATCAAGCTCTACATTGTTGATTTGGAGCACTGAACCGTTAATGTTCTGGTTGTCACGTATGTTGGGAGCAGTACCTGAGTCTCCTAGGAACTTCTTAGGAGGCTCTCTCCACAATAATAAATAGATTAAATAAAGATAAGGTGATACCAAGCTCAGAAAAATTACGGTGTTAATATATAATGAATTCAAGGACCAGACTGAATCTTCAGTCCATCTAGTTCTTAAATCAAAAGCTGCTCCCTGCCTCGTTTAGACGCCCATCATCAATATCTTAAATCTGGTTTTATTAGAAATGTTAAAGGGACTAATACACACATATACCATATTGACCTTAATGAAGAATGTAAGAATATTTATCAATAGGATAATAAGGGAATGCATAAATAAGCTCTATATGAAATTTTTGTGTGTCTATTTTGTTTCTTTGCAGGAGAGCTTGGCAGTGTTTTAGACTACCAGCTACTAATTCTTCTTAAGGGACATCTTTCTTAGATGAGTGAAAAGCTTTTGATAGGCGTATGTGATCAAGCTATTTAGTCATTTGGCTGTTCACAAGTGACCTAAATGATTGTAGATGCTATAGATAACATTGTAAATAATACAGCAAAAATCTCTCCTCACAAAGGAGACCTTAGCATGGAACCAAAGTCTAGATGTTGTACTGAAACCCAATGACTTTCCCATCCAAGCTTTCCATTGTGTTTATGATACTTCTATTTTATCATTTCTCTGGTAGAGATAGAGGGAGACATAACTGACAAATACATCAGGTCAAAAGAGTGAGAAAAAAAATTTAACATAAATAAACCAGAATGCAATACTCCCAAACTTTAACATGTAGAGAGAGAATATTTGTGACATATAGGGAGATAGAGTTAACAAAATCAATTTTCAATACAATTTTAAATGAGCATTTCAAAAGCACATATTATGACCAAAGTGCTACGAAAATAAATAACAATCCCTACCCTTTGTGATCTTACAAATCCGGGATTGGAAAAAATACATAGTGAACATTAAGAAGGCTCCAAGATTCCAAATCAAAACATTGGTATTAATTTATAGAGGATCCATACTTAAATTTCACTTAATGACATAGTCAAATCTAGAGTAAATAATAATATATAAAAGGAACTCAGCTACATGTATGAAATAAAAAACAAATAAGGTAAAATGATGTGATCAAAAAAATGCGGTCGCGTAACTAGTTAGCATGCCAGAGTCTCGTTTGTTATCGGAATTAACCAGACAAATCGCTCCACCAACTAAGAATGGCCATGCACCACCACCCACGGAATCGAGAAAGAGCTATCAATCTTTCAGTTCTGTCTGTGTCCGGGCTGGGTGAGGTTTCCCGTGTTGAGTCAAGTGGTCAGAATGATAGTATAGTGGGTAGGACACTTGCCTTGCATGTGACTGATATGGGTTAGATTCCTAGCATCCCATATGGTCCCCAGAGCATCTCCAGGAGTATTCCCTGAATGCAGAGCCAGGAATCCCTGAGCACTGGTGGGTGTGGCCCAAAAGCAAAAAAAAGAAAAAGTATCTCTTAAGAACACCATTGATAAGGAATCTCTTAACATCTAGTTAGCCTAAAAATATCTTTATGCATTGTTTTTAAATGATATTTTCTATAGATGTAGAATCCTAAAACAGCTACTTATAGTCTTTCAAAGATGTGTTTATAAAATCTTCTGGATAACAATCTATCTGATGAGAAGTGATCACTCTTCTTTTTTTCTTATTTTCATTGGCCGGAAGGTGAGGGAGTGGAGTTGAGGCCACAGTTGGCAGTACACTCGGGCACTTCTGGTTTTCAGTGTGCAAAGTGTATGTTCCAGCCATTTGAGCAATGTCTATCTGCCCCAGTGAGCATTCATTCTTAACTTGGTTTCCTTATATACAAATGTGTTTATGTATGAACATTTCAAGATATTCTCTGTACCACTGGATTTTAATAATTTTAATTTTAAGAGATTTGGTGTATTTTTATTTTATTTATTCTCAAGGGTTTATTGAGTTTCTTAGAGCTGTTCATTTTAAGATTGCACAACATTTGAAAAATTGTCACAATTATTTCCTAAAGTATTTTTTCTTCTGTATTTATCGTTTTATGGGATTGTTGGTCTTTCCTCTGTTTCAATTTGTTTCTGTTGTTGTCTTAAAGTTGATTGATCCTTTTTCCTTCAGTGTTTAATCTATTACTAAGCTTTTTTATTGGTAATATTTGACTTTAATACCTAGATGCTTCAATTTTATTATCTTCCATTTCTTCATTGCATACATGTTTTACTTTAAATTCTAGTGCATATACAAACTACATATTTTAAAATCTTGCCTGCTCTTTCTACATTTTTGTCACTTTCAGGTACATTTCTATTAATTGACTTCTCCAGTTTATAGGTCACATGTTCCTTCTTATGTCTTTTTTTTTTTGGATTCTGAATGTTAAAAATCTTACAATTTTAAATGTTTAGGTTTTATTGTATTTACATAAATATTACTCTATTTTGTTTTTATAGGAAGTTAAGTTTCTTGAAAATTAGCTTGTTTATTTCAAGTTGTTTGTTTAAGATTTGCTGTGAAAGATATACAGTAGCCTTTCATCCAATTTCCTAATAAGAAAAGTCTAAAATAAGGTTAGGCTTTAGAATTTCCTTTGAGGAAGTTTGGCTATTTCCTGAGTTCTCTTCATTGTATGACAAATTAAAAGTCACATAGTACAATGTGTAGAATGCTTCCCTCACTTGTGGCTGATCCAGGTTCAATCTTTAGTACCTGATGTGGTCCCCAGAGCTCATACAGGAGGGATCCCTGAAGGCAGAGCCAGGATTATACCCTGAGCACTTCTGGGTATGGGCCCCAAACAAAAAAAAATTATAAATTTTCCAGTTCTCTCTGAAACAAAAGTATCCAGTAACTTAATCATACTCAATCTCATGAAGCTTAGTGTTATGTACATAGTCAACATTAATCAAAGATCAGGGCAAATTTTGAGGAATTCTTTCTAAGCTGACTTCTCTTCATACTCTGGCTAAAATATTTCAGCTTTCTAAGATACTCCAACTTCAATCTCTTTGTTTCTGACTCAGTGAAAATACTTTACTTTCATGTAAGGAACTCTACACAAATTCTCAGACTGAACAGTTTGGCAATCATGAGTCTCATCTCATTTGTCTTCCTTTTTTCAGAGATTACAATCCTGAGATCATTGTTGTTTAGGGTCTGAAACCATCATAAAGGTGGAAATTGTTATGTTATAGTGAGAAGTGGAAATTCAGAACCATTGACAAAATACAGGGCAAATCAGTATGACAAGGATAAGAAACAAAAGTGTATTAGAGGAGTTTTCATGGGAAACAGTGCAGGATTCTGGTAGAGAAGGATCCTTAAAGTTTGAAAGATTTTGTTTCAAATGTTAAATATGGATTGTGGTGACTATGGGAAAATTATGTTTTCTTTTTTTTCAGGGGAAAGCACACCTGGCAGTGTTCAGGGGTTACTCCCTGACTCTGAGCTCTGGAATCACTCCTGTCAGGCTGGATGACTATATGAGATGCTGGAGACCGAACCTGGTTTGACTGCATGCAAGGCAAGTGCCCTATTTGTTATATTATCTCTCTGGCTAAAAAAATTATGTTTCCTTAACACTATTTTATTAATGAGGTTAAAGTGAGAATTAAAATCTGATAAGTAATCACAATACTACTATAGAGAAAGAATCCTATGAGAATTTCTGAAAAATAATAATTCACATGCTGGGTAATGACATAAGAACAATAAATCCGTGGAATGCTTCAAACAGTAAGATCATAAAAAAAAATATCATAAGCATTCAAATCAAGAGATTGGCATAGCACTTAAGTGATAAAGGATATTTAAATTTTTTTGTATGACTTTCTTTGATTCTGTTCCTCATAGTTAAATGTTACTAACAGAAGGTTTCAATGACAAGGAGAATAAAAACCAAGTGAGGAAAATAGAATAAAAAAACAAGTGAGATAAAAGAAAAATCAACTGTAATACAGGAACCATATCTTCCTTATTCACAATGTTTTACTTAGATATTTTTAATAATATAAAATATAAAAAATATACACCAAAAACTATTATTCATTCACTCATTAAATGTTTAGAAAGTATCTGTTCTATCTCCAGGCTTTATTAAACCTTTTCTAATCACTATCCTTTCTGCATAAAAATTTTTTGCATGACCTAAGGTAATTAGACATATAAAGACATGTTCAAATCAAACATTTACTAATAATAAATTATAAAGAAATTTTATTTCGAAATGCATTTTTAAAACCTCATGTGACTCCATGTGTAATCACAACCCACAGTTTCAAAGGCAAATTTTAGCTTATATTATAGGTTGCTTTTCACCAGGCATTATATTCACCCTTCACCTTATCCATTCTCTTAACAAAAAGCTATACATGCTTGTCTGTAGGATCCCAGGTTCTCTGGCAGCTAGGCATGATCATATGACAAGGATCTGAAAATTTACACATTAATTTTTCATCTTTTCCATTTTCTCATATAATTACTTTATTGTTAGGGTATAGCCTCCATTTTGTAAATTTGAAGTGTGAAGTCTGAGAAAGAAATGCTAAGAAACTACATGTGGTAGAAAGGATTAAAAAGAGTGAGGCCCTTATGCACATTGCTAAGCACAGAAAGACTAGCTTTCAGATCACTAATTTTGTGAGATAAGTAAAGGTCTTCATTTTTAATCTATATACATGGAATTTTCTTTAAGACTCATCTGTCTAGAAATATGCCTGATATTTAAACACCATCAAGATATCAAGTCCTCTCACAAGGGCCTAAAAATAGGACACTAAGGAGCATAAACAAATCACAGCAAAATTGAAACAAAATTTTTAAAAATAGATGACTGGTAAGCAGTAAAATAGCTGGCTAGGTCTTGGACATGCTAGTAAATTTTATTATTACACCTTTAACAACATGATTCAAGATAGAATATAAATTTCTTAAGAAAGTAAAACTAATTCAATGTTAAGTTGGAGAAGAGAAAAAAGTTACATAGCTCTTTATAAGGTGCTGAATGTGGTAGAAAGGAAAACCCAAAAATGTTCATTGTCCTCAGACAACCTAAAATCTTTTTTTTCTTTGGATGAGGGGGCCTTGTCAGTGCTAGTACACTGAAAACAGGAAAGAGTACATGCCAGTTTCAAAATTCATCCTTCTCAGTTTAAATTACTACATTGCTTCTCTTTAATGACTAGACCTATCTGATATCCATACCAATAAAGACTCTAAACCAACTCCATTTTGTTTAACTAAGAGTTGTTTCAACCATCAGTGTGTAAAGGTCAGACTGCAGCTGAATCTCACGAAGACAATGTTCATGAGAAACGAACTATTCCCTGATGTTCCATTTACTCTCAACAAAACAAACATCTTCGAACGCAGTAGTTATGTGTACCTGGGTCGAGAACTCAACATGAGGAACAACCTGGCGCCTGAGCTGTACAGGAGGAAGAGAGCGGAATGGAACACCTTCAAGAGTATTGAAGAAGTTAAGAAGATGAAGAACCTCTGGCTCGAGGCACATCTTTTCGACTCCACCATTCTTCCTGCATTCACATAAGCCTCAGAGACCTGGGCCCTATGAAAACAGGGTAAGAATGCTATTCTGGTCTCCCAAAGAGGAATCGAAAGAGCTATGCTTAGAGTATCACACTTCACTCAAGTAAGAAGAGGAATCTGGAGTTCCGACCTCCGTGGATGATCGAAGATCAGGGACGCTGTCTCGTTTGCCAAGGTGTCAAAAATCAGATGGACCGGACACAATGCGATTTGACGACCACTGTACGAGAGCTGTTACTGACTGGATTCCGTGGGACATCAAAAGAAGGCCTGGCCTCCCACCTATGAGATGGTCGAACTTCTTCGTCAAGAGTCTGAAGAAATGGTTTGATGCTCTTTGTGTTCTTGGAGCAAGCAGATGCTGTTGAGCTATACTAGCACATGGCAGGAATGAATGGAGACGTTACTGGCACCCACTCTAGCAAATCCATGAGCAATGGGATGACAAGTGATACAAGTGAAGAGTTGTTTTTTTAGGGGCCTGAGTTATTGCCCAGTGGGTAGGGCATTCTCTTTGCCTGTTGTTGACCTATAGATCTCCTGCACCCCATATAATCTTCAGAGCTGATCCCTGAGTCCAGAGGATCCCGAAGATCAGAGCCAGGAGTAAGCCCTGAGCACCACCAAATCTGATATGGCCCCCAAACAAACAAAGAAACAAACAAAAGGTTTTGCTATTGTTTTTGTTCATCCATATGCGGAATGAAATTCAGGTCAGGGTCAAGGCAAGCACACTACCAACTGTACTATTTCTCTGGCCCTTAAAAGTTTCTTAGGTTTATCTGACCACATAAACTATTTATATTTCAGCAGCTGTAACTCAGTATATTAAACCACACAAATATTCTACACATCAGTTTGGGAAATGCTACTTTAGGGACTTACTGATAATCAAATTATTATTTCCTAAGAAGGTAAAGTGTTCACACATCTCTGATGGTACTAATTTCAATTCATCATTGACTATCTGCAGGTTCAGAACACAGCACCATCAGGAAGTGGAAAGCATACGGTAAGTGGAAATGGGAACGTGAAAAATGCCAGAGGGAATTGTAGGCAGAAAAAGAGAAGAGGACTCATACTTCACACCCTACCAAGGTCACAAGTTGCCCCCCATGAGCAGCTCTCCGGCAGGGTCATGGCTCCAGAGGCAAAAGGACTTAGTCCAGAGCCCGGCAGCTTGCAGCAGAAAAGTCAATGGACCATGCGTTAAACTACGGTGCCAAGTCTCCCCAGGAGGGAAAGGGTGTTGCTCCCTTTTGCCTTACCCCCATCCCCCCCCCCCCCAGCAGCAAGGTGGCCGCCACCCCTCAGAGCTTATAGGAAAGCCAGGTATGAGCCAGCGGTGATGGGGCAACTGCAGTCTCATGGGAAGGGGGGCAGTATCGGCTCATCCTTCACGCCCTACTGAGGTCATGAGTTGCTCCCCACACGTGGCTCTCCGGCACAACCATAACACCAGACGCACAGAAACCAATCTTGTAATTATCTGGCTCTTTGCAGAAATCCAAAATCATTATATGATTCTCATAACCAGCTATAGAAAATAAAGTATTTCACAATGGCTTTTCAGCAATTCTGATTGTTGGGGGGGGGGAATTCTAAACAATAATGGTTCATCTTTTGTCAAAATAATGAATGTAATCAATGTAGAGAAAAGTTAAGTAGAAATCATCTGCCTCACTGGCATTGGGAGGGATGGGGAGTATATTGGCGTTCTTGGTGGTGAAAAATGAATACTGGTGAAAGGAAAGGTGTTTGATCATTCTATGACTCAGACTTAAACCTGAAAGCTTTGTAACTTTTCCCACAGTGATTCAATAAATAAATATAAGAAGAATAAATAAATAAATAAAATTATGAAAAAAAGTAAGGTGGAGTTCATGTCCAATTCAATCAGCTAATCAGTGGCTGAATAAATAGCAGTACTCCTACATAAAAGGAAAAGAAAAGAAAAGAAAAAGAGAACAGGAAACAATTAGTTTTAACTAGGGAAAGTATCAGGAAAATATGGGGGGGCAGGGTGGTTGTGAATTCAACCTTAGATGATGAACAGATTTCGTCAGCAATACAAATAATGGAGTAGAAAAGAAAACCATGCATATTAAATAGAATGAAAAAATGGCATGTGTGTTAGTCAGGACACAGACACTATAGGTAGCCAAAACCCCCATGTAATGGCTTACGTAGAAAGGGCACTTAATGCACTGACATGAGTCAGTGGAAAAGAGTCAGTTTATGAATGCAGGTACAACTTGACCCAGAGATCTCCATCATGTCACAAACCTCAGGTTTACTCTTGTATCT
Source organism: Sorex fumeus (assembly GCF_029834395.1). NCBI lineage: Eukaryota > Metazoa > Chordata > Mammalia > Eulipotyphla > Soricidae > Sorex > Sorex fumeus. The sequence continues at coordinate 34,727,801 of NW_026606179.1, forward strand.
CTGGGTTTCCTTTTCTTTGGTGGAACACTATTTTTACCCGAGGAGACTCTGTCCTAGAGTTAACTGCAGTAAATTTGTGTGTTTCTGAACCAAGGAGAAATCTTTTTTGTCCCTAGAGGTCTAGAAAGAAAAAAGAAAAGAGTCAAGTTTAGTACCATGGACTGTGATTAAGTCAAATTCCAATTCTAAATCTATTCCCATGACCAGTAAGATATGGTGCTCTGATTGGCTAATTCCCACCGTGCCCATTTTTGCGCCATCTATGGAATAGAAATATCCTTACCCCACAAACAAGAGAGTGCCAGGAAGCTAAAATAAGGCTGATGACTCAAAAACTCAGACTAGCTTGTCCATAGGCAAGGTCATCATTTAACAGATGAAAAATACAATTGCCTGACTTAGCTCTAAGATATACATATATAAATATATATGCATATATATACATAGATATACATATATATATACACATGAAGTAGGTAGGGGTCACACCCACCAACTGGCCCCCTGGCGCCATGTAATCCCATCAATGGCAACGACTCAGAGACTATAAAAACCAGCTCCCGGAAGAGAACAGTGCAGTCTTCTGCCCCTGCGCCTGGCTGTCCTCGCCGGGACCCTTTGGAGGGGAGCGGGTTGAGCTTTCCTCCCCGCCCTGACCAGGGCTCCGGCAGCTGAAGACCTCCAGGACCAGCCACCACCATGCTGAGACCTCTCTCCACACACATGAAGGTACTGGCAGAGGGACAAAGCCACGTGGGTTCCAGGGCCGAGATCTCTTATTATGACCGAGACATCTTATTATGACATCTTATTATCTCATTCCTACTTTAGACAAACTGGCAGGCTACCGAACGTAGCCTGCCCACACGGCAGAGTCTGGAAAATTCCCCGTGGCGTACCCAATATGCCAAATACCAGTAACAATGATGGGTCTCATTCTCCTAAAGAACCTTGAATATAATCTCAGGGCTAGGATGAAGGAGTCGTTACTGGGGCCTGCTCGAGGCAATCGACGAATAACAGGATGATTTGTGATTTGTGTGATACATATATATATATATATATATATGTATATAAAACTTCTCAAAACAGCCACAAACTGGGCAAGGGGAATCCAGAATCAGATATCTATAGTGTACTGTAGTGGAAGAGATAGCAAAATGATTTGAAGCTTTGCAGAATTAATGGGATTAATTGCACTCTGGCATTTTGTGAGTAACTATAATTTATCATACCCTATAGGGAGGAGGTTGAGGACTCAAAGTAGGACAATGAGGCACTTCTTCCTGACAGTGGACTCAGATAGCTGATAATAAGTACTGGGATACAGTGCAAATACTGACACCAAACATTGCCCCATGTGAATGTTCTTTTTCAATTCCTCATTATCTAGGAGACTTGATATTAGATTAACAAACTAAAGCTGCCACAATGTTGATGGGTCCTGTTGAGGAACTGCTAACAAGATGTGAATGTGCTTAATAAAATGACCAACTCTGGCTGATATATAGCCAACTAATTACCTGCCAAATATCTAGGCTGTGTACTCCCAGCTGGAATTGATAGCAGACTGTCAATATGAGAGGGGACAAAAAGGCAGTTCAGGACTGAAGAATAAGAAGAAAGCTTTGATATATTAGACTGGATAGTGTTACTCTGTATCAAATTATCTCCAACTGCCTAGAGTTCCACTGTCAGACAGGACCAAACCGGTATTTTTAGAAAATCTAGAGTGATTTAGAATCCCATCCACGTGCCAAATATTAAGGTTGGGTGGTTTGATGGCCCACGTTTGTAAGCTTTAGCTCTCCAGAACAGAGAAAAGAGAAAGAACTCTAAGTCTTCGTTTTTATGTCACGTATACATCTTAGAAAATGTGACTTTAAGCAAACTGATACAAAAGAGAATAGCTTCTAAATGATATTGTTTTGTTCAACTGGGATTGTTTTTTTCCTCATTAATGAATAATGTAATACATAGCCCAAAATGGCACTTCTTAGCGACCTCTTTCTATACAACTTAATTCAAGAAACAGATGTCTTTCTGTGGCTATCTGAGACCCTAAAATATGTACACATATATTCCTCTTATAAAGAGATTCCTTCTGACTAAGAATGTCCATTTTTGGAAACCTCTGCCAGTTGTATTACTTAGGGAGCACTCAGTTGCAAATCTAGTGACTAGGGTTTAAGTTTAGAGATTTCTGGCTAACTTTAAAAAGAATCTATACAAAGAACCAGGAAGAGAGCTCAACTGGTAGAGCAAATACTTAGAATGGTAAGGTCCTGAGTTCAATCTCCAGTATTAAAGACCCAGAACATCAACAGATGTAGCTCAGCTGCCTTGCTATCCTCTGAGAACACAAGTATGACCCAGGTGGTCCCCAGAACCACTGGTTTGAGCACTGCTGGCCTCTTAAGACTGAACTCTGCTAGAAGTAATTCCAAGCCCCAAAGCATTGCTTTAGAAACACTTTTTTTAAAAAAAAAACCAAACAACTAAGCAAGTAACCTTAATTCTTTTTTTCAATTTATTTATTTATTTATTTATTTTATTAGTGAAACACCATGAGGTACAGTTATAGACTTCTTTGGTAAGATTATTACTTTATATTTAGCAGACTCACCTCACTTAAGTAGAAACTACCAACCAGTGCTAGAAAATTTAGAGACCAAGAATGAAAACAGAACAATATATAATGTGCTCAAGGAAAAAGCATTTGGCCTGCTGGCCTTTCATGACCCAGCTGTCAAACAGGGGATCATAGTGCTTTTCCAATTTAGCTCACATGTTTATCTCATATATCAATGTTACATCAAAAGATGAACACCCCTTCTCACACAAAGGGGATATTGACCAAGAAAGCCTGGAGCACCAGCTACTTTCTGAAAATAAAATGATAGAAAGAAAAACAAGGCATCAGACATATAAGAGTAGGTCACAGAGGTCTGCAAAAGCAATGGTTGCAATATTTTCATTTGCTTAATAGGTCAAGGTCTCTCATTTATTAAGTTTTTCTCCTTTCCAGGGTACATTTCATCTCTACTAACTTCATCTAATTAGCTCCTCTACTTCCATGTTCATTTGAAGCTCCTTACCTATCACTTTTGCAGATGACATGTATTATTTAAAAAAATAAAAAGCCCTAAAACCGCAAAAACACCAGAAACAATAAGCTCATACAATGATATGGCAGGTTACAATGTCAATGTGCAGAATTCCATGGCATTTCTATGTGCAGATTATGCAAAAGAAGAGAAGAAAAAAAACAAAACTATTCTTCTTTGTGACTCAAAAAACATCAAATATTGAGCAGAGTGATAGTACTTTTGCCTTGCATGTGGCTGACTAAGGTTTCGTTTCCAAGTATTCCATATGGTTCCAAACAGTACAGCCAGGATTAATTCCTGAGTACAGAACTACCAGGTGTGGCCTCCCCATTACCCCCTCCCCCAAATTTAAATATATGGCAATCAGTTGAACAAAAGAAGTAAAAGACATTTAAAAATATAAACTGTACATTACTGATAAATAAAAGCAGGTACAAGAAAATGAAAACATCCCCTGTTCATGGATTGAAGTATTAAATATTGTCAAAATGGTAACTCTGCTTGAGCACTATATAGATTAAGCACAGTTCCCATAAATATAGACCAAGTACTGCTGATTTTTATGTAAAAGCACACCCCACCTCGAAATAGCCAAAGAAATCCTAGGAAAAATAAGATGGGCATATTTTCTTTTCCCAGTGTTAAATTATACTGTAAAGTTATAGTAATCAAGACAGTGTGATGTTATGACAGACTCCTAGACCAGTGAACTAGAATTGAGAACTCAGAGACAAATCCTCACATATATGGTCAGATAATCTTTGCCAAAGTAACTCAGAGGATGAATAATATCAAGAAAACCCTCTTAAACAAATGATGTTGGGAAAATTAGATCTCAGCATGTGATATCATTCAGTTACTCAAATCATGATATTGTGTTAGCAAACCTGCTTTGTAAGGAAAAAATATTAATTCTGGTGACTTTACAGACTAAAGAATTATGGCTTTATTTGTGGAATGAAGAAATGAACACAGTAAAACATTGGGATGAGTAAAACATACTTTAAGTTCCCATAGTCCAAATTTCTAGAACTTTTCTAGAGTTTTCCAAATCAGTCTGATGGCAGAAATCACCTACATGGGCTTGTTAAAACAATGATTTCTGGGTCTAACTGAGACTTAATGAATTAGAATATTACAGGAATCACAGATAATATTCTTCTATATCACTTCATATTCTTCTGTCTTTGAATAACACTTCATCTTCATTGATCTTTGTTTCTCGTTTATCTCATCTCGACCTTTTCGTATATTATTTCATCTTTGTGAGTACTTTACATAGCCTGAATATCAAATCTTTATCTTATGTGTTAATACAATTAGTTTTCCGATTTACTTAACTGTCTTAGTTTTAGTCTGTGTTTCTTTTGCCATGCAGAAACTCTGATTTGATGTAGACCCATTTGTTTGTTTTTTATTCTGTTGCCTTTGCCAGTGGTATCACATCATTGAAAACACCTTTAAGGTCCAAATCTCACAGTATTTTGCCTATATTTTCCTCAAAATACTTTATAATTTTTGGTCAGTTTTCAGGATCTTCAATCCACTTTGAATTGACTTTTGTATAAGGTATGAGATATGGGTGCATAAACTTTAATTTTTGATCCATTTTCCCCAGCACCATTTATTAAAGAGTCTATCTTTATTTCATTTTATATTCTCAGATCCTTGTGGAAAATTAGCTGTCTTTAATATGGGGTTTTGTCATTGGGTATTTGAATATGACCTTGATAATGAGTGTTTGAAGACAATATTCTAATGGAATAGATAATGATCCAGAAACAAATTTTATTTCAGTACCATGGATTTTTATCACTATAGCCTTATATTACCATTAAAAATTATATGATCGGTTATCTTTCAATTTCTTATTTTTTCAGTATGGCTTTGATTACTCTGTATCTTTTCTGGTTTCATAAAAATGTTATTACTGACTTTTCTAGGTACTCAAAGGGCGCTAACTGAATTTTAATGGGAACTGTGTTGAATCCATATAGTAGTTTAGGTAGGATGGTCATTTTAACAATACTTATTCTGATCCATGAGTATAGAATATTTTTCCATTTCCTAAGGTCTTCTATTTCTTGTATCTAGCTATTTTCTTGAGTGATTAAAGGTTTCATGGTATAGATCTTCCACCTCATTTGTTAGGAAGATATTTGAAGTTTAGGGACACTATTTTTTAAATGAGATAGATTCTTTGATCTCTTTCTCCTGATTCACTATTTGTCTATAATAATTAAACCAACTTTGTGTGCTGATTTTTTTGACAGCCAGTTTACTGAAGTGATTAATTATTTTTAGAAGTTTTTTTCAAACCCTTTGGGGCCATGGATGTAGGGTATTCTACTGTTAGAATCTATGAACAGTGATAATTTTACTTCTTTTTCAGTCTATATCTCTTTTATTTATTTTTCTTCTTTGACTGTTGTTACTAGGACTTTTAACACTATGTTGAATAAAAGTGGAGACAGTGGACATCCTTGTCTGAACCTCATCTCAGGAGAAATGCTTTCACTCTTTCACCATTAATAATGATATTGGCTGCAGGCTTGTTAAAAATATTCATTACTCTCTGAGGAAAGTAACTTCAACCCCTGTTTTGTTGAAGATATTTTATGATGAATGGATGTTGGATCTTGTAAAAAGATTTATCTGCATCAACTGATATTATCATATAATTTTTATTTTTCTTTTTCTGATGTAGTATATTGTGTTAATTGATTTGTGTATATTGAACCATCCTTGCATCCTTGGGATGAATCCCACTTGTTCATGGTATATGATTTATTTGATGTGCTGTTGGATTTGGTTTGCTAAAATTATGTTGACAATTTCTGTGTTATTGTTCATCAGGGAAATTGGTCTAAAATTTTCTTTTATAGATATTTCTCTATTGTCTTTGAATATCTGTGTAATTTATCTTCATTAAAGGTGTTAGAAAAATTTTTTATTTAGCCAATATTTTGGAAGAGTTTAAGGATTATCAATAGAAATTATTCTCTGAAGAGTTGATAGAACCCACCATTAAGCCCATCTGGAACAGGACTTGTATTCTTCGGGAGTTTCTTAATTGTTTACGTTTTCTTGCTTATGATTGCTCATGTTCAGATTTTCTACTTACTTGTCATACAGTTTTGGGAGATGACATGATTCTAAGAATATGTCCTTTTCTTCTAGATTCTTGAGTTTAACACATAAAGGTGTTCATAGTAATCTCATATAATATCTTGGATTCCTGATGGATATACTATGATTTATACCCCTTTGAGCCTCTGATCTGAAGCTTTGGGGACATTTTCTCCTTTTTCTTCCTGAATAAGGTTTGTCTATCTTGTTAATTCTTTCAAAAAACCAGATTCTAGTTTGACTGATTCTTTATATTGCTTTCTTGTTTCATATAACATAGATTTATTCTCTAGTTTTTATTATATTTTCCTTCTACTATATTTTGGGTTAATTTTTTGTTTTTTCTCTATATTTTTGAGATTTGTTTAGATTATTGACTTAGGCTTTCTCTTCTCTCTTAATGTAGGTCTACAACAGTATGAATTTCTCCTTCAGACTAGCAGCTTTTGCTGTATCCCCATAGATTCTATTTTCTTGTACCATCATTCTACAAATCTTTTTATTTCTTCCTTGATTTTCTCTTTGATCCAGTTGCTATTTATCAATGATTGGTTCAGTTTCAAAGTGTTGAGCATTTTCTTCTTTATTTTGTGATTGATTGTGGTCTAAGAAGAAACATTGTATGATTTCTATACCCAAGCAGGGTATTAGTGGAGTTGAAGGTGGAAAGTTATCACACAGATGCTAACTTGTCCGCAAGGTTTTGGGTATCAGCACAGCCACTGGGGCCACTGATGGCATCTGGGCTTGTCCAGAGGGATGGTCTTGGTGGTCAGACCCAGGGTACTGGAGGAACTCTCTACAGATGGAGGAAAGGCTCCTGTTCCAGCTCTGGCTGAGAATTGACTTGGAGGCAGACAATGGTACCTCCGGTAGGATGAACTTCCTTTTTACCTTCTTGCACCAGAAAGAACTTGAGACCCGACTCTACTGCTCTTGCTTCCACCTCTGACACTGCAGTTGCTGGTTCTGCTGTTCTTGCTGCCTAGGCTGGCACTCTCAAAAATTATTTGATATGCCAAACAGAGTAACAAGTCTCACAATGTCACAGGGCCCGCTTGAGCAACTCGATGAACAACAGGAGGACAGTGCTACAGTGATAAACATTGCCGTGGTATAAAAGTGAAGGAAGTGTCCCATTGCAAAGGCCAACATACCAGGAGTTTACATGGAGCAAAAAAAGTCGAGACACAGAACCCTACAAAAACAACAGCAACATCTGAGACATCACTGTAGGTATAGAGGGCCAACTCCTCTCCCCAAATATAGGCCCATATTCTGAATTGTCCTCAAATTGGCCTTGAGTATGTGTTCCCAAATTGGCCTGATTATTGCCGAGAAATTATGTGGCAGTATTGGATATATGTAGGGCTACTGTGAGAAAGATTAAGTGCTGCCCCATAGTCATTTATTTAGCAGCTATACAAGCAACTGAAGAAAGAAGGCAAATGATGTCTGGGTGTCCTGACTGGTTTGACAAAGGATACTTTTTCTCTTTATTTTTTAAGTAAAACCAAGGAAAAGTAATATAAACAATAGGCACATTCAGTGGTCTCTCTTTGAAGGATAAACTGCTGGAGTTGACTCATAGCAACTCCATTTAAAAGACAGATTGTGAACAAGAAAGAGCAACATTTCCAAAGCCACAAAACTAATTAGTTTGGCATACACCAAAAGCTAATCTACCCTTTTCCTAAATTCCTGCTAGATATTTTAAGCTACCAGATCACTGAGAATCTTTGCTGAGAGTATACTAACATGTACTATTAATGCCACCCTGCATCCATGCACTTTTGTAGCAATAGTATTTTGGTTTTCTATAGAAAAACTTCCCTCATTTTTATCAATCCATGTACTTCTAGTAGAGCTAACTCCTTCTCCAGTTTTAGGGATAATCAGGTGACTTGAACCCAACCAAGTAGAGCAGAATATGATAATGGTTGTCTAATGTTTAGGCACAAGACTCAATTAAGGTCAAGTTAGTACTGTGAGAATTTCCCAGGATGGTGAGAGAGGAGTTCTTTATCTTTTCTGCTAGAATGTCAGCAGTAGGATATTTTGAGCTGATGCCTACAAGAGCCCTTGAGTGGAACCTGAATAACATAATAGTTCATGGAGCAAGACAAAAAGAAAACGAATCCTTGTGACTTGTTTGTTTTCTTGGTATCAACTATGCCTCAAGCCAGTCTTGTCCTGGCCCTTTCAATTACATAAGAAAATAGATTCCTTTATTTTCCTAATCCTGATGATTCGTTTTTCATTTCTGGCTGTTGAATCCTAATTAAAACAGAAATGAAAAAACCACACTTTGTTAATTTTATTTAATACAAATACCTCGGGTAGGGCGTTCGCCTTACAAGCGGCCAACATGGCCGACCCGAGTTCGATTCCTCCGCCCCTCTCGGAGAGCCGGCAAGCTACCGAGAGTATTCGATATGCCAGACACAGTAACAACAAAGTCTCCAATGGAGACGTTACTGGGCCCGCTCGAGCAAATCGACGATCAACGGGAGGGCCTTTACTTTACTTTACTTACTAATACAAATACCTATGAACATCTGCTACAGGGTTCCACATAGAGACCATTGACTTTACACCAAAAGTGGCTTAGTCACAAATGAGACATAATGTTCATACATGAACAAAGTGCAGATCACTTCTACTCAATGCCACAAAAGGGTTAAGTTCTGAAGATGAAATAGTATACGAAAAGGTTGAGATGAGATAAACGAGAAACAAAGATCAATGAAGATGAAGTGTTATTCAAAGACAGAAGAATATGAAGTGATATAGAAGAATATTATCTGAAAGGTAGAAAATGCTGAGATGAGACAAAAGTACTAGTCAGAGGAAGAGTTTTCCCAAAGGTGAGATGAGTTGGGTCAATATCAAAGCAGCCATTTCTTCACTATTAATACAATGTACTAAGGCTAAGATAGTTATATCTAACAGTCTTGGTCAATTTGCCTTGATTCTTTGGTGCTGCCAGGAAAATTAACCAATATATCTTATACTTTTCATGGGATCTATAATACATAAAATTTGAGAAATTTCTAATTGCAGAGGTTTCCAAACTTATCTGACCTACTGCCCTCTTTTCTGAGGGAAAATTATTCAGTGCTTCCCCTTAAAAATCCACATTCTTTAAGAGAACAAACAGAAATCTTCCTTCAATTGCACTTTAAGTTATTACCACCCTCATGGAGTGTTCCAATACCCTCAGTGGGTACAGTAACTTGTGTTCAATGAATTATTGCTTTTGAGTCTAGGTGAGATCATTTGAAATAATTAGTATTGGTTTTACATAAAAATCATCTATAAACAAATCAACCAACTTCTATAAATCTCTTTTGTGAATCCATCACTTTCCTTGGTGGTGAGAGCTCAAATGTGCCAGATATGGACACTTTATATTATGAGTATTAAAAAAGATACTAACCACTGCAACAAATTTATTTGTGAATTAACTAAAATACAATTGTTGGCTCAAGAAATGGGATGCAGTATCAGCTTGTAAGCCCTCTAAAAGTAAGGTTGAATCTGAGGCAATGTTTCCCTGAAAGTTCCAATATAGGACCTTATAAAAGACATATAGATAATTCAGCTTTAAATTAAGCTGGGTTTATCGAGGACACTACTTGGAAGATACAGCCAGAGAAGAAGCCAGAGAAGATGGGGAATGTTCCTTTCCACTTTCTACCATCATGGAAAACATAACAGAGCTGACATTGAAAGACTGGTTTTATTGCTTTGGCTAGACTTCCAAAGACTTCTGTATGTTCGAAGTGAATGAAAGATGGTTTATAAGATGCTAAGTTCAGGCATGTTAGGAAGAGTTTCTTTTTTTCTTTTCTATTTTTTTTCTAGCTTTAGGCTCAGGGGTCAATAACCTGGGGGACTATATGTGGAGCCAGGAATCCAACACAGCTTGGCAAAACAAGTGCTTTGCCTCTGAACTGACACCAAGAATTTTCTTTCTAATCTTCCTTACTTTTCCCTGTTCATTAAAAAATCAGAAATTGTGGTAAAAACTAGTGTATTCTTTTTTCATGTAAAAGAACTCAAAATTTTCAAGGATGAGTGATCTCTCTTCTTCAGGGATTTTTCTGGGCAGCAAAATGCAGCACAATGCATTCCATCCAAGACTGGAAGAACCATGGCTCCTTTCACCATACATCAGCTGACCATATTTTAAACTGTCCCTCTGCTCTGGAGTGATCAGGTGCACCGAGAGTGTGTGTATCCAGATTACCTGTCTGTGTGTCCCAAATTCTGCTAGGGCCTTCACCAAACTGTTCTTTAATTATTCTTGTTTGCAATTCCCTAGCTGCCCTTGCTTCTGTTTTTGTTGCTGTATAATTTATTCTCAACCCACCATCAGAATTATCTGTTTAAAATATATAAGATTTTGTAAATCCACTGCTCAAAATTCTCATTCCTTTTGATGCTGAGAGTTAAAAACCCAGTTCTAATAATGGCCAGAGGATCCTAAGTACTGGTTCACATGTGAACAGGTAATGAATAAAACCTAGTTAGACTTAAGAAAAAAAAACATTGAAACTGTACCCAAACCACTTACACTAATCATTGCAACCATTAATAATTTTTATATGTTCCCCCAGATGATTTTTTTTACATTTATTATACTGAAGTTTGAACTGTGATAGCACAGTGGTAGGGCACTTGCCTTGTGCAAAGACAGCTTGGACGAGCTGGGTTCGATTTCTCCGCCCCTCTTGGAGAGCCCGGCAAGCTACCAAGAGTATCTTACCCGCATGAAAAGCCTAGCAAGCTACCCGTGACGTATTCAATATGCCAAACACAGTAACAACAAGTCTCAAAATGGAGATGTTACTGGGCCTGCTCAAGTAAATCGATGAACAATGGGAGGACAGTGACAGTGACAGTGAAGTTTGAACTTAAATACAATTAGACAAAGTGGTACACTGTCCTCAGAGTATCTACAACCCAGTCTCTATTTCATCCTACTTATGACCTTTCTGACTCCACATCCTCATTCATGTCAATTTTGTATCATTATACATTAAATCCCATATATCCTCTATCTGCAAATTTCAGTATTTAACAACAAAAATCTAAGAACCCTCTACACCCAATGTCATTATCACATCTAAGGAATGAAATTAATGGCTATTATGATTCACTGAGAAGACTGAGAATCACCAACCTGAATAGCCTGCCACCCTGTTCCTCACCAGGATCTCATCTTCTGCTTTTTCCAAACGCATTCTCCTCCAGTCCTATTGGCTGCCTTGCAACACCTTAGATATACTGAGAGACTTGAACCTGTGCACTGGCTTTTCTGTATGCCTTAATTCTCACCTTCCCAATTTCCCAACACACACAACATGCACACACAACACACACACACACACACACACACACACACACCCTGCTACTCTTCTCCATTGTCACTCTCCTAGCGTGACTTTCCTTGACTCCTTTATCCAAACTCATAACTGAAATCCAATCTTCCCTACTCTCTCTGTCCACGTTCCCTGCTTTTATATTTTGATAGCACTGCACTGTAGCACTGTCCTCCCATTGTTCATCGATTTGCTCGAGTGGGCCCTGTAACATCTCCATCGTGAGACTTGTTACTGTGTTTTGGCATGTTGAATACATCACGAATAGCTTGCCAGGCTTTGCCGTGCGGGCGAGATACTCTCGGTAGCTTGCTGGGTTCTCCAAGAGGGGTAGAGGAATCGAACCCGGCTCAGCCGGGCCGGCTGCATGAAAGGCAAACCCCCTATCACTGTAGGTACTCAAATTCTTGTTAAAATCTTAAAAATATTCCAAAAATATTCCCCATTCGAAGAGAATTCCATGAAAATAGGCACCATCAAAATCACTGTCACCGTCCTCCCGTTGTTCATTTGCTCGAGTGGACCCAGTAACGTCTTCTTCATTGTGACAATTGCTACCGTGTTTGGTATATTGAATATGTCACGGGGAGCTTGCCAGTCTTGGTGTATGGGCGAGATACTCTCGGTAGTTTGCCAGGCTTTCTGAGAGGGGCGGAGGAATCAAACTCAGGTTGGCCATGTTGGCCGCTTGCAAGGCAAATGCCCTACCCGCTGTGCTATCGCTCTAGTCCACGTAAATATTTGCTGATAAATGCATGAGTGAATGATTCAATTGGGTTATAGCATGCCTACAGGTGAGTCAATGAAATGATGGAAATCAGGGTTAGAAGTCATATAGATGGATATTCTACTTCATAAAGCTGAGAGCAAAACAATAAAATTTATAAACACGAAAATATGACAACATTGAATGCTTTTATGGCAATGCTTTTGTGGTGATCTGATAAGAAAAGTTTGCAAGATAAAAGTAATACCCTAAACTTTGAGGTTGACATCAGAAAAAAAAAAAAACTGTTCTCTTTAGTTTACCATTCTTTGCGCTCCTTTGACAATAGAATCAAGCCAGGTTGGTGAACGGCAAAAGCCACAAACAATTTCAATTATTTGGTCGAGCAAAGCAGTACATAAATACAGGTATATGTTGATCTGTTCTACATATAAAAATAGAGAGTGTGAGTACATATATAAGAATGCTAAACCCCAAGCATCTTTGCTTGCTAAACATTCCTATCCTCCTTGGCAGAAATACCTGAATCTGGACTACACTGTGTGTGCTGCTGTGCTCATTGAGTCAGAAGCGTTCCTGGTCATCTTCCAGATGTAGGAAACAGCAAAGCAGTTAAGAGTCTTTGAAAGGCTGGTGCTGCACTCTTGGGCATCATTCAGTTGAATACAAGAGTCATACTTCACCGCCTTCCTCCACTAGGGCCAAGGAGGACAATTGGAAGCAATCCCTTTGGAAACTGAATCTAAAACAGGTTGTTTCAATCCAGGCTTGGAACATTAAATATTGGCCTTCAACAAAACAGGAGAACTAACTCACTTTGACTGGAGTGGTTACAGAAGTCCTGCTTGTTGCTTCCTGGCAGACAAATAGAAGCACTGTTATCTTAGTGACAGGGGTGAGCTTACCTCAGGAATGGTCTCCAGCCAGGTACTCATTCGTCTGCACTAAGAATCATGGAAATGAGGGGGCTGGAGCGATGGCACAGCGGGTAGGGTGTTTGCCTTGCATGTGGCCAACCCGGGTTTGATTCCCAGCATCCCATATGGTCCCCTGAGCACCACCAGGAGTAATTCCTGAGTGAAGAGCCAGAAGTAACCCCTGTGCATAGTCGGGTGTGACCCAAAATAGCAAAAAAAAAAAAAAAATCATGGAAATGAGAAAGGTGCACAGATTTTAGAGAGGTTTCTTCTCACTTTTCAGTGATAACACAGTTTACATGGAAAACCTCCAGATACTACTATAAAAACTTCTGTCATCAAAGCATAACAATAACCCTCAAGAGTAACGAGCAAATTTTCAGCAGTTGATGGTGCACATGAACAGGAGCGAGGGGCAGAGGGAGGGAATCTATTGATTTTCATGCCCATTACATGTGTGTTGAAAGAAGCAACTCTCACTAAAGTCATTTGTGCTGAAATTTACTTCCCAGGCTCAACTGTCCCCGACAAGAAGAGCTGTTGTGCTTGTGAACACAGGCCTGCCTGGTGAAGGTAATTAAAAGAAAATGAAGTTTCACTTAAAATACTAATGAAGTTCCCTTTTGGTTGTTCTGTAGCTTGGGGGTGGTAGGGATGTAGGCGAGTTTTTTTTCTCCCTTTTAAAAGACATAGGAATTTATCAATAGAATGATCCTCTATCTGGAGACTCAGTAATTCTATTCCGAAACATTAAAAAGTGTTACGCCAAAGTGTCAATTTTCACAATTTGGCCCAAAGATCTTTACTAGCTGGAGAATATCTAAATAAAGAACTGGTACTTTCTTCAGAACAGTTTGTTTTTCTTTTTAAACTGCTAAAGTACTACTACCTGCAGTCATTCTTTCATTTGGGTAGCTTAAAAATATTGATGCCTAATGCCCAGAGAGTGTGGTAAGTCGCCTGCAGGAGAATAAGGGCAGCTGGTTTTCCTATGTGCAAGAAAGAGAACCTGGCCTTTTGTATTTGCAACTTTGCCAAACCTTGTAGAAGTTTGTAAACACCATAAAATATGTTATGATGTTTACGGCATATGTCTCTTATTGTTAAGAACTATTGTGAAAGTACAAGCAGAGTCTACTTCTTAAAATATTTTGTATTATAGTTATGGCATCCAATTATACAATAGTAATTGTGAATAATTATACCAATCCCCAGTCTGTTTTATGACTACTTCTCACACTGAGCTCATATACTCTATATAAACACCATCTGTATCGAACATAAAACTCTTAGTTGTTCTAAGAACATAGGCTTACAAAGTATAGTTTATTAGTTCTGGGGCCAAGTACTTTCCCTGCGGTTGCCCTGGTCCCCACAAACCACATGAATCCAATGATCTCCTTCTAAGACTGCATAGTTTGACCTGGAGCCCAGATACCTGTATAAGCTCTGGCTCATTGTAGGAATCAGGGTCTCCCAGCCCAGAATGCTGACAAGCTTCTGCAGAGTCTTTGTTTAGCAGTGTGTATGCTTCATTTGCTCTGCAGGGATCTCCTCATTCCTTATATGTGCAGACTTGATTTAAGCACTTAGACTTGGCCAAGAAGTGCTTCTCAAATTTCCCTTTGTGAAGTGCTTATCAAGGTCTTTGGGTGCCAGGTTGCTTCTCCAGAAATCTCCAAGGAATACCTTCCCCTTAAGAGACCCTTCTCTGGATGAAACATTCTAAACCATTATAAAGGACAATTACAAAACATGATTGATTGATGAATAGTTTTTGGTTCAAGAATTTAAACCTTTAAGAGTAACGATCTAACCTACTGAGAAGCCTGACTTTATTCTGTTTAAAATAGAAACAAAGTTAAAATTTCGTTCCAATGACCGATAAGTGATTCATCATCACTAAACTTCAGAAAGAGCTTATAAATAAATAGAAATTTCTTCAGAGTAAATTAAACCCAGTCCAAGAAAGACAAATTGTGTGTCTTGCTGGCAGAGACACAGCCCAGCGCAACATCTCCAAAAGAACATGATACCACTGAATCTTCCTAGGTGGACTGGTCCAGGCTGAGAACTCTGGGACCTTAGAGGAACGGGGGCAGGAAGACTCCCCTTTGTGCCTGAAGGCACAGCAGCCTGCAGCCACATCTAACACACTCCAACATAGCCCAGCTACACAACTGAACCTCATCAAATTTTCAAATCTCTATCTAAATTGTTCTAGAACTATAGCTCTTGGGTGTATGTGGCCACATGACACCTCCAGATTTCTTTGTATTGTCAGCCCCATAGGATCACAGAAAATCTGATGGGAAAGTTGCATAGAAGACCACCAAGCTCAGTGAGCCTAAACAAAAACACAGAAGGTTTAACCAATACCAACCTGCACAATAGATTCTTGAGTAACATTATTGAGAGACAGAAAAAAAAAGATCACAAATGATTTATTAATCTAAGCTTTGATAATTCCATTTGCCTTTGTGTTTTAACAAACAATATGAAGAAAATGTGCTTGTGTCTGCAAAGAGACAAGCTGGGGTGGTGGTGGGAAAATGGGAATTGGTGGTGAGATTGGCCTTGGAACATTTAATGTCTGAAACAATTGTAGAATAAACAATTTGGTAAATAATGGTATTATAAAACAAAATATTTTTTTAAAAAAGATAAATTGTGCCTATTTAAAGTCATTCTCCTTTGACAGGTTGTGATGTACAGTGGTAATTGAGTGAACTCACACAGCATGTTTCTGCATCTTTGATGATGTGGAATTAAATACAGCACCACCTTTTATTATACGCACATTTTTGGAATTAGTCCCTGCTAAACAATATCACCTAAATGTTAGCCAAGATTTTAGGATTCAAATCGCAAGGCTTTATTTTTTTCTGGTAAAAATTTCTACCTTCAAATAGCATACAAAATAATGATGTATTTTCAAAAGGCAAGTGCATTTTCCCCGTGGAATTAGGTTCTGCTTTGGAAAGAACATGGGCCCAACTACTCTGAACACCATTAAAACAATACCATGCTAGGTATGCCAGCATTTGCACTCAATTTATAAGAAATGTTATTATGAAACAATGAGGCCAGTATTTCCAGGGAACTGTCCAAACACCCAAAGATGAATATATTAATTTGGCATCCAGAAAAGCATACAGGAGATCAGACTGTATGTAGGTAATTTCCTCAAATGCTATTTTTTTTTGTCTCATGGAATTTCACATACTCAATACCAAAGAATTAGCAAATGACCCATTAAAGGAGGTTTAGAACATGGCATCATTTCAACTCACTGTGACAAAGTGAGAATTAAGGCTCTGTCTGCATGTCAGAGGGATGTCACGTGACAAGGAATGTCATCAAAAGAATCTAACAATATATTCTTGGTGGCATGAAGCTCAAAGCAGGGCCAAATTGTGAATATAAACATAATACCCCAAATAACCACCACTCTATTGACTCCAGATAAGTCACTCAATACCTTGCAAATGATAACTCCCATCATATTTGTTTCCAGAATGTGTGTGCTTAATGTTCTACATGAATGTTTATTTTTATTCGTTCCTACTTAGTCTCAGCAAGTGATCATTAGCAACGTAGCCATCATACTATGTTCATTGGAAGTTCAGATAATAATAAAATTTTGTGGACCAAGGATGAAGAATTAAGGTCCTCACCTCTGCATTTCCTTTGACAAGTGGAGCTTGTGCTACAACACGCCCCATTTAACAAAAGGGATGTGGTCTCTGAAATGGAGTGCTACCTCACACAGTACTGGGCAGGGTCACTAGTGCAAAATCCCCAGGGAGCTGCAGGCCCTGTGCTGTCATCGATTTCCTGTGCTCAGTATTGGAGTGATTCACTGAATTCCTTAAATAATACAAGACAGTGCTGCCCTGCTCAGTGTTCTCCCATCTCAATTTTCCCTCTAACTTGCTTTCCCCGCCTCCACTCCCCATCTCTTTAAACACATAGAGCAGTGTTGTGCTTTGGCGCTTTTGTGGTACTGCCACTCCTAGCACTTGAACCCAAGTCAAAGATGTTTGCCTGAACACAAAATAATTACAAAGAGACTTGGTTGAGAAAGCAATCAGACCGGAAAGTATGTGTATGGAATAAAGTGCCATGTGGCATTGTGCCCCATGGGCTAGGTGGCACTCACTCTGGTTTATGACTTAAATACATGAGGAAAATATTAACCAACTATTATGATAGATCTGTTATCTCACATCCATGTGTCATGTCTACAGTCACACAATTACATATTCTTATACAAATATATGACAGAAACATGTCAACTCTGTGTCATAGAGACAAATATTAGAATTTGAATTAAAGGAAACCTAGAGTGAAAAGTATTATTTCTAGTTTTGACTGTGTCTATTATAAACAGAGACATTGGCACAAGATGCAACTGGCTTTGTGCCTCAGTTTCCTAAATTGTTGTGTGAGGTTAACTCCTGCCCTATCTAGAAGGGAACTGAAAGGGTTTACCCT
Organism: Sorex fumeus; assembly: GCF_029834395.1. NCBI lineage: Eukaryota > Metazoa > Chordata > Mammalia > Eulipotyphla > Soricidae > Sorex > Sorex fumeus. Next base: position 34,745,568 of record NW_026606179.1, read on the forward strand.
ACAGAAAACTGCTTTGAAAAGTACAGAGCTCTATACAAATGCTAGGGATAATGAGATGTTTGACAAAAGAGCATTATTCCTTTGCTAAGATATGTCCACATTCACGTTTTTCTATCTGTGAAGGTTCTTCTTTGAAATTAAATTGAGACCATAACCAACATCTCTCCCAGTGCTGCCTGAGGTTTTACTCAGCAACAAAGCAAGGGTTTCTTTTCATCATTCATCATATTTGAGTTCAAGCACCAAGAGGTACTTTTTTACCAGTGGTGAAAATAGCTTTCTTTTCACTGCAGAAACACACACAAAAATGATCTCTGTCTGGATGCTAATGTAAGGATAAGGCTTAGTTTCCAGTTGCGACCAAAAATGTCCCATTTGGCTTTATCCATAGTGTTTTCTTGCACTGGGTAGAAGGGAGTGAGAGAAAGCATAAAGTGATATTTACATAAGCAGGCAAATAATTAAAGAATGTAATATATTTTCAAGGGGGAATCTTGCTCTATTTTTCTTTCAGCTTTGAGTGCCAACTGGATACTCTCTCATATAAACAACGTCAGGATAAAAACCCCTTCATGCATGTAATCACCCTCAATCATGTCTTCCTTATTCAGGCGCCTTCACTGCTATTGAATACAAATCCTAGGCTGGGTGTACCTGCCCTTGTTTAATCTGACCTCAAGCTTTCTAGCACTTTCTCCTGGCTCATCTCCACACCATTTTTAATTTTGCTAGATTCTCTATGCTGTTTTAATGGAGCCAGTGTTTTCAACCTAAATGGCTTAACCATTTCCTCTTATCTGGAGATACCCCATTTTACCAGGGTATGACTTAAGGCAACTGAAATTTCACCTACTCTTTTGACAGGTTCGGGGCACTCCCAGATGCTGCTTCCACTCTGTTTGAAGGCTCCTTAGCCCATTGCTCACTGCTCAAGGCATATCTTATGATGACGACTCCATGCCACTTTCACCAAAATTCTTAAACAACTACAAGCTCTCGCCTTTCTAAATTCATTTTAATATATCAAGTCTCAAACAACTCCCACTCACATATTTTTTCCTCAAAATGTCTGTTGTTAGAGTACTATTCTGTCTGGTAGAGTATCTTCCCTTATCCTGAGAATTAAAACTTCTGAAGTTAAAGATAATATATTTTTATTTATTAGGGAATGAGTGGGTCACACCTTACAATGCTCAGAGGCTTTTCCTGATTCCATCGGGATAGAAACCTTGGTGCTCAGGGAATCATATGTGCTGAGGCTCTGAACCAGGGTTGGCTGCAAGAAAGTTAAGCACATTCCCTTCTGTATTGTACCTCTAACCCAAAGATGGTTTATTGTTATTGATGTTTATTACAGAAAATTTCAAATGTATACAAAATAAACAGAAGATCTTATTTGTACATCTCTGGGACCTCTCTCTTGCATGAAGTAAGTTTAACTAATAAGGGCTTTGGGCAAATGAAGCTGTTTGCCTAACTCATTGCATTCTGGTTAGTTAAGTTTTTCTTAAGAACACACACTGGCACAGACAACCCACACACCTGCAGGATCACCATCCACATAGTCTACCCCCACTCATCAATTTTAAAATTCAGAAAATGCACTTATCCTTAAGGTTGTTAGTTCAGATATTAAGCAAACCTAACTACGGTGGTGATGGGAATAGGAAGGATTGAGAAGAGTGATTTGTCAGGAATATTTTCAAAGAGAATTCAAAACTGTGTTTCTGTGTACTTCTTCTAGCAAGGCACATTTCTTTAAAAGTGCAGTATTAGGTGGATAACCTGAAAATAAAGCACACTACACTTATCAGAATTATTGTACTTGTTAAACCTTGTATGATAGGAATATCATTTTTAAAGTCTTCTCCTCAAACTTCCACTTAGACGGATCTATTATTTTAGGCACTTAAAATGTTTTTTTTTTTACTTGCCCCACTAACTTTTGCTACTGCTATATGCATGTGTTATTTGGGGGAGCAATGAAATCCTTAAAGTAAACCAGAACTCTAAAGTGATAGATTACATGCCCATGCTATGTCACATCCAATTAACTCAAATTGACTGTACACTGCATTATTCTGTTAGTGCATGGAAGATCAATAAATATGGGGCAAACCAACCCCCAGCTCCTCACTTTCCCACCCGATTCTAGTAGGTCTGAGGCAGATCATGCTACTGTGATGTGTATACCACAGCCCAGGCAGGCAGGTGGTGCATAGACACCATTCAAACTTGGCCTATTCAATCCCAACTCCTCTAACTCGCCATTCATGCATAGCAAAACACCATCTGGTCCTATTTTGCCTCCAGCAATCACAGCTGACCAAAAAAACGATAATAACAGCTGTTGCAAAACAAAAGCCAAACAAAGAGGGTGGGAGGGAGGAGAAAAGGTTAGATTGAAGTCCAGTGCTGAAAAATGCTCCATGAAGTGAGAAACAGGAATGAAACCATTCAGACGCCTAAAGCCCAGTGAATGGACACAGCCGAGGACTTCTACTTAAACTTGAGATATTAATCCATCTGCCCAGAAAGCCTTCAAACCTCCGTCAGGTGGTAATATATTGCAGAAATTATGCTGCACGAAGGCAGTTAAGCTTTTGTTCTTTGAGTCAGGAACTAATGACCCCGTGTCAGCTAAAGATGAAAACTCCTTATGTTCTTTCATCATATAGCAGTACAGGTTAATGCAAAAAAGGACATGTTTAGTCAGAGTAATAAAATAATGTGCACACGGCAGGGGTGTGTATGATGGCCGGGGGTGGGGCTGGGGGGGTGAGAAGAGTGCAGGAGGGGGCCTCATTAATGTCTGTTCACCACTAAAGAGGGAAGGCATTGAGGCCACACAGGCATCCCACTATTCAGATATTATGATTTTCATTGCCCAGGTTTCTTTCTGACATATTAACAAAAAAATATACCAAGTTCTTACTATCTCCAGCAAAGCAGCCTATATTGAAATACAAGTTGTTTCATTACAATCTTTTAACAAATTCCAAGAAAAATAATTTGGTAACAAAGTCAGGGAATTCTTCTCGTGACCTAAGCCTTTTGACATTTTAAATACATAGCTTTGCCTGGTGATTAATTTTTTAATCTGTAGTAATGAAGCTATTTTTTCTTGAAATTGACCATCAGTGCCTTAGCAGCATTTAATCAAATGTGATAAAACCCAAGATTTATAAAATCATTTAATAGATGTTACAACACCTGCTTCTAACTGCAAACAGTTGAAAACAGACTTCACTTGCAATTAAGTCTTATCACTAGTGACATTTTTTTTCCCAAGCAATACTTCATGGGTTTTCAAAATGACAATTACAGAACTAATACACAATTACTGTCACATGTAGTTTAGCAATTAATTTTGAAGACATTTGTTAAAGGTTTCACAACAGAATATAAAATGGTTCTTATTGTTATGTAATGTTAGTTTCAATTCACAGAAAATCTTTTACAATCAGCTCAGTGTTGGATGGGCCTGACGCAGGCATATCATTCCTTTGTGGAATATACAATCACCCCCATGTAGATGTGATTAAGCATCATTCTAAGAACTGTTTGAACACTGATACCTGTCAGCTAATACGGCATATAAAAAGCTTCAATTTAGACATAAATTTTTCTACAGCAAGAAATCTATAAATTTATAATTAGAATCTCTTGCTGTTCAATATTTGTACATAATACAGAGTATGAGAGGATTATGAAATATTGAAAACAGAATTCATTATTCATAGCCCACAACATACAGTAAATATTCTTTGAAATACAACGACAACTTTGAGGAATCCATATTCCGATGTTTTTTTAATATACTGCAATGGTTGCCACGACTCACACCCTCATTTTTCTCAGATTAGGATTCTGGTCAGGGTTGACACTTGCTGTTTTTAATTTTCATTTTATCATAAGCAGTTTAAGACTGTTGCCAGTGGTAATTTGCAATTTTTATCAAGACCTCTTCATTATAGCTTCTGACAGGACAGATGCTGTAATTAATCATGCAAGACAACTGGGGATAGTGGTCACACTGTTAGCAAAGAGGCGCCATGAACAGAGCAAGAAAAGGGGAAGAAATGGACACTACAATAATTACTTTGGCCTAAGAATTAGCATTCACCCTCAATTTTAAAAGTAGTAAAAACAAATTGCCAGGCAGTTTTACAGTTTTACTCCTCAACACAAAATGTTTATTTCCCTTCTATACTTACCTCGACATTTGCATCTTGACAAAAAATGATTACCAATATATATATGTATATTATATATAATATACATATATATAATATACATATATATATTTCCTGGGGCTTGTATAAGAGCCCTAACTGGGTCCAGGAAATCCAGTTTCTTAACTAATACTACTGTATTCCCAATAAAAATGTAAAATGTGAGATGATGCTTGGGTTCAAATACAACTTGCTATGTGCCACAGTTCTCCCATCTGATATGTATTCAAGGAACAAGGAGTGAAATTTGACATATCATTTTATTTGAAAAGTGAACAGTTTCCTTGTTGTTGCATCAAAATACAGTCCACAGATTTTACTGAAATGTGTTTATTCTATAGCAAGATAAAAGCATTTTTTGTTTTAGTTAAGCAAAATACAAACAACTTAATTGCTGCTATCATAACTCATAAAAAAGTATAAAACAGCATAAAAACACAATAAGCAACGTAGCAATGAATGGTTTATGTCACCAGTGTTTACGTTAAAGCCTCGTTTATGAAAACTTTACAACACATGATATGAAAACTTACAACTTGGAAAGAAAATATTTACATTGATTATTCAGATGTGGTGCGCCTTTTAAATATTCTACGAGTATTACATCATAATAAAAACTCTTGCTTTTTTTTTAAATCTTAACTTTCGTAATAACTGCTTTCATTTAAGTGCATTTCCCTTTGAAAAATACAGTGTTTTTATTTTTCGAAACTTGTCACTCAAAACACAGAATATAATATTCACATTCTTTTCTTCTAATTGGAATGAATATAATGGGCTAACAGTGGTCATATATATTGTTACAACATATACTGTGGTTCGATTTGGAGAAGTCATGGGTAAAAAGTGGAAATGAGTCAATAATTGAATCTAATCACTTGCATTTTTTCTGGAGAGATTTAGGAAAAAAAATAAGAGCTTTGGCAAAAGTCTGTGATTTACATTATTTTTTATGACAAAAAATGCCATCAACTATTCACGTCATACAAATGTTTGTATGAAACCGGATCTTCATTATTTCAGGTAGTTACAACTGTGCTTTTTATTTTTAGGGCTTCGGAAGTTCAAATAGCCTTGAAGTGTGGTTTATGCACTTCTGAAGAAATAAAGCCATTTTCTATGATTCAGAGAGGCCAGTTTATAGTCATCAGTATGTCCCAGGATTCATTAAATGATTTGATTCACATATCGTAGGTATAGCCTGAATAAATAAAAAAAGGCATCACATACAAGAGCACAGCTTTCTTGTTTAAAAACAAAGTGATTTATAGTCAGCTAAAAGATGAATCTCAGCTACTCTGTAGTTCTTATTGCCTATCTAATAGACACTTGCGAGGACCACGTGATCTGTTACACATTTCTGCATAACCAACACAACGTACACGGTTCAGCCACAAAAGGTTTACCCCTTCTCTGCCACTCTCCTCCAGACGGGCAGCTCCATCGGTCATGTGCATCTTCAGAAAATACTGACCTGCGATAATACTTGAGTCTGTGTCTGAGACTGTATTTGCGACTGGTGCTGCTGCGAGGCTGGTTGGGGGCTTCCGAGCGCGGGGAGAGGGGACGTGATCTGAGAGGTGACAGGGGAGTGCTGCCGAGGAGAAGGCTGAGATTGATGCTGCATGTGCTGCAGTTGCTGCAGCTGGAGATGCTGCTGCAGCTGCTGCTGCAGCTGCTGTTGGTTGATCTGCTGCTGCAGGTGCTGCTGCTGCTGCTGCTGCAGGTGCTGCTGCATGTGGTGCTGGAAATGCTGCTGCTGCATCTGCTGCTGAATCTGCTGATGCATTTGGTGCTGCTGGAGTTGCTGCTGCTGCATCTGTTGCTGCTGGAGCTGTTGCTGTTGCTGCTGCTGCTGCTGCTGCTGCAACTGCATTTGATGCTGCTGCGTTTGCACGGAAGGACTCACTTGGGTGGAAGAGGCTGACCCGACCATGGTCGTGCCCATGGAGCTCATCAGGGGAGCCCCAATGTTCGACGGCATGTTGGCTGCGATGGTGACCGACGTGACAATCTGGTTCATGGGGAGTCTCATGGTTAAGGGTTTGGGAGCGATTGACCTAGGAAGCGACTGCTGGAGAGTCTGAGGGGACGCGGATACTGTTCCATGCTGAGACAGTGGAGGATTGAGAAGGAGGGAGGATGTCAGATTGGTGGACGCTAGGGTCTGCTGAACAGAACGGATGGTTTGGGCTTCTGCTGATTCGGCAGCAGCCTGCGTTTTGGGAGAAAAAATGTCCAAAGCATTAAAATATACAAGTATTGAAAAACATTTGAGTCTTTTCAAGTGTTGACTACTATAAAGACTGCCATTCTTCATGCCTTCCTAGATCTGAACCCACTGTCGTGGCACTTTTTTATTTAACTCCTCACAGAGTCATAAAACATCCCTCTCCAGGGAATTGTGGCCAGTTTGGTGTCTTTGCTCCAATCAATAGAGTGGGATGAGAGTGTGGCTTCAAGTAGCAGTGTTTCCACTCTCTCTCCACACCCACCACCCTTACAGGGCTGACAACAAACACGCCCTGTCACTGCCTAGCTCAAGAGCCAGACAACTGCCAAGTCTGGGAAGGAGCCACCCTGCCCCCAACACTGGCTACAGACAGACTTTGAGGCTAACCCAGATCTAAAGAACTGGTCAGTGAACCAGCCCTCCCTGATGCTTATCTTTTCAGATTACTGGGCTTTGTGGCCAGTGTTACACAGCACAACTGTAGCAAAAAAAGAACTGATACACCTATATTTGAGAAAAATTATGTAGCATTTAAGTCTGAACTAACCTGACCACCAAGAATCATATATTGAAAGACAAGGGGATGGAATGCTTGAATCCTAGTGCAGTTCTAATACTGAAGAACTTGGCGGACTTTGGGCAAGTGAATTCACTCAATTTTTTCTTTGGTTACCTTCTCTGTATATAAAGTGGGATTTTCCTTAAGCAGGTTATGGGAATTAGTTTAACTCATATGTTAAGCATTCAAAACAGTGCCTGGCTTGCTGGAAATAGTACTTTCTCTCAAAAAAAAAAAGCAACAATTTCTAATATCAGAAAATTACTGCTGCTAGAAAACTTAAAAGCCCTGTATTGCATGATCATTTATAACAGTACTCCCCTGAATATAAGAAAAACATAACAAATCCTTTGGGATGTTAAGTTGACACACTACAACTTCAGAAAGGTTTTAGGTTACCAAATGTTTTCAAAGATTTACATAATTTATCAAAGGTATAGCACAGACAAGGGGAGAATATTCATGACTCTCGTGTAGCATGCAACAACCTGTTACAAGATCAGCAACCAACCTGGGCCTCAATGTGGCCAGAAACTCCTTTTTATGTTTGGTTCTAAAAACATACAATTACCTTCACAAACACAAATTATTTAGCTAATGCAACACTGACTGGGATCATCCTCTTAAAGACTATTTTTTTTCCTCCACAAAATTAGAAGTTTCTATATAGATGGTTTTGGATAAAGCTGCTAGTCACTACCTTGAATGAGTTTCAATGTTTATTCCTAGATTTGTATTACTCTGATTTAGAAAACTGATTTTAAAAGTAAACTGAGCAGTGACCTTTCATGAAAAATTATTCCATGCTCAAAAAGCCATAACTAATGGTATCTGTTGAAACATGTAAAGTTTATAAAGCTCTATCCCTCACCAGGCAGCAACGTAGTTTCAAAAGCTTAGTGGGGCTACAGGTTACTGGAGATCATGTTTTAAAGTCTCAGGCAAGAAGTAGTTTGCAAAAATTTATAATTATCTATGGGAAAAAACCATCAAATCATCCTTAAAACAGAATATACTAAACTTTGTGCACAAATAAGCCTAGTAGTCTTAAGAAACTACAAGAAAAGCCCACTTGTAGTTATTTGTGCAATCACCCCATTGTGCCTTTAATTAATCAACCCCATGGTGAATGGAGATGTGCCTTGCATGCGGCTGACCTGGGTTCGATTCCTCCATCCTTCTCAGAGAGCCCAGCAAGCTAACAAGAGTATCGCGCCTGCACAGCCGAGCCTGGCAAGTTCCCTGTGGCGTATTCGATATGCCAAAAACAGTAACAAGTCCTACAATGGAGACGTTACCGGTGCTCGAGCAAATTGATGAACAAGGGATGACAGTGCTAGAGTGCAGTGCTACAGATTAAAGTGAAAGTAAAGTCACATCTTTTTGTTTTCCTTTCGGATGTTTTTGGGGGCTACACTCAGCTTGGTGCTCCAGGGTCATTCCCAGAGATATTTAAGAGAATATTTTTGGCCCTCCCGTTGATTGTCGATTTGCTCGAGCGGTCCCAGTAACGTCTCCATTGGAGACTATATTGTTACTGTGTCTGGCATATCACATACTCTCCGTAGCTTGCCGGGCTCTCCGAGAGGGGCGGAGGAATCGAACTCGGGTCGGCCATGTTGGCCGCTTGTAAGGCGAACACCCTACCCGCTGTGCTAAGAGAATATATAGTGCTGAAAAGCCTCTCGTATTCAGCATATGTGCTTCAGCCCTTTAAGTTATCTCACCGTCCCCAAACATCACATCTCCAAAAACGGAGTTTCAGTCTCTGAGAGCAGAGGCATAATTGAACTACAACAAATAATGCACCTTATTTACTATTTCTAACATTGAAGCTGAAATCTTTTTTCCTGTAGCCTCACTCTGTGGATGAGTTCTGTTTAAGAAACAGATTAAACATGGGCTTTCCTTACATGATGGTTCTTACTTTGAGGACCAAGATCTCTGCTTAGTTCTATTTTCTGGGTTCTATTATCTGAATAGGATTTGATTTTCAGTTCTCATAATCACACAGGCAAAATTCTAAAGATGTTTTCTCAACCGGGATCCATATAGTCTTCTGGGACACCAAGTCTGAAAAAAGTTCACTCTTAATTAGCCTTCAACTATGCCTACATTCTTAACATCTGTAATCCATGAATTCAGGTCTTTTCTTACAGTATGCAAATCTAAGTCCAGCACTGGAATGTTTACCAAATCTCAGAAAGAGATTTCACTATTGACCTGATGAATTTCTTCTCTTTCTAATGAAACAGGATGTGTCCTAAAAACTATCAAGAAAGATAAGAGAGACTCATAATCTGGGCATAAGCAACTACAAATCATAAATCTAAATACAAAGAGGAAACAACTTAGGTGAGGAAGAGAAAAAAAATCCTGTAAAAAACCCTGCTATAATGCCTCGCTGGAAACACCTACCCTATACTAAAACCACATGGCACTGAGCTGGGATCTCCACTTGCCTGAGAAATACATCAAGAGCAAAACATTAGCTCAAATGATTCTCCCCAAAGCCTCTCTAAATTCTAGGAGCACTAAAGACAAAGTGCATTAAGTGCTAAAATTATGTAATGTAATAGCTCACAGTCCTTCTGGATCAAGGTCATACTAATCTGGAATGGCAGTTGCTTTGGGGTAGCAGTGCAGTTTATAATACATCAATGGTTCATGGCATACTCCATGTATAATACATATACATTTGTGTTTTTTTAAAGTACTTGGAGCATAATTTCATTTTAAATAATCATGACTTTTACTTATTTATATGACGTGTAACAGTTTGGTCAAAAATGCAACATCCTCTATTACACTAATGTAACAACTGCAGAATTTATGATGTGGTGTTTGGAAACTGCCTGACAAACCCACCATCCCATTCAAATAGATTTCCGTCACTGACAAAGAAGACAGAATAAGAAGCTATTTAATAGTTGTCTTAAATAAGTTTAGCACAAAAATGGAAGCCAGTAAATCTTTTGGAAACTATTTTGATTCAGTAGTTGACATTAACTCATTTTTTTTATTCCTTCATCCGGGTAATCTCTAATGGAAACAATTTTTTTAAAGGTTTTTTTTTTTAAGTTACGATCCCTTCCCTTCTGACAACTGAGAGTTGTATTCATGTTTCCAAGGCTCCAGGGCTGTTTTCTGACATCATAGAGACTTTTAGCCTTTCACCTCCAGCTCAGGCTTACCTTAGACACGAGGCTGGCCCTGTAAGCAGCCAGGGCCTTCAGGTATTCTTTTTTGGCAGCTTCCGTTTTCCTCTTGTATACCTAGTAAAGGATCACAGTTAGCACCACCTTTTGCAAACCCATTCTTAGTCATCAAGTCACTGCTACACAAATTAGTTCACACAGAAGGCACTGCCAAAGCTGGCCTACCTTAGCTCTGGTTTCTAAATGTAAATGGTTGCGCAACATTCACAAGAGATGTTAAAACAAAAGCAAGTTCTCTCAGCCTCACCAGAGTACAATTCTGTTTTTAACCATTTTAAATCAGAAAAAAGATTTCGGGTTGCAGCTTCGATTCCTTGAGAGAAAATGCTGAGAGCCTCATGTGAAGGCAGTAAATAAGGTAGCAAGAGAAGGAAAATTTGCTGCAAATGGTTTAAATTATAGAAAGTAACGAGTTTCTCCATCAATGTCTTCTTTCCCTCACACACATTTCTAAACAGTAACAAGTGCCAGGATTGAAAAACCAACAACAAGTAGAGCGTGTGAGGACAGAAGGAAAAATATGGAGGCCTTTTAAACCCTGATTGTTCTCTCGAGGAAATAAAGATTCAAAAACAAACAAACAAAAAAAGATGGGAGATTTCCATTAGTAAGACCAATGAAGTACAACACTAAAAATAATTAAACATAATTTGTGCTTCCTTTCTTAACAGTGGTCTGAGAGCCGAATCTTAAATCAAAGCACAACTATCTCCCCAGAGTTTAAAAATTAGATATAGCAGTTTGCCATTCCCTTAGGATTACATTCTGGGATAGAAAATAGACTTTGCCACGCAGAGCAGTAACTTCATTGGAAAGAGGCAAATTTGACAATTGCACTATCTCAAGGCTAATTCATTCAGCTAGTGTAATGAAGTCATGATTTGTAAAGAAACATGAATGGTTTGAGACTCGTGAGAGAGTAAAGTGGGTAAAGTGCTTGCCTTGCATATGGCTGACTCATGTCTGATCCCTAGTACTCCATATGGTTCCCCTAAGCACAGAGGCAGGAGTAAGCCCTGAGCACCATCAGATGTGGCCCGGAAACTAGCTACCCCTTTATCATCTCTCAACAAGGAAAAAGAAGAAGAATAAAGGGTTTTCTATGCTTCATTTCTGAAACAATTATTCTATTTCACTGTAAATAGGGATCTCTTCTAATGACAAGTAAAGTTAAATCCTATTAATGGTCATTGATAGTACATGCAAAGAATATGGGGTGGGAGGGAGGGGGGAAGGGAGGGAGAAAGAGGGGGAGGGAGAGAGGGAGGGCGAGGAGAGAGAGAGAGAGAGAGCGAGAGAGAGATAGACAGAGACAGAGAGTGACAGAGACAGAGAGAGACAGAGAGAGAGAGAGAGCTTAGTGTTTGGCCTGACCCTCAAAAAAGTCATTAATCTCTTCATTTGCATAGGGAAGTTGCATGGGAAAAGGCAAAAAAAAAAATGAAGGAAGCCAGATTACCAGTATGGCCAATCTGTCAATACCTCAAGCTTTCATGTTCTCGCTGACAATAATATACAGAGGCAGTTCATAGTATCGGATCCCACCAGTAAAGAGAGATGATTTTTTTAAAGGCAAGCAAAATGGAACTAATACCTTTTTATGCTGATTTGAACAAAGGGGGAGAGGAAAGGCAATTGTGTATTACTTAAAATGAAGTTGATGCTTGCAGGATACTACTGCCTGGATCCTCCAATTCATACCTGAATGGGTTCTGAACACCTTTCATGGGACTGAGAATTCTGTCATGCTTGTATTTTATTTTTTAATTATAAAGCTTAGAAAGGCTTTTATGAAAAACAATTGCATTAAGTGAATACGTATGATTTAAAAAATGGAGGGTGGTAAGTCATGTTCTAGTAACTCCATGCCATGTAGTTGCCTCACCTGCTTTTGTTCTTCTCCAAGGCTGTCCCACATCGATGCTACAATTTTTGAGACCTCTCCAAAGGTTGCATTAGGGTTTTGACCTTTAATTGCAGCCTGTGTGTCTCTGAAAAACAGGGCATATGCTGACACTGGCTTCTGTGGCTCATTGGGATCTTTCTTTTTCTTTTTCTTTGGAGTCTTGGGCTTCTTGCCAGAATCTGGAGCAGCTCTTTTCTCTCCAATGGCCTGAAAAGCAGGAAGAAAATTCACTGCCTAGAATGTACTTTTAGAAACTGCATTAAGATTTACTCAGGTCCAATTGTTCTTCTAAGATTTTGTTAGCATCATCAGCAGATAAATCACAAGCAAAAAGCGGGAGTGGGGTGGGGTGCATTTCCTTCAAGTTCACCGGACAACAGAGATTTGCATTTAGAACATTAATGAAAGCCAGAAGTATCTTCGAAATAATTCACAACATATGCTCTAAATAGCAATTATGCATAATGAAAAACAGAACACTCTATACCAGGAGATGGTGTGTGTGTGTATGTGTGTGTGCATATACACAAAAACAAAATAATTTACATTTTCAGAGGTTTTAGAAGTAAAATCCCCAAATAATCAAAATGTGGATCATATTCAGAAATTTTCAATGAAGCCCCTTACTTACAATGAAGTTGACTTACAATGAAGTCAATATGCCATGTATGCAGTTAGTCCAAACTGATGTTTTTTGAGGCTGATGTTTTGCTTTATACCATGGTGTTACTTGGTTAATGTCTTAGGAAACTCAAAGGGAAATTAGTTGCCATCTCTAATCTTACACAATAAATGTAAGGTCATCCTTACATTTTCTCAAAAGTAGTAGCTTTTTAAAAAAGGATGGTATGACAAATGATCATGTCAGAATTCCTTTATCTGGAGACAGAAAAGAAATTGATCCTTTTCATAAAAATAAAAACATCTAAAAAGCAATATGAAAATTCTAATAGAAGATACTTATAATGTGTTAATGGTGCCTTCAGGAATTTTCCATAGAATGGTTACATATCAATTCTGAGATCAAAAGCATAGAAATGATGAATACAACTCAGCAAACTTTTATACCATGAAGCTCCACATTTAATTTCTACAGTGATCAGTGATTTCTACAGTGATTTTAATGATCCTCTACTATACTTCTCAGAGACTCAATGGAAATGAATTATCAGTCTTGTTTTATCTGCCTAGAATGCAACATGACTATGTTGAAGATAACTTTGTAGTTAGCTTCATCAAGGATGTTGAAGTGTTTGACAAAATCTGCCCTAAAAGTCAGCCTTGGGCAAGATCAACAGAGATTGATTTGAGTTACTAACAGATTGCCTTTTAATGGCTTTGAGTCTTAAATCCTAATTCAAGTTTTCCAAGAGTATCATTACTTTCTGATTCAGGGTCATTTGGAACTTAATCCAATTACTAAAATTCTAGAGAGGAAACTGCACTTGTCTTTGAGAACTCTGAATCTTCCCAGTATTAGGAAAACACCAGTCTATTTCTAGGTGGGCCTAATGTTCCGTCTATTTGAGTGATAATAGCATCTCTACTTTACACAAGTAGTTTACATTCTAGTAAGCTGTTAATGGCGTTCAGCGACATGCCACCTCTTCTGCAAAATCCCATCTTTATAACTCACTACTTATTCAATAATGCCATACACTTTATAGTTTTTGTTGTTGTTGTTGCAAAATTCTCAGAATAAGTGAGACTTGTTTAATTCTAGCTAATGAATTTGAACTTGTAATGGAGTAAGATGCCATCCAAGCATCCACTGAAGCCAAGTTTTACTTGAATGAAAAAATATTTCTTTGGCAACGAGAAAAAAAAACACATAAACATATTTTTCTAATTGAGTCAAACAAGTATATTCTTTTTCCTGGAAGAATGTTTGGCACTGTCAGCACCAAAATACCCTGACCAATAGCAAGATGAAAGCAATTTCTAGGGCAGCTTTTTCCAAATAAGAGGAGTTTAATTTTATTCCTGTAAAACAATGTTCAAATGTTGACAACCTTTGATGTCCTTGTATAGCCAGAACTTGCCCTAATCATTATTACCTTTTAAGAATAAGCCTGAAATGAAAACTTTCCACTTAACTAAATGCTCAGAATTAATTATCCTAGAGAATTTTTTTGTGTAATTGACTCAAAAGGGTTGGGGAAAGTGAAGAAAAAGCTTTACCCAGGAGAGACATCACCAGCAGTAATTTCAATCTTCCTTTCTCTGGAAAGTGATAACAAATTGGATTCCCTGTCTTTACAGAAAACCAAGCCCCTGTTCAAAATGCAGCAAGAGTAGAGTCTCCTACAAGAAAAAGAGTTTTCCTCCCTTATCCTGACTTTCTGTTCCTGCGGTCACTGAATGGTCAACTGCAATCCATAAAAATTATGTGCAATAAGATTATTTTGAAGAAACCAGAGTCACATATCTTTTATTATGATACACTGTTATAATAATCACATTATAATCTCTTGCTGCGCTTTGTTTATAGTTTATCACAGAAATGCATACACAATAAAAATGAAAACTATATACATATATACAGTGTTCAGTAGTAGCATCAGTGTCAGATATCAATGAGATGTTGGAACATACCCCCTGGGAGATGGCTGTGGGGTGGGGGGGACATGGAAAACTGTTGTATTAAATGTAATGGAAATGTGAATGAAATGGAAAGAATTCATTGGAAAGGTGTGATAGCTAGCTAACATGTGACATGTTCCTCTAGATTCTTAAGTTATTCCTTCTCAGTTTCCCTCCTTGAAGTCCTTCTGAGCATTAGTAGGGACTAACTATTATGGTCTTTTCCCAGTAGGATGCTATTATGATTCCACAGATCAAAGCTTCTTTCTTAAAACTATTACTTTCTCTAAGTTTTTATTTAATTACTTTTTATTATTTTGTCTTTTAAGATTATACCTGGAAATGCTCAGGGGTTATTCCTGGCTCTGCACTCAAAAATTACTCCTGATGGTGCTCAAGGAACCATATGGGATGCTGAGAATCGAACGGGGTTGGCCACGTGCAAGTCAAACACCCTACACACTGTATTATGGCTCTGGCACAACATTCTCTAACTTTTCTGCATTCTTCACCTTCTCTAGCTTGCACCACTTCTCCCATTTGCTACTTAAAAATAAATGATGTTAAGGCTTCTGGCCTTGTCTTAATCTTAAACACTAAGAAGTGCTGATTCCTTCCACGTTTTCATGTTCTAAGGTTACTCAAATCAACAAGAGCAGGTCTAAGTGAACTGAGTTCTAACCTCAAATTCAAAATCTCTTCTTTCCCTCAGGGGAAAAAATTAGCACTCCTCTTTAAGTGCATCCTTTCACTGGTTGGTGCCCATATCCATTCTCAAGCAAAAATCCAACTTACTGTTTACTCTATCAAATTCCAGTGAATTTGAAATTTTTTGCTCCAAAATCTGCTGATTCTCTAATTTTAAATCTATCATTAATCTTGCACCACTAACCCATTTATTTCTTTGCTAACATGAAAACACAAAGGGGTTTTCTAATGGTTTCTTTTACTCTGATCCCTTCCTCAGCATTCTATAAGCAGGCAGGTTATGTTCCTAAAGCATAAATTTGCTTATGCTACTCTTCCATGCAAAGAATCAATTAGTTCCCAACCACCAACGGTAGTCTTCCACGTTTCAGCCATATTTTTACTGCCCCATATCCAACCGTTCATGATTCACTAAAAGGACCTGTACTTACATTACTCCTCACTGCTCCCTCACCAGAATGCTGGCCTCTCTCTTCTGCCTCACAAACTTTTATGCATCCTCTAAGACCTAAATCAAATATCACCTTCTCAATAAAGTCTTCCTCTAATCACTCTCCCAAGCAGAATCGATTACTATCTCAGCACACCAGATACATCAATTATACCACTAATCACATCTGGAGTTAGTTTTAAACATTGCTATTCATCCCCGGTGGGGAGTCTCATAGGCAGTAATTCTCTTAAAAATGTTTGTAACACCAGAACTGAGAAACATGCCAAGCACAGAGTAGGTGCACAGCACATAATGAATGAACAAAGGAAGAGTAAATGCACCGATAATAAGTAACTTTAACCAAACAGAATGTTTTTCTAGGCACTTGGAAAAGTCGAAGACTGCAATTAAGTCTCTGTTTCAAACTATGCATATCTGGATAATATATCCTTTCCACAACAAAAGCAAAAATGTGAAAATGATGATAGCCTTCTATGTGGTAAACATTAAACAAGGTACAAGGCTGTCGAAAGTGGAAGAGCAAAGCAGCTGGAGGAAACTTACTCACATGGACCCTTACTTAGATCTGAAGCAGTTCAGTTTCTGAAAGGTCTGGTGCAAGCAGATTGGGGAAATGAAACTGACAATAGTTAAAAGTCCTGCTCAACATTTTATAACTAGGAGGAGAAGCCAGATATAATTTCCAATTGAATGAATATACTTTCCCCATAAAATCAGTAAGTGAAAAAGTGAAAGATAAAAAAAAAATCAGATCATCACAGATTTAAATGCAACTCCAAATCTATGAAGACAAAGAAGATTCCAAATTCTCTGGAAGGTTGCCTACGAATGTCGCTAACTTACTCTGTTGGATTCATCTGCATCCTCTTCATTGATGGAGCTGGAAGGAGAGGGAGTGGCTGATTTGCTCGCTGGAGGTGAAGGTGAGGTGTGGGGCAGGCTGGCACCTCCTAAATTCAATCCCAACTGGGCGCTGAGCTGAGACTGGTTGATGGTGGTGAGCTGGGTGGGAGGCATTATCCCAGAGCGAGCAGCATCAGTCATGTGGACGATGGACCTCATGATCAAGGAGGGATCCTGGCGGTACTGGGAAACTTGCGTGTGGCTCTGATCCTAACATAAGGCAACAGCAAAGGCAAGAGAAACTCTTAGTTTACCCACTATCAGTACATTTATGTGAGCAGTTACTTCAACAGGTTGACTCTGTTGCAATTTTGATAGTTCTGCCCTGTCCCAAGATGATGGCCTCAATTTATTAGCTATGAGGTCTCCGGCCAAAAGGTTATAAGATAAAAACCCAGATTATCCAATTCCATGTATTTTGCTGTAGAACTGTCACCAGGTATACTAACAAACAAATTAACAGAACAAGAGAACAAAAACAGGCAAGGTAAATATTCCACCCCTTCCAAGTGGACCTCATGATTTGCCATCCTCTCACACTTTGAGTTCTAGTTCCATTCCCTTTTCCCCAGTCTTACAAGAGAGAGAGCATCTATTCTCTAGTCAACCCTTCCTGAGAAGCATGTAACACACACAGAGGATGGGTTAGAGAAACACAGAGCAAACATCTGTTTGCTTCAGGGCACCCTTCTGTAAAACCCTCTGTGGTTAACCAGAAGGTCATTTTGATTGGGAATTACGTTGTCAATGGCATCTGGAAGTCATTCCATGTCTTTTGAATTAAATATCACTTTTTTCATCTTAAACCTGGCTTTGTTTTCTTTTGTTCAACCTACCAGGATTTAATGTACTAACGGATTTTTTTTAAAAAATATGTATAAAAAGGAGGTAGAAATCATCAAAATGAACTTTCTCTGCAAATTACTACAGTCACTTCAAAGACCAAGACTCGTCTCTGTTTGGGGAAGTCACAGAGAGACTTTAGGGCCATTGCTGGTTTTTTTTTTTTGCCATTTTCAGACTCAAAAATGAAGACACGCTCTTTCAAATGACTTACTTTAAAACTTGTCATTTAGAGTGAGTCTGTGATTTTATTGAAACCAAATTCTCTGACTCACAGTGACCTAGAATCTAATTTTATACACAAGCCTATGAATTCTTACTGTTCCTCCTTTTTGAGTCTTAAGATAAGACTTGTTTTCTGTTCTCTAAAGAAACATGTTGTAAATAATTAAATTATTATTAAACTGGAGCACTGGGTTTCTTAATGTTAAGAAAACATCACCAAATAAGAAACCCTAACTATCAATAGGAAAGCAGTTGAATAAATTATGAGCTATCCATACTACAAAGTATTATGAGGCTTTTTAAAATAATGAATTAGATTTATGTGTATTGACCTAGAGCAGGGATTCTCAGTCTTGACCCTATTGACATTCTGGGCCAGATAATTACTTGCTGGGGAGCTCTGCTGTACACTGTAGGCACTTCAAACATCCTCCTTGCCTTGTAGATGCTTGCAACAACTTTCCTTTCTGCCAGTTAGGACAATCAAAACTTTTTCTAGACATTGCCCCTGGGAGGAAAAATTGATCCCAGACCTAGAGTAATATTCAAGATATAACAAGTAGAAAAGGGAAGCTACAAAAATAATTACAAAATGGTTACAAAATACCTTCTACTCCCCAACCCTTCTCCCTAAAATATATCCAAATTCTAAACAATATGTACAGTATGAGGGCTGAGGATGGGATGTGAATGGAAGAATCTTAATTTTTGACATTTAAAACATTAAAAACACAAAACAAGTAAACAATACTTTAGGGAAAGAAAAATGACAAAAGAACCTATGAGTAGTTAAAACAGTCTGTGCTAATTGCTGAGCTTAATATTAAATACATAAATTCTTTTCTTAATTTCTGAATAATTTTTAAGTTATAAACTTGGCTGTGGTTGCTGGGAAATCCTGAGAACTGTGTCCCACACCTCACAACAGTCCCACTCTTCCTTTTCTGCCTGTCAGTATTTCTTTTACTGTTCCAAAAATATAATATCTACTGGCAGATGTTCTTCCATAGACTTAGATGACAAAAGTGTACTTGATGTTTCGGTTTGTCTAAATTTTCTTTTTGGGGTAGGGAAGGTAAAGGGTTGGGCCATACCTGGTGGTACACAGGACTTGCTCTTAGCTCTGTGCTAAGGATCATTTCTGGTTGTGCTCAGGACCATATGTTGTGCTGGGGACTGAGCTGGGGTCACTATAAGCAAGGCAAGCACCTTAATGCCTATAGTCTCTCTGAATCTCGTCCTAACTTTCTTGATTAGCATCTATTACACATTTAGCCATTTCTCAAAAAAAAATCTGAGCTCTGTCTTCTCTTTCATTTGAAATTCAACCATTGCTTGCCTATATCACTTCTACCCTACAACTTTTAGTAACTACACTTATTCTTTGTGCTATCAGCCCTATCGGTGCTCAGGGCTTACTGCTGAGCACTGTTCTCGGAGATCACTCCTGGTGGTGTTTTGGAGAATACATGCGGATCGAGGGATTGAATCTAGGCTGGCTACATAGAAGGCTCATGTCTATCTCTCCAACCCATATTTAATTCTTAGTTTTACCTTCCTCTTACATCCTTCAAGCTGCTTTTTAGAAGTCCTTCAGATTTGTTTATACCAAGCTGTTTCATAGCAACTTGCATGGCCAACTTCTATACAAGTTTTCTTAAGTATATATTTTTAGCCTTAATAATTTTATTAACTGGAAGACCCATGAAATATAATGATCTAAGTTATGCAGCTTTCTCAGAATAGAGGAGTTATTTTGCTGTATTTTCCCAATGCCCATAAAATCAGCATGAAGAGATACTTAATTGACACATCCACACCACAATTTCAGAGGAATCTTAAGGTCAAAAAGTGTATTTCATTGGTTTCATGAGTTTTTCCAGAATTTCACCTGCAGTTTATGCCTTTATTTTGGACCTGAATGCTTGAGAGCTCCTATTGACAGTTAGGCTCACAAAGTTAAAAAAGAATATTTACTGTAAGTTTTCCATGCTAGAAATTTTGCTAAGTATAACATGCATTTTCCAGTTTAAATCCTCAAATATCTTCCTAAGTTGCTACCCTTATACTTGTTCTTAGATAACAGTGATTCCCCAAGTCATGGTGCTAGTTACTGATAGCTAGATGGGAAACTGCTCTCAGAAGTTATCAGCATTCAGTGGTAAAAGCGTGGATTGACCAGAAGTATGAATGAGGCTCCAGACTCTATACTACCATTCAAATGAAAGCAGCTCCATTTTCATTTGTTTATACACTGAAATTTTTCATGACCTTTTACTATAAAAGGGGGGGAGGTGAAGAAAACCTCTAATATTACCTAGGTGGCGGGGTTCAAGATATTGACTAAACTTACAGCCACCCACATATACTCTCTGCAAACCCATCTCCCATAACAGAACATATCGAGCTCCTCTAGAATATTTCCAGGTAACCTCTGAACCACATAATTGATGCAACCATTTGTGTGAGCATTTTCCATAGTCCGCAGTTATCCAATAGTAACTTTCTATGATTGAGAATTACAGTATAAAAAGATTAATGGTTAAAGTGTCTCTTTAAAAATTCAAGTCTTCTAGAGACACCAATTATTAACAACTGCCTTGGGGAACATGATGATCCTTAACA
Source organism: Sorex fumeus (assembly GCF_029834395.1). Classification (NCBI taxonomy): domain Eukaryota; kingdom Metazoa; phylum Chordata; class Mammalia; order Eulipotyphla; family Soricidae; genus Sorex; species Sorex fumeus. Next base: position 34,766,060 of record NW_026606179.1, read on the forward strand.
ACTCCAATCATTTTCTATAGGAAAAAAAAGCAATCTTTAAATGAAGCTTCCTTTGATCTTATGTTCCCACTTAAAAAGAGAAAGATGTCAGTTCAATATAAAAATACTTACTGAGGACCTACTATGCTCCAGGCCAGAGAAGCCAATATACCTCTGTTCACATCTTTGAAAACTTTAATATTACAAGGATTCCATGATTCTTTTAAACATGACTTTAATTAAATACAATTTAGAATGGAATAATAAATTTACTATGACAAAGTACGGGCAAGAATAATTTATGTATACTCTCCAAAATAGCCCAATTTTTCCTAGTAGTAATGGCATAAGGAAATGTATGAGTGAGGCTATAGCCCTGAGAAATTTAATGTTTTTGTAAATCATCACCTCTCACTTATTAAAAGTAAATCTTCAAAGAATTACCAAAGATCACTGAAAGGCAAAGAAACTGCATAGATTACAAGAGATTGCCATTACCATTATCAATACGAATTGACTGCTGATATCTTTTCCAACTCCTTTCACAATTATATTTTATTATGTGGGTTAACTTGTATAATTTCCTAAATAGCTCTTCATTAGGGAAAAACTCATCCTCTCCTCTTGGTCTCATTCTATTCCCTAATTGATGACATTAGACAAGGGTTTTTCAGCCTCAGCAGAAATGGCATTTTCCTTTGGGTATCTCCTTATTGAAAGGGGACATCCTGTATATTGTAGAAGGCCTAGCAGAACCGTTGGCTTCTATTAGACACCAGTTGTCCTCTTTTGCACACTAGGCTGTGCCAACCTTAGTAGCTCCATATAGTGGCCAATGTCTGCTATAGAGACAAAATCAGTCTCAAGTGAGAACCACTGGACAAATTGTTGTACTGACCCTAACTGATCAAAGGGTGGGAAGCAAATGAGAAAGAACAATGAAGAGTTACCAATTAAAGAGCAATCCCTTTTTTATGAATACTGATAAGTAGCACTGCACTGCACTGTAGCATTGCCCTCCCATTGTTCGATTTGCTCGAGCGGATCCAGTAACATCTCCATTGTGAGACTTCTTGTTACTATGTTTGGCATATTGAATATGTCATGGGTAGCTTGCCAAGCTTTGCCATGTGGGCGAGATACTCTCAGTAGCTTGCTGGGCTCTCTGAGAGGGGCAGAGGAACTGAACTCGGGTTGGCTGCATGCAAGGGAAATACTCTACCCACTGTGCTATCACTCCAGCCTTACTGATAAGTAGAGATGATAAAACTTGGTTGTACAAGAGATGCTACCTAAATGAATTTAACAGTATGTTAAAGGGGAGAAATTAAGCCAATTTGAGACATCTTCTGAAATAGAGGTTGTAAGGTTTGAGCAAAAGCCTTTCATCAGCAATCCTGACTCAGAGAAGAGATCCTCCCCTTCCTTCCAGAGATCTGTCTTCAGCTGCAAACTCTCTAGACTGAGCTGCCACCACTGGTAGGCTAATATCCCTAGGCTTAACTTAGTATTTCTGACCCCTCCCCACCTTCTCTGTCACTTAAACTGAATGCTTGTATCATAATGCAGATTTCCTCCAAAAAGTCAAATTGGATTTCTGTGATCTGCTTGAGACCTAATGAAACCTCTCCACCTCTCCACCTAGGTGGAAATTAGCAATTTTAAGATTCTGACTTCATATTACAGAAATATAATGAAATTCATTTCCTGTAAGGCTGGGGATGGGGTGGGGGGCTGGAGAAGGGAATGCCTTTGTTCTGCCTACACAAATAGAAAACATGCATAAACAAGACTCAAACTGTGATAAATATTGCGAAGCAAATAAATAGATTCTACAGAAACAACCCAAAAGTTAATTATTAACTTATCTTGGGCCTCCCAAGCCTAAGCAGTGTCGGGGTGCCTGAGGCCAGTTCTGGGAATACTCGGCCTGGTTACTATGCAGATGGAAGAGTCAATGCTTGGGCCAAGTAGTGCTTGGGGATCTCTAGAGCTAAATTTAGTAGTGCTATAGTGGGATGCAGGGGTGAGCAGGAGGTGCTGGAGATCAAACTTGGGGCTTTATGTATGCCTAACACATATTCCAGTCTTCCGAACTATCTCCTGAGTTCAGAACCAGGAAAATAAATTACAGGGAAGTTAGCTACACTTGATTGCCTAATGTAAGGAAAGTACTCTACAAGAGGATGCTTGAGCTGCTACCTACAGATGAAAGAAAACTCAACTAGAAAACAGAAGAAAAGCAATTTCCAAAGTCCCCGTGGGGAGATTTTGGTATGCTTGAGAAATGGAAAAGGGACCATCATTGGCAGATGGGAACAAAGGAAGAAGAGTGAAAACAGCAAGCCTGGGAAATCGAAATAGCGCAGATCATAAAAGATAAGGGACTCGCAGTGCTATGCTGAGGAAGTGAGCCACTGAGTTCAGATACAGAGAGGAGAAGATACCCTAGAGCAGAAGAGCAAGTAAAGGATCCTAAGCAGAGAAGCACCTGTGCACGGGCCTAGAGATTGAGGAAGAACAACACGAATGAAGGGAGAGGTCAATGGTACTGGGTCAGGTGAAAAATAAAAGCTGGAGAGGCAAGTAAACCATAAAGTAGCTGGTCAAGGAATCCATCCCAGCAAGTCTGGGTTTTATTCACAGTTATAGAAAGAACCACTGAGGGACCAGAGTGGGTAGGGCGTTTCCTCACATGCAACCAATCTGGGTTCGATCCCTGGCATCCCCTATGGTCCCCTGAACATCGCCAATAGTAATGCCTGAGTGCAGAACCAGGAATAACCCCAGGCCCTGGACTCCATGGAACACCCTGACTGACAGGAAGGGCACTGACTTCTGTCCACTAACACGAACAATTCAAGAAAGCCCAAATAGTTTCATGCTTTCTTAATGGAGGGAGTGCTCCGCTGAGGCTTGCTTCTCTCTTCATTGGTTGAAAGAGAATTTTTTGTCTTTGTATTTAAAACGCGGAACTGAGGAATAGATATTTAGGGTAGTGGCCCCTCATTTTCTGAAACTGCTTGAAACTAAGTTTCTTTCCCAAACATTAATCATTCAACCCAGGGCTGAGAGGTAGGGAGTTGCGTGAATTTAGTCTGATCTTGTGTTCTTAGCTAATAACGCTCCAACTTCTTTACCAATATTTTTTCTGTTCTGTTAAATTTAACAAACTTTCTATTTAAAAGTTAACTTTAGATCAGGGCTTCTTAAACTTGTCCTACTCGCTACCCCGTTTCACTCAAGGAACACAAGGCAGGCAAACACTGCCGGAAATGCCTCGGATTCACTGTGCACTTGATTTTGTCTTTTTATGGTCACAGCACTTCCAGAAGGCTCTTACCATTGCCAGATTTTTCACAAATTCCACGCTCAGTTATGTGATCTCACAGGGGGCCATGACCCTCAGTTTAAGAAGCTTCAGACCACTGACATACACTTAAAAAGTGGAACCCAATCTGGAGCAAAGACTCCATGGGCAAGAGCATGCTTTCATACTGGAGGCACAGACTCCATCCCTGGCCCTCCAAAACATTGTTGTGGGTGACCCCTGAATACTGACCCCACCTGAACACACTGGGTGTGACGTCCAAATCAACCATCCAATGAAAATGGGACTACACTTAATTGCTGGAATGCCAAATATAATCCAAGAATAGAAAATAACACCTTGACAGTCTAAATAAACATGGGGGCTTGCCTGTGTTTAGGTGAGCTTCTCCTTTCTTTAATTTAAAAAGGATAAAGAAAAGGTATGAAAGACATATTAGCCCCAAACTGAGGCTTTCTCCTTCATGTAATTAAGACTGAAAGAGCGCTGCCCAGTGAAAACTGCTCTTTCCTCTTTCTGAGTAAATTCCTACACTGTTTTACACGTCTATATTCAAGTAAGAGACAGGGCTGAGAGGTAGGGAGTTGCGTGAATTTAGTCTGATCTTGTGTTCTTAGCTAATAACACTCCATCTTCTTTACAAATATTTTTTCTGTTTTTTTTTTAAGGCCTGGAAGAAAAGGCAGCTTCTACATGACACCCACCGATGTTCCAAAATTTTGCCAACCTTGTCCCCCTTTAAAAAAAAATTACTGAGTGCAGTCCCTGGAAACCTACCTTTAAAGGAACAAAAAGAAAGTGTTCCTAGAGTGGCAGCCGAGGCTACTCTTGGCTTGTTGCTGCACCCCCCACTCTCAGGCAGGTATCTCTCACTTTGGAAACTCTGTGACCCTAGAACATGGATGAATGTCCATCTATGCACTGCACTTTGAGTAGCACACAACCTCCTGTGTGGAATTTTTTTTTTTTGGCACAATAACATATGAACTTTTAAATGAATGTTTTATTGTTTGTTGTTTTTAGGACACATACAAGTGTGTTGAGGGTTTACTCTGGTTCTTCACTCAGAGTTACTCCTGGCAGGCTCAGGGGACCATCTGAGGTGGCAGGGAGCAAACCCTGGTCAGTTGAGCACAACGCAAGCATCTTACCCACTGTAATATATTTCTGCCCCCACGTTTTATTTTAAATATTATATGTCATGATGCTATAGCTTTTTTTTCTCATTACAGTAGTGCTCGCTTCTATAGGCATTGGTTTTGTTGTAAAGAATATTTTCATTTCATTTTTTTAAATGTAGGACTATTGCTATTTATTCAGTCATTGATTAAGCACATTACTTTTTTAAAAAGTTTTTTAATTGAATATCTGTGAGACAGACCATTACAAAGCTGTTCATGATTGGGTTTCAGTCATACAATGATCCAGCACCCATCTCTCCACCAGTGTACATTTCCTAACAACTATGTCCTGTTTCCCTACCACCATCCCCCAAACCCCACCTAACCACCCACTCCCAGTCTCCCTCTATGGGAGGTACTTTCCTTCTTGCTTTCTCTCTTCTTTTCTCATAAAGAATATTTTTTAAATAAAATAGGCAAACGTGCCTCATATACCTTCCAGATATGAAAAGCACATTAATTACATGTTCATAAGTAAGTACTCTCTGTACTAATTCAATATTAGATTTTCACAATAGAGGATAACATCTAATTAAGAAGTAAATAGCCCAAATATATTAGAGTGTGACTAAATACATTTTTACTGTGATAAATTTTAAATCAATATTTCTTGAGAAATAAAACATTTAAACAATTATCAGCAATAAAACTGCCTTTGTATTAATAGATAACAAGGAACTATAAATGTGAAATTCAGATTAGTCATTTTATGCTCAATTATTTCATCCTATCTTATGGCCATGTTAAATTTTCATCTCAAAATATAGTCAAGTTATGAACAGCTACTATATTCCTAACACCATAAACTCTCATACAAATATAGTTATGCCAAATGCATACCAATGATAATTACAGACCTACATACCACAAACTTTATATTCGGGAAAATATCGGCACTGAAATAGATAATTTTTACTTAATGACTACTCTCAGGGTTATAATCACACATACTTGCTTATGAATGTTTTGTGAAATAAACCTTCATTAAAGTTAATTAATAGTTTGTTAGCAAAACAAAACTTTAAAAAGTTTATCACAAAACATTTAATGGTGTTTTACTGGTGTACCCTGTGACTACTTTGTTCTACCAAGGAATCAGTTTCATGTTTATTTTATGCAGTCCTAAATTAAAAGTCTAAAGAGGAAAATTCCATTTTCACAATCATATATACTTTAAGTCCCCCTGCCTTCCATTTTAATGTAGCAGTCAAGATATGCTCTTAATAACACATAAATATCCTTTCCTGGCTCTTTCATGGATCTATCTATTTGACCAACTATTCCTTGGGAGCCTAGTGTGTTCTAGCCCATACACTGTTCCAGGCTCAAGTACGACAGCAACTGATAAGACAGGCCAACTTCCTGTCTTGTGGGAGGCTGTATTCATGATTGGGAGAGGAAAAGCCATACAAAAAGCTAATCAAATGATGGCAAGCTCTGTGGGGAAAAAGAAAGAAAGAAAGAAAGAAAGAAAGAAAGAAAGAAAGAAAGAAAGAAAGAAAGAAAGCAAAACACAGTACAGAGAAGTGTTTCTTCAACAGTTTTATACCCGGAGAACGGCACTTGTCTGACATGCCAGTCCACAGAGAGGCAGTTATAACCAAGTTGGCATGCCAGTGGTTTTCAAACTTTCTATACCTGCAGACCATCAGTCTGTGAATGAGTGGTTAAAAACCACTTGTATGGAGAGTAAACCTAACCCCTTTAAAAGAAAACTGTGTGAACCATACCCAGTGGTGCCTGGGAGTCACTCCTGGAGATGCTGAGGGAGCATGTGGCTCCATGAACCTTGTGCTTTATGTGTGCCAAGCATGTGATCCAGTCTGTTATCACAGTGTCACCACCGCCCCCTGACCCCTATCCATAATTCACTTATACTGGGAATCTGAATGATCTAGTGTTTCTACTATCTCTGAGTCACAGGAAAGTTACTGGAGAATAATGGAACGGAATAGGTTACTATAGATTCTATGTAAACAGGGGACACATAGATTCTATATATACAGAAAAGTACATAATATTGTACGTCAATACCTAAAAAGGTAACACTACTGTAATAATGTTAACTATGATTTAAAAAAAATAATTAAAGTTCTTGTGTTGTGTGTGCACAGCCAATGCTGGCTTTATCCTGAGCATCCTATAATGGTCCTCCACCCCACCCCAAGCACCGTCAGGAGTGAGTCCTGACTGCAGAGCCAGGCACAAGGCCTGAGCACTACTGTGAGTGGTCCCCAAATTTAAAAAATATCATTTTATATATTTCAGATCAAACAATCATGCACCACACTTTAATAGCCACTTGGGTTAAGTAGACATTTAGAATACACTCTTATTTTGATAGATGACCCTCAACCTAATTCCACCTGAAAGGCAACATATGTTTGGCATCAACTGGTATTTACAGACCTAGAATAAAAAGAGTTACTTTTAAGTTGTGCATGGTACAGGCTATTTTCTCCACAAAGAAAGAAACTACAAAGAAGCTATGGTCAAGGCACTTCCGATAAGCAAATGTCAAGGTATAGTAACACTTAAATTAAACATGGCTTTGGATGATAAGCATCTTTGAAGCTATAATCAAACTGGATTTTTGTATTACATGGAACAGATACTGGTAATCTAGAAAAAAATAACATAGTATGGTCAGTGCTAATTATAAAGAACAATATATAGCATTTAGTACTTATCTTCTATAAATTATAATGATTTTATTTTCACATTTCCAACAGTTTCCATTCCTTCCAAAGCTAAGTTTTTTGTTTCTATAAGTCACACCTCTTCTATTGTCAACTTAAAATACTTTTGGACCATAACTTAGTCCAAAGTAAACATTACCAAAGTAATCGGTCAATTTGTATAAGAAATTGTCGGTCCTTCCAGTGGCTAAATGGTAATCATACTGTGAAATTAAGCTCTGCAGCCTATATTGACAATGGCGATGAACATGTTCATAACAATAATAAGGGCTTGTTTTAATAGAACGTTCCACGCATTAAACACATTAATGACCCATGAAATAACTGTTTTATCTGTAACACATTAAGCAACATTGCTAAAACAATGTATTAATTGAAAGTCTATTTCTTGTAAGATTTTTTTAAAAGTATAAAAATGGCACAAGAGTCATTTTGTAAAATCAAAAATAATTCAGCTTCAAAATCAGAGCCATACTAAATAACTGTGAAAAACAAAAACCCCTAAAATAAGCCTGGTAATTTTAGATGCATAATTTTGATATATTCCCTTTTCTTCATGACCAAAAGTGGTATTTATCTGAATTATGAGTTAAGAACTGTGTATTTTTCAAGAACTTCTCATTTTCTTCTCTTTTATAGGACTTTTCACAATCTTTTTCCTTAATAGGTAGAGAGACCACCACACTTGAATATATTAATCTTGCTTCCATATCTTTTCAATTTTATAAAACTATGTCTGATATTTAGAGCACCAGTGTAGCTTTTTCTATAAACATGTACTATCACAATTAAATTCAAAGCAATATCAAACAAAGTGTCAGTCCTCTAAACATGAAACATAATGTATGAAAAAAAAGTATGTGAATTATCAGTATGTTTTATAAGTTCTCTTTGGGGGGGACATACAAAATATCAGACTAGAGACAATTATTTTACTGTCTGTTTCTTGGATATCAAAGAGAATTTTGAAATTCATCAAAGCTAACCTTCTGTTATGTACAACAGGCTAAGCTGAAAAGAATGTTAACAAGTTCAATTTTCATTCAATCAGCACTACTGCTCTCTGAAATGTTTCATTGCAGGAAAGAAATAAAAATAATCTATATGGTAATTATGAGGATGAATCCCCCAGTAACTTTCAGCTACATGAAAGGTCAGTTCTATTCAAGATATTTTATCAGTCCCCTGCACATACTCCTGTCCTGTCATTTTAAATCTGAACAGCATTTTATTTTCCCATTTACAGCTACCTGCAGAATTAAGTACTTAAGCCAAATAAGAAAAAAAAAAAGAAAAAGAAATGTTGAATGCTGGCAAAGGCTATAATAGCATAGAGATAAATCGTTCAGCTGCTCTCTCTCAAGCCTCTAGGGCTGCAGATTTTTCTTCTCCTGGTGCACTGTGGGTATTCAAAACTTGTTCAACATGATTTCATTTCATTTCAGGCACTGCCTGAGAAAACTAAATTACAGAATCAATCATACAGAAGGTCAGAGTGAGACTTCATTACAAGTATTGCATGCTTGCATGAATATCTTTCATTTATGACTGACCCAATATGTCACAATAGCTGTCTAGTAAAAATAATCCACTTTCTGAAATTGATGTACTACTGATGTCAATGCTACTCAGCGGGCTGGGCAGATTATAGAGAGGTGTTAAAAAAAAATGGAGCACACATTGTAGATTTTGTTTTGTTTTGTTTTTGAATTGCAATCGTCTGTAGATTAAAATAATTTTAATCTACAAAAAGATGATCCAGATGATCATTCAAACTGACAATGAGGCTTAGAAATAAAGGATTTTTAACCAAAATATACTACTAATTGTATGCTGCCAACTACAGCCTGTTTTAAAATAAATGCATCCGCCACAAGCAAATCAAGGTTGTTCTTTGAAGTTGCAAATGCATCTATATTCAACTTTTCAACATTTGCTTTTGACTACTTGTGCATTATTTGCATATTTTGAAACGTGAATGTTAATCATTGGACTCTTTTTTAATCCCTTGCTTTTGTTCCTGCTTTCTGTTTTTAAATATAATGGCATAAATTTAAGTAAGATAAACATGTTGTGCTTGTTGCCAACAACAACAACAAAAAAATGCAGCTAATCAGTAATGTGACAAACTGTCACTCTTTCTAAAGGAAAAACCAATGAAGCTCTGAAGAAAAGTCTGTTCAATACAATAAAAACAAGCTGGCTTTTCTTCTTATATGATAGTCTTAATTCACTGTAGAAATTTTAAACAGACAGCTATATTCATTTGGATAATGAAACTTCTTATGTATATAAAGTAGGAAATATCCGATGCATACTGGGAGGTCAAATGCATGATGTATAAAGTATTATTTATTATTTTTTTGGTGACCTTCCTAAGGGAAATCTCCCAGGAGCTGCTCTGGAGCATTATGATGTAGCTAGCCAATTCAGTACCCAGAGGGAGATACAGAAGAACCTTGACATAACCTATTTTTAACCATGCCTCTGGCGATTCTGAATTCAAGTTTATAGGTGAACATGTCAGGTAGTACATAGAACAAAGCCAACGACACATTGTATTCATCATAATTCTGTCCTAGTACATTTTATTTTTTCCAACATTTGTGATTTAAAATCCCATGACATTTCTTCAAGGTGAAATTCTACTAGAATTTTCAACAAGATTAGTCTGTTGCAAGCTAAAATAAATATCATTCGGGTTCAGTGAAACTTCAGAAAGCCACCAATAAATGTGATGAGGTTCATGTAATATCATGACAACAGTCTGCACTTAGCTAGAGTACTTAATACTTTTAAAAATCAATGAAATAATTCAACTGCTTTAGTGATTATGATTAGCAATACACTACAAAAGCAGCATTAAAAATTGAGTCCTCTCTCCCAACTCCGGTCTGAAAGCATTGTTCTTTAAGTGTATGTGAATATCATAATTATTTTATGATTCCATCTTTAGTTCTTTCCAATATAGTAAATTCAATTGACCATGAAATGAAATTTCATAGTCAAAATGCCTCCTTTACACTTTTTTATAGCAGCAATAACAGTTTTATAGCTTTAAGGCAAGGTAATTCATCAGATGTTTAATTTAAAGGCAGATTCTTATATTATTAATAAATATTTACCAATTTAATAAAGTACACATTTTAGCATGCATTATATGGTCTTTTAACTATTTCCACAACTTAAATGAGCCTTGCTGAATATCTATGAATAATGGTGAACCCTGGCTAACTCCCTTGGTGTCTATACACCCTTTTTATTTTCATCGTTTTGCAGGCACAACACTGCAAAGCCTGATTCTAGAGAAATACAGAATAGAGCCCTCCATTCCAGTGTCAAAGGAACAAAAATGTAAGAAAGTCCACAGGAAACAATTATTTGTGATGGCGAGGAACACTTATGAATACTTAATGACCATTTCCCGACTGTTCACTGCATTCTTTTCTAACAAAAAAAGTAGAAATAAAAAACCCTGATGCTCAGCTCAAACACAAAAGATCACAGGCAAAGAAAATTATGTTGCTGCAATCCTATTTAGGAAAGTAATCTTATATTTCAGAGAGCACACCAAATCTTTGTACTGCTAATCCACTACATATTTTGCAATCATCTGTTGTTATCTGGGGAATTAACAATGAAACCAATAAACATTACTGGCATGGTCCTAATGTGCAGAAAAATATGTAAACAAGTAATAGGATTTGTTTTTTGCTATACCAACACATCTGCTTCATTTTGCTAGGGTTTTTAAAAAAAGGCCTATAAACTATTAATCTTGTTTTTAAATAATCTGCTTAGTATCTCACCTAGTTAAACACAAATGCATTATATAGAATAGTAAGAGAAAAAAAAATCCCAGCAGAAGAGTTTAAAATACTTAAAGCAGATTTACTCTGGTGATTGTTGACTATAATTGCACACTATGAAAAAAGAGAACCAAAATTATTGCATTAGTAATCTTGGCTCGCTGGTGTTTCTTATTCGATGTTTATGACAATAAGTAACACAATTAGGTGTTTTTCACACAATAACCTACTCTATATTTTCTTCTACTGGTTATAAGCAATTATTCTTTCATCCCTTCTCTGTGTCACAGTTTGCTATTTCATTTGAGGTAGAAGCAAATTATGTATCATAAACATTATAGTATAATCCAATAAATACAAAAGACCCAGGCACTTTGGTAAGAGCTTCCATTTCTAAAATTTCTCCTGGGCAAACTTTCAAATCAAGCATAAGTCTGTTAAACCAAAAGCAAGGCAAGATTGCTTCCAAACCAATGAATTAAACATTTAAAAACTCAGATGATTTTTAATCAAGGCAGACAGATTATATTGAGTCATACATACTCTTTGTGACTGCCAAGCAGCCAATCAACGAACCCAAAACCTTCTTCTTGATACCAGGAGGAGTTGATCCAGTACTTGTGTTTAAATGAAATTGGAAGAAAAAAAAATCCATGTTAAAAAAAGAGAAATCTTTTTTTAATCCATGGACAGATTAGGAAAAGACACTTCTGACACAGACTCTCAGATCTTTGCCACACGAAATACAAAGAACAGCAACAAAAACAACACTTTCAAGTATAAATGTGGTGCCTACCATATGCAAACCACTGCTATGAAGCACGCCATCTTGTTCCACGAGATTTCTTGAGATTGTAATGGAAGGAAGATCCAGACTTTGAGGGGGAAACTGGGGTGTGAATTCACTTCCCTGGGAAGGCAATGGATCACTGAGGCCTTGAAAGGGTAGAAGAACATCAGGCATGCCCAGGGCGGGGTCTGACTCTGGCGGAGGCGTGATTGGGGGGATTTCAAACTCCTCGTCCCCAAGGCTTGGCGTATGGAATGTCTGCTAAAAGGAAACAAAAATGTACATATCTTCATACTCCAGTTCCTATCTTATTTCTCTTTGGGGTTGGGGGAGAAAACTATTTATAAGAAAATACGACCTATCCAAGCCAAATATTTCTCAAATGAAAACATCTTAAACACAGATTTCCATATATAAAGTTTTGCTGATCATTCTGATTAAAGATTTAAGTCTCATTATCATATGGTTTTAATGGAGTATCAGTATTAACAGTTTTTTAATGCGTACTTAATTAGCAACATCTGTCTTTGTTGTTAGTTGGAGCATCAGCGACATTAGATTTGGCTATATAACAAATTGCCACTTTATTGATATGTTAGTGAAACAGCTCAAGTCGCTTACATTATCCACATGCTTCATAAAATGCTGACAATTTTGTGGTGTACACACACAACATTAATCTAGAATTGAACATTACACATATTTACTTTCTGCCACAACATATAAAGCAAGTAATATAAAATTTGTGGTCTGCTTCTTAAATTTCTGTATTGGTTTAGTCCCAAGTGCAATGAATGCTTGCATGAAAATTGTTTGTTTGTAATATGACATTTTATATAAGGATTATCAGAGCACATACAACAAGGTCTTGGTGCTTATATTTGAACCCTAATAAGGGGATTTTTTTCTTTTGTATGGGTACTTTCAAATGCATTTATCAAATCATTTTCTATCAGTCTTCAAATCTTAAAGACTTATCTACAGGATGAACACAGACATGTACTATGTAGATGTACTAGTTCAACTGATATGGCTCACTTGCTTATTAGAGTAATATTATTTCTCAAGACCCCAGTAAATAATGCACTGTTCTCACTGCTACTTAAAAATGGGGCCATTTGAAAGGTTACACTGTAACTTATAAACAAAAATTTCTTAGAACAGAACTTGGGTTTGGGGTAGAATATCAAATCTAAGATAGATTTATATAAGCCCAAAAGGCCAAAGTTATAGTTTATTCATTATTTATAGTATTTTTGAAAAATGAATTGGTGCAAGACAATCAAATCAGTTTTAATAGGTTGAGACATAACTAAGAGGGGAAAAAAACATCATTTCCCAAACTATCAATAATGATATAACAACTCATTGAGGAAAATAGAAACTTAGGGAAAAAATATTTGTATATACAAGTTTTCAACTGTTACTTGTATTCTACCCAAAATAAGGCTGCACAGATTCAATGACAGGACAACTGAGTATCTTGAGAGTCTTAGAAGATTCAACATATGAAAAGCATCACAGAATAATAACTATTTGAATAAGGTATTAGCATGTTTTAGATATTTATTCTGGTAATGCCCCCTCCCCCCAAGTCAAAAATTTCTTACTGTGGTATCTTGAGTTCTCAAACACAAAGGGATGAATTGGCCACAAACATGGTTGGCTAATGAACGTAACCCTATGGCTGCATTTGCCGTTATTTTGGCACTAATGTGGTCTAGTAACAGATGCAACTGTAATTTGTGACTCATTTGCTACCCCATTACTGCTTAATGAAATCTAACATATCACATTAACAATACGGATAAACACTCATTCTTGATATGTGGCATTTGGCTGTTTTCATTACCACTGTAATTAACACTTGAAATATTATTTCAATAAATATTTAAAGTACTTTAAAAATGGTCAGGGTAATCATGACACAGACAGAAAACATACAGCAAATGTGTGAATTTCAGACTCAGAGTATCCTCGTCCCTACAGTGTTATCAACAGGGCAGTATCTATATGAAGGGAATTGGTTTCAGGCACAATTTCAACTTCACAGCACTCAAACCTAAAGTTTCCTGAATTAGTTTGCACTCATTAAAATGTTAAAAATAAATAAATTTACTTTTAATGCAGTGACTAGGAAAAGAAGCACATGCTATCATGAAATGCATTATCATTTGAATGGGCTTTGTTTTTTGCTCAAGAAAAGACATACACTGAAATTATCCAATAAGATTACTACTAAAGCTCAAACAAAGCCTGCCTTATGCTAGGCAGTCAAAATTAAAGAAGATATTTTCATTTTTATTTTTACTAAGAAGATCAAACCTGTAATATCCCTATAGTAAGTTAGTTCTGAAGACAAATTAACTTTAAGTTAGAATTTAATATATTACTATAACACGACTTAGCTAAATAACACAATAAAATAAAATATATACCCAAAATAATGCTAAATTCTGAAAGCACTTTTAATGAAAGGTAATATATTAAATATAAAGTTTAATATAATATATTAAATATTAAATATATTAAATATATAGCAATCCATAAAGTAGCAAACAGTGACCCCAAACACCAAATTCATGAAATTATAAAATACTGATGCATGGAATTAATAGCAAAAAGCACACTGATTTTTTGCCATAATATCAATGACCAGTGTCAGCTTACTCATGTCATTTCTATGAATACGTTTTTACAGATATTGACTTTCCAGTGTTTACCTTGAACATGTTAAAGTAGTATGTACATGGTTAAATACCATCTGTACTGAAATGTTCAAAACATTTGTTCCTTTTGATAAAAATGCAAATCTGGAGAACTGTTGTATCAACATATAACAGCCAATGTCTGACACGGTGAATTATCACAGCTGGAATTAAATTGTCTCTGAACAGCTGCTGGCAGTAGAGCTTTCATCAATGTTTGATTCAAATGTAGGGAAAAAAATTCTACAGAATGAAACATCATGTTGTCCTTACAGATGGGGTTTGTGTTCATTATCACAAACAACACAGCATCCAGTGCCAAACACTATTCCCTCTCTAGGCTGACTTCTTGGTTAGAGAGATGATGGTCAATAAGAAATGATTAAGCTGTGACTGTCCTTAATTCTTGATTGCCCATTTTCCCTAATAATTTTTCTAAGTTAATTTCTCTCATACCACTTTCTTCCCCGAACTAAGATCATTTATGAAGCCATTAGAATTTTCATTCTCAGGGGTCAGGCTAGTTCAGTTTCCCATATTTGAAGGTATCTGGAAAATGGAGACTTTTTATTATAGGAACCACAAGAGGAAATGTTCCATTTGGACCAATTTCACTTCTATTTGTTCTTGTTTTAAAATCTTAAATATCACACAATTTATAGTCTGTAGGAAACCCTTTTCTGGATCTCATTACCATCAAGGTCTTTCTGGAGAGAAAGACACCAGCCTGAGACTAGATACCAGCCATAAGTCAGTAAGTAGGGAAACAGTCAAACAGAGCAGCAAGGTGTTTTTTTCTATCTGTACTCGTAAACTGAAGGCACTCTTAACAGCAATGTCATAGTCACATGGCACTGCTGTTAAGAGTCCAATACTTAGTCTAGCTCTGATCAAGTCTTGAAGTATGCTCATTCATTCTTTCAACGAATATTTACTGAGCATCTACTATGGGCCAGATACTTCTAGGCTGATGGAAGAAAACACAAAAAAACTTACTCACATCACACCATAAACGATCAAAATGTACTACTTTAAATCTACTGGATCATTTCCTACACCATGGCAACTCAATTTAAAAAAAAAGGCACTAGAGATGTGAATTTTTTTAAATAAAATATTAAAATTTTATTAAAACTAGACCTCCAGTCTAGTTTTCAAAACAACCTCTTCCCTGCTCAGTTTCCAATTACAGAAGTCATGTTATACTTCCATATATTACTTCCATATATTAATTTTTGCTTGCATATATTTTTTAATCAAGTAATCTGGGTAGATTACCAATGTTAGAGTGTATAGACAAGTGATAAACATTTGTCAGGTTATTATCTTTCCCAACAGTCTCTTCTTATTTCTCCTCCAAAGTCATTACCTTGTGCCAAAGAAAAGAGATAAATTTGACACTTTACTTTCCATTTCTAGTCTTTCAAATGATCTAAATAACACACAAAACAAACACACACACATTAAGACAGACACCCACCTCACTGGCTGCAAAGAAAGCGTTGTTTGCCTCGGCCATGTTCATGTAGTTATTGTTATTTCCAAACTGAAAGAAAATAGAATGTTTGATGTTAATATGCAGCATAATAAAGAATTCTGGTGGCTTACTTAATACTCTGATGGGATTTGGAAAGAATGCTGGTGTTAGGAGATAAAAGGGTGGTTTTACTCAGACCAAATGTGAGCTGTGACAGAGGTTTCAAAGCACCAAGCTCTATATTGTCAACCAGTTTTCTCAGAAAATAAAGCACAGAGTTACACTAACTCAATAATTCTAGAAAATAGTGTTGTTTCTCTTCAAGACTAATAGTGAAGGGTGATGATTACAAACATTTGGCCAACTGGTCACTAGTGGTTGTTGTTTATTGAACTGGCATTTGTCAGGGGTTGGAAAGAAAAGAGTTTCTAAGAAAATCACCTTGACACATTTTTAAAGCATGTTGAGATTTCATAGCTGACTTTTTCAAGAGCAGGTGTAACAGTGTGGGCAGGTTAAAATGTGAATTAAAGAGCACAGAATTCAATCCCCAGGACTCAAATTCTATTTTCTAGTAACAGGGTGTGGCATGAATATAAAGAAATAATAGGACTAAGAAATTTTTTTTAAATCTCCAAACAGAGCTTAACACACACTATCTATATCCATCAGAACTGTTGAAAACAGCGTTATTTAATCTCTCAACGTAACATTAAGTGCAAAGAGGTTTAAAAATAAGTGGGATCCTATGAACACAGCAATTTTTATTTAATTCCCAAACACAATGGCCCATTCATACCATCACAAATAAGACTGTATCAGCATTTCAGACATAAGCTCTTTACTTCTAGAGACCTGTTATCAAAATGTAAAACTTGGAATTTGGCAGAAATGTATTTTCAGGTTCAGATGGTCTAAGTAGGCACATTTTGTTGCTTTAAACATTCTGTTATCAGTCTGGCAACTTGGATGGGCTCTGTGAGCATAATTATCTGGAGTTGTATTTTTTTCAAGATTTTAAAATGGTTAAAGATGCCTGTATTTTCAGAAAGTGTATTATTTCCTACCTTTAATGTTTCAAATAACACACAGATTTGGCTTGCAAAGGGTGACATGGATATATCCATTCTCTAATAGAAGGTTCATAATTATTATTAAGCAAAAGGTCCATTTCTCAAGGAGGAATAGAGATAGATGAAGAAATGCAGAAATAAATATTATATAAACACGGGCAAAGCTATGAGAGACCCATATAATCCTCTCACTGAAACCAGCAACACTAATTTCTGGGGCTCTCAGTCCCAGGCCTAACCTACAGAATGTGTGCACAGATGCAGGATTGACACACTACATACATTATCATGTCAGGCATCCAGAACTAAACAGGATTTATATGAAGGACTCTACTGGTTGCAAAGAGCCACTGATGGTCCACAGATGCAAAATTCCACTCAGTAAAACGACATATCAACACAGTCTTGCCATGAGCTTTCAGCAAAGCTCTCAGGGAGCACTCTGATTCTTTGGGTGAATGTCTGTATGGAGACATTTCTGAAAAAGATGTGTCTGTTAGCACAGAAGAACTGTCTTCATCTTGCTTCTCTGATGGCAGGTGATGTCAGAAACATGTGATTTTACGAATACATACATCTCTGAAGGCATCACACTGTGAAAATTAAACATGCACCACTTTTTTAAGTCCACCATACCCCTCTCAAGTCATTTACTACAAAAGACTTTAAAAGCCACGTGTGAACAGGTGGACAAAGGTACTATGCAGCCAATTCACTATAATATTTATGCAAGAAATGTAGGGATCTGTCCAGAGATATTTTTGATGCTGTTATAAATCTTAAGCCTCCCTTACCAAGGGAGATCCTTAAGAGGACTAGCCCCACAAAATGTATTTCATGCACCGATCCTGGTTTCCTGCACTGTCTGACAGCCTGTATCAGAACTTTAACGTTATTTAAATGTAGGTTTTGTTGGGGAATTAGAAATCCATTTAAGGCAAACGGCTCATTATCAGAGAGGGTTTTTTTTTTTTAAGATTAACTCACTTATTATCTAATAGCACCTAAAACAACAAAGAAAAATAAAATGGCTATTAAACTAAGGGCCTAAACAATTCAAAAAACAAATTAAGCTTAGAGTGAAATAAGAACTGGGTTAGAAATCCTCTTCTGAACAGTTAGTATGCGAATGTAATTACTGAAGAAACTACAGCTAATCAGCTGTGAATTGTATCCATTAATTAGTATTTGCCCTGGAGAAATGAGAAAAATCAGTAACCAGGCTGGCGCCGCGGTGCGCTGATGGGCCGCGCTGCCCGTGCTGCGTTTAGTCAGGCAGGTGGCTTCAGTGGTCCACGTAATTTGAAAAGCTCTCACCTGAAGTACTGAGCTGGAATTACAAAGCACTCCTTGCCTATCTTTTGTATCTATATAAGGCCTTAATTAATGGCTTTTAATTTGGAGACACTTGGCGATCAGGCGGGAACCATTATAAATCATTTCAAATGGAAGCAAAGGTTTCTATTCAGTTTGAGGTAAAACATCTCTTTGACAAAGATGGGCCCCACGTTAACTTGTTGCAGGCAACAGTCTTTTCCCACACGAGGTTGGACCCTGGGTTTAGAGTGGGTTAGTTTATGGGACGCCTGCATTTTTAAACAGCTACTGTTGGCTTTCAAATCAACCGCCTTTTCCTGTTTTAGTATAAGTATAGCTAAGACGATCTTTGGAACATACTTATGTTACCACAGTCTGCTCTGTTATCTGAACACCAAGGTTAAGGAAGTGTTGTACCTTTGCATTTGCTCAATCTGGCCCCTAACAGAAATGGGGTGAAAAGGGGAGGCACTTTCCATGTGACTGATCTCATCTAACAGTGTTAGCTTAATTTTATTTTAAAATGTGACCGGTGAATCCTGCTCTGCTTTTTTTTTTGTGTGTGTGTGTGTGTAAGAACAGATCTGACTTTGACAGAAAAAGTAATCCTTTGGGGCAGGTCTCTGATATAATGACCTCAGAACAATTAACTCTAACTGAATTAGATACCATTAAATTTACTTTATACTCTAAGAGATAGCGACATCAGTAAACACGTTATATGGGGGAAAAAACTCTAGATTCATGAGGAAAGGGGCCTTAGCTATGGGTGCTGCTGTTTCCCCTGGGAATTAATACTGCCTAGCTGGTTGTAAGTACTCTGATGTTTGTTGAAGGGAAATACTGGGGAAAAGGTAGATACATTTTAATTTCAGTGTCTTATAATCATCAACCCAGTGTCTTCTCATCATCGTTCCTAATTGAAATAATTTTATCATTTATCTTTTTACACAGCAATAATTATTATTATATGTTCAACCCAGTGAAGCCCTGTACACATTATTTCATTAAACTTTCCCAAATGCAATTTATTTTCTCAACAACCATTTAGGTAACTATAGTTATTATTCCTATTTTATAGATTAACAGATGAGAACTTCTAGCAGTAAGCACAAGGGCTGCCAGTCCATAGCAGGGGGCTATGTCTCCCCTTTCACCAATGTTCCAGCATCCACAGGATCTTGAAAATTTCCTTCAGTGATCAATTGGGAAACTTCTTTTTTGGTTGATCTTTCTCAATGACAGAATTTCTCAGAAAGTTTTTCAAAATGTCCAAGCAGAATAAAAGATTCTTCAAGCAAAGGTATACACATAGCTAGTAAATTTGGGTAAGCCGAAAAAGCTCATTGCCTTCTCTGATGTATCAACTCCACTTTTTCCCAACACACTTCCCCTCCCTAGCTTTGGAGCAATTCTTTTTGTTTCCTCTACCACATCTCATGGGAATAGACTTGGAGAAGTTTGTTTTCTTTTCACCTACACTGACACCTATAATAGTGTTTTATTTTCTCTCCACCATCTTACAAAAACTATTATCTTTATGTTGTACCATGATAAGGTTTATACATTTTGTAAGGTAACTAAGTAGAAAAATTTTACATCATGCACTCTTAAATCACCTTAATTAATTTGGTCCATTCCCACACTTATTTCGATATGCCAGACACAGTAACAACAAAGTCTCCAATGGAGACGTTACTGGGCCCGCTCGAGCAAATCGAGGATCAACGGGAGGGCCTTTACCTTTTTTACCTTTACCCACACTTATTAATAGTCACTTTCCATTGCTCTCCCTTTAAGACCCCCTACTCCAATCACAGAGGTTTTCCTATATGCTATTTCAAGAGTCAAAACAAAATATTTCAGGGGCCAAAGTCACAGTAGAGCAGGTTTGGGGCTTGCCTTGCACACAGCCAACCCAAGCTCAATTCTCGGCACCTATATTTTCTCCCAAGTCTGAGTGAACCCTGAGTGCAGAGTCAGAACTAAGTCCTGAGCACAGCCAGATGTGACCTCCCCCCAAAAATCAAAACAAAAATATTTCAAATAAATTACATTAACAACAGGTAAAGCAAAGACATAGGCCAATTCCAACAGTTTTCAAGAGCATATGTGTATAAAGTGGCCACCCCATCCAGGAGATCCAGTGGTGATGACTGGTCCTTTCCACTTTGATAGGCTCTAATAGATGTGATCCCCGAAGGGAGAATCCCCAAAGATATCGTTATAAAGCAGAACTAAATTACTCTGCATGTCGAACTTCAGTAACTTAATAATTTCACAAAAGAACATCTTCATTGTACTTGGAGGGAGATTTGCTTTTGCTGCTTAATGAGTAATTACAGCTTCAGCAAATACAATTTATGAAGGACATCAATTAAAAAGGAGCATTGCAGGATTAAAAAAAATATTAAAGACCCTCGTGTTCATGGCCTGTCTAACCACATGAAATGCCAAAGTAAATTAATGGAGAGGGTAACATCGAGCTCACCCCGAAATGACTTGGAAGAAAGTGGAGCGGCACAGACAAAAACCCATCTGAAATCACGAGATGAAAATTTTCAGGCTGATGACTCCATGCAACATCATTTTCACTGCAACTATTTTGACATCCATAAAAGAACTGTATAGTCTTCTAATAAGGCAGCATTAACTACAAAGTATCAAACAGCTAACGGGTACAAGTGTAATCCATAAAAAAAAGATAATCCTTCAAATTCTCTTTTTTCCTTTCCCATTGGATTTGTTAGCAAGACACCATCCAATTTGATGCCTCAGTAAGGACATCTGTCAACTTGCTTACACAAATGAACTGCTATCATGGATCAAGTGTGCCAACCACAGTCACGTAATAGAGAAGATGGTCTTATAAACTTCATGTTCTCTAGAAGGTTCTGGTTTACTACCCCATGGTAAATAACTTACCAGAGACAAGCAAGTTTCAACCATTTTCTGTGTGGTAATCCACTCTAGAATATAAAGTCCCAAAGAGTGAACAAAAGGGTGATATGACAAAAGACAGTAATACTATGCGGGGGGGTGAATAAGACTATCAGGAGGTGAATCTAGAGCAGTACATTAAGAAGTCAAGACTGACTCAGTGAATAAAGACAGTCCATACCAAAGATAAGGGCTTCAAAAGGAGCTTAGAAACAAAATCTGTAAAATAATGGATTATGAAATTCACAGAAGAACGATATATATACACACTAAGGGAGTATATAAAAACATATACATGTATCTTGATATATATTCACATGTGTACATGATTCTTCCAGTTATGATATTATTAAGGAATTTTATACCCACACTAACTGATACTCATTAATATGTACACTAATTAACAGGTTCAAATATGAAGGAAGATTTTTTTAAAGTATATTTTTTTCAAAAATATACTTTGCCTTTCCACATGCTAAAATTCCTCTAGATAACTATCTCCTAGGCACCAAATTCATGTATCCAACTACTTACTCCTGTTCCACAGGACATCAACATGCATTTTTAACATACATCCTCATCTGCCTACACAAACTTGCTCCCCACCTCACAGCCTCCCCCATCTTCTGTGATGGGGTAATGACTGAGTTCTGGTGACTCCGGCCAAAAATCCTCCTTGAATTCACATACTTTCTTCCTCCCTTTGTTCTGCAAATTGTCAGGAGAATCAAGAGGCTCATCTTCCCAACGGACCCTCACACTGACCCCTGGCCACCATTTCCCCTGAATTCACCGGGCCCTCCATTCCTTCCTGGAGCACTGCCAGAGACTCCCAGTAAGATCTGTTGGCTCTCCCAGTTCCCAACCAGTCTCTTGTTCAGTTGAAAGTCAGAGACCCTTTAAAAAAATAAAAACCTGTCACATCACTTCATTCCTCTGTTCACAACTATGTCTTCTACCTCACTCAGGGAAGATACCCACGTCATTATAACAGCCTTCTCTCCTCCCAGGATACTGTCTAATGATTTTCCTTCTCCTACTACTCTCCCCTCACATTCCCATATTCTTCCTTTCTAGGTCTTCAATACCCCAAACCCATTCCCTTGATAATATGTTCTGGATTGGCTGTTCCTCTGCCCAACTGTGGTTCCTCCAAATTTCTCCACAGATCTTCTTTACCTTGTCTTTTATTCTCTTCTCTTCATATCTGAGTGCCCTATACATTTTATTTTTTAAACAGCCTTTCTCACCAACATGGTTTCATCTCATTTCTATCTTACTTTTTCCCCATAATGTCTTTCAACCCAACATAGTTAATGTACTTCTCCTTCCACCAAAATGCAAATTTAATGAAGATAAGAATATGCTGTCCATTGTTTACACTGATGTTTCAGTGCCAAGAAGAGTGATAAATAATAGGTGTTCAATAAACCCCTACTGAATGGACAAAGCAATTGATTTTTTTTATGTGAAATGATGGTAGTAGAATTGTTCTCCAAGCCAAGCAGGATACAATATAAGCACTTAAAATTCAAGCAAAAATGGAAAACTGAACAAATAAAAAACTATCACTGTTTCTACAGACCACACCAATGGAGAAGATTTGATAACAGGAAGTATTATAAATCCTACTAAAATTAATACTTTAAATTCTGGGAAAACAACTTGCAAAATGCTTTAGTCAAGAAGTGAATGATCCTTTTTATAGAGAAGAAAAAAAGCAGTGCACCGGGGTGGGGCTGGGTGTAAGGGACGGACTCCTTAAGCTGTTGAAAACACTATAACAGATGCAGATTCTGGTTACAAGCAAAGAGCTCAGAAAAGAGAAAGTAAAAAAGCTACATTAATGGAACAAGAACTGAAGAATTAAATTGAACTGTTAATTTTTTCTAGTATATAGTATTCTTTTTGATGCTGATTTTTTTTCTTTATGGTCTCTTTTTTTTTTTTTTCACAAGTCTAGGTCAGAGATTCCAAAAGTGTGGTACCAAAGTTTACAAAAAACAAATGCTTACTGAAAATCCTGATCTTTACCCTAGGTCTACCATGTCAGAATCTCTAAACAGTGAGGTCTAAGTTCATAACATAACTTCAGGCAAATTTTTAAGAATTCTAAAGCTCACTCATGTTTGAAAGCAACCTGGTCTATTTCCTTGTAGACTAACATGGTCCACTTTTTTTTTTTTATAAACCTTTTCATACATCTGAGAACGAATGATCTTACTGAAATATTGATGTAGCATTATTTTTGTTTAATGCAACAGAGTCTTAGTTCAATTATTTATGTCTCTCTCAACTTCCTCACTTATACAAAAATATAATAATTTGGGAAGTGACCACCCACTCCCTCTTCTACCCTCATCATGGGAAGTAAGAACAGGAATGTCCTAAATTGAAATGAGTAGGAAATGAAAGTTCCACTGTGAGATATTTCAACAAGCTCTGTGGACCCACACAAGGCACAACGATGCCTAAACATATGGACTCTACCCAAACACGGAGGCCTTTGGATTTTCATGATCTGGACACATTTGAATCTGTGAATTGCATAACCATCTGGACTAGTTAGAAGTGGCAAGAAAAAAATACACCCTCTCAAACCCAAATGCACTTGTTTAATGCCAGAGAAACAAATGTAAGTAAAGGAGAATATGCTAAGGCTCCAAAAGTTTTCTTTTTAGCAAAAACAGAGCAGTCAGGATTTCCCCTATAATTAATAATAACCAGTACTAACAGAATTGGGGAAAAGGTCATGATTTTCATATATATACACATATATACATATATACACACATGTACATACACACACAAAATGGATGGTAATAGATATTGTCACATGACCATACCTTTCACACATTTTACCAAATTCTTCCCCAAAGCCTTACAAATAACCATGTACAAATTAGCTGATTAACATGCTATACTTAGGAAGTACATCTGTCTGTCTATGAATGTTGAGAAGCAAAAGATACAATTGCTTTTTTAAAAAATTTTTATTAGTGAAACACCATGAAGTACAGTTGTAGACTTACAAATTTTTGTGCTAGGCTTTCAATTATACAATGATCAAATACCCATCCCTCCACCAGTGCCCATTTTCCACCACCACGGGTCCCAGTATCCCTCCCACCCCCCACCCCACCCATCCCACCCTGCCTCTGTGGCAGGGCCTTCCCTTTTGTTCTCTTTCTCCTTTTGGGTGCTGTGGTTTGCAAAAGAGGCATTGAGTGGCAATCATATTTGGTCTATAGTCTACTTTCAGCATTCTTCTCCCATCCTGGGAGGATCCTCCCAACACCCTTTATTTGGTACTCCCATCTCTATCTGAGCTCCCTTTTCCCCTAGCAGATACAATTGCTTTTTAAGATTTATTTGCTGTAACTCTGCACTGTAGCACTATCCTCCCATTGTTCATCAATTTGCTCGAGCGGGCACCATATAATGTCTACATTGTGAGAATTGTTGTTACTGTTTTTAGCATATCGAATACACCACAGGGAGCTTGCCAGGTTCTGCCATGCGGGCAGGATATCCTCAGTAGCTTGCCAGGCTCTCCAAAAGGGACAGAGGAATCAAACCCGGGTTGGCCACGTGCAAGCAAACACCCTACCCGCTATGCTATCGCTGCAGTATCTCACCATCACTATCACCACTAGTGTCGCTATGTCAACTGTACTTCACTTCTTTCTTCCTCCCCAACCCTTGCTTGGTAATCTGAATTTATGATCCCAGACCAAGGGTTTAACACTGTCAATTCCCTTGTTTCATCTCTCAACAGTTCACGAATAAATGAGATCACCCAGTGTTTGTTCTTTTTTTCTATGACTTAAAAGTAATTTGGCACCTTCCAATTCCATCCACATTGCAGTGAGCTGCATGATTTCACCTTCTTATCATAGAATTGTGTATATGTTCCATAGCTTCTTTATCCATTCACCTGTTGTTAAACATCTGGGTGGTTTCCACATCCTGGCTATTGTATTAAGAACTGTGGTGAACACTAGTATGCATACATCTTTTCAAATTAATGTTTTTATTTGGGGGGAGGGGATATAGATGCCAAGTAGAATTGCCAAGTAGAATTGCTGGTTCATATGGGGGCTCTATTTTTATTTTATTTTTTTGGAGAATCTCCATACTGCCTCCTGGAGGGGGAGAACCAGATAACATAACCACCAACAGGGAATGAGGGTTCCTTTTCCATCACATCTCCATCAACACTGATTGTCTCTAGTCTTTTTGATATATATTATGCTCACTGATTGTCATTTTTAAGGGATGGCTATTTAGTTAGGGTGATGGTACCAAATAGTTTATTAACTTAAGGGCTAAGTCACTGAATGACATTGACAAAATGGTCTGAAATATTAGGGGAAGAATTAAAAGGGGGAAAAAAAAGGAAACAAGGTTAAAGCCAAGGAAGAAGGCAGGAGAATGGGACATTCCGGGCAGAGATAATAAAGTGAGCAAAGCTAGAGACAGATTTAACAGATTTAACTCAAGAAAGAATATAACTGAGAGCAAGTTGGCTGCAGGGAAGCTGTCAGATATTGAGAGACAGGAAGGTGATCTGGGTGAGCTGGTAGGCAGCCAGGTTCTGCAGGGCCCCGAAGGGCATTCTAAATATTTAGAAATATACAAAATTGGAAGGAACGTGAGAGGTTTTGTTGGAGGAAGGCAGTACAGAGAGGCAACACTTAAGCACATGACTAGTGTGAAGCGTATAGTATCAGTACTGACAAAGACAGAGAGCAAAAGGATCAGCTCAGATCCTTCAGAAGGTTGTAAGTGCCTGGACTTGGGCCACCAAGGTCATACCTTTGCTTTTCAGGATCTCTAGGGAGATGCTGGGGATGGAATGGGCAGGGCAGGTGGTGCCAGGAAATAAATCTGGAGTCAGGAGCATGTAAGGCATGTATCTTATCTCCTGCACTATCTCTAAAGTCCCTATCTAACCTTTCTTTTTAAAAAAATTTTTTTTTATTTTAATGAATCATCTTGAGATACATTAACAGACTTTCAGGATTGCATTTCAGTCAAATAATGTTCAAGTACCTATCTTTCCTCCAATGCCCATTCTCCGCCCCCAATGTTCCCAGTATCCCTCCCCCCACCCCCACCCATCCCACATCCTGCCTTTGTGGCAGGCACAATCCCTCTAACTTTATCTGTCTTTTGGGTGTTATTATCTAACCTTTCTTTTTTTTTTCTTTTTTATTTATTTATTGAATCACTGTGGGAAAGGTTACAAAGCTTTCAGGTTTATGTCTCAGTCATGCAAATATCAAACACATTTCCCTTTACCAATACTTATTTTTTACCATGAAGAACCCCAATAAAACCCCACCCCCACCCCTCCCCGTCCCTGTGAGGCAGATGAATTCTAGTTAACACTCTATCTGCTTTGATTAGATTCATTGTTTCAATAAAAGATTCACCACTATTATTTAGAGTTTACCCCCCCCCCCAAATCAGACATGCTGAAAAAGCATTGTGAAGTGATTTGCTTTCTACAGCTGGGTTCAAGAATTAAATGTTGGTTTTGGATTTCTGCTATTTTACCTATTGACCCTGGAAGTATTTCTACTGAAAGTCAGATAGTTAAGAAATTGGTTTCTGTGTTCTGGAGTCGTGGCCGTGCTGGAGAGCCGCTCGCGGGGGGCAACCGGTGGCCTCGGTAGGGCGTGAAGGGCGGAGCGAAACGCCCCCCTTCCCATGAGGTTTTAGTCGCCCCCACACTCCCGGCTCATACCTGCTGTCCACAAGGCTCCCATGTGGCCGCCATCTTTCTTTCCAGAGGGAGGAGGGCGGAAGGGAGCAACACCCTTTCCCCTCTGGGCAGAAATGATTGCCTGGATTAACGCATAGTCCTTTCACTTTTCTGCTCCAAGCTGCTGGGTTCTGCATTAGGTCATTGTGCTTCTGGGGCTGTGGCTGTGCTGGAGAGCCGCTCGTGGGGGCAACTGGTGGCCTCGGTAGGGCGTGAAGGGCGGACCGAAACGCCCCCCTTCCCATGAGGTTTTAGTCGCCCCCACACTCCCGGCTCATACCTGCTGTCCACAAGGCTCCCATGTGGCCGCCATCTTTCTTTCCAGAGAGGAGAGGGCGAATGGGGCAACACCCTTTCCCCTCCGGCAGACTTGATGGCCTGGATCAACGCATAGTCCGTTCACTTTTCTGCTCCAAGCTGCTGGGTTCTGCATTAAGTCCTTGTGCTTCTGGGGCCGTGGCTGTGCTGGAGAGCCGCTCGTGGGGGGCAACTGGTGACCTCGGTAGGGCGTGAAGGACGGACCGGAACAACCTTTCTTAAGACCAAGTTCAAAGTCCAGCTGAGCTACTGCTTAGCCATGAAATTGTATACACACCATCTATGTCTGATGAATTAGAGAACAAGAGCTTTACTACTTACAAAACCCCAGTGGATTGCCAACTGTGTTTTCAGAGTAAAAATCAAGTATCTCTGCCCTATGGAAACAAATTCCCATACAATCTGGCAGCTGGTTTTGTCACCAACTCCCTGCTCAGAGAGCCACTCTCCCCCACCAAGCTCCAAGCACAGGCTATGGCTGTCCTTCACTCTGTCTCTGGGCTGATGTCCTCTGTCCTCCCTGCTGGAGCCAACTCTCCCCTCCAGCCCTATGGTCCTGCTTAACACTCTCTCTTCAGAGAAGCTTCCAGAATCACCTTAATTAATACACCATGCACCGCCCTTCCTCAGTCTCCCTTCTTGTCCTCCGCTTTATGATCCTTCAGAGGACATCACTGCCAAGCTTCACTGCACGTGATTATCTGCCAACTGTCTCTTTCCCCTCTAGAACAAAGAGTCTCTGAGGACATGGAATTAAGCTGGTTCAGGGCTGTTACCTCTAATTGTGGGACAATAGCTGGCCCACAGCAAGTTGGTTTTCAGTATGTATATATGCATATATGTAAATATATGTGTGTGTGTGTGCGTGTACACACACACACACACAAATGGGCTAGAGCGATAGCACAGTGGGTAGGGCATTTGACTTGCATGCATCTGACCCGGGTTTGATTCCTCTCAGAGAGCCCGGCAAGCTACCGAGAATATCTCGCCTACATGGCAAAGCCTGGCAAGCTATCCATCACGTATTTGATATTCTAAAAACAGTAACAATAAGTCTCACAATTTGTTGAGATGTTACTGGTGTCCACTAGAGCAAAATCAATGAACAAAAGGAGGACAGTGCTACAGTGCTACACACGAATGTGTATGTAGAATGCATGAGTGAATGGAAAAGCTAGAAAGTTCAAATCTATGTTCTGCATTTATGAGCTGGTGCTTCACATTACTTCTCTGAACCTGCTTGCCTTTTGTAAAAAAAAAGATCTTTGTACAACTGGGCTGTATAAGGAAGACAAGATGATCCTCCAGCAAAGGATCTCAGACAATAGAGGCACTTGATTATGGTCAGAGAGTTATGAGGACAATGGGAAAGTAGAAAGTCATAAATCTGGAGAAATCATAAATCATAAATCTGGAGAAAATATAGGGGTCACTGGACCAGAGAGACAGTATAAGGGCTGAGGCACTTGCTTTACATGCAGTCAATCCTAAATCAATCCCTAGCACCACTTGTTCCCCCAGCACTACCAGGAACCAATAAGTACAGCCATTAGTCCAGATGGAAAAGGTGATTATCACTGTAAGAACCAGAAAGACGACCTCTTCCCCTGGCCCAAAAGATCTGACAATCACATCATGCAGAGACCCATTATTACCATAAGTACATAGCTTTAGTTATGAGAAGGCTGTCCCATAATAAATTCCAGTATCCCTGGGGAATAACAACTTAGCTGTCATCTGTCTTGTGCACAATAGTTTGAACTTATTTAAAATATACATATCCATCCCCCCCCCCCCCATTCATGCACAGAAAACAACTCCTTGGAAAAGCCTTTCTCAGTCCCATTTTCCCACCTGGGACCGGACTTTTCTCCTCTTCCAACACCCATGGCAACCAAAACAGCACTTGCACACCATGCTAACAGGATTTATCTTTCTGGCTATCTCCTGTGAGGATGGAGGCTGTAAATGCTTCAAAGATCATTGTAACCCATTGGTCAGGCACACAGGAGATACTTAGCTGATGGTGCAATGGGCTGAAACTCAACCTCAGAGGTACTTGCAATTGGAAGCTTCCCTATGATTAAAAACAATTCACCACACCATTTCTTTTTTGTTTGAGTACATGACAGTCTATATCAGATCCAGGTGAATCATTGTTATGGTTTTCCAAAGTACTACCAAGCCTTTAAAACAAAATTGAAATGGAAAGTCATGTAAGATAAAATCTGAGTTACTTTCCTCATACTGCCAGACTTTGTAGTTCATGCTGCAATCAAATGGCTAAGGACCTTAGAGACTTTCTGCTGAAAACAAATGTTAAGGTCTCCAATGGTGTGAAATATTTATATGGAAAACCCTTAGTAGGTCTCCTGGGCTTTACTTCTTGCACAACTGTAGGAAATTTCAGACGTTAAAAAGGAACAGCAAATTTGCAAAATTTCATTATTCTTCAGTATTTTTAAATTAAAACATTTTAACTAACTTCATTCGGTAACCAAACACTAACCAATGAAAAAACACACGTTCTCTAATTCTAAGCAATCACCTGATGATTAGCAATCCCAACAAAACATCAATGACTCCCAATGTCGTCTTCCGTTCCTGTTTCACTGTAACCTACTTGCCCAAGATGAGTATGCACTATATAGATGCAGATAAAGTCACAGATAAAAAAAATATATATATAGGTTTATATAAATCAGTGGATTCTCAACTAGGGTCATTATTTCCTCCTTCCTTGGGGACATCTGATAAGGTCTGGGAAGAGTCTTTATTGTCATGACTAGTAGATGTTTCTGAGGCCCAGAATGAAAAAGCTTGAGATGTTGCTAAATAGCCCTACCAAGCACACAGGAGCACTTACAAAGAACCAGCCTCTCCAAAATGTCAACAGTGCCAAGACTGAGAAACCCTGAAATAAACCATACATTAAGCACAGCAAAAGACATTTAAAGTATTTTAAAATAAGTATTATAGGATCATTGCTTCTATACCACACAAACATAATCAGTGTTCTTTCCTCAAGTGGGAATTAGGCTGACTCTGGATATATCTCCTTATAAGATTATTGACTACAATCAAGGATTATCTGCAATGTGTTTCAAATAAGTATCAACTCCTTGGTTGGCAGCTAGGAAGCATTCTTCATTTACATAAATACAACTTTTAAAAAAAATTTCTATCAAAATATACAGTTAAACATAATATTCTCGGGCTATAAACCTATAAGTTCTTCAAAGAATTGTAAGTGATTCAATGTGTTTATTTTTTTTACAGTTTTAGTTATATTTGATGAAACAAATACTGATAAAGTCACAATTTAACTTTAGTTCATGAGCACCTATAAGAACTAATTATTTAAATCAAACATAATATTACATGTGGGGTCTATTAATATCTATGAATTCACAACTATAATTTCAAAAGCTTTAAAACATGATTCAGATACTCAATAGAAAAGTTGTAAAAACACACAAAGCTAGTGAACCAGTCTGCTATGAAAATGTGTCTGATCTTAAATTTTACAGCCTAGTATCAGAAAGTTCTTGCTCACACAGCAAGAATATCTTGATTACATTTTTTTCTCTGATTTTATGATTACTTAATTTCTGTAAGGATGATTTTTTTTCCCAGATGGGTGATCATATAAGCTTCCTTTAGTTCTCTGTAACTTACCAATTCTACATGTCTATTAATCTAAAATCTCTTACTAGTAAAGGGTTCAGAGGACACTCTAAACCTATTTCTGATAAGGTCTTGACGCAGAATGGAGGAAAATTACATTCTTCTCAATCAATTTCTACAAGTTAAGATTTCATGTCCTTTATATATTTAAAAAGATTATTCCCAGTCATATATTTTAATTACTTTGGCTATGAAATTAATAATAACAACCATAGGATAATAGTTCTTCATAATAATAGCCACAGGCTTTCATCCTGAAGACAAAGCCTAGGATTCAGTCAAGAAGTCATTGATAATGTAGTGTATGATGCAAATCTATTTAAGCATTTTATATAAAATAAGAACAATTTGAGGTATTCTTAAATAAGGAAGGCATTTTATTCTTGGAATCTCAGTCACTGTATACTAATACATTCATGATTATCTTAACATTACTTTACATGAATTTTAAAGGATGTCATTATACAACAATTTATAAGCATCTATTCTTAAATCATAAATCAAATTTTACTCACTTCAGAAAAATAACAAATTCTGTTCCAGAGGGTGATTCAACTATATGAAGACAAACTATATCAAATGCAAAAGTAACCCTAAAATGAGGGGGAAATGTGGAAATTATAAAACAACCAGAAATAAAGATTATCCTGCATTTTAAGCTAAAGAAGGTATGTGAACGCTTCACAAAAACTTACTAAACTTCCTGGTATTTCATATTTAAAATACAACCAATTTATAGGAGAAATATTTTGCTAAAAACTTTTGGAAAAAAATAACACTACTTGGTTTTAAAATAAAATGTTAGCACCTTCTTTACAATAATTCTTATATAAGGTACATACCTGACCAATATATACTCTATGTATTCCTAGAAAGAAACTTTCTACTCAGTGAGACTAATGGACAAACAAATATATATGGCACAAAGGAAAAATGACTATACATTCCACAGTGCTGGTTAATAAGTATAGGGAAAAATAAGATCCCGCTTTAAAGTATATCTATAAATTTCTTTGCCCATTATAAAAGGAAGTTAGAGGCATGATTTTTTTAAGAACTGCAGCTGCCTTCATATTAAGATTAATATTGAAAATAAACCCTCTATAACAGGGCCCTTGGGATAAAGAACAGACTCCAGGAGGGATGTCCATCTGGCACTGTCCATAAGCTGTTTCCTTCTCCACTGTTCTCTCTCAACACCCTGTCCCCCAAATCAGCACTCGGAGAAAGACCACATCTTCTAAAACTATGCATGTCACCCCAACTGTTTGGTTCTTATGCTTTAATAACTTTAATAAGATTATAAAGAGGTAAAGCCGAATGTCCTCATGCACAACTGAATTTTTAAAGAGATCAGATTTCTACAGGGGAAAGTCAACCCTCCTGAGATAGAGAAAACATACAAAGGCATACAGAGCTCTTCCCTCTTGTGTAGACATAAGAGAAAGGCTGAGAAACCCCCAGGGGTCCCCTTACTCCAACACCAAACACTTACAAACTCCTCTCATGATGTTTTCGGAAACCAGTATTATGAAAATACCCACCCAAGCTAATTCCCTCACTCATGGGTGTGTGTTCCTAAATCTGCTGCCTCTAGGAGCTAGAGTGGTTCTTAATATGAGAAAAGCAACCATACCAAAAAAAGAGGAGCTGTAATGTCTAATGGCAGAACCTGAAGTTGGAAGCTTTATAGCTCAAGTTCTAGATTTTTAAATGGTGAATCACAACCCCTATAGGGTTCCAAAACTCAATGTGGAAGCTGCAAAAAAAAATTGGCAATAGTTAAAAGGTGTCTGAACACACAATGATCAAAAATTAATTCCAAATCAACCATATATCAAATCCAAGGTTTTCTAGAAACTGCTCTCCTATGCTACCTTTCTTCGATGAAAAAGAGTCGCTATTTCATGATCATCTAGAACTTTATCAAGTAAGACTTTGTGGCAAATACCGACCAATCATGAATCCTCTCCCTTGTTTAAGAAATTATCATGATGGAAGGTACAGATAATACGAAGTTTTACAAAGTAGCAGTACACTTAAAACAGAAAATATGTCGACATGAAATCATGTAATATATTTTAAATAGTCTAATGTGATCAAACTTTAAAGATTCCAGTAATACAGAAAAACTTCACTAACTGTATAGAGTTAAACTGTAGCAAACACTAACATTCTAGAAAGTCTGCACATCTCCAATATGTTGACTTTATTTTAAGCAATTCTGAATTTATTTTAATGGCGTAAGAAAATAATCATAGTGTAAGGGAATCAGAACCAAAGAGTGTTACATTTCTTCTTCTTCTATTTTTCTGTGTTCTCTTGAAAATCAGTACCTAATAGTTCTGTAACTAGAAAAATAACATTATGATAGGATTACTTAAGAGTGGTTTCCTTAATTTCTAACAATGTAAACAAAGGCATATTACCAAAATTCTGAAAACAAACAAGCAAACAAGCAAAGAACCCCACCAACAATAGATTCCTACTGTTCAATTACTCACTCTTACACTTCCTGATAATGTCTGTGCTGGGCTGTTAGCTCAAGCACTGAAAATACATGAGCCTAAACAAGCAGTGGCCCTTGTTTTCATGAGGCATATATCCCAGAGCAAGGAAAGAAAACAGAATCAAATGATGGTAAAACTTCACCTGTGAAGCATGCCAGGAGAAAGGACACGGAGTATATAATGAACTAGAAAGAGTGATAAAAGGCCAGAGAAAAATATTCTCACAGTCCAAAAAAGAGCATGGACTGAGGAAGCTATGGTGGAGGTGGAAGTGAAGCTAGGAAAAGCCGTTATATGGACGGCAGGATAGTCTCCGGCCTTGAATGGTTAAGAATGAGGAAAACCCCCAAGAGAGATGGCTAAGGATGCACTTTTCATAACTTAACAAGGAGAAGGGGGTACCACCATTCAACAAAACAGCTTGAGAAAGCACAGAGAATCAGCCTGGTTTGAGGGAAGTGGTTGGGGGATAGCTCAACAGGCTGGAGTACATGCTTTGGATGTAGAAAGCTTGGGTTTGAGCTATAGCACTGCATTATCCCCAGAACAATGCCACAACTAACCCTGGCACAAGACTCAGGTATTGCCCCTGAGCACTACTGGATATGACCCAAATCCCCCATGTCCCAATAAGGGTCAGAGAGATAGCTTAATGGTCTGACCACATGATCTGCATGGGAGAGGCTCAGACATGTCAATTATGTTCCCCAAGACAAAAGCCTGGAGTGGCAAAGAATGATAAGTATACCCCTACCTTCACAAAAAACTAAAATAAAAAGAAAAATAGAAAAAAGAAAATGAACACAATCAGTCTTGGGGGAGCAAGCTGAGTTGTAAATGCAGTATAAATGTGTTGGTACCAAGACTGAGGTACCAAGATTTATCTGTCACATCTGAGAAAGGTAGGGAAGAGACATTTTTCTCTAAGATGTGTGGATGCAACTGTTCAAGGAAGCCAGACGTTGGGACGAGATTAGAAAAAGGAAATTTACAAAGTAATGCAAGGGAGAAGTCTAGAGCAAAATCTTAAGGAAGCACAATACATAAGGTCCAGGACACTGAGCAAAGAGTCAGGGACCGCCCCCCCCCCCCCCCCAGGACAGCAAAGAGTAGGAAGGGCAAGTGAGGGGAAAACACTGTCAGTGTCCACTATCCCAAATGTCAAAGCTTCTCACAATGCCCAGATGAGAAGCAGCATTAGAAGATGCATAAAACGAGTTGTGGAGTAGACAAACTGGCAGCAGGAAAAGCAGCATGGATTCACATACTGTAGAGGAATCTGCTGTAGCCCTAGTGAGACCCCTTCTTTCCACATATCTGAGAAACAGCACAAATGGCTCTACGACCCTTAGCAGTCCATCTGGAGCCTTCCCTTCATCCAGACTATTTTTTAATTTAATTTTTATTAGCAGCTTTATTGAGGTATAATTAGCATACCATGAAATTTACTTGCTTGAAACATACAGCTGAAGACATTTTAAAACTGTCTTCATTTCCTAGGATCGCTGCAACCAACTACCACCAGTTGGGTAGCTTACAACAGAAATGTATTCTCTCACAATTCAGGGGAATGCTAATATCAAATAAAGGTGATGTGAAAGTCATGCTTTCTCCAAAACACCCTAAGGAAGAATGTTTCTCTGCAGCTTTACCTGAATCTCTGATAAGGACATTGGAGGAGAGAGGTACAATGAACATCAAGAGAAGAGTTCAGAAAGAACAGTCATACACTCAATGCCCCCAAATTATTGGAAGCTTTGTAAAGAATTACATACAGACAGAAAATGCAATGTAGTGATATAGTGAGTACCCAATTCAATTCCAGAGACTTAGTATCATTTTGGGCGGCTGGGAGAAAGCACTAAGCACTGTACCAGGTGATACTCAGGGGTTACTCCTAGCTCTGTGCTCAGGAATTACTACTGGCAGGGCTCGGGGAAGCACTAAGCACTATACCAGGTGATATTCAGGGGTTACTCCTAGCTCTGTACTTAGGAATGAGACCCCTGGCAGGGCTCAGGGACCCATATTGGATGCCAGAGATCTAACGTGGGTTGGTTGCATGCAAGACAAGCAACCTACCTGCTATACCATCTCTCCAGCCCTCACAGCCTTAATTTCTATGGGAAAAAAAGTAATGAGTAGTATATATATTCAGCATATAAATGACTCCTAAATAGATAAGCACTGTCCAAAAAAAGTCTGTAAAGGGAAATTCTAAGACCAAATGATCAAAAAAGGAAGTTTTCTCATAATAAAGCAGATGACAAATCTGTTGGGATTAGTGAAAAGACCTCAAGTCACCAAATTAACTGGAACAGCTTTCTGT
This sequence comes from Sorex fumeus, assembly GCF_029834395.1. Lineage (NCBI taxonomy): Eukaryota > Metazoa > Chordata > Mammalia > Eulipotyphla > Soricidae > Sorex > Sorex fumeus. The sequence continues at coordinate 34,801,981 of NW_026606179.1, forward strand.
CCCCGCAATGGATGATCTTTGGCAGTAAAAAGCACAAACAGTTCCATGCCTCTTTCTCGGGGCCACCAGAACAATTGAGTCATAGATGACAAAAGAGCAAGATAAAAAGACATCTCCTTTGATGAGTGATAGTAAAGGAAAGAAAAATGAAAAGTTCTAATACCCTTTCACTACTAGGACATACATATCAAGATATTATAGACTGGCTTCACTTCAAGCCTTTATTCTACAAGAGGGATAAGTTAAAATTAAATGTACGTATATTAAGCAAGAAACATTTTCCCCTCCTCCAATTTTATTTGCCCACAACCTTTATTGACAAGACATTATCCAGAGGTGTTCAGCAGAAAATGACATTTACTAGAAGAAAGAGGATTAAATGGATTGCTTCTGTCTCTGAAACAACAAATTTTGGAAGGCTGAAATTGCCACTGCCATGTATCTTCTCAATATTGTTTTTAAAGAGAACAGACTAGACAAAGTTAAAGTTGAGGCATGAGATATTAACCGGAAATTTGAAACCATGTCTCAAAAAGCAATTTAGTTTTGATGAATGTTGATGTTGGGGCACTTTTAAGCTGTATAAAGCCATGTACATTCTTCAAGTCTGCAACATTTTGAAATGGAAAATATAATAATGATTAACATAGGGAACATATTGTGTATATACAGATTAATTCACTCACCTGAAATTTTACATCTTTCATCTGAGGTGCTACTGTATCTGATGTCAGCACTATTATGAAGTATGTAAAAATCCCTGAACCTGAGAGTAAGGAACTAACTATATTTCCTCCATATGGAGCTTTCTGGTGTATAATTTTCTTCTTGAACGAATCTCAAGTTTTCTCAACTTCAGGCAATTACTTCCAACTAAAAGGCTGCTTCTTCCACCCCCATTCCAACACACCCATGCTCAGAGCCTTTGGTTTCCTGTTAAAATTCTACACATTCACAAGATGTAGTGCACCTCTTCTCTTTCTCATCTCAAAACACTAGATTTGCTTACTCCAATGTTGGAATCCTCAAAACCCGTCCTTTCCATCTTTTACAATACTAGCCAAGTGCTTCTAATAATGAATTTCTTCCAGTGGTTCCCTCTATCACATTGCTCACCACACTTGAAGTCCTTAAGGGCTGAACCCTCTTACTCCTTCCTGGGTGGGAATCATTGACAAGCTACATGCAATGAGTAATACACAGAAAGGACACATTGAGTGTTTGGAAATAGGGGCCTGAGGAATAGTACAGTGAGTAAAGTGCTTGCCTTGCATTCAGCTGATCTGAGTTTGATGCCTGGAATCGCATATGGTCCCCTGAGCCTGCCGCAAATGATCCCTGAGCACAGAGCCAGGAGTAAGCCCCTCAGCAACACTGGATGTGGCCCCCAAACAAACAAAAAGTAGAATTTGAATACAATTTTAGTTCTCTCATTAACTTTGTTTTTGCAAAGTTTCAAGGTTTGTTTGTGGAGTATTCAATATGCCAAAAACAGTAACAGTGATGAGTCTCATTCCCCTGACCCTGAAAGAGTCTCCAATGCAGAACCGTTGGGAAGGGCAAGTAAGGAGAGGCTGCTAAAATCTCAGGGCTAGGTCGACGTTACTTACTGGTGCCCGCTCAAGCAAGCTGATGAATAATGGGATGGCAGTGATACAGTGATACCATGATTGCAAGAAAAAATACTAACTGCAAATAACATAAAGGCCACAAAATTAAGATTAACAAAGAAAAGGAATTGAATCATAAAACTTGAACTCCAAGAAATAGGCCAAAAGCAGAAGGTGTACAAACCTACAATTGATTAATTTATTCAACAAATGTGTCCTAAGTCTTCATTATGACATACATAACACATGATTCCGTGCCCGTGCACGCACAAGCACTCCAGCGCGTGTACACACATACACAATTAATAAGCGTTGGAGATATCAGCATTAAAATTATATACCTCTAATGGACACAATCTTTTTATCATTAGATTTCATATCTCAGCAGAGCCTCTTCAAGAGCTCAGCAATCCCTTGTAAACTCTTCCTAAATATTATTTCCTGAGCAAATCTATTATCCCTCCTTTTAAGCTCTCTGTCCCAATCCTGACCTGTTCCTCTAACTAAAGAATTTTGTCCTATATTAAGAAAGGGGCTGCGTCGAACTGGTTGTGGCCAAAAACTGGAATCTAAACCCACTTCCTTCCTCCTTCAAAGAAAATATTTTCTTCAACTCCTATAGTAAATCCAACTCCCATCTAGACTTGCCTTAATTTACCTCTCACTAACTGTTCAACTTTTTCCATTCCTATGTTTTCTCCCTGGATTTATAAAAATGTTCACATTCTACTCATCCTGGGGGAGGGGAGAGAGAGAGAGAAAACACCAAGTTACACTTAAATTAATTTCTGATTTCCTTCCCTGATCCTATCAAGCCAGATCCCCTCTCTACATTTTGATGATTCACTCCTAAAACCCCTGCAATGTGTCTTCCTCTATTTAATGAATGGCTGACATTAAATCTACTGTAGATTCCTAATTTCCAAATCCCACTGTGGAAGTGTGAATTTCCAAATCATAATTCCCCATATACTTCTATTTCAAATGATCACTTTTCAACCACTTTCATTTTCAAAGAAATCTTTCCATTTGGAAATAGTCCATCTCAACCATTTTTTTCAACCCTTATAAGCGTCTCAGTTTCTTCTGAAAATATGCTCGGAGAATTTATAACATTCTGATGTATGAAACCATCACTTGCCAGTCTAAATATCTGCTGCTATACTGAGATGCAAATTTCCATCTCCTTAATTCTGCTACTGAGATCTTAGCAACAATATAATTTCAACAAATCCAATGTACTGTGTATAAGTCTGAACATGAAGGCCATCAAGTGAACGATCTCTTTCTATTAATTTCTTATCTAAAACACCAGTTTTGATGTTCTCCCCCATTCTCCACAAAATATCATTCAGCTCTATCAAACTACAAGCATACCACTCACATTTACTTCTTCAAGAGATAATGACAATCCTAAAGGAAGTTCAGATTCCAGTTTCTCCTCACCCATTCTACCCTTATTTCAATTATCATAAAAATCTTTTAACAATGCAAAAAGTACCAAAAGTACTTTAAGAGTGAGTTTTATAGAAAACATCTCTCACTTTATCCCAATATAATCATTCAGTATTATTATAATCATAACAGTCTCCCATATTTTTGTTGTTCCTCTCCGTGACATATTAATGTTTAAACAAAATGGGATAAAGTCTTTTCCAGAAATCAAATCTTTTCCAGGTATGAGTGAACATATTCCTGGACTGCGCGACACAGCATGAGATAATTTTCCATAATAGACAACACAAAATATATTATTTTGGTTGTGCTTTGGGATAGGAATTGGGGTTTGGGATGGAATCATCTCAAATTTGGTGGTGGGAAGGTGTAATGGTGGTGGGATTGGTGTTTGATGATTAACTGTAATCAAATATTGTGAACCACCTTATAAAATAAAAAATAATAATAAAATAAATAAAATTTTAAAAATCTTTCAAAGGCTAACCATAGCTTAACGTAAACAAGCCCAATTTCTCAGTAAGGGGGTGGGGGAAGGTCTTTTACAAGTTAACTGCATTTTATTCATGCAGCCTCATTCTTTTATGCTCCTCTCCATGTTGTCAAACTCCAGTTCTATGATCCTTTTCTTCTTGATTCTTCCAATTCCTCTCTTGGAAATGCCTTTTCTCTTCCAATCCAATGGTGATTAGCCTTGTTGCCAACTTCCCCTGGTTATCTTTCATACTGAAGATTATCTGTGTCTTCATATGAGCCTGTAGAAGACATGTCACCTAACTGAACATGGACATACTCAGCAGCCCCTCAAATTTGAATTAAATAAGTAGGGCGATGTCTTTTTTTTAATGTATTTATGTCACCAGTTTAGGATTTACTGTAATAATTAAAAGCTCACATCTATAGAATATTACAAATATGTCATGTCATAGATCCTGAGCTTCAGTTGTGATTTTACATACATAACTACTTGATCAATATATTTGTCCTGTCCATTGACTACAAATGTCACAGTGTAATTATATCTGTGTGATGGGCATTTTTTTCCTGAGTATCAGATACATGTGTAGGACACAGATGGTACTAAACATTTCCTGCATAAATGAATAAATAGTTCTTAAAGATCACCTAGCCGTGTCACCTCCATCCTTAGGGAATGTAAAACTGAAGCATAAGCACTCTGGTTGGGATTTTTGTTCAAAATTCAGAAGATGACATGAGTGTGTTTCAATGAGTATGTGATGATTTTTCTGAGGGTTTATTATCTCTCTGGAAAGAGGTACTCAAGACCACACACCAAGTCATGCTCAAAGCTGCATGCCTTGTTGCCAGAAGTAATAGGAAGCTTGGCTTTTGGAGGATTCAAATTTAAACAGCTTCGCTGGGTCCCCTTGACATGACAAAAGCTGACTTTGAAATATTACTCCTTAGATTTTCCTGGTTTTAAAAAGCAGATACATTTCTCCAAATGGATCTGTGATAAATTTTGGTATCAAATGACTCTGCTAATATTTTTTTTAACTTTTTACTGGAGCTACTGTTGTCATTTTTTTTAAGACTATAAAAAATCCTTACTTTTCCTTTTATATAGAACATTCATGAGAAACTGAATTTTCACACACTGTATCTAGGACCACAGGCAGATGGTTAATCATAATTAAGTCACTCTTCCCCTTCCCAACCAAGTCAGGGCTCCAAATGTTACCAGGTGTTATTGGATATTACAAGAAAAATAAAGGACTTTATCTTTGCTCCTGATTTGCCAGATGATGAAAAGCTTCCTCTTGTTTTCCTCAAAAGTACACTCTTTCAACTCTCAATTTTGTTTTCTGAGAGCCACAAGGTATATCAGACAACCCAATGGAAAGAGTTTAGACCAGCTTTTATTCTGAGTGAGAACAGTCACATCAAAAGAATTTTTCTGAAGGCAAAACAGGTGGGTTTTCCCCTTTTATACTAACAAGTGAAATAAACATGCACTTTGCACTTTTACTGAACACAGAAAAGGTGAACAAAACTAAGATCCCCTCTACCTGGTCAATACTCATATCTGCAAAGAAATCCTCTCCTACAAAATGAGCAGGCATCTGAAACCAGTAACTTCTAGCTGGGGCAAAGGAAACAGAAAGTCAGTAGCAACGAACTTATACAGAATAATGCACAAAGGAAAAATAAATGTAAGATAATAATAGTAAACAATATTTAAACTTGGATACACACACACACACACACACACACACACCAACTTTCTTTCACTCAGGAACTATCTCTTTACAAATGTGAGAGCTATCATTTTTAATCATGTTCAGCAAAATCATAGATCAGACCATAAAGTACAAGTAGTTATGGTAAATTCCCAAGGGAGGTTAAAATGGAAATGTATAAATAAACCATAGATTGATGAAAAGCTATAAAGCACATTTTATACCAAATATCATCCAAGGAAAATTATCTACGGGTCAAGATAAGAAAATAAACAATTAAAATATTGACAATATAAATATTTTTGTCCTTCCCAACTCCTTTTTTATATGAATAATTTTCTCTATGTGTGCTGTATTTTTATCCCAAAGCACTTCATAACTGTTTTGAAATTCTGCATTGTTTAGAGAATCTGCCTTCTCACCCAATTACCCAGCTTCTACTTTTGATAACCCCATCTTTCCTACAAAATTTCCACCTTTATTTGGAAAAAAATGTGATTATTTCTCAAACTCTTTCCATTTAAGCCCATAATTACCCAGGCAGCTCTTCACTCATTGCTACTCTCCTTATATTCAATACCAATACTTCAGATAGTGTCTCAAGTGTTTGCAACTCTTACTGTAGGTACTTTTTAAACACTGTTCTTCATTAATACTGGAAAGCTTGAATTTTTTTCTTAGGAGAGCAGATATTTTCTGACTGATAAACCCGGAGCGATAGCACAGCGGGTAGGGCGTTCGCCTTACAAGCGGCCAACATGGCCGACCCGAGTTCGATTCCTCCGCCCCTCTCGGAGAGCCCGGCAAGCTACCGAGAGTATTCGATATGCCAGACACAGTAACAACAAAGTCTCCAATGGAGACGTTACTGGGCCCACTCGAGCAAATCGACGATCAACGGGAGGGCCTTTACCTTTACTGATAAACCCAAACATATATATATATATGTATATATATGTATATATATATGTATATATAGAGCGATAGCACAGCAGTAGGGCGTTCGCCTTACAAGCGGCCAACATGGCCGACCCGAGTTCGATTCCTTCGCCCCTCTCGGAGAGCCCGGCAAGCTACCGAGAGTATCCGATATGCCAAACACAGTAACAACAAAGTCTCCAATGGAGACGTTACTGGGCCCGCTCGAGCAAATCGACGATCAACGGGAGGGCCTTTAGGGCTGGAGCGATAGCACAGCGGGTAGGGCATTTGCCTTGCACGCGGCCAACATGGCCAACCCGAGTTCGATTCCTCCACCCCTCTCAGAGAGCCCGGCAAACTACCGAGAGTATTCGATATGCCAGACACAGTAACAACAAAAGTCTCCAATGGAGACGTTACTGGGCCCGCTCGAGCAAATCGACGATCAACGGGAGGGCCTTTTTTAAAACTCTTCCACCCACAACTTCAGGAATGATTTTATAAAACCTCATTTCCAACTCCCAACAGAATCCACTACTAATGGCAAGCAAATCTGCTATCATTTGTGGCAACTTTAGGTCATTATTTTCTAAAAGCCATGCTCCTCTGTCCATTGAGACACTGAGAATTCCAGGCTATTTTGAAGCCCTTGCATTTTGTTGAGGCCGACCACCTAGGTCTCACAACTGTACTCACCCATATGACAGAAACAAAAAGGCTACAGGCAAAGCAAGTTAAGAAGCAAGTGCCACTTCTTCTCCTTCCCCTTCTTCCCTAGCAGTTTGTTGGCACTCATAAATGCCTAATATTCATTTGACTTAAATTTTTTTTGGCTTTTTGGGTCACACCTGGTGATGTACAGGGGTACTCCTGGCTCTGCACTCAGGAATTAAGCCCTGGCGTGCTCAAGGGACCATATGGGATGCTGGGAATTGAACCTGGGTTGGCCACCTGCAAAGCAAACGCCCTACCCGCTGTGCTGTTGCTCCAACCCCCTTAATTTTTAAAAAATCAATAATTTTATAAAAAAGATATCAAAATGCCTACCAGCCTAGATTCCTCCATGTTTTCCAAAGTGGGTGATGCACCCCCAGGCACTGAAACAATGGATGGAAGGCCACTCTACTAGACTCCAGTACAACTGGAGGCACTCGTGCTCATTTGAAGTAGGTAGATTTTCAGGGAATAATCAATGATTTTGTTTTGTTTTCTCTGAAAATACATCAATAAGTCAAATAAGTCTGTGGCCTCTGAGTTAGACCAACTTTAAACTGTACATGTGATTAAGAAATTCACCTCTTTTACGTTTACCTTCTGCATTAGGTGCTCTCTGTGAAGAACTGCTAAGCTCTTCTCATCAGACTACTATTTTTTATTTGCTCCTTTATACTTTGTATCTTTGAGACCATCTTGGATATTCTACATGACTTAGATCATTGCATGTCTTTACAAGCCCTAATCAAATTCATCTCTGATAAAACTGTCCACCCAAATCAAACTCTCATGACTTAAATGTAATTTAAATTTATATTCACTTGTATTTAGTTTCATCACTTTTTTGGTCCTCTGTCAAATATTTACACAGTACTCTTACATCAGATGCAAAGACGACCTGATTATAAGATTCTCTGGGAGGTCAGTGATTGTTTTACTTTGTTTGCTTTCTGGAGACAAAATATCCATCCGCAGGTACAAGAGTTTATGTCAATGGTCAACAACGTTTAATTAGCTCCTTTATAACAACACACACAATAAAATGAGGGGTAGTTTTTAAAATATCCTCCATGAAGTTATCCTAACAACTGAAATATTGTTTCCTGTGGTTGAAACCCAGATTTGCAACTAAGTAGGTGGTGGCATGGATTCAAATCTCATCCACCAGCTGGATGATACAAATACTATATACATTCCTTAATCCACTAAATTCCAGTTTCCCCATATATAGAATAGTGATAACACTAATGCTGACTTTGTAGAGCTGTGGTCCATCAACTGAAAAGGAATGTGAAGAGCCTCCTCCTACCTACAAGATACCATAAAATGCCCTTTAAAAGAGTAGGAAATTCAGAACATACAGTCTTCCTTTACTCCGCAAAACACAAATTCCTGGTGCCTTATTTCCTCTCAAAATTCTTTTACTTAGGGACTGGAGCAATATCACAGCGGGTAGGGCATTTGCATTTGCAGTTGACCCGGGTTCAATTCCCAGCATCCCATATGGCCCCCTGAGCACTGCCAGGAGTAATTTCTGAGTGCATGAACCAGGAGTAACCCCCACGTATTGCTGGGTATGACCCAAAAAGAAAAAAAAATTCATTTCTTTAAAAGAGATGGCATATAACTATGTGACTTTCCAGTAATTTTTGGAATAATTATCAATTAATTTGCTAGCAACTGAAGTTACTAATTTGGACCAGCTTTTCTAAATTTTTCTAAGTTAGAAAGCATCTACCAAAAGTCTGTATTAATAGCATTGTGTCTCAGAACATTCCACCTTGATCACAACCCTATGAGGGAAGCATGTATGTGGCCCCCTAATTGCAGATGTAGAAGCTTGCTCTCACAAGCATTTAATAATTCACTGAAAAGTCACAGATCACAGAGAGGTAGTACAGCAGGTAAGGCTCTTGCCTTGTATGTGACTGACCAAGTTCAATCCTCAGCACCATATAGAATTCCTGAGCACTGACAGGGGTGATCTCTTAGCATAGAGCTAGGAATAAATTCTGAGCACTACCAGAAGTGATTCAAAAACAAAGAAGGGGAGGGGAAAAGAAGAGAGGGGAGAAGAGGAGAGGTGACACAAAGTAGTCCATAATACATCCACATGTGGTGGAGACAGGATTTGAAGTCAATGTGTCCAATGCCAGATAGTATGTTTTCAGGGGACCACCAGAGTTTATGCACACCTTGCTTTTCCAGGCACACAGCTGCCACATAATCTCCAAATTCTTGCAGAAAAGGACTTGATTCTAAAATTTCCCATCAAAGTCACCTTAAAATTCTTCAAATTATTAAGAGGACAAACAATTATAATTTCTTTTTCAAAGGAGTGAATTGAGTATTACATTTACTTCCGCTTGTTCTCTCTTACTCTACTTATTAAAGGGTACAAGAACCTTCCAATTCAATCTCCACCCTATTATCAATAATGGTCAAATATTACCACCATGAATCCTGAGCCAATGGATAAAGACTGTATCCAGTTTTACTAAAGGCTATAGCTAAAAGCACATCAATTTCTACCTATGGATTCCTCTTATCCTCTTTTTTTCCCAACTAGATTTAAAATTCTACATAAAATAGTAACTGAAAGCTTAAAAAAAACATGTGAAATACCATATAATCAAGATTGTTTAAATGTATAAAACTGTCAAGTAGATTATCCTTTATGCAATTCAAATGAGCCTTTGGGAGACAGAATTAACTGAGGGCAAACAAGAGCTTAACTTTAAAAGACAAAGAGTTGGCTTATATCAAGTTGACACTTCCAGATAAGATAGTGCATTATACCAGGTTATACTTGCAATAATAATTTTTGATTGGCATATCATTTGCCACTAACTACTGCTTGGCTTCCACCAAGCACACGCAACATACTATAAACTGTTATGAAAGATGTCTTTGTATTGTTCAATATTTACAGGGTGCTTTATTTTATAAATGCTCCAGTTGGCAGAAGTAAAAAAGAAAAAAAAGGCATTAAAACATTTCAGATCAAATGATCCCCTTTACCTTACAAAAGAAGGACTTTCTGAAGACAGGTGACAATTTTGTTCAGAAATTTTCACACCAAGGCTAAGTAAATGCTCAGCGGTAAAAACAAAATTGCTTTGTTCAGCTGCACAAACAGATTTCTCCATCGTATCTATTTGCGTATTCCTGAATATCCACTTTCAGATCCCACTTTTATGGGGAGCAAAATCAATTTTCTTTTGGACAAAAAAGTGAGATCTGGTCTAATGATTTTAATCTTTTAAATAAACATGAACTGAACTTGAAGCATAAGCTTTTTTCCCCTTAAAAGATCTTTGTTGTTCAGAAAGATCGTTTTCAACCTATGAACAGTTATTGGCAGTGACAGTGTAACCTGGGAGAAAAATGGAAAATACATTTTTATGCCAATGTTTCTTTTTTAAAGAGTAAATGCTAAAACACAAACACACCACAAAACACAAAAAGCCCTGCAACCAAATTATCCTACCCCAATGTAAACTTACGTTAGGTTTAATTTTTGAAGCAAATTAGGTTCCCCAATTCAATTTTGAACAAATAGAAAATGAGAAACAGAAAACTATAACATAAAACTTTTATTGCTACTTTGCTAAAGAAGCACACTTCATGTTTATGAAATAGAATCTCCCTTTGCCTCGAAAGGGGAATTATTCTGAAATCGGCAATACTTCAAGATCCTCACAAACACCAGCCCAGTAGAGCTTTTGCAGGCCTGTTTCAGCCCTGCTAATAGTTATTGTTTGTACAACTGTAACTAAGTACATTACCAACCAGTTGTTCAATCTATATAAATTTAAGAAACACACATTGCCAAGGAGTGACTCATATATCAGTCTATTATATGCTACAGGGCTGACTGTATTAAACAAATCACTCTGCCTACAGCTGAAGAATAGAAGCTATATACAGAGCAGAGGTTATTGTCTAATTTAAATCTTGGCTCGCTTCCCAGTGCTGTACAAGATTCCAATTTGTGGAAATGTTGCTCTTTGCTACTGCCAGAAAGGCTGCAGAAAATGGTATTGGGAGCCTTCCAGAAATATGTCTACAAAATGCCAATCAACAAGTCACTAAAGATTAACAGTATGACTGTACCAAATTAATTTAAATTACAGAAACATATGGCTAGGATGTTTGCTTTGCACTTAAGACAACACCTACCTCACAAAGAAGTAGGTTTGTTCCGCAGTCTAAAATAATATCCCAATTTCAGATTCCTGCAAAATGTGAACATCAGCTAATAAATCGGGAGCTAGATGTCCTTGCTGAGCCAATCTTTTTGAATGTTTAGGGTCTTATCTTTAATACATTCAAAACATATGGGAAAATGCTTTTTATAATGAGATATTTTTTCTTTCTACAAAGATATAAAGAAAAAATCAACATTTTTCAGCAACCGAAAACAATCTGCTCCATAATGGGAAGAAAATTCTAGCTTTATTGGAATTTGCCATAGAACCCAGAGGATGATGCGATCTCTTGCACATTATTCCCAATTCTAAAAATACGATCTTGGGCTAAGAATTTAATATACAGCCAAGAGAAATCCGCCAATTATATGACCAAATCATGAAAATCGAAAGACAACACAATTTATACTCTGCCAGCTGCTCTCAATATATATTATATTCATGCTGCCTCCCCCATTATTTTCATGGGAATCTTTAATATATACAATCATGTCATCAGCCAAAAGGGGGGAAATCAATGGCACTTCAAGCCGTAGTTCTACATTAGTGTATGCTGTATTTCAACTGAATAGGAAGGGAACTGTTTTATGTTTCTCTCCACTGCTTTTCTATTATTGCCTAGCTAATGGAAATACATCAAACAAATGTTCTACAAGAGCAATAAATATTAAAGTTGACCTATCCATCTGGGAGAAATGAGAACAATACTGCTCACTTTTAGCCCAAATATGACACTGATAAATGAAGCGATGAGATTCCATCACACTTTCAACAACCTGGGCTGGGAGCCCCCGTGTGATCCTGGTACCAGCAATTTTCTTCATTCATCTTCATTAGGCAGTCACTTGACCTGCCTCCCAACATCCCTGTCATATCAGAACCTTTGCGGGGGGCGTGCGGTCGTTTCTAACAATGTCGCCTAAGTGTGCTCTTCATGTTTAGAAAAATTAATAAAGCCAGAAGGCAGCCCCAAAGAGCATGAAAGAGGGAGCCAACAATTTCTCTGGAAACAGAGCCACATCAAATGTTCCTCGGGATTAAAAAGGAGACCACAGTAAACTGCTGTCCATGCAGCAGCCTGCTCACCGGCTCATCACCCGGCGGCAGGGGACGCCCCTGGGTGGGCGAACAAGAACCCCTGGAGCCATAAAAGACGAGGACATATTCAAATGAAGGACGTACACAGGGGCCTTATCACAGATGTAGAAATGCTTTCCATTTCCTTCCTCAGTCACAGTTTCAAGTGAGCTGGAACAAGAAAGGAGGACATTCTTACCCGAACACAATGAGCGAGTTTCATCACATTAGCAGTTTTACATTACAGTCCCATTATTTTCTATTTCAACGGCATAATAAGAGGAGAGCTGATTTGATTATTCCATAATAGTGAAAATGAATACCAATGCAATATAAAATTGCTATTATAACACAAAGCTACTAATATGATTCACAAGACCCCCTGGAAATTAGGTTTTATAACTATAATCACAAGGGAAAAATTAGAAAGCCAGTAGGTACGAAGGGAATTAGGTGCTTGCAGACCAGGCTTAGCGGAGCAGACCGCCACTCTGAGGAAGCCAGGAAGCATTTACTTCACAACGACATGCAGAACAAATCCTGGTCAATCAGTGGAAGGTATTCCTTCCATTTTCCTTCATCGCAGTATATTCCAAAGATTCCCAATGTTTCCAATGTTCACTGAACTTAAGTGGATAGTTTCTGATGAAGAAACCAAAAAGAAAAAAAGAACAAGAAAGAAAAAGGAAGTGTATCAAAAATACATCACACTTCTAAGATTGGCCTTCTAGAACCAGACTGATTCTAAAAATCACAATAAACAAAATGATGAAGCACAACTGTCTGAGGATTTTGGTCAAAGGCTCACTTTTATCCTGACTCCCACTCCAAATAAAAAGGCAGTAAACCTTGTGATTATTTCTAAACCGATCTCCTCTCAGGCAGTCTGAAATGATCTAAGAACCACCTCAGGATACTCTCAGCTGACACAGTGCACACCTGGATACATGGTTTTACCGAGCTGAAAATATGCTTTCCCTGTGGCTTCAAACACACCTGCCTGAACAGGTAGAGAAGTGCACAGAGAAGCTGCTGAACAGTAATTCTACGGTCACCCCAGGTAAGGATGCAAGGCCCTTTACAAAATTTCTTCCCTAGTTGGTTTTCTGTGGGGCTCAGAATATACAAACTATACAAACAAGCAGCAAACCATGGCAAGCAGCATTTGCAAGCCGAAATATAAGAGTCACTGGTTACAAAGCAACAACTGTGAATTTCTGCAGTGTAAGAAGGAATATTTTATATAGGTCAGAAGTTTTCCATCTCTGCAAAGACAGAGAATTCTAGAATTGGAAAAGCGTTTGCTGACCATGTTTTTTCTTCACGGGGAAAAAAGTGTGTTCTATTTAAGAGATTAAAAAAAAACCACAATTTACTAATGTTTAGTTGGCAAAGGAAGTCACATTGCATCAAATTTCACCCTGTATCTGCACATTTCCTTTTTGTGTTTAAACATCTCAGTTATTGGAGGAGGTGACAACATGACTCAAGTAAAACCAAGAAGCTTATAAATAAAATAGGTACTTTCCACGCACAGCCCCTCGTTAGCACAAGCTATAATTCCAAGAACAGCCATATAATCAACAAATACTGTTAATTGATCAGTATTGGCACCACCTCAACCAGCATCTGATCACAAAAACCAATAGCATCAACAGGAAAATTCTACAGAAATACTTAGAGAAGGTGAAAATGCAGTCATGTGCCTCAAGATTGGTATCACAGAAGCACTTCCAAGAGCTGTGAAGGTTAGAATCATACTTTCACTACCAGATAACAAGGGCTAATCTCAAAAACCATCCAAGTCCTGTCACTGTGCTTTCTTTATCACTTGCCTTTTAGAATAATGGAAGTGCCAATGTTTTTGAACAGTACACGTTAATATTTGAGCACCTTCTGTATGATAGGCATTATTCTAACTACTTTTTGTTAATTACCTGTCTCTACCTTGAGACAAACATATTTCATGAAATCTATTATATTTCATAAAATGAGAAACACCACTGATTTTAAGTTAAATCCAACAAAGATATATTAAAATGAAAGCAACAGTACGTATGCATTGGGCTTGGGGCTAGAGCCATTGTACAGCAGATAGGGCATTTGCTTTGCATACAGCAGACCTGGGTTCAATGCCCAGCATTCCATATAGTCTCCCAAGCCCTGCCAGAATTGATCCCAGAGAAGAGAGTAAGGACTGAACACTATTGCATGTAGCCCTAAAGTCAAAAATTAAAAGAAAAATAAGACATGGGCATTCACCCCTACCATCGAAGTTTACTTTAATGACTTTCCATGCTTATGATGAAATAGGCATATCTCAAAGAATACCAAAACAGTCCAAAAAATAGGAAATACAATCAGTAATACTTTCTTCTCCAATTCCTAGGTTCACTCTTTGGGTTCTGTGAAATGTACTGAGAAAATGACTTCCTTAAGCCACTAATTCTAAATGGAATTGGGTTGACAGTGCTCCTTCCCCATTTAGAATGATTTATAAGGGATGACCATTCTAAAGGCTACACTCCCTCTGCCTTCCTTCCCAAGGTAACCTGGATGCCTCTGCAATTACTTGAGAGAAGGAAGCAACAGGAAAAGGAAGAAGGAGGTCACAAACTTCCTGTCATGTAAACAACTGCCAAATAGAACTTGGGCCATGTCAAATGGGGGGAAGGTGACTACATCTTCCTAGGTGGTTTTCAATGAAGTTTTTTTGTAACTCCATTTTAATTTTTCCTGACGATTCCTTCCAACAGGACAAGATTTCCTGACTTCCTATTTTTTCCATCCTCTGAACTGAACACAAAAATAAAAGCTACAGAAACTTAAGATCAAAACATCAAAATTAAAAGCAGGAGGAAAGTCACAGAGGTGGGAAAAGCCACTTCTTCTGTGATTAAAATTTAATTCTCATTTCTACAATGCCTTCCTTTATATATCAGTCAGAAAGCCAGTTTCTAACAAGAAGCAATAAATATCAGAGAGGTCAAACCTACAAGGAATGAGAATTATTAGTTAAAAAAAAGTTTGTCATTAATAAAAGTGCAGATTAAAAAAGTATTGCAGATAGCCATATTCTAAAAACACAAAACATTAAAAACAATGCAGAAAGGCTCAAGAAAATTTTCACTATTGACATTTGACCAAATAGATTTCCTGCATGCAAACCTAACTTTTTACAAAACAAGAGCAAAGGAAGTAGTTCACAATTATTATTAAAAACATTTTTGAGTAACTATCATAGAATTTCATGATATTCTACTCAAGGCTGGGCTCTTAGTAACTCAATTTCTAGGAATTTTAAAAGTTAACTAATATTGTCTCTGGCATTAACAATAATAAAAACACATTTTTATGCATTACTTTCATTCAGAGCACATAGCCTACCCAGGTTCAATTCCTCCACTCCTCTGGAGAGCCCAGCAAAAAGCATCCCACCAAAAGCATTACCTACCAAAAGCATCCCACCCACACGGCAAAGCCTGGCAAGCTTCCTGTGGCATGTTCGATATGCCAAAAACTGTAATAAGTCTCACAATGGAGACGTTACTGGTGCCCACTCGAGCAAATCGATGAACAACAGGAGGACAGTGCTACTTTCATTCAGAGGCTCACAAAAGACCAGCAAGTAAATGTTCTTGGCTTTGTGGACTGTCCCATCTCTGTTGCACTCAGATCTGTCTGATGTAGCATGAAAGCTTTTCCAGAAGACAGAAAACACACAACTGAGAGTGACCACGTTTCAATAAAACTTTATTTACAAAAACAGTCCTCTTATCATAGCTATTTATTGCTTGTTGTCTTCTGGTTTGAATTATTTGGAATGAAACAGTGGTAATACTGACGTTGACTAGGCCCTTTCCACCATACAACTTAATATTTGTTCATTTAAAAATTTGGAAACTAGTGCATTACAGCTTGGAACTACCTTCAAGCCTGCGTGACTCCTTTCTTTTACTTCATGGGATCATCGCCTTTGGGGTAAAAAAAAATCTATCCCGTGTTCTTTCTTTTCTCTCTCTCCTTTAAATGAAATTTGCTTACTTGAAAAACCAATGTTGGAAACTAAAACTACAGAATGAAGCCACAGTCTTGGCTAAGGAGCGGAGTAGAGCTGTATAACAGTGCAGCTGTTGTGACTCTGAGCTCCTGCGTGTATTGTCTGAGCACCTGTCCCCTCACCCAAAAATGGAGCCTAGGACAGAACTAAACTCACCAAGTCATTCAATGTGAGGATCAGCGAAGTGAGTAACCAAAAAGCATTATCCGACCTATCACCCTACCACATTTATCATTATTAACCTTCCCTTAGCTTATCAAGAATGATATTTTTTAAAATACTGAATTAATGAACAAATGAAAGAGATGACAAAACTTAGCAGGTCTTTTTTCTCCCCACATTAAAATACGATCTGATTCCTCTAATGGTTTACAATGGAGACAGGCAACAGAAAGTAGTTAATATTTAAACTGTATTAATACATTTTCTAGAAAAATTTCTGTATAATTTGCTTTTTTAACCCTAAAGAAGAAAAAGTAAACAAAAATAACTTATTTTATATTATTTACTGACTCAAAGGCTTCCTTTTTAATTTATAGACCTTGAAATTAACCAATTTCAATGCAATAAGATAATACTCCAAAATCAAATGATCAGATAATTTATGTATCATCCTAAATCCAATTTTCTGTTTTTAAAGTCAAGTGAACATATTCTGGTATTTGTTTTACAATAGAATCACCACCCTCAGATTCACTTTAGGATGAGATATTTAATAAGTAACAGGTCATGAAAATCTAGGGATAAATTACCTCTTTTAGCAAAAATGAACAAGAGGGCAGCATATACCAAATACTCCTACTCATGCAGTAATTTCTGCTGCTGGGCCCGTATACTCCCTCAAGTAGCTCACATTATGAAATAAAGAGAAATGCAAGAGGCCTGCATATCCACCCATGAGTTAGAGAATATAGGCAGGTCTACTATCTCTCAGCTCTCATGACAGTATTTAAAAACACAGGTCAGATGCAAATGATAGAAGAGAACTCGTTTGTCTCACCGGTGGGATAAAGAAGATTCTTAAATCCCTATTGGACAGAAAAATACAAATCAAGTGTGAGAGACAGAAAAGCAGGAGAGGGAGGGGCTCGCTCTACGGAAATGGAGTGTGGAGATAAAAATGTCTGACAAAACAATGGCCCCTGGAGTATATTCAAAGTAACTTTTAAATAAATAAGGTAATGACGATCAGCTACGGAGAGCAATATAAGGAACCTAGGGAATTGCTGGATCTTCCCATTTCACTGGCTCAGGTTAGCCATCAATGCAGTTAAGATATAAGCATTAATTTACACCAGCAGTAGTTCTGATTTCATTATCCTCTCGTTCAGATAACAATGATCATCTAGCTAATCCATTTCTTTAGAGGGATTACTTGTTTGCTTGTTTCTTTAGCTATAATAAACCCTGAATGTCAAGGTCTCCAAACCAAGCATTAAGCAAATTGATTGACAATTTGGAAGGCTAGGAATAATTACATATTATGTTACACAATATAACTAGATTGGGTTTTCATAAAGCTGATGACTGGATTTTGTCACAAAAATCACCAATTGCTTTGGCCTCCTGAGAATGGCTTCATGGATAAGCCTCAAGTCCTTCCTGGAGAATGAAAACAGTCCAAATCACATTCAACAAGCTAATAATTTTTATATTACAATAAGAATTAAGAATCCCTAGGAAAAGTCTCGATCTCTATCTAAACCTGTTTAAAATCTCAGTGATGTATTTTATTAACTTAGCCCTGGATTGACATTCCTAGGCAACATTACATCACTGTAGAAAATGGGTTTCAATATTCAACCCTAAGGCTATTTTATACACAGCCAAGAATTTGACGGGCTATATAACTATAACTTCTCACACTAAAGCAATGTGTACAAATCTCTCTTTGAGTTCAAGACTCACTAGGTTCTCACCTTAAATATAAAAATATTCAAGCTCCATGACTCAAAGGTATTAAGTTCTAACTACCAAAAGACAAGAACAAGCAGAACAAATAAAGAGAGTTCAGAAAGTAATCAGATTTATCAAGTAACCTGATTACTTTCATCAAGAAGGTTTCCCAACTTAATTGGTCCTACATCCCCTTTCCAAAAAAAAAGTATTGCTTAAAGCATACACACACACACACACACACACACACACACACACACACACACACACTTCCAAACTGCACCCAAAACTACTCCAAAGCTGGATCCAGTGCCTCTAGGGGACAATGCTGCCCTTTTGGTAAATATGCCCTAGAGGTTTAGCTAAGAGGGCCCTAACATTGAAGGGGAAGGAATTTTGTTGATGAGGCTTCCAATTATGACAAACAATGTAAGAGCATCCTGAAAACTCAAAAACATGACTATGATTAAATTACATGTTAACATTCTCTTAAGCACTCATATTTTTCTTAGACTCTAAAATATACTTCACCTAAATTTACTTTATCATTTATATTATTTTTGGAGTTAAATTCTCAAAGGAGATCATCATGGCAACTAATGGAATTAAAGAACTGGAAACTCTGACTAGAGTCACCAACAGAGATTTGAATTCCGCTCAAACTGTTCAAAGCTCCCCTGAAAGTGACAAATAATTCTCAAGGGGATGAGATTCGGATCCACAAAACTAATATTTAACATTACAAATAAAGGCACCCTGCTTTTCAAACTGGGAGGCACTTAGGGTATAAATAAAATTTCTCCAGAGTCAAAGCAAGTACTTGTCAGTGTCTAAGATAACAATTTTACTCAAAGCACAGAGAAGAAAGAGACCTGTGAGTTTTGTGCAAAGAAAGAAAGTTTAAGAAGGTACCTTTACTTTTTACTATTGTTAGTTGTAGGGACCACACCTGGCAGTGCTGAAGGGACCGCATGGTGTTGAAGATCAAGACCAGAACCTTATACTTGCAACGCATATGCTCTACCACTTGAGCAAAATGTGACCTTTTTAAGGAATCACAGGTACATTCATTTCAACATTTATGCCTAATTTGATTATACTTTAGTTAGACAATGAATCACAAACAAGCAGTAGTATCTTAAAAAATTATTTTAAAAGAAAATGATGCACACCTGGTGATTCTCATATTAAGAGGAAAAGATTACCATGAATAATACAAGATATCAGTTATTCCGGAAGCTCTATATTAGGAAATAAAACACATCAAATGTCTTATGGTTTATCTATGCTCTAAATTACATTTTATTAGAATTAATACCTTTTTTCTTCTTGGCATCAAGATCTTATTTGAAAATAATAGCTTCCAATCATGTCAGGTGGCAGAAGAAAGTCCAGGAGGAAATGAAACTAAATAAGATGACTCAACTATATCACTATTAAGCTATGGTGTTTCTATAACTCTAACAATATTTATAAATAAGTTGCAGGTTTATTACAGAACATGTTTAATATTTGATTAAAATATTGAGTGATTTTGACTAAGCACTGTAAGCAAAGAAATATGCTATCATAACAGTACTCCTATAGGTTTCTGGAACATAAGAAAATTTCCTTTACTTTAAATAGATATAATTATTTAATTATCAGGAGTCATTATTATGAGGAATGACTGGAGGAGATGACTAATACTAATACATCCTGGGGTAGTAATGTAAATGGGTACGACTACACTGAAAAAGCATTCTCAGTATACACTCACACTGACCTCTTAGCCCATTCTTAAGTATGCACTCACACTGACCTCTTAGCCCATTCTTAAGTATGCACTTATGAGAAATCTTACTCTCTGAAACAGTAACATATACAGGATACTGCAGAGATGATATTCATAAAGGTAGTGTCTTTGCCTTTGTCAAATCCAATGTTTACTGACATAAATGATATAGTTAGAAAATGGAATACTATGCAGCAGTAGAAATAAAAGGAGAACCACATCAACTTACATAATTATCACAAAATACTGAGGGAAAAGGGATACAGTATTTTCCCATTTATAAAGAGATCATACAAATGCAAAACTAAATATATTATCAAGGAATAAACAGATGTGAGGAAATCAATGAACAACAGGAGGACAGTGCTACAGTGGTGAAACTATAAGAAAAGACAAGGGAATGATAAATGTAAAATTCAGAAATGTAACTATCTCCAAGAAGAGGGACCAAAAGAGTTGTGACCGAGAAAGTCACAAAGGAATTCAAAGTTATTACTACCTTTCAATTAAATTGGGTATTGAATAAGTAGCTGACCATTTCTACTATTAATTTACTCAATTATCCTATATATTTCATAATTTAAATGTACATGTATAGTTATATATACACGTGTGTTGAAACAACCAAGATTAAAAATGTTTGAAAATTGAAAATGGAAGCATGAGAGCTAATACAATGAGTAGAGTGCTTGCCTTGAACCAGCAGGTCATCCCTGCACCATATATATATATATATATATATATATATATATATATAATCATTCTAACCCATTAGGAGTGATCCCTAAGCCTACAACCAACAGTATGCCCAGAGTACTGCCAGGTGTGGCCCCCAAATCCAAATAATTAATAAATTAAATTCAATGCAACTATGTGGGGAAAGGATAAGGCTCAGGGGTAAAGTACTCTGGGATCTTTAACATGTAAGACTCTGGGTTCAATCACGGGCACCACTGCACACACCAAAATATATGCAGCAAAGTACATTGATTGAAAGATGACTGTAATTAATAAAGTTCTTCAAAATAAGCATTAGCATATTTCCAGAAATTTTTGTTGCACAATGTTGTTGCAATTCAGGATAATAAAGTCGAGCAGAGTTCCACTATGTGTATTTTTCTTCTTAGTGACAATATAAATAAGTGTTTATTTGGTATTATATCCATAAGTTTGCTTGAAGCGAATGCTGCAAGTAAAGCTATTTATACAGCTTTGTCATTAGTTTAAATGCTTATCATAGCAGCTTTATTACAAAGAACATCTAATTTTTTCCAAGCTAAGAAAAAAACAGTACTATAATAAGGTATCTTACATTAGAGGGTAAAAATACTCCTTTTAGAGAACATAATATAATTAGTTTCTATTCCAAGTCTGTCAGTATGCACTGTTAACCTCTGACAACTATACATGAACCTCTTAATTAGTATGTTATCTTTGGTGCAATTAATAACTTGTACCTCATGTTATAGGCAAATTAAAGTTTCCCTACTAAAACCAACTCTTCAGTGTAGTTCTAAAAGTGTTTTGCCACTTAAATAAAATTTTTAACACTCAGACCTCTTGCTCCCAAAATACTTAAGCCACTTTTTCCAAAGCTAGACAGCTTTTATCTATCAACATTCTCTCAAATGTTCTAAGACAAGAGAATCTCATATTAAATTCAGTTTCACACTTGCCAATCACAAACACCCACTCACAATTTTTCCACATCATGCACCATGGCTCATGCACATACAAGCACACATAAATACACTTAATGCTTACACACAAATAAATACAACTGCTAGGTGTTGGCGAAATAACAGCTCTATTAATATCTTAAAACTTTACATTTGAAATGGAAAGACAAAAGTCTAAAATTCATAGTAATGGTTCGCAAGCTGTCTATATTGGCAAGTGATAGATTTTGCTAAAAGAAACTAAGGGTCCCCAGTTCCATCTCTCCCCCCAAATCAGAGATAGTTGCTACTGGTAATGGTGAGAAGGAAGCTCCAGAGTAAAATGCCTGTCCCCCCAACTCTGAAAAACCCACTCCCTTATCCCATATCTCAAAAGCCATCTGTCGATGTTCCAAGAAAGAAAGGAAGAAAAAAAAGGACCTTCCTGAAATGTAATGTTACATCTAAGATAAAACAAAACATTCCTTTCCATTTGTCTCTTAAGATAGAAAGCATAAGTAACCTCAAGATGAGTGTCAATAATGTAATTGGGCTAAAGTGATGGATAAGACATAAAGATTAAAGGGGGGAAATGTAGTAAAAATAATATTTATGGTGAGAGCCTTATAAATATAAAGTGGGTATGTTGCGTAGAAATATCAACTAAAATTTATAACAGTCAAAAATAAAAATGGATTTAGTGATACTGAATTTAAACTAGAAACAGCTATTTAAATTCCTGGCCTTGAAAAAAAAAAGACTTCTCAGCTCTCTGCCTACAGTGACCTAACAAGGTGTCATGCTTCCTTGTACAGGCATTTAAATGGCATTCACACAAAGTTTAGGCTCTAATACTGTTCTCTATTAAAAGAATCAGAACTCCTTGGAGAACTGCTCATTCTAAATGTTGGAAGAAGAGGGGCTGGAGTGAAAGCACAGTGGGAAGGTTGTCTGCCTTGCACCCGGCCGACCCGGGCGAACCCATATGGTCCCAGCATCCTGTATGGTCCCCAGAGCACCACTAGGATTGATTCCTGAGTGCAGAGCCAGGAGTAACCCCTGAGCATTGCTAGGTGTGACCCAAAAAGCAAAAATAAATAAATACATAAAGTCTCCTGCCCCCGCGCCTGGCTGTCCTTGCCGGGGCCCCTTGGAGGGGAGCGGGTTGAGCTTTCCTCCCCGCCCCGACCAGGACTCCGGCAGCCGAAGACCTCCAGGACCAGCCACCACCATGCTGAGGCCACTCTCCGCACACATGAAGGTACTGGCAGAGGGACAAAGCCACGCGGGTTCCAGAGCCGAGGTCTCCAAGCCTACTCGGATTGGGGCTGAGCATCCTCCACCCAGATCCTCCAAATTCCAGTAGGCGGGGGTCACACCCACCAACTGGCCCCCTGGCACCATGTAATCCCATCAACGGCCAAGACTCAACAGACTATAAAAACCAGCTCCCGGAAGAGAACAGTGCAGTCTCCTGCCCCTACGCCTGGCTGTCGCCGGCGCCCCTTGGAGGGGAGTGTGTTGAGCTTTCCTCCCCGCCCCGACCAGGGCTCCGGCAGCCGAAGACCTCCAGGACATCTTATTATGACATCTTATTATCTCATTCCTACTTTGGACAAACTGGCAGGCTACCGAATGTAACCTGCCCACACGGCAGAATCTGGCAAACTCCCCGTGGCGTACCCAATATGCCAAATACCAATAACAATGATGGGTCTCATTCTCCTAAAGAGCCTTGAATATAATCTCAGGGGTAGGATGAAGGAGACGTTACTGGGGCCTACTCGAGGCAATCAACGAATAACAGGATGGTCGTGATTCGTGATAAATAAATGTCGGAAGAGGAGAAAACCAAGAAGAACCGCACCTTTTCAAGTTTCTCAGAGACCAAAAGGAGGAGGCTTTTAGGGAACCAAGCAAGAATAAAGGATCCGGAGCCTCTCCGACGTGATCAACTGACAACCAAGATGAGACAGTGAATTCTAATTAGTCACAGCAAGTGTATCTTATAAAGAGAAACCAAAATAGAAAAGGTAATATAAAGTACATGATAAATGAAACTAAGTCCTATATTCAGTTCCTCCTAGGCTGAGGGATTACTTCTATTTTCCCTTTTATTTTCCAATAAACCTCTATTTTCAACTTTGAAAATAAATAAGTATATCATAAAAGGTGTTTGTGATACAAAAACAGAGTGATGATAATTTAAAATAAATTTTAGTAGGTGGTGACTTGCTCACAGACTTGGCCATTCTCTCTTATAAAGCAAGCACTTAAAGAATAGCTAATTTTTCATTGCATGTGCTTGCTGGAAGGAATGAATACAAAAACTGAGTAACCCAGAGAGTTCCAGAAGAAGAAAAATCATTGCAAGAAAATGTAAAGAATATAGCTTGACAGTTGGATTTTTTAATTTTTTTTCTTTGTTTACAATACTATTAAAAATGTTTTCTAGAGTTAGCCTTAAGGTCTCAAAAAGCTTGAGACCTACTGGTGTAATAACTTTAAGAAATGAATCTACTTACCCAGAAAAGGGGCTTCAGTATAAAATCGGGATCAGAGAGACAACTCAATGTGCTGAGAACAAACTCTGCATATGGGAAGTCAGGTTCCAGTTTTGACATCAGATGGTCTCTTGCACACCATCAGACATAACTCCTGAGTACAGAGCCCCTGAGTACCACCCGATGTGCCCCCTCCTCCCAATAAAACAGAAATCACATCTGTCTTCATAATTTCAATTAATACTTAACATCAAGCAATATATAGCTACGGCCAACTGCAAAAACCCAGGATCCCTAAAGGAGGCATCAGAATATATGGGGTAAAACAAACTCACGATGAAATTTACCTATTAGCTTTAAATTTAAAAAAATATTAATACCTGTCACACGGATTCTGAAATTAGTGTGAAGAATGAAATGTGGTGTATATATTTTATATCTATATACATAAATAAACTGACAATCCTTACAGTTTGTATTTGTTTGACTGCATTGGCTGGTTCATCCTTAAGATAGATTATCTATGAAAAGAAGAAGATATTTTTATTACCATGTCCCAGAAATCAGGGCATATTCTGGAAAAGACACAGAAATATTGGCTCGAATTGATTTTCTTTCAACCAAATCAAAGGGATAAAAATTCCCCTAGAGATAGTTGCCAACATGCCAGAAAGTATTTTTTAAAAGAAAGCCTACAAAGCTGATGTACTATGTTAAACTCTTCAAAATGATTCTAACCCAGCATGTTCTGTAACCCAAAACTTCACTCCAGGATATTTCCACCAATATGAGTCTTTGCTTTCTACTTATTGGCTCAGTATATCTATTTATGCAACAATGCTGTATTTCTCAGTAATGCCTGGTACTAATCTATGAGTTTAAGATATAATAAGTAGCAAAATAGACCAAGGTTTCTATCTCTGCTCCTGGCAAGTGGAGACAAAGATTAATTACAACAAATAAGAATTTCAGAAGAGAGCTAGAGACAGCACACTAAGGCACTAGCCTCACATGTATCCAACCTGGGTGCAATCCTTGCTATCATATAAACTTTTTGGAGCCCCACCGGGAGTGATTCCTGAGCACTAAGTAAAGAGTAATCCCTAAGGACAGCCAGATGTGACCAGGTGTGAATCCCCTTAAAAATGGAATTACAGAAGAGAAAAATAAAATTAGATTTTGTGACCTAAAATTGACATGGTAGCCAGAGAGATAATATAGTGCCTGCCTTGCACATGCCAACCTGAGCTTAATCCCCAGAGCCCCACAATGTCCAAGCAGGAGTGATCCCTAAACACAGAGAGCCAGGAGTAAGCCCTAAGCATTGTAGATTGTATCCCCGCCCTGAAAATGACTCAGTGGGAAATATGCTTTGGAGAGGCTACAGGACAGGCTTTCAGGAGGAGGTGATATTTTGAGCTGAGACAAAAATGCTGAGAAGGAACTACTTTACCAAAAACCAGTAAAAGTATTGAGTCAGGAATGTGCCTGGTAATTTTTTTTTTAAATAAGATGAAAGAAAAAAGGGGAAAGGTGGCAGAAAATGAATACAACAAAGCATTATGGAGAGCTCATAGAAGAAGGCAGGGCTAAATTAGAACATGGTCTTAGCAAAGGTATGCAAAAAAAGAATAAATGCTACTCTTAAATCCAATAGTTAATCCACTTTTCACTTTACAGTTTACAAAACTACTTATAAATGTGTATACTATATAATTATAGTATACATTGTATTCCATAACACTGAATTTTGAAGCAAGATTGCTAAATGCAATGGACAGCAACTGATTTTTTGGGGAGCTTACGGAAAGATAGAGGTACATACCAATATAAAAGACTAAGTCGGTCTTTCCCAGAGAACACTGTTAGTGCAATGTGCTGCAGAGAAGGTTCTCTTCTTCCTCTTCCAAACCATAGCCAATGTTACAATGTTGCCTCTGTTCTAGAAGTGTCTGCTAACATAAGGGAGTTTTTTCAACCACTGCCTCTTTGTATTTTTATAGCTAGAACCAGACCCATACTTTTTCACTGTTTATATTACTACCATGGTTGCAAGGATGAAGGCATAAGTGAAAAATCACCAAACTGCCCAGTATCTGTATTGCAATCCATAATGCCCGAAAGTGAGGGGATTGGGGGGGGGGGGGGAGGTGGAAAATGCCTGCTTTAGAGATAGACAGGCTGGTGGGGGAGGAAGGTTTACAGGAGGGAAACTGGGGACACTGGTGATGGGAAATGTACACTGGTGGAAGGATGGGTATTGGAACACCATATGACTAAAACATGACCATAAACAGCTTTATAACTATCTCATAGTGATTCAATTTTTTAAAAAGTCCAAAGAGTTAGATGACCATAACTTAACTGCTTTCACAGTTAAACGTAAACAATAAGTTCAAAGCTCCAAGGAGAATACTCTGGATCCTATAAGGGCACAATAAGAGTTAGCTTTTTTTCCCATATAAAGTGGTATTTGTCTATGCTGCTTCAACTCTAGTCCTAAAGTGAACATTCGATACTGAGTCAAAGCATGAGTGACCTAAAATTGAGATTGAGTTGAAAAGGCCAATTTAACAAATTTTCAATGATTTTTAAAAGTTGAAGTTCATTGTTTTATTCGATTCATTAAGAACACTTAGAAGGAGGGTAGGTAATTTACATGCATTTTTCTAGCTGCTTTTTTACAAAGGACTAAAGTAGGTATTGTTAGCATGTTTCTAGAAAGAAATCAAGGTTCAGAAATACTAATAATGGAAGCAAAGTCACAATGCTAGTGATCCAGGAGTCAAGCAGATTATTTAGGGCTATAAACCCATTAGTTTCCATGCATTCCTACTATATCAAGTTGTCGCTCAAATATACATTCAACAAATTCAAATTCTGAGGGCCTAGATAGATATTATTTTATTCAAAATACTATATATGTATTACCTTATTTTTTGGCTTGTCATTTCAGCCATAAATGTAGAGGCAATGCTATGAATGTAACTTATTCAACTGACTGGATTAGAGCAAGATCCCACCTGTTACTTAACCACTCAACCACTCACAGCACACTGCATTCATCCCTGCAACCACCACTTAAAATCAAGGAAAACAGGTATTGTTTTCTCAACATGGTTGTAAAAGCGGGGGGGAAGAATAGTTCTAGTGATTTCAGTAGAGCCAGAATAGAAGGCTTGTGAAGAATGTAGGAAGAAGGGTATTGTAATGGAAGAACTCTAGTTGTTCCCCAAGAAGTATTCATGTGGAGTGACTGTGGAATACACCAATGGACCTACCAAAAAAAGAACTTAAAAATTCCCTAATTAGCTAACTTGTCAAAGAACCAAAGTGAATACAGGTGCCATGTGAGCAGAGCTCTGGGGTATCTGATTTTGTCACTCAGTTTGTATGCAGCAAGTAATTGCTCAGCAAGTTAATTTTTAAAAAATAAATAATTTTAAAGCACTATAGCTATAGACGCTAGCATAGATTTTTTTCCCTTAAAGTTGGGGAGAGCCCTGTCCTTGGTCCTGAATGAATGTTTGGCTAGATGTGTATGGGTTTCCTAATTTCAGTTCACTAGGCTACAGATTCTGCAAGAATTTCTTCATTTGAATTTTTGTATTCAAAACTTTTGACATTTTCTTGTCTAAAAAAGGAGCTGGATTTTGCAGAACAAATCACTCTTTTACTTTTGTTCTGAGTTGTCATAGCTGACTGCATGTTCTTTCAGCAGTTCTATAATGCTTAACACTTATAAATATTTCCCCTACTCCCTTTGGGAGGTTGGGCATTATGTGTTTCTCATCCTCTCCTGATGTTAAACTTCAGTTTAAAAATAACAGTCATTATCACTCAATTATTCAGTGATCAAGTGTAACACCAGGTGCAAACAAAAGTTCTGACAACACTAAAACATGCCCTTGTTACTGCAAAGGATTTAAGAGCTTGGCAATTTATGGAGTTAGTGATCATGTTACTTGCTACATTAGAAAGAGGTAAAATAGAAAAAACAGTAAAAGCTGATGTTTTTTGCCCTTAGCTTCTTTTCTTGGTATTTTAAGGATACCGATGTAACAGCATCTATTACATGGCTTTTTTATTTTCTTCACTGTTCACCTTTACTGTTTATAGGCATCTACAATGTTTTATAATTTTTAATTATCTTTACAACCAATATTCTGAAATAGTAACTCTAAAATACCAAGAACAAAATCATTGGGGAAACGTCTCTTCTTTCTAATTGTAATTTATTTGTTTGCATGAAGAGGTATAAATACATCTACACACACACTAAAAGTTAAACACACATATATTTGTTTTCAAAATTCAAAAAATTACATTACTTCAAAATAGAAATGTGCTTTTGGGCCAATTATGTTCAAAGTGCTGTTATTGTTGGTAACTTCAAATGTAAAATCACTATCAAGTATCACAGCTAACCAACGTGATCATGGATATAATATTCAAGAAAATCAGCCGACCAAAGAATAACACATTTAAATCAGAAACTGTCTAATTAAATATTTTGATAGATTTAAATTTCAAAACCAAGGTCTATGAAACCCTGTGGAGCTAATACACTTTCTCTCTCTCTCTCTCTCTATATATATATATAGAGAGAGAGAGAGAGAGAACATATATACAGAAATAATACAAAAATGTACAGAAATATACAGAATAAATATATACAGAAATAAATATGTTAATGAAAACTTTTAAATATCCAGCAAAAGGGACCTGATGCATCACTGGTATCTTCAGAAAAATCTCTCACTCATCAGCTATGATAAGAAAAGTTGAAAACAGAGCCCATTGTATTTATTTACTAATAAATAACATCTTTTTCACTATTATCGAAATAAACTGTTGACTAAAGTTTCTACATTCTCCCTTTTTGAAAATGACTCAACATTACAAACTATAGCAAAAGATTTAAAAAATGTGGTCAGATAGATAATGCAGGGGTTAAGGCACTTCCTTTGAATAAAGCTGGCTCCTGTTTGATTCTTGGCACATCTGATGTCCTGAGCACCACCAGGAGCAATGCACAAGCACAGAGCCCAAAGCAGCCCCCAGGCACTCCCAGCTGTGGCCCCAAAGGCCTATACACATATACACGTATTAATAAAAAATGGCTTCCTTATATCCATCTATCAAAGACATGTGTTTAATTTAGTTGCCACCTTAAAATATCAATGAGCATCATGAGGACAAGAAGTTCAGTGTCTGGGGGTAAGTGATCAAAGGGACACAAAAGAAATTTCCATGGTAATAGAAATGTTCTATATTTCCTTGATAGTGTTTACAGTTAATATCAAATCTATTGTATATAAATTATATCTCAATAAATCTGGTTTTAAAAGCTCACAAAACCCTAATATTACTATGGCACCTAAAAATAATGTCTACAGTATCTATCTACAACATCATGGTCACACAAATACTATGATTCAAAATAAAACTACAAGGAGGCATAAAGATTCTTCTATAATACTATACATCAATATAATCAGCAATCAATAAAAATTAGATTAGCACAGCGGGTAGGGCATTCGCCTTACAAGCGGCCAACATGGCCGACCCGAGTTCGATTCCTCCGCCCCTCTCGGAGAGCCCGGCAAGCTACCGAGAGTATTCGATATGCCAGACACAGTAACAACAAAGTCTCCAATGGAGACGTTACTGGGCCCGCTCGAGCAAATCGACGATCAACGGGAGGGCCTTTACCTTTACCTTTACCTTTAGATTAGACTCAGAAAACAGATTTCCAATACCTTGCCCTAACTATGATGTACTGATGCTCAGCCTAATTTAGAGTACAGGATTGTGGGAATTTCTATGTCTTAATTCACATCCCCTGGATAGTAAAAGATTCTCTTAATTCCCAGAGACTTCAGTCAAGTCTCATTTAACACCCACATGATTTTTCAGGGAAGACTATCCTGCCTCCACTTGTGCCTTTTCCTATAGACTAGAAAGAATGAAAGGAGATTTTTAAAAACCAGGGTTTGGAGGTAATGTCATAGAGCACAATCTCTTGTATTTGAGGTCCCAGGTTCAATCCTTAACAACTCTCCCAAAAAACTGAACACTGGACAAAGAACATGTGACAAGGCAGGATGCTCTGTTTGCAGCAGCAATATCTTCTTGAATCAATGATAGCGCCTTCTCTCTTGTGGTGCCCTAGTCTGCTCTCAGGCATTTCTATGAATAGAAAAAAGAGAAAACACACTAATAATGACAAATGTAACCTAATTAAATAATTTATGAAGCATAAAATATTAGAGCCCTGGGAGCTCCAAAAGAACAGACTACATGTACCTTACCTAAAAGCTCAGTACTCAAATCCTAATTGCCTGCTTCTGTGTTATCACACCAAGAAACTGAATAAACTGGGAATGTTGCAAATTCTTCAGCCACATGAAAAATGCCAAGACCACTTTGAAAGCATGAAGGAAAAAATTATGAAATTAAGAACAAAACACTTAACATTCATTAACATTTAAAATACATAACCTGGAGAGACAAGGCTGACATGGGTTTGATCCTGGACATCCCATATGGTCCCCAGAGCCTTGCCAGGAGTGATCCCTGAGCACAGAGTCAGAAGTAAGCCCTGAGCAATGCTCAGTGTGGCCAAAAATAAGCAAGAAACAAAAAAGTAAAAGCACATGTCTAGAAGGCAGGAGGCCTCTTGTTTAATCCCAGTACTACCTGCCACCCCTAACCCCACAGATGCCTTTTAATAAAAATTATGTGTATAATACATATATACACAGAGAGCGAAAGAGTATAGGGAGTAACTTGCCTTACGTGAAACTGATCCCAGAACCACACATGGAACCATGAGCATTGATAGGAGTGGTCCCCCCAAACCCAAGGATTTAAAAATAAAATATACATAAACATAACTAAGAGTATGAAAACGGTTTGTGTTGAGTCTATTTGAGATCCCTTTCCCAAACTACTAAGCAAAGGAGACAGATTTCTGCTTCTAAGAAAAAAAAATGGTTTTTTTTCCTAACTGTATACTACATGTGCTTTCAGTTTAATAAAAAGTAGGACAAAGTGAAAAACAGGTGCCTCTACAGATGGAGTATGCTAAACACATGTAACACCTCTGATAATGCTGAGTCCTCTTCTCTCTCTTTTTGGAACTTAAAACATCCCTAAAACCTGCGTTTTCAAATATTGCTAAATATTTAGAGTCTCAAGGATGAGGTTCATTATTTTGCACAGTAACACATCCTGAAATAATATTTCAGGCTAATTTTTGAAGAACTGCAATTGATATCTTTTCCATATATACTTAACCTCCTACAGATTTATTTGATTCTCAATAATTACTATTCTCTGGTAAAAGGCATATGTTATTATAGTACACTGTGCTCCCACAAGCTGTCCATTCGGTGTATTTTAATAAATCTCTGCCAGAGCTGTATAAATTTGATCCTGTTTAAATTTAATAAGGATCAGAATATATCAAAGCACAAATACCCATGGGAGAAATAGATATTTTGCATAGTTATTGAATGGCCTATTCAGGGATACAATATGTAAGACCCAGACCATCAACCTTGAATTAAAAAGAGAGATTAATGTGTTCCAAGCTAGCTACTTGTTAAATAACATGCAAAATTAGTATTTAATAAAACATCTTCTCTATATTGCTACTAATGGTATCAGTTCTAATACAGCTTTAGTATCAATATTCCCATACAAAATTTTAATATTTACAAGAATTGTCACCACATATTTCTCAAATATCTACATTTACTTTGATAAATGCAATACTAGCAACACTATTTGGCACAGAGATGAATAATAGCCTGTAGTAATTTAAAATTGGGAGCTTAATGTCCATCTGAATAATATAAAGGGAAAGAAAAACTACTTTACTGGGTATATTTTTCACAGATTTCAAGCGTGAACAATGAACTGATTTTCCGAACATTCTCTTCCATGGTAGGATGTGTTTCTGATTTGAATCACATTTCAATGATCATTAATATTCTGTGGTTGAATGAATTATTTCATTTTTTTCTACCAAAATGTACACTTGAGTGTAAATACAAAGGACAAATGACTAATGAGCTTGAATTTAGAAGCCAAAGGAAGATATAGAAGGGAAAATGTCAGTTAGAGAAAAATCCTTCCTCATGGCTTATGGGACAACTATTGCCAAGCAGATCAAAGGGAAACAGTATCACTCAAGGCATGTAGGGCTCCTCTAGCACTAAGGCTCAACTGCCTTGAGTTATGTACAAATGAGGCTACAAATTGTTTAAAGCCCATGAAACCTACATGAGCTGGTGCATGTTATATTGCCAACCGTACCTAGTTACTCCCACTTTCATCTCTATTCAACTAGGAATCTAAGAAGCTGTTCATTCATCACACGATTTGATGAAATACACCATCAATTTACCTACCATGATCCATTAGCTAGCCTTCCCAGAAGACTAGGTCTATTCTCAGGGAGCTGGTTAACTGGTGACCAAACCTCCCATCAGAGTACACCCAGCTCCCTGATCTGGCCAACTGTATTGTGTGTGTGTGTGTGTGTGTGTGTGTGTGTGTGTGTGTGTGTGTAAGAGAGAGACTGAGTTTCTGATTCTTATCTCTCTACCATTTCTGGATCTCTGTGCTTCTGAATTCTACAAATAGAAATAAGTAAATAAGTAAATTCTAATTAAGCAGAAGAAAATAACTAACCATATTTACACTGAGAATACAAGCCTTGCCACCACCTCGGCAACATAAGTAGTCACAACTGTTACGGCACACTCAGTTTCTTATCCTCAGGCAGTAAAGACTGAAAGCCAAGGACCTGAGACTTAAACAGCCAAATTCTTAAGAAATTTTGAGTAAATGAAGGAGGGGGCAGGGATTTGGGAATCTTTGGAGTCTCCAAGGGAAAATGAAAAAGAAAAAAAAAATTATATTTTCTTAACTAGGGTGGATAGGTCTGCATTTTGCATTAAAGCAAAGCAGGTTGGTAAGACAAAGAGGATGGAGAAGAGCAAGATTTTGTTTATTGCTTTGTTCTTTGGAGGGGGAGGGCACATCTGGTTGTGCACTAGATTTACTCCTGGCTCTGTGTTCAGGGATCACTACTAGTGATGCTCAGCGTACCATATGCAGTGCAGGGGATAAATCCAGGTCAAGCACGTGCACTCTACCCACTGTACTATCTCTCTGGCTCCAATAATAGGATGCTTGAGTGGATTAGCTTCTGTATGGTCAAGGTGCATATTCTAGGCCTATTGGGAATTTTTCTCCGGGACCATTCTCTTTCTATCTCACTCTATCTCTCTCCCTCCTCTTCAGATATCACTAATCCAATGACATGTACACAGAGCCAATGGTCCTGAAAACTGGAGATGGTTGCAAATATTCGTGGTCAGATACCCCCAATGTTATGAAGTCCAAGTACGTAAAATCCCAGTATAAAAAGTGCATGAGCAATTGGCACATTTTTAAATCCTGAAACAGTATCTCTGAATCCATTTGAAAACTGGCTCTTGGTTGAGTATCTTCAGATTTCCGATAAAATTAGGAAAACTTCTTGGACAATCATTTTCCTTAGAAGCTTTGCTTTTAAAAGATCAAGTGCAGGGGCAGGACAAGTGCCTTCTTTTAGGCAAAATATAGTAATCATGAAACAAACAGATGCAACCATTGCAGGCTGTGTCTAGCAAGCAAAAGCTGAGAAATCCCATTAGACGTTATGTTTGTTCTGCAAGTGTTAATATACTCACCTCAAATTTCATCTTGTCATCTAAAATCAGTGTCTGCCAAATTTCAATTATGCTTATACTTTTATGAATTTTGTCAATTAAAGTACGCCCACATCGTTCCTTATCTAAAATCTTGAGGCCAGATGTGTTTTACAGTGGAGTTTTTCAGATTTAGAGAAGTGATAGTATATTTCACTTACTACATCCTACCTCACTGTCTGGGGCAGGACCCTGAAATCAAACCCATAAATATTTCTACAGCAAAAAATGTGAATTTAGAATTTAAAAAAAACTCACAAATACCCACAAATATTAAATTCCACTTCTGCAGTGAACATGCTGTCATTAACTTAAATATTTTGACTTTTCACAACTTTTTGATGTTGGAAAATATGGATAGGTATATGACCTATAACTTCTCTGTAACTAACCATCAATATAAAAATGATTGTGTTTTTCAATTAACCAATGGAAACTTTACAGCCTAAATGGTAACTCCTCCTGTCTCTTTCCCTCCACTTTGCTCCTCTTTCATTCCTTCATCTTCTCCCTTTCTAGAAATCTCTTTCCCTATCTCTTGATCTTTATTTTGAAAAAGAAAGATTAGCAAGCACTTGGTATTAACAACATTTAGCAACAGAATTTTCTCACTGATGTAATAAGAACTGTCTAAAAAAAAATACTATCCTCCCGTTGTTCATCTATTTGCTCAAGCTAGCCCAGTAACGTCTCCGTTTTTCAGACTTCTTGTTACTGTGTTTGGCATATCAAATGCATCACAGGTAGCTTGCCATGCGGGCCAGATACTCTCAGTAGCTTGCCAGGATCTCCAAGAGGGGCGGAGGAATCGAACCTGGCTCAGCTAGCCTGGCTGCACGCAAGGCAAACACCCTATTGCTGAGCTATCGCTCCAGCGGAAGTGGAAAGGAAACACCTTCAATGTAATTCAACATGGTTTCATGACACATTCTTGTAGTTAAACATCAAATCACTTCCTCCCAATGGTAGAAGTTCACCATGACCCAGCTTCCTCTGGGCCTCACCACTCCACTCCAGTGTGTGCATGGTCCCTACCAACCCCAGCTTCTCAGTCAGATGTTAGAAAGCATGATACTCAGCTAAAAAGAAACTCTAGTTTTGTAGGACCACAGAGGAGCAGGGAATGTTTCATTCATCATAAATCCATTCTCTTTATCAATTAAATATTTCCAGTCTCTCTGTGCCAGCTCGCATGGAGGACACTGCAATCAACTAACATGCAAGTAAAACTGCATGAATTAGTTGTGCGTGCACAGCTCCACAGGTTGCGAGGACATTCTCCCCAATAGCCCTCAATGCCCCTTGATCCCTTTGAGGTGGTTTCCAAGCAACGGTGTTCAAATTTAGATACCCTGACAGCAGCAAAAGAATCTCTGGAAACCTGTCAGAAATGCAAAATTTTGACCCTATCCCAAACCAACTCTTACATGCATTACTCGACAATCTGGACTGAAATGTAAGTATATGCGAGGGGTGGGGGAGGAGAGGTAGGAGAGGGGAATGTGGCCAC
This sequence comes from Sorex fumeus, assembly GCF_029834395.1. NCBI lineage: Eukaryota > Metazoa > Chordata > Mammalia > Eulipotyphla > Soricidae > Sorex > Sorex fumeus. Next base: position 34,837,339 of record NW_026606179.1, read on the forward strand.
ACAATGCAGAACTCAGGGCTCTGTGCTCAGGTATCACTACTGGCAGGGCTCAGAGGACTCTATGTAGTACCAGGGATGGAGCCCATGTCAACCACCTGCAAGGCAAGCACCCGACCTAATTGCTATACTATCACTCTGGCCCCCAACAATCTGGATTTTAATAAGCCCTACAGTTGCTTCTTATGCGCATTATAATTTGAGAAATATGGCAGTACAAAACACATGGTCTGGAATCAACCTGTTGGATTTAAACCCCAGATCTAATACTTCATAGCCTGTAACCTTGAAGGAATGATTTCATCTAGCCATAACTCTATTTCCTCATCTGTTAATTGGGATGTAACAGTGCTTAACTTACAAAATTGTTAAAGATTAAAGATTAATTTTATAAGTAATGTAAATGCTTAGAACCCTTCTGAAAATATGTAATATTTCTCAAATATTAAAATCATTCTATATAAGCTACATAAAGCTTCTACCTCCAGTTAGCAATGTATTTTGTTTTCCCAATCAATAAAGACATCTGATAAGTATCTTCATGGAACACTTAGAATTGAGTTCATAAGAATTCCCAGGTCAACTTCAGCAGAGAGAGCCAAATAACTGCCCACAGACCCTATATAATCTTTAAAGAGTTTTGAACCCGTTGGCAAATCATAGAACCAAAATTTCTGATTCCCCTTGAAAAATCAGGTGTCCAGACAATTTCCTAGTGCTACTGACCTACAATTCCTTAGCACTACTGTTCTTCAGTCTCAAACTGTAACCATGCTTTCAGTAAGTATGAAGTCCCCCCTCTCTATAGTCTTCAGTAGGTCAATTACAGTCATGCTGGGGTCCATGACATATGAGTCAATGAGTTCTGTCTGCCTTCAAACTCTAAGATATCCAATATGTTTTCTCTGGCTAGGATGACTACCCACCCCAAGAACAGATCTTTCATGCTACAATGGGAGGATAACAGTGAGTTGGCCACCTCTTCAATGCAGATGGCCCCCAAATCTATATTTTCACATCGTATTTCTGATATTCTAGTCTGGTCCCCATTCCCAACCATCATAAAGAATATTTGCAAATCACACTTCTTCCACAAAAAGAAAAAATCTTCTGATAGTCCACAAAATCTTCTGGTATTTTCTCTGGCTTTCCTCTCAGAGATCCCGGCAGCTACAGAGAGTGTCTCACTCGCACAACAGAGCCTGGCAAGCTCCCTGTGGCATATTTGATATGCCAAAAACAGTAACAACAAGTCTCGCAATGGAGATGTTACTAGTGCCTGCTCGAGCACATAGGTGAACAACAGGAGGACAGTGCTACAAAGAGTTCTTGATTGTCTCTACTGCAACAGGCATTGTTCTGGGCAATGGAGATAAAGCAATAAAAACACGAGACAAAACAAGGTTCTGTTCTAGCTAGGGGGAGAGGTAGACCAAGTGTACCTCTCTGTACCTGACTGTACCAACAGTCTGTTTTAAGACAAACACTTTGAGAGGGAGAAAGAAAAAAGAAAAAGGGAGGGTGGAGAATAATAACAGAAAGAGTTAATTTTAAATAGAGAAGTCATAAGAAGTCTCCCTGGGGACATAAAGGACATTTGAGCAAAGACCTTGAGCCAGAAGAAAGGCAAAAGATTAAAATAAGTGGAGAAACAGAAATTGGAGTAGATTAAACCAAAGTTCCCGACCTAACAAAAGTAGTTAGGCTTTACAGGTGGTAACAAGAAAGCAGGAAGGTGGTGGGCATGAGACACATCTCAGAGAAACAGTACAGGAGAGCTGAATTAGCATTTTAAGGCTTTACAGGCCTTTCTGTACTTTGGCTATGCCATGAACAACCAGAGAGCTGGGGAAGAGGAGTAATAGCAGTACTGGGACCGAGATCAATGACTTTTCTACAATAGTCATCAACATTTAGTAGTTGTTTTCTTCACATCCAAACTAAGTCAGTTAAAGGAAACTAGATCCATCCCCTACCTTCTGTAATTTCAGCATCCTTCCCATTGAAGACAGAAACCACATTTAACATCATTCGGTCCTTTAACAACAAAGACTGAAATAGAATCAAAGAGAAAGACTTACCTCTGTTCATCTACTGGGATTTATGTACTACAAGGCAAATATGCTATTTCGCTGGAATATTTGTGTTTATGAAGACATTCTGATGAAGGATACTTTTTTTTCAGTTCATGAAATTTTCAACATAAAAGAACCTTGAATTCCTACTTTGAAATCCATTGTGCCATTTTTATTCTGCCTGTATTTTAATATAGCATCAATATTTAACTACTCATTAAATGAAGTGTGACTTTTATAGTGAAAATGTCAGTCTTTGCAGTTCATTAAATTCATTTAAAGTATAGCTGCTTGATATTTTTTTCCCCTGGAAGAATAAAAGGACTATGAATTGAAGGCATAAACTTTAAATTTAAGCATGTGTTTGCTTCAAAATTAACATTCAGGAAGTGGAACATTACTCATAAGATTGAGGGACTGTTTTCACCTTCCTGTGCTTTACTCAGAGAATGTCGTCTTTATAGAGCAGAGGACTGTTTATCACAGTTGGATAGGACCAGTGTAATGTCACTGTGGACATTAAGATGTCATAAGCTATTATGAATCTCTAAAATTCTGCATGTAGTATTAAAAAAACATTATCTTTAACTGTGGCATCAGAAAAAAATACACCCTGGAAGATGTGAAATTTAATAACTTGCTGAATCCAGTAGGGCCTAAAAGTGGTCTATTTTGGTTTTTAAAAATAATTTTGATACGACATGAGATTGCCTGAAAGAAAAGGATATATTAAAGATGGAGTTTTGAGAAATGAATTCAAATGAATTTTTTAGATGTTTGCAATTCTTCCTAAAATTACTATGATTTACATGGATGGAGCAGTAAATGCAAATGATTTCAAATCACCACGGGTACGTGTACATGATTACAAAGTCTCTTAATGAGATTCTGCATTCACTGAACAAGACATAAAGGAAACGAAGGCTCCACGCCTTTCCTTTTCCCACCCAGGTCTCCAAGGAACTGTGCTCTCATGAAAAGCACACGGCCAGTCCTCTTCTGGTCCCTTTCCTTCCTCTCACATCACTCATGTTCCAAAGGAGAAATCCAACTAAGGCCCTAGAAGTGTGCTGAGCTTAAAGTGTCTCAAATACAAAGCCCAAACTTGGAAACATGTCAAGCAAGATGTTTGCAAACCCGGCCTCAGCCACCTTTCTGCATCTCCCTTTGAGCAGCCCCATTTTCTGCCTCTGTGGGACACTGTTTCTTCCCTTTGACATACTCACTCAGTGGTCTTCTATTAAGGTAAAATCCTTCCCCCAGAGTTCCTTTAGCTAGATTTGAAATTATTTTCAAATAAAGCCAATTTTGTTCTATTCTGATTTCACAAATCCAACAGACAAGACATTTCAGAGGAAATCTATAGAAAAGAAGAAAGGTAGTTTGGGGTTGAGTTTGTTTTTTTTTTTTAAACACACCCCAGGTTTTGTATTTGATGGTTCTGTACCTAATCGGACACAGTTGATCCAATAAGCAGCAAAGGTTTCTGATGAAACACAAAGATGGGACTGGAGCGATAGCACAGTGGGAAAGGCATTTGCCTTGCACGCAGCTTACCCGGGTTTGATTCCCAGCATCCCATATATCCCATATGTCCCCCCCACCTATCACAATTATCTCTGAATTATTAGAGATAATTCCTGAGTGCAGGGTCAGAGGTAACCCCTGTGCATAGTCAGGTGTGATCCAAAAAGAAAACAAAACAAAAAAAGCACAAGGGATGACACATGTGTTTATAAACACCATGGGAATCCATCTGAAGAAGTGTGGAGGTTGTTTTGGTTCTTTTCCTGTAAGCCTTCCTACTAGAAAGAAGTTTCCATTTCCTTATCTGGCATCTAGAATGCCTATCTAAATTACTAAGATAGAAGAGCACACAAAAAAGTAAAATAATGAATAGATTTATAAGGGAGGGATTTAGCCAGTTGCTAAGAAGCGTACATCCTGCCATCACTAACTTGACCAGCTATACCTAGAGGTGTAAATGCTAATTACAAAGCACTGAAGCTGTCAAGCATTCATCACTTGAACCCAAGTTGTTGAGTTTGCTGAGTTTTGTTTTGCTTTGTTTTTGTTGTGAGGGATAACAGGGGCATAAAATACAAGGGCAGTAACTAAAGAGAGGAATTGTTCTCATGCTCCCTTGCACTATTACGAATTCCACTGGAAAAAAATTCCTCCAGAGTCCCACAAAATTAAGGTAAATGTGTGCAAACACACAAATGTACACACATATCCCTTATAACATTTTCAAATATTTTGCCCACTTTGTTCCCCTATTACAGGGAAGAGTAGTATTACCATAATAAAAATCCAAAAGGAAAAAGAAACAAAAGATGTAACACAAAACCATTTTTAAAAGCCCAAAGGACCAAAGAGATAGCTCAAATGGCTGAACACATGCAAGCAGGAGGCCTGGCTTCAATCCTGGCCACCTCATGGCCCCCTGGATGGAAGCAACCCTTGAGCACTGCCAGTTATGGTCCCCAAAAGTGCCCAAAACTGCAATATTTACTCCTATACTTAAACATTAAAATATTGATGTGTTGATAAAGAATGAAATGTGGGTTTTTTCTTATTGAGATCTTCCAGAATTAGCTTTGCAAAAACTTCTCATTATCTAAAGTAGCTATTTTTATGAGAATTTCTCACTGCCTCTCCAACATTCTCTTCAACTTCAGAGGTCTCATTCCTTTTTGCCCAAATTTGTAGTTCCCTAAGTTAATTTATCTCAAAACAATCTAATCATCTACAACCTACTAAAAGAGAATGGAACTGTTTTCTCCATAAATCTATTCACTGAGATGCTACCAAGCCTGGAATGTCTAGGGAAAGATTCGATAATCAAGAGAGAAATGAGCTGCAGAAACTCAAAGAGAACAGAATAGCCAAGGCAGGAGATTACGAAGCCAGGAGATGAGGGCTCAGTGAATTAAACATTCTTAAGCAGACTTACATACATAATGAATTGGTCAATTCTGTCCAGTGTTTCTGAAAGAGATTACCCTTCCAACAAGCCAAATGAGTGTTCAAGGATGGTAGCGCGGATGGATTCCCGAACAAAATAAGTGTTAATCACTTTATCTCCCCAATCTTTTTTTGTGAGGAAGAGCAACTTTTTATTTCCATAAAGCCTTGAAATCTTTGGCGGGCAGGGAATGGGGGTTGGGGAAGGCTGGCCAGAGGATGCAAACAATGAAGTCCCTGAAAAGGGGGATTTCCTGACAATAAAACCCTGATCAGAGGCAGAGAAGGGACACTCACTGTTGTCCATGGTACTCCCGCCTTTCTTTGAAATTTCCAGGCATGGTGGAGGGGGTGGGGGTTGGGGGTACGGTAACAACTGCCCTAAGAAAGATCAACCAGGTAGGTTTTAAGATTAACCACATGGGAAACTCTGGACTACCAATCTACATCATAGAATTTGCTCTTTTAAGCACACTGCTACAAGCTTTCCTAAGACATCCAGTCAGTTGGTCAAACGACATGCAAAAGAACCAGTCAATGAAACCCTGAAGCAAAGGACACTGAATAATCCTATAAAATCCTGTAACTACACAGGTTTTGAGATTTTCTTACACATCAGGCACAGCACTGGGTAAGGCAACTATAGCAGCAAACAAAATTTGCATCGTTGTTCTCTGAAAGTCCATTTGGCAGGACAAATGTTCCTGAAAATGCCTATGCATGTCATGTCCTATTAGTAACCATGCCAGAAATATTGGAGAATGAACAAGTGAAGCCATCTGAAATCGGGAATCACATGACTAAAACATAAAGAAATAACTAACCACATGCACTGTGCATAATGGAACAGAAAATAATCAACTTCTGTGTGTCCTCCCCTCAAAATAAGATAAAAATGGAGTAAGAGATCTGAATCTTTGACCTCTGGAGTCTGCTATTTTGGCACAAGCACAGCACCAAATCAGTCCATAAGGATGCTTAAACACTTCATTCCAAATAGCTTTGTAACTAACTTGTTTCAAGCACCTACAGATGCAGGAGAACATACTTAAGCCAATTCCTAGGTCAAGGACAGTTAGTTCTTCTAATGAATATCAAGCTTCTCTTCTCAATCTACTGTATCACAAAGCTTTGCAAATTCAAAAGATATTTTTACGGAACAGAGAGAATTGCAAAGTGGAAATCAGAAGAAAGGAAACAGTTGGCAGGTGTCAGGTGCAAAGACAAGTATAGATTCTCTAACCTGGTCCAGGAACCTCCTTCCCTGGCAACTGTCTGTGCCTCAGAATGGACGTTGGTCCTTTTAGCTATTCTAAGGAACGCAGAGTGATGGAAGCTCCTTTTAGACTCATCAGGCCTAAGAAAAATAACTATCCTATATTTAGATAAATGCCCTTTGTAACAAAGGAGTAACTCATCCCAGTTAGCACTTTCTAAATGGAAGATCCATAAAAGTTTTCCAAGATAGTCCTCTAGCTGGGGCCGGAGTGATAATAGTACAGCGGGTAGGGTCCATGCCGTGCATACAGCCAACTGGGGTTCAATTCCCAGAATCCCATGTGATCCTCTGAGTAGCCAGGAGTGATTCCCGAGTGCAGAGCCAGGAGTAACCCCTGAGCATCTGTGGCCCCAAAACAAAGCAAAACAAATCAAACCAAATATTCCTCTTGTTCAGTGTTTCTCAATTTCAATTTTGCTTCTGCTGCAGGAATATCTTGTATACCCAGGGAGGCTGCTAAACTTCTTCAAGTGCATGAAAGAGTCCCACACCAGAGAATTATCTAGGGACAAACTTCAACCATGCCAAGCTGAGAAGTTGCTCAGGTTACATATTAATCAATAAAGAGGTGGTTCCTCTAATCATGCTCAAGTTGTAACAATCTCTTATTTCAGTAGTTAAAATATTGGACTATTATGAGGCAAAATCCTTCTCTCAGAGTCTATATTAGCAGCCTACACAAATGTTAAACAACTCACCTAATCTTAGGATAGCAGCAACTATCTGAGAATTACGCTGATAACAACTAACTTTAATGAAGGTTTAAGACAAAGAATGTCACAATGAGTATTTGCAACTACTCTTTGTGGTAAATAGCATTATTTTTTTCTCCATACAAAAAGCTGGAGCAATAGCACAGTGGGTAGGGTGTTTGCCAGGTTCGATTCCTCCATCCCTCTCAGAGAGCCCGGCAAGCTACCGAGAGTATTCTGTCCACATGGCAGAGCCTGGAAAGCTCCCCGTGACATATTCACACAATCACAAATCATCCTGTTATTCGTCGATTCCTCGAGCAGGCCCCAGTAACGTCTCCTTCATCCTAGCCCTGAATTATATTCGAGGCTCTTTAGGAGAATGAGACCCATCATTGTTACTGGTATTTGGCACATTGGGTACGCCACGGGGAGTTTGCCAGACTCTGCCATGTGGACAGGCTACATTAGGTAGCCTGCCAGTTTGTCAAAGTAGGAATGAGATGTCATAATAGGATGGGGATGGAGAGATAGCACAGCAGGTAGGGCGTTTGCCTTGCACGCAGCCAATCCGGGTGACATATTCAATATGCCAAAAACAGAAACAAGTCTCACAATGGAGACATTACTGGTGCCCGCTCAAGCAATGAACAATGGGGGACAGTGCTACATACAGCAAACTTATTTATTACATGGAGTAATTCTAGGTAGTAGGGTGGGCTCACCAGCCCCTAGAATGTATGTTCTATGGAGCACTATATTCTCTTTTTCATTCACGAGCATCCATGAGAGTAAGATCCTGGCTTGAAAGATGAGGACATTGAGATACTGAGGAAAGTTCTGGAGATCATAGAGCTGGTAAGTCATCCTCCTCATTGCTCCATGCGGAGTCATCAGAATCCTTCAGACCTCTATGTCTAACTTTAGATACAGAGCACTTATGAGGGAGGCATGAGTCAGGCTATCTTTTAAAGTTACTAAAAGTTTTTCACTTTTTAGGAAGCTGACTACAAACAAAGCAGTGAGTCCATGACAACAGCATCATGAGTCACCTTCAAGCACTCTAAGAAGGTGGCTGGTTTTCCAGGAGGTTAACAGTTCTGGTCACAGAAGTGGGACTCACGTTGCAGTAGGCAGGCTTCCCCACACTAGCAGGACACTTCTCAAAGGACATATGTGTGGTGTGTGCAGCAGCTCTTACCAACCATAAGGGAGGGCATGAAAAGTCTGTGCAAACCTGCCAACACTTTGCACTGATCCAATGCACAATCCCTCCTTTACGATGTCAAACTGTCCTTAGCATATCTTCATGTAAAATTAAAGGCACATCTTGCTCAATACCTGATAGAGATGTGTTTGGGGCTTGACGTAGATTTACAGGAATTTTCACCTTTTGAACAATAAGAATTCAGATATTGAAATCTCAGACATGCACCAATTTTCTTATTTTTATTATTTCCACGGGTTCTAAAATTGTCAGGGAAATAGCCTATAAAGAACAAATTACAGCAACTTCTATAAATTGAGAATGACATCCATTCTTTCAAAGGAATATGTCCAGGTTGGGGTTGAATAGGACATTGTTAGTTTTACAATACTGATTTAAGGAGGGGCTGGAGCAATAGCACAGTGGTAGAGTGTTTGCCTTGCCCTCAGCCAGCCCGGCCGAGTCGGGTTCGATTCCTCCACCCCTCTCAGAGAGTCTGGCAAGCTACCAAGAGTATCTCGCCCGCATGGCAAAGCCTGGCAAGCTACCTGTGACGTATTCAATATGCCAAACACAGTAACAAGTCTCAAAATGGGGACGTTACTGGGCCCACTCGAGCAATTTGATGAGCAACGGGAGAATAGTGTTTGTTGTTTGTTTGTGATTTAAGGAGACAAATATTTTAAAGTGGAAATTTCCCTAGTTGAAAGATACACAAAGTATTCTTTAAACTATATAAACATATTCATCATACTCATAAGGACTTTAAGTATATATTCAGAACCTGCTTGTCTCCATACAAAATAATAATAATAAGACTTACAAGATCAAAGTAAAGAAAAATTAAAATTGAAAGAACAGTGAAGTTAAGATGCCCTGAACATAGGACTAGAGTTTACTCTCTTGGATGAGGTGGATGGGTTTCAGGTTGAACTTCAAGATTCCTGGCAGTTAATGCAAATAACTGAGAATGAGAAGGTCAAAAGTAACCAGAAGAGGGGGCCAGAACAATAGTACAGTGTCAGGGTGTTTGCCTTGCATGCGGCCAACCCAGATTTGATCCCTGGTATTCCATATGGTGCCCAAATCCCTCCAAACATAATCCCTGAAAAGTCAAAATCCGTGAGCACTGAGTATCACCCAGTCCAGCGAAGAAGGGAAAAAAAAGCCAGAAGATCAAACTAAATGATTTTTATAGCTCTTCCTGATATAATAACCTAAGACTTTCTAGTTGATCATGGTTTTCTTTTCTTTTTTTAAAAATCATTTTTATTTTAGTGAATCCCCATGAGATAGACTAACAAACTGGCATGATTATGTTTCGGTCATACAATGTTCAAGTACCCATCCCTCTACCCATGCCCATTCTCCATCACCAATATTTCTAGTATCCCTCCCGCCACCCCTACCCTTACTTCCTCCCACCCCCAACCTCTGTGGCAGGCACATTCCCTCTGACTCCCTCTCTCTCTCTCTCTCTTTCTGGGTTAATCATGGTTTTAAGAGTGATGATTAGTAACATTTGTAAATTGAACACCCAAAAGAGAAATGATGCTCTAAAAACAAGATTCAATATTCTTAATTCAAAAGGAAGCCTTAAAAATATGCAATTCAATGGAGTACCCCAAGCTACTGTGGAGTGGTATATAAAACCTGCATCACAGCCCTCAGCTTCCTCAGCTACACAAACCTCACACTGATCTCAGTCATCCACATACACAGAGTCATGCTCTTGTTCAGATCACCTGCCACCCCCACATCTTGCAACAAAGTTTTCTTAAAAGGACTACACATACGGCTGAGACTTCAAGATCATAATTTCTGATTAAGACACCACAGGACAAAACGCTAGATCAATAACTAGGTATGAGAACAAATTTTATCAGCAGGAAAGAATCTTTTCCAAGAAAGCTGAATTTTAATGTATGGGGCTGTTTTAAAAGGGAGAGAAATAAGGGGTTGTCTATCATCTAAGGCATCTATTATCTAAGGGTTGAATTTAATTCTTTCTTCTTATTTTTCATGAAGCAAAACAGATTTAAATAAATTTACTCAGAGGAATGCAGGGGAAAGGAAGAGAGAGAAAGATGTATTCGAGAGAACATGGACCTCTCCAGAGGGGAAAAAGCTGAGAATATAACTCTTATGTTGAGATGTGGGCCCATCATCAGGGTAGAGAATGAAACTTGATCCATTCTTTTTTTTTAAATATTCTTTTCCGGGGTAGAGTGATAGTATGGTGGGGAGGGCATTTGCCTTGCACGTGGGTGACCCAAGTTCGATCCCTGGCATTCCATATCATACATTTCCCATATACCCCCAAGCACTGCCAGGAGTAATTCCTGAGTACAGAGCCATGAGCATTGAGCATTGCTGGGTATGACCCAAAAAGGTAAAAGAAAAAAATTCCTTTTCCTAAGGACAAAAGAAAAGGAGATAAGTAATGGAAGAACGGGGGTCAGGTCTATGTTTATATTGGTGATGTGAGTGATATACAGCAATATACCAATACAGCAATATACCAATAACATAAAAACATGACATATAAGCTTCTACCATCAAGCTTTGTAACATTCCCTGTCAAGATGGGGAGAGGGATGGCGGTAAGACAGGGGATAGGTATGGAAACAGGTAATACTGTATGGGAACACTGGAAGAGGGAAGTTGACACTGGTGATAAGACTGGTGTTGAAATATTATATGCTTAAAACTCAACTATCAACTTTGTAAATCATGATTCTTTATAAATAAAATTATAAAAGAATAAAAATGAAAAATAAACATTCAAAACCTCATTCTCCTCCCCTTCCCAAAAAATAAAAAATCCTTCTCTCCACACCAGATGCTGTTTCTGGCCTGCCTCTCTCTGTAACAATCTTCTCCATCACTCTGAGCCATAGTCACTTGTCTTCTATAATCACTATTCTTCTCACTAGTCTATCAAAATTCCTTTAGCTTGATTTGGTTTGCCTTCACTTGGTTTCTGCCTTGAACACCCACAGATTTCTCCCTAACAAGCCTGCAGACTCAATAAATGTAGAGGATGGAATGGCATAAATTGCAACCCTCCATGTTATACCTGCTTGAGGGAGAGTATTTCCAAAAGTCTAAGTTTGAAGAGGAGCTCTGATGATCAAAGCAGTATAGATCATAACTAGTGTTTTCTAGAATTCTGAAACAAGGAATAAAAGGGCAAATCTAGTATAGAGTCTGACCCCATTCATAATTAGAAACCTGTTAAATCAGAGAGACTATTTGAGAATTATTAGTATAGAGGAGTGCAATTCTGCTACCAAGGAAGTTTTTTACTATCAACAACTGGCCTTTGAGGAACATGTGAAAGAGTGATTTTAAATTAGTATTTTCAGAAACTACTAATACCTCTAAGTAATGTGCAAAACTATTAAGACAGACTACAAAGACATTGGTCTATAACCAATGCAATAACCCACAGCAAAACTCTAACATTTAAGAAACCTCACCAGATTTTCTCTAAGGATTTTGCTTTTGCTTCATGTGGTAACTTTGATACTTGATATGGAGAGTCTTTGCTGTCACAACATAATAAAGACACAACATAAATATATCCTGTAGGCAGCAGGATGTATTTGTATCTATTATGCATAGATTAATTTCATGTTAATAACATTAATTTTTTAAATATGTATACTTTGGGCATATGGATTTTTTTTATCAACTACAAGCAGTACAAGGCTATCTTACACATTAGTTATATAATTTTAAAAGTGAGTCAAGGTAAAAAAAATAAGTAACTATTTATACCGATGGTAGCTAGATATGGCCAAAGTGAAGGTTATAAGACTGAAAAAGAACTGCTACAAATCAAGACATGAGTGTGTGTTTTAAAAAAGAAAATGACAGCTTATAAGGTATTCTTTGGAGGAAGTGGAGCACAGATTAAATTGAAGGTGGAAAATATAAAGTAGAATCGAAGAAGAACCATTTCTCTAGCAGAGGCTGAATTATGATAGACTAGATGAGGGTGTTAGGGATAAGGAAAAAAAGACGAGTAAAAGAGAAGGATGGGGAAATGAGGATGACACAATGATCTTTGTACTGAGAAGAGGAAAGGCCCAGTGATCAAAATGAGCTTTTGGTACACAGAAAGGTTGAGGGAAGGGCTGGAGAGAGTGCACAGTTAGGTTAGGGTGCTCGCCTTACAACACTATCAACCTATGGGGCCTCAATTCCAGCACTCCATATGGTCCCCAATACCCCTTCAGGAATGCAGAGGCAAGAGCAAGCCCTGATCACTGGTAGGTCTGAGAAAGTTTGGAAAAAGGGAGGGAGGAAAAGCATGACAAAAGGTCAAGAGGAACTCGGGAGGTAAAGGCAGTGCAGGTTTCCTTATAGTTCACACTGGACTTGAACTGATGGCGGATAGAAAGACAACCCCTATAGGAAATGTAGGTGAATCTTAGGTGAAGATTTAAGATATTGGGGCAGGTTGCAAATACAGACACAATTCTTCACACCTCCTAGATCCATGTTCCTTTGTAATATGATTGTGTAGCCCTTCCTATTTCTTCTCCCACAAATATGGACTCCTTTTATGACTTGCTTTGGGTCAGCTAGATGTTGTAGAAGGAACACTGTAATACTTTTGAACCTTAGCTCAAAAGTCAAGAGCTCGTATATATACCTCAGCATGCTGGAAATGAAGAACTACATACAGGAGAAATGAGATAGCTTAACAGGCATCCAGCCTTCATTAGCAAACTCCCCAGCTGACCTGGGATGGGCAGCACACACAAAAGGGAATGCAGCTAGAACACCTGCAACTGCGAGTCCAAGATGTATTGCTGACTTGCAGAAGACCATGCAAAATGCACCGTTTGTTTTAAATCACAAGGTTAGTTTTTATATGCAGCAACAGATGAATGATACAACACAACAACAGGAAACCACTATAGGCAGAATCCACATAGAAAAAGAATCCACATGCAAAGAAAAAACAAATAAATACTAAACAAAAGAGCAAGACACCAAACTTAAAGAGAATATTTCCCACTGCCCGTGATGATGAGGAGGGAGGGCAGCAGACTGGAGGAGGGACCAAGAGTTAGGAGAAGCTTTTTGATATAAAATATTATGGAGCAGATACATGGGAGAGAGGGAGATTTTAAAAAAAAAAAAGGAAGCCATAGAATGGGCAATTGCTAGCACACCCCAAAACTTGAAGCAGTGTCTAGACTGAAGAAGGCACCCCATGTTCTTGCATGAATTAAGTATGATCTGACAAGAGAGAGCTGACTATACAGAATATAAAGTTTTAGTAATGTAAGAGAGCATAGAATGCAGGGTGATCATGTGTAAGGAGATCATAGACATGGAGCCCAAGGTAACCCAGGACTTGCTAGCAATGCCAACTCTCAGGCCCATGCTTCATCTTGAAAGTCACTCAATTTCACGTATCCTTTCAAGGCCCCAGGGATCACCAAAGTCTCAAGTGTCCATTTGCTGCTGACACATCTCCTACAACCTCCCTAACACTTGTAAATCTCTTTTTGCAAGACAGAGCAGAGCTTTAGGGAAGCAAGGTCTCAGGTGAGCTTTCAACACTCCCCTATATTCCCAGCTATACTCCCCATGTGTTTATTTTTAGGATTGTCTTCTTTGTATGCAAAGTGATAGCATGTTCCATTGGTGGCAGTCTTCATTTTACATGAATTGGAGATGAGGGAATCTGACTTAGAAACAAAAATAGAAAGCATATTATAACGAAGATTGAGTGAGGAGAGAGAGAGAAAGTTGTGAAGAGAGGTGGCACCCAACCAACTGAAGACTGGGCAACGTATTGTGGAAGAAAGAAGATATCTAGGCATGTTGACAGTACAGAGGAACAGAACAACAGAAAGCGGGTCATCTGCAGACCAATAGTCAGCCTTCAGAAAGGAGAAACCCTGCTGGAAGCATTTAATCCCAAAGTGTAGACAAACCTCTCTCTTCTGGGGCTGGGTAAGAAATGGTTTCTGTTTTGTTTTGCTTTGCTTTGCTTCTGTTTTGGGGCCACACCTGGCAGTGCTCAGGGCTTACTCCTGGCTGTTTTCAGGGATCACTCTTGATGCTGCTCAGGGGACCATCTGGGATGCTAGGGACTGAACCCAAATCATTTGCTTACAAGCACCCTATCCGCAATATTATTGCTCTTGCCCTGGTTTCTGATTTTAGAGGAGTGTGGATATAATCAATTTCTGTTCTTGATATCAATGTTCCTCATAAAAGTGAAAGTCAACCATTCCCTTCTTGGGGCAGAGGGATAGGGTGATTTAGAGAGACCTATACATTGTGATATTCTAGGTCTGTGCTCAGGAGAGACCCCTGGTAGTTCTCAGGGGACCGTATGTCATTCCAGTCATAAAACCAGGTTGGTCACATGCAGGTAAGCATCTTACTTATTCTCTCTCCAGGAACGTTCCTCCCCACCACTCCACCCCCCTGCTGCCATCTTGCCCCAACCCCAACCATCCCTTTTTTTTTCTTTCTGGGTCACACACAGAGCTCAGGGGTTGCTCCTGGCTCTGCACTCAGGAATTATTCCTGGTAGTGCTTGGGGGACCATATGGGATGCCGGGAATTGAACCCAGGTTGGCTGTGTGTAAGACAAAATCCCTAACTGCTGTACTCTCACTCTGGCTACCATCCCTTTCTAAGACTGCGGAAAGACGGATCTGGCTGGGATATGCCAAAAATTAGAAGATGAAGAGATGAACAAAAGGATTACACAATCTAGACAGCTTTAATTTTTAGTGAGGAAAACAGAGTTTTGGTTCCCAGAGTTGAAAAATGATACTAACTTAGACTAGCCTTAATTCATACTGAGAGAAAAGAGCTGCAGGTTGACTGCTGAGGGGAGCTAGCTGACTTGTCTTGTGTTCTATAGGCTGTGAAAACAAGGGTTAGTAAAAGGGACCAGAGGATGAAAAAGAAAGTACAGAGAGAACTGCAGCTCTATGAGGAAGGAGGCTCAGTTGGGGTACAGCTGTAAGTAATCAGAGGTAAACTGGGTTTGATAAAAAGAAGAAAAAAAGTAAAAACATGGGGCTAGAGAGATAGGACTATATGTAGGGCAGTTGTTTTGCATGCAGTTGACCCAGATTTGAGCCCTTGAACCCCTTATGGTCTGTCCCCCGAGCCCCACCGGAATTAATTCCTAAGTTCAGAGCCAGGAATAACTCCTGAGCAGCGCGACCCCAAAAAAGAAAAAAATATATATCTACTTTTTTTTAGTCTAGATTTTAAATATTGACCAATGTTCAAAACTTTAGAACTTGAAAAATGGCAATAGAAAAACTCAGAAGGTCTTTTGAAAAGAAATTTGAGCCTAAAATATAGATAATCAATTAAAATTAGGACATATGGATTTGCAGTCCCTGCAAAGAACATAAATCACCAGATATTTTAAGCATGCCCAAAATAAAACTCCCAAACTGAAGAAAGGACAGAAAAGTTATGCTCATGATGAATCAAGCTTCCAAAGAGAGGTCCTCCAAAGAGATCCTTCAAGGAGGGATTGAAAACTAAAAAAATTGAATGCAGCTTATCAAACACTCCTGCACTGCCATCCATTCTCTCTTTCTTCCATATAACCGAGGGGTTAGCTGGACACATGAATAGCCATTGTTATATTAAGCAAAATAACACCAGGTCAAATTGGATCTGTATATGTACTTATTCACCTCTTGTTTAATCCTTACCACATTGCTTGATGTGTGAAGTATTTTTTAGATGTTAGCCCTAGAGAGGCACAAAAGTAGACAGATCCTACCCTCCTGGAGTTTACATTTTAGTGCAGAGATAAACAAGAAATGACCAAATGGGTAAACAAAAGTGCAAAAACAGATGCAGGCTGTCGAAAGGCTAGTGAAGATAGGAAAACTGTGAATGAACAGTGGAAAAAAAGAACACTTGAAATAGATACTTTGTAATGGCTGGATCATGTTTGAAGGTGACATGGCCTCCAACCTGAAGGCTGAAATCTTTGGCAAGAAGGAAGAGCAATGTTAAAGGATAAGATAAAGAAAGGGTTTTGTCCTCAAACCTTCTCAGGTACTATCTTCAAAGTATCTTCTCACTTATCTGGCTTCTCCTAGTACCTACTAAACAAAACCACAGCTCTTTCCCCTGATGTTTTTGTCCTTCCACAACTTGGTTTCAGTCAACCACAATTCCCACCACAGGACAGTTTTAAACAGATGTCACATCTCTGAACACTGTGTCATGGGACATCAGGACAGACCTTTCCTATAACTCTGTTAACATATTACTGCTCATGCACGAAGCCAATCCTGGAATTCCTTTATCACTCTTCTACAAAACTCCCATTTTTTTTTTTTTTGGTCTATTCTCTGCCTAATGGAAAACTTTTACCTGACCACACCCATAACCCCATCATAGGATCCCTCTTCCAATCTGCTCTCAAACACTTTCAACCACACCATCCACTGATATCAGATATCTCTGCTTGAGTCAGATGTCTACCAGCATAGTATACACCCCTTACATACACACTTACACACACATACACACACACACATTCATGCACAACTCAAGATGTACATAGCTGATCCTCTACCAACCAGAGGTTTCACAAAGGCAGACCACTTTTTTGTTTGTTTGTTTGTTTGTTTGTTTGGGGACCACACTCCTTGATCAAGGTTTATTCCTGGCTCTGTATTCAGGGATCCCTCCTGTGGGGCTCAAGTGCTTATGGGATGCCTGGGATCAAATACAGGTTCACCATGTGCAAGGCAAGCATTCTACCTACTGCACTATTGCTCCGGGACCAATGGTAGAACACTTCTAATGTTTGCCTTTAAAAATGGCATTCTTAACAAGCATTAACAATCATGATATATGCTTAACAAGCAGGGCCTACTTCTGGCTTGCATTAAAGAGCAATGATAAAAAAAATGATAATTCAAACCCTTAGAAATCTCCCAAAGTATCTGGCTTTTTTCCCATTGACCTCTTAAATGAATTTTTTTCCACCAACCCCCACTTTTCCTCATTGTGATACCAGCACTTTTTCTGCTTGAGAACCACTGCTTCTGGTGACTCTGAGCTCTTGTGGTTTCCACAGACATGACAGCACCCACTCTTCTGGGATGGAGAGAAGTGACTTTTTATCTGGTTGTGAGACTCAAGTCTGTCCAGAGATTCAATCCAGAGATTCTGCTAAAACAAGTGAAAGAGTCTCTGTCTTGCAGGCAGAGCTGTGGGAACATTAACTGGAAGCTGTTCCTTGTGTCTTCTACAACCCAGTCCAGTCTAAGCAAAACAGCAGCCAATCAGATGCAAGCAGTGCTAACAGAAAAAGGCTCAACAACATTCCTTGAAAATCCTCACTGATATTCTGGGGGGGGGGGGGGGGGGGAATATATAGACCCTTTTGTATATATTTCACCCAGTTTGAACTTTTTTTCCAGTAGTAATCAATAGAATTTTCACTGTTAGTACAATGGTTTCATTAATGTCTCCATATATTTTGTAAGAGAATTCTAATAGGTCTTTTACAATAAATAAAATATTAAGTGCTATATTTCTCTGTAAGTTATTAAGAAGCAAAAAACTGATCTATTTGGCATGATTTTCAGTGGCTAGTACTTCTAGATCTAACTTATTTGTTTTCAGGAAAAGTAATTTTCAACCCATATTTCATAAAAGGTACCTAATCAGGTCTACTTTGTATGCCAGAAAGATTTTCCAAAAGCAAAGGGCAAAATTTTTATTATTTTTTTTGGCTCAGCAAAATACCTGGCTCATCACCAATCAGTTGCAGAAGTCACTGAAACACCTTCAAAATATGGTAGTTATTTACATTTCATCATATTACAATATTTTCTAAAAACTCACTTGCATCACCATATTTAGTATAATGCTTCTACAGAAACAATTCTATCAATGTAGAAATGTCCACAAAACTGGCAACATTTGGAACAGATGGATCCAGCTTAAAGCATCTATCTCTTCCAAAATAATGGCTCTAATTCATTCAACCATGTATTTGGAGGGTAATCCAAATACCTCTTGATTTTAGTCTATTTGCTTAAAATACAGATTATCAAAACATTTCAATTTTTCTTTTATAAACAAAGTAATGTTAAATTAATATTAAATACCTAATGCCTGTCATACAACAAGGCCATTTTCCAATCGCTGACATGTTTTACACAAGCACAGAACATATTTAAGAGAGCAGGGCCTCCCTGAGGAAGGGATTAAGGATACAAACCTAGGCAACAAAGAAACTAAAATGATCTACTACAAAGAGAGAAGATAAAACCTGTCAGAAGCTCATACAGACCTTGAACAAAAGCTTCTATTCCTTATATTTTAAACAGGTTTTCTTTCTTAAAGGACTGAATTTTGAACAACTTCAAAATATATTGAGTTTGTAAGTATACTTAGAAAAAAATTCCACCCTCCCTTATTAATATACTCAAAACAGATGCTCCAAGATACTTATAACAGTATTAACATGTCACAAAATCCAATTTGAAACTGCACCTGTTACATAAAAAAACAAACATGAAATGTTTTAATTCATAAATGTCTAATATGTTTGATGTCTCTGTGGGAATACTCCACCAAAATAAGCTTTAAAAACAGCTTCGTTTTTGAATTTCTATCCTGCATCCCCTCTGATTTTTCTGCTTCTGTTCAGGGTTTACTCATCTCCAAGCTCAAACACTCTAAGCCTCCCTGCCTCCTCTTTCTCCCTTCCTAAATTAGAGACATTCTGTCCTGGGTCTTCTCTTCCACCCATAGCCACGTCTCCTTAGTGCAAATCCCTCCCATGCTTTATCTCAATCAGGTGATGGCAGTTTCCCAGACACTGCATCACATCTCATTGGTTTTTATACTAATCCAGTCAAAAGGTTAGACCCAGCTTCACAAAGCACAACTTCAACCCAACCACCAGTACACTAACATTCTTCTTGTACCCAGTAGAAGATATTGTAGGCTGCCTTTGCAACTAGAAATACAGTTGACTGACAAGCCCTTTTCCTTGCTAATGCAACACGGTATCATTTATGCTCATGTAACACTAGTCCATCACCTCCCACAAACCCACCAGCCCCCACCCCAGCCCCATTCCTGGAGATAACACTGGATTGATCTAAGCAATTTCCTTCAACACTGAAGGCCTAGGCTCAGGCATGTGACCCACTTCTATTAGATAAGATTTTTTGTATAAGTCTAGAGAGACTGTTTCAAAAATGCCTCTTCTTGATAAAAGAGGTAGAGAAGGAGAGTGTGATCTTTCTCAGTCTCTCTCACCAGTACCACTGCCTAGCTTCCCACTGTACACACTTACCCTGAACTATAGGCACCAATCTATGAACACGGGCCGAGAATGCTGCAATTCCCAGAAGGACGGGGAAAAAAAGGAGGAAAAATTTAAAAGGGCCCTGAAAGATATCACAGAACCATCCAAAAGTGTCTGAGACCATCTATCTAACGACTTCTGTGTAAGTAAACAGATGTCCTTATGGTCAACACTACTGTTTGTTGGGTGTTTAGTTACACGCAGCCTGTCCTCAGAAGGCCTTCTGCAGCTAGGCCTTCTGCCTAGCATGGCCTACAGACTCATAATATCCGGTCACCAGAGAGCCCCACACTGACTTGTGTTTTAGACTCTCTAGAGGTCAAGCCCAACAGTGTGTTGTAAACAGCTCTCCAAGTGATGCCTGTGCATGCCAAAAATAATGCTCAAGATGACCACACATTACTTTCTTTTCCAGTTTCATCTGCTAACCTTCACACTTAAAGGACTGCAGATAGCATATTTCTCCAAAGACCATGAGTCCCTGGCACTTACATCTGAGCATCATGCACTGTTCATTTAACCTGTCTTAATCACAGTTTTCAAACTCAAAGTCCCTCTGCAATCTGAGAGAAATACAGAAGGCCACAGAGAGAAACAGTGGCTGGAGAGAACCAGGATGAACTGTGGAAAGTTTGCCTATCAGAATCATAGGACACCACCATTACAGGGTATGTGCCCATCACTGCCAAATTGATGACCATTTCTGTAGAAAATCTGGAAAACCAGATTTTTGGACAAGACATTTTGATGCAGATTAAATAAAACAAGTTCTCAATGGGGACTCAGCCTCCACCTGAAGGATAATGTTCTTGAAATATCTACATTACTTTGAGTGTTACAACCACAAACATTCCACTGATTTCATCTCAAATGAGTGAAATTAATTTTCTTTGGTTAACTATATGCTAGTGGGACTGAGCATAGGAATGCCACCACCACACCACAGGTTAGAAAAATGGAGACTTTTTAGCCCTCTGGTTAGCATCACCAGGCCATTTTATCCATTAGTTACTATGAACCAGATGCTTAGAAATCTAAGTCTTGCAAGGGCCAACAGAGATGTCAAATGTGAGGGAAAGTACCAGGGGGGAAGTTACCAGGGATAGATAGTTCTAGGGCAAGGGATATATGTCTTATATGCATGGGGTTACAGGTTCCATCCTGAGCACTTGAGTGTAGTCCTAAAGGTGACTAAATACCTCATCACCACATCACCAGACCCAATCATTGAATCTCCCAGCCTGGTTAGCCAAGTATCCCTGGAAGTAGGCCCAGATACCTGAGCACTGCTTGAGATGCCCCTCAAAAAATTAAAAAAAAAAACTGAATGTCAAGGAACAAATCTATTGACACAGATACTATAAAACCACACATGAACTACAAAATTAAAATTAATGGATGTTTGGATAGAAAACACGGATGTATCGACTAATTACCCTTAACCCAGATATGATATATTACACTAAAAAAAGGGGGTAGGTACATTTCAGTGTCTTGACACAACTTGGAGATCAAGAGTGCTCAGAACCTACCAAATTCCTAAAAAAAGGCCCTCTGTGCCAAACTGAGACCCCTCTGCTACTATGGGTCTTGCCTTCTTTACAGAAACCACAAATTTCTTCTCCTATTTCTTGAGGATCATTGATCCTTAAAGATATAACCTAACTATCCAAATGTTTGGGAGCTGCCATGCCAAGGCAAGATCTTAAGCTTAAAATAAATCTTTCCATCAAGACTGCATACTGAAAATGGCAATCATTAAAAACTCTGCTCCCCAGGTCCCTTTCCCTTAGGGATGAGACCAAGCAGAAGTTATCTTTCACAAGTTCCCACCCACAACAATTTATCAGTGGTGGCTAATTTATAGCAAGTGCTGAGAACTCACTATTTTAGGACCATTTTAGAAACATTCTGTGAGTTAATAAATTTTCCAGTTATTCCATCTTGTTCACTTAGTTTTCTTTCTACTCCTGAGGTTTGGAGCAGGGAAGAAGTCAGGGTTTTATTATCTAGAACGGGGGTCATCAAACTTTTTCTTTCAAGGGCAAAAAGTCAATATTGAAGCTTCGGAGGCCACAAACTTTGTCACAACTTCTCTTGATTCTGCCAACACTGTGGGAATGTAGCAACAGACAATACATAAGCACATGAGTGGGCTATGTTCCAGTAAAACTTTCTTTATAGACACAAATGCAAATGACATGTCATTTTCAGTCATGAATATTCTTCCTTTGATTTTTTTCAACCATGTAAAAATGTAAAAAAGCATCTTTAACTCACAAACCATACACGAACAGGCAGCAGGCCAGCTGTGACCTATGGGCTGCAGTCTGCCAACGCCTGATCTATAACTATTCCATTGACTTGAAACCGTAAAATTAACAAGTGAAAGAATTCAAATGATTAGATTAGAAGGATATTGAATGTGGTTAGATTCCACTTGCTCCACTCACTCGACTGCACTGTTAGACATGGGAGTAGAACTGCCTATAGAAGTGAATATAAATCGTCACTTGACTTATCAAAAAAATGATTTTTGAATCTTCATTTGCATGAGCTTGTGTAAAAAAATCTTCTAAAAGAATAAATACTCGAGCATATTTTGGGGTAGGGGGTGTCCCACAGTGATTTTGATGATGATTAATTTGTTGCCAGCATTTACATTTCAGGAAAATTCACTTAAAATCAGATTATTATTCTCCTGAAAGAATGTGAAGAGACTGATCATGAATGTTGGACTGAGAACAACCTTCATCTGAACCAGGCTGTCCTGCAAATGCCATGGCCATGTGCAGGTACACAGAGGAGACATGACTGTCCCTATAAACTCTCTAAATTTCTGACTCTTAAGAGGTCCTCAGAAAAACTTCATTCTCTTTCACAATGTGACTTTAATGTCTTGATTGAAGATCTGACATGGAAATCATTCCATCTGCTCTCAAAATTCAACACCCCCATAATCCAGACCCTAGAAATAAAAGCATTAGTCCTATTATTAAAGGTATCAATTTAAGAACAGTTCCAATCACATCCTCTCTCAGGATATTCTCAATTTGAAACAGAGTCTCCAAGAAAGAAAGACAAATGGCAAGTTATCCTGCAGGTTCTCTTACCTTTCAAGCTAACCTAGGCAGTCCCCACTGAGCTAGAGTGAAAGCATTCATCATAAAATGTCTTAATTAAACAGATCAATAATAATTAGAAAGCATGCTTTATATTAAAAAAAACTATTCTATAAAAAGGTAAGAAAACTAAAAGGAAGTGGTGGGGTCCCCTAAGGAAAAAAATTCTAAGTAGAGTTTATACTATGTTCATTATTACCTATGTTTATATTAATCAAAATGTTCATTATTAACACACTTTTTCAATTCCTTATACACCATGTTAAACATCTTAGTTAATTTAAGGTAGAAAACTTGTGACAACTATGTGCCAACTGACAGGTTGCCTATTATATCATTAAGACTGGTGAGCACTGTAAAAGAAAATTCCAGATTTGTAGACAATGGGTCACCAATTCACTTGAGCAATATACCCTTAAGTAGATGGATAGTCAGATTTTAATTTAGCACCCCAGAAAAAGAAAAGTTCAAACAGTAGATTTTCCACTTGAAATTAAAATGGAAATTAGCCCTTACAAAATAGAGATGACTTTAAGTTTATACATCAGTGGCTGGTTCATGAATTATTAACTGATTTTAATGATCCTGGCTATATTTTATTTGAAGTTATTCTCCTACTTGCAACGACTTTTGAACTCTCAAAACTCTTTCATCCATTCTCCATAGACCGAGTACACTTTCATGAGTGCTGACATTTAAAAAGGATCCATATACACAGTGAATGTGAAGATAATACACATGCATATAATTTATACAAAGAACTCTGGTCATTTGTTAAAAAGAGAAATGAATGAAACCCTATTATTCACGGTTTGTAAATAAACTTAAAGATAAGCGCTAACTTCTCACTTGTTAAGACTGGAACAGAGGGTTCTAAAGTTTCTTGTAAAGTTTCCCAGATAGTCATTAAAACAAGAAAAGGGCAGAAACACACCTCTTATAAATTCATCAATTGGGGCAGAAACACAGTTTCTTGTATATTTATCATTTCCCATTCCAAAAGATAATACATGTCATCAGAAGTTAAGTTTTGACATTAATAACAAGTATTTTCAAATATAATAAAGGCATGTCTCTGATGTTTGTACATTTCTCATGAAAACCTACAACAAACAGCACCGTACAGATACACGTTTGCTTTTGTGAAAAAAATACTACATACCTTTAATTAGCATTATATAATTAACTTTATACCCATAAAGTTAAGATTTAAAGTTAAGATTTCTCTTACACTACATTCTCCCTATACAATTAAAGGAAATAAAGCTTTATTTTTTCCCATTCCTGAACTTAAGACTATGAGAATAAAGACTTGTGGCTGAGTTTAAAAATCATCACTATGACTAAGAGAATAAAGTCTAAGACTAAGAGAACTAAGAGTAAGAGAATAAAGTCTCCCGGCAGCCTGCATTTAAAAATTCCCATTCCTGAAATTATGACTAAGAGGATAAAGTCTTCTGGCTAAGTTTAAAAATCATTTTTATCTGCAAGGAAGTAAAGGCAACTACCCCTTAATGTCAGTACAATTTGATTTCTACCAATACTAAATGGGCTCTCTAACTTTGATAACTTGGATACATACAGCACTCATGATGACCAGATTGCTGAATTACTAAGAAAACAAGTTACTGCTGGCAAATAACTGCATTAAGAAAAGATGACAGTGAATCCACTTGCATCTCCACTGCTTAAGTTGAACAATCATCTCAGTAAATAATGCCGCTTTCAATATTTCTGAACTACAAGCTCTGAGTTTAAAATGACTCAAAATGACCTTTCTCAAAAAGTAAAAACGGACACATACAGAACACCCACAATTTCCTCTTAGAGAACCCTTGGGATCCTCCTGAACAGAGATTTGCCACGCATTGCAGTGACTGGATTAGTACAAAAGGTTTCTATTTTGGTGTCATTGGAGTGTTGCTGATCTTAAATCAGGGAAAGAAGTAGTTACATTAGGCAAGGTAATGGCTTCCAAAAATAAGAACACGCCAGGCTATACAAGGCTTGCATACACAAGCTAAGTTGTAGGGAGATAAATAATACCCCACTGGAACAATTAGATGGATTCTCAGAAACACTACATACTTAATTAGGCTGCCTAAGTCCCTAACTGAGTATACATGGGGGACTTTTTAAAGCATTTAATAACCGGAGTAAATCCAAAATCAGAGGACAGAAAGCAACCTTTCACTGAGTCTAGAAATAGGCCTTTTCTTGCCTCTCATTCAGTGGCCAGAGGGATCTCTCCTGGAATTTTGAGAGCATGGCCATCCCACCCACCACCACAACTTAAAACACGTGGAATATGCCCCTTCCCTCTATAGTGGTGGAGAGGCCCTGGTGTGCAGGGCACAGAGCTGGGCTGAGGAAAAAGAGAGACCTTAATGGTCTTTTCACAAACTTCAGCACAGGACTTGGGAAGCAGAGTACAAACAACTAGCAAGGAACGGGAGCCTCCATCAGCCACGGGGCACAGCAAACTGCTACTCACTCCAGATACAATTCCTCCTCTTCCTGTTATTTATTCATTAGTTTTGTATAGCACCTTTCTTTCAGCGGGCTCCCTATTTCCTCCTCTGTTATCCCAGCAATCATAAACAAACTAGGGTTTGAAAGAGAAAGGGGGGAGGAGGAGGAGCCGGGGGAAGGAAAAAGAAAAACCACATTCAAAAGGCACAGGCTATCCAGAGCTCAGTTCTTTCTCTGAATGTCGCCCTCGGGGTGATGTTTTCTCCAAAGCGTGGCCCTGGGGCCTGCGGGAGGAGCGGGATCGCGGGTCCGCGCCGCCCCGGCACGAGGGAAGCGGCCGTCGCACTGACTCGTGCCGCCCGGCCCCGCCACGGGCCCTTCCCAGAGCAGAGCCACTTTGGGGCACCAGCAACGCTCGGTCCTCCAAGTTGGCGCCGGGGGAGGTGGCCTGGCCCCAGGTGCGGTGTGGTCTTCAACTTAATTCCCCCACCACACACACACACACACACACACACACACACACACACACACGCCAACAACAACAACAAAAAGCAATGCCTACCCCTCCCTAACAAATGAACCTCGTCGCGCTGACCAGCGAGGGGCGGGCACCAGTGGTTTGCGGTCCGAGGCGCCCTGGCCAGCAGGCGGCAAAGGACACCTGCGGGGGGTCCCACCACTCCCTCCAGCCCATCCCCATCCCGACCAGGGCACGCTCAAAAGTTTTTCCTTTCCCCTGCAGAGAGGCTCCAGGTCCAGCTCTCCAGTAAGTGGGGATGGACACGGGTTGGGGGATTACGGAGTGTGTGTGTGTGAGTGTGTGTGTGTGTGTGTGTGTGTGTGTGTGTTGGGGGGCGGGGGGCTGGAGGGGGCGAGGTGATCGGACAACGCAATCAGAGGGGCTCCCGCGCTGCCCACCCCACCCCGCCAGCTAAGGGGGCTGCGATCGTGTCTACTAATAACAACAACAAAGAATCACATGCGAGTCCCCTCTTTCGGACCTCGGGTTGCTCTTAGCATTTCAGGAGCAGCGCGAAGAGAGTCGGCAGGGTTTGGGGTGGGGGGAGGGTTGGATGCACGGCAGAGTAGGGGTCCGAGAGAGGGGGCAGGCAGAGGGAGGAGAGGCAGAGGGGGCAGAGCTCAGCGCCCACTGAGGTACAACAACAACAAAAAAAAAAAACGGAGGGGGGTTGTAAGGGGGCAGAAGAGTAGAGGGAGCGAGAGTTGGCCAGAGATGAAGGCGCAGAGGGAAAGGAGTGGAGAGGGTAGGAAAGGGGGCAAAGAAAAGTGCAGCCCGCGGTGAACTGGGGTGCGCAGAGCGCCTGGGCGGCCGAGGTGGCCCCCGGCCCGCAGCCCCCCGCCCGGCCCCGGCCCGGTCACCTTGCTGTAGCCGTAGTACCCCAGGCACTGCGCGAAGTCCAGGCCGGCGGGGTCCCCGGCCGCCGCGGGGTAGAACCTCACATCCATGCCGGGGCCGGGCCCGGGGCCGGGGGCCGGGGATGGGGCTGGCCGGGGCCGGTGGCCGCCTCCTCGATGCCGCTAGATCCACCGTCGGGAGCGCCCCGCCGGGGTGGCCCGGGGGCGGCGCGCGGGACTCGGGGCTGGAGGGGCGCAGAGACCCGAGCCCGAGGAGCCCGGGAGCCGCGGCCGCCGCACACAAAGGCGCGGCCACGCGAGCCGCGGGAGAGCGGGAGGCAGCCCGGGGGACGCGCCCCGCCGGGGCGGCAGAGGCAGCGCAGCGCGCGGGCCGGGCGCCCGGGGCGCGGCGCGGGGGGCCCGGGGCGGCGCGGCGAGTTCAGGTGCGCGGGGCGAGGCTGGGACGGCGGCGGCGGCGGCGGCGCTGGCCCCGCTCCTCCTCCTCCTCCTCCCGGGCGGACTGAGGAGAGGAGCCGCGGAGACAAGGGGCCCGGCCCCTCCTCTCTCTCTCCCTCTCTCCCTCTCTCTCTCTCTCTCCCTCTCTCTCTCCCTCTCTCGCGCTCTCTCTCTCTCCCCCTCCTGCCGCCGCCGCCGGTCCCCTCCCCGCGCCGCCGCCGCTCCGCCCCTCCCACCGCGGGCAGCTGGCGCGCCGCCCGCCCCGCCGGTGCGCTCCCGGCCCGGCCCGCCTCGGGGCGCGCCCACCCCACCCCGCCCGGCCGGCCGGCCGGCCCGCGCGCCCCTGCGGCTCACCCCGCGCCGAGCCCCGAACCCGGCCTCGGCCGACCCGGGCCCCTCTGCTCCACCACCCCCCCAGCCCCCGCACCGAGCCCCCTTCCCTCTCCGGTCCTCTTTGTCCCCGCTGCCGCGGAGCGCTCCTCGCTCCCCTCCTGGCCTCGGCCGCTCCGGCCGGCCCGCTGCTCCCGGGGGTCCCCCTTCCGTCCTTCTGATCACCCCCCGGCCCGCCACTCGCGCACCCTGGGCGTCCGCTCCCTCTGTCTTTGCAACGGGCTACCCTCCGCCACCCCCATTCTTGCCCCGGTCCCTCTACCCGCCCCCTTCCTTGTCCTAGGACAACGTTCCGAACTTGGGAGGCACCTAACCCTGCCGCTAACCTGCTCCCGGGGCCGCCCCGAGAGCCGGGAGCCCAGGTGGGCGCACCTGTGCGGTGTCCTAGAAGGGGTGTCGGTGCCTGACCTTTCACAGGTAGGCCGACTGGGACCTTCCCGGGTTAAGCCTCGCAGTCGGTTCTCTGCGCTATTTTCTTTGCTCCTGTTTGTATTCGAAAGACATTGTAGTAACTGGATCCGGGCGGATCATTCACTGTTCTCCGAGAGAAAATGTCCCAATTTTCCTAAAAGGTTTTGGGTGATTAACTTCCTCGCGCGCACACCCTTTTATTTCTTCCTTCCTTTTAAACTATGTGTGTGTGTGTGTGTGTGTGTGTGTGTGTGTGCGCGCGCACACACACACACACACACACACACACACACACACACACCATCGCATCCCACCCCTCAACTTTATTGCTCTGGGTTTCTTTGAGAGTTTTGGCCTTCCTCCGCCTTTGGCGATGGGACAAGATTTGATACCAGACGAAAAGGACCTCGGTGTGGTTATCTCGGCGCTGTCGAGGAGCGACTTTAACCGGAGGGGGAAAATCTGCAAATCTTTTAGCTGACACTAATACTTTGCTGGCCCAGGGCTTTGGAACTTTCACAGAGCAGCGGCACACGAGTGAAGATTTCCGTTGCCTCTGTTCTCCACCGCAGGAGGCACTTGGGGTTTGGTGACACCTGTGTATGTACATTCGCCTAATATTATCCTCCTGGAGCCCAAGCAGGAAAAAATAAACTTCAATTAGGTGAAAGTTTGTGTATTTGCTCTTCTCTCATGCCGAAACTGTACGTGTGTGTGTGTGTGTGTGTGTGTGTGTGTGTGTCTGTGTGTGGAGACTGCGAGAGCGCGGTGTGTATTCAGAAAGGAACAACTGCTCACATTGTCCCCGGGTTGACTCCGATCCCCCTCCCCCCGGAAAAAGCTTTGGTCTCCTCTCCAGAGCCTCCATTTAACGTTGACAACCCAGCGGCGCTCCCTAATGGCCCAGCGGGTTGCACAAATTGGCAGTGAGCTGAGATATTATCAGGACAACACCCCATTGAGCAGGTTCTTGAAACGCAGAAGTGGAGGCCCTTTCTCCTGGCCACTGGGCGCTTGTGGCCTTTCCACCAATCAGAGCAGCCGGTTGCAGTGGCCACCTGTTGTCTAGCAAGAGAACATCTTTAAAGTTTCACTATTAGTATGTAACAATGGCGGATAGTGCCTCATCTGGTGGCGGGAGAGGAGCTGCCTGCTGATCTGGGGTACCGAAAGGGAAATTATTATTATTATTATTTTTTGCTCTCCGAGAGTTGTTCAAAGAAGTCCCCCACCCCCACCCCTACCCCCCACCCCGCCAGGCTAGGGAACGAGTTTTCTTTGGCACACTCAGATTGCTCACCTTCTGTACGTTCTGTCGTGCATCTGGAGCAATCTGAGCTTGATTACAGTAGAGGATGAAGGAGAGTATAATCAAAGTTAGAAGAGAGACTAAACCTGAAGTTGTAATCAGCTGTGGAGCATCAGGAATACAAATATGCGCAGTGGAAACCCGACTAGCTGCGGGCGCTGGGATTGCATGTGAGCTGCTGTGCTTTAAGAAAAGGAGTCTAGAAACAGGAATGTAAACCTGCTCCCGGGAGGCTCTGGGGAGTAGCAATGCCGGGTAGAGGCAGGCAGGTCCGGATACCACCTCTTCACTATTGTTTTGCGGAAGAAAAAAAAAGGGGGGGCCTTTCTTTTAAAATTCCCCTCTCTGTTTCAAAGCAAATGCCTTTGGGAGGAAACAATATTCATTCAGGCAATATTTTATCATGACGATTTAGGAGGGAAGGAAAGCAAAAGATATCTGAGTGTAGATCTTGGTTTAAGGGGTGTAGAGAGAAACTCTGACCCTTCTGAAAATAAATCTGTTGAGGGAATTTAAAAACATTTTTTTAATGGCTAGAATAAAAACAGGTTATTTGGGAAGTCTGCTAGCTTTCCAATTTTGCCCACTGCCTCCATGTATGCAACGGCTGTGTACTGCATGCCTACTCCATGCCAGACATGGTTGGCGCTTGCGTCTGAGGAAGAGGTCCCCCAGTTGACACATATGGAAGTCTTTAAGAGGGACCATCAGTTAGACACACACACCCATGCACATGCCCTTAGGTGTGCATGCCCTGTCCCCCTCAGCCACCTGTCCTGGCCCACCCGCTGCTACGGAGAGAAGTGGTCTGATGAAGAAAGACAGCTAAGGGGCAGGACGCAGGGCACTGTGCCTCCAGGATATTTGAAAACTAAAGGTTAAGGAAGAGGGCAAGGGCAGGCTGTTCAAGAGCCCAAGCTGGATCACAGCAGTCCCCCAACAACCCTGAACCCTGCTTGGTTACGTAGATGTTTGCCATAAAGACATGCTCATTTAAAAAAGGCAAATGGGAAAGGAAGTAAAGGAAGAATGAGGAAAAGAGGTAGAGGAAAGAGTGTTGTACGAGTGTAATATCATTTTAAGAGAATGTGGTTAAGGAAGATTTCACATCTGGGACCTCTGATTTGAATAAGGACACCACATACACACACACACACACCCACACACACACACACACACACACACACACACACACACCATAGGGGAGGGGCCTTGTGTGCTTTGTTGTTTTAATCCTTTCTATACTTTCAAAATAAAATGATATTTTGTTTCATATGATTAAATTCCCTCTTGCACTATGAATATCATCTCATTTTATGGGTTTCAGTGGATTTGAAGTCTGCCCATTAAAAACTTTAGAATAACGCTTTTCAATTGTAACTGACATGCTATTTGCCATCTTAAGGGTGTCACCCTTTTCAATCTGGCAGCAGTTTTGTTTCTGAAATGCCATAGACAAAGGTTTCCTTTGTGTTAAGTTAGCCTTGAATTTGAAGAAATGTCTTCAATAACATATCTTAAACATGCTTTGAATCCATGCTGAATAGGGCTAGCAGTCATTGATTTAGAAGGGTAACCCAAGAATCCGCTATGCAGCCAAAATACAACTTCTGGACATAAGAAAACTCCTTATAGGGTTTTTAAGTGATTTGGGTTTGAACTGTCAGTCTTAATGGCTTGATAATTCTAATTGAATAGTATACGTCAACCAAGAATCTCTAAAAAGGGGTTAGGAGGAGGGGGATGTAATACACAAACTTCACTTAATAGGAAAACTCTTTGACATCTTGACAGAACTCAAAAACTTTATTTCTCTACTCTTTCTGGCTCTGATTTAAACCAAAAAAAAAAAAAATCCCACAAGAATTGCATTAAGCCCTATGAGATTTTTAAGCCAAGATCTTACTGAGACCCCACTTTTAGGGATCTATGAACACTATTCACTCCTTGTGCTACTTGCCCTGATGAGCTGAGGATACTATTAAACATTATATACAGCTTAATTTTCTTGATTTTTGTGATGAAAAGTTCTATCCAAATATTTTGATCCTTGTTTGCAATATGCAATGTAGCCAAATTAACAGCAGCTACAAATGGAAATTAACAAGGCCAGAAACTACTCAAGTTTCTTCACTATTCCCATAGTAACAGCTAATGTATTATATTGGTAAAATGTCTTATTCTTGGTTTTGCATCTGAATTTGGCTTCATGTCATGGAGCCTAGCCTTGCTATCCAGCATGGGTTCATAGAATCTGTGTAATTCATTTCCATGAAATGTAGGAGAGATTTACAGCCGAGAATCAACACTCCACATTCATAGTCTAAATCACATGCAGATAAAATCAAGACCTACCAACACTCTCACAATAGCGAATGTACACATGGTATAGAGGAAGAATTCTGACCTTGGGGCCCTCATTACACATCTCCAACTCAGGCTCGAAAACTAATCACCAAGAGAATGTTCACACAGCAATGATAGTGTGAAAAAAAAAATCCCCAAGCATTGTCACCGTTCGTTTCAATTCTAAGTGAATCCAAGCTTTTCTCTTCAGAAAGTATGTACTATTTTGATATTTTTCATGTAGGTTAAAAACATAGAAAATGGGAAAAATGAGAAAAATAAGCAAACTATTTATTCCTGATAATAAATATTTGTTATTAGGTGCAGAAAGTTCCTTGCATATTACTCATACCAATTTTGGCCATATTATTCTCTGTACTACCAGGCAAAAGAAGAGCTCTAGAAAGCTAATCATTTTCCCAGTTGACTATTACCTTTACTAAGAATAGATAGCCCCATAGGTTCTGACAGATATATAGTAATTATGGAATGGTTCCCCCAAAGCCTCACTTTTTTTTCTTAGTAGCAAAAAGAGAACTGAGCTGTGAATTCATTCCCAGAAATATGAAATGCAGTGAGTATTTGCTTGTGACCTAAGTAGCTCTTCAATAAAGCTATTTTAAAAACCAATACACTCAACACAATCAGGAGGTGTGCAATTTTCAGGATGTTTACACCCTGCCTTAAATATATATATATATATATATATATATCTTTCCTGTATTCACAGAAACCCTAAACTGTTGTCTTGCCTGTTTTCTGAAATATATTCTATTTCTTTTAAAGTGAAAGAATGACCTCTTTTACAGGAACAATTTTCAGAGACAGCGTGTTTATCAAATGGTTTCTCTGCTTTCATAAAAAAACAATTTATTTTCACTGAACTCTTCAAGATAAGCATCAAAGCCAGGAAGAATGTACAATGAAGTTTATAATTACACTCCAGAAACAAGTACTGGGTAGTTTTTATTTTGCTCAAGTGAAAAAGATTTTATTTTCCTCCAAAGAGACAAAGGTAGTGATGGGGGAGGAAGCTTTTACAGGAGTGAAAATCAGAAAGCTCAGAGGGTTTCCAGCAGGAGGGGTCCCACAATATTGTCCACAAAGCCCACTGCCTGAACAATGGAAGCTAAAGATCCATCCTCCCTCAGCAAATGGATAGGGGTTAGCCCATTTTTTATTCTTCATCCAGGGGACAGCTAAGGGGCATTCAGGGGCATTTAGGAGAGAAAATCAGTAGGCAGATAGTAATTAAATCCTTCCATGACAGATCTATATACAATTGCACATACATATCTCTCATAGTTGGAGTTGCTGGTGACACGCTTTCTTTGATAAGCCCTTGTGTTTCTAAGCTCAGTTTATATGGCATGTTTTATTTTCAATAATGATAGAACAATGAAACTGTAAAAATAACCAAGAAAAAAATCCCTGAGTCTAATAAAGATTGTGTGTCTTAAGAAATGGGAAACAATTGCATTTGATCACAGAACAGTGAAGGCCTAGCAGCAAAATAATCTCTTCTAATTTACATAGATCTGTGCGTGCCAAACAGACCAGTGTTTGCTTTTCAAGTAATAGTGCAGGTGCGTATCCTGCAGTGACGAAATCTCTAACTCATCAAACTGTTTCACCAGAGTGGGACATGCCCTCTTCCCTGGAACCATTTCAAGCTCTCTCTCCAGCATTCCAGCCACCTGTTTATGGAGTTCATCCTTGGGAGTAGATGCATGCTATTAGAAACAAGAAAATGAAAATAAATGACCTTGTTTGTTATTTATAACAAAGAAACTCAGCAAAATTAATGCTGTGGAGCTTGACCTTCTGACCCCAGAGAAAGAGCCACCTCATGGCTTTGTGGTCAATGAACAATAGTCCGGCAGTTCCCATTGTCCCACTGCCCTGACTTTTGGATGGTCATTAAAGCTGTATATCCAAAATATTAAATGTTTTACAAGTTAGACTAGAGGATTTGCACTTTTTAAAGAAGCGTGTTTAAAATCTTGAGACTAATTGGAAAAAGAGCTTCTTTTTTTAAAGTGTGCAGGTAAAATCCTTTCGTTTTATCTACTCAATGTGTCTTGTATCAACAAAATGTTGGAGAAAAGGAAAATATTAAAAAATTTTGAACTAGAATTTGGGGAATTGAAGAACGATGAAGTATGTAATAGAACTTGTATAGAAAGGTGGCCTTAGCAAGTGGCTCAGGGAAAAGAGCATGTTTTCTCTTTATGGAGACTACAAATGAAAAAGAGAATAAAATGTGTTACAATTACATAAATGTAGTGTGTGTGTGCACTCCCTAGAGTTGTGCAATAAAATAGCATCACCCTCCACCCACACACTCTAGACTTTAATGCAGACAGGAAATGACAGTCAATATAGAGGCAGACTTTTCAGAACTGTCTCTGACACCAGTGCTAGAGGTAGAATAATAACTAGGAAACAAGTGACAACCTCAGTATCTGTGTGCCTGGTTCAGCGCTGCCTCCTACTTCCTTCTTTCTTGCTTTGGTACATGTTCTCTCACAATGTCTTCTGCAAGTATTTTGTGTACTTGTAGACCTGAAATTAAAATCCAGTTTGAGTGCCCTTGAAATTGCTTCTTTATTGGATTATCTGTCCAGTGCCTCTCCATGTTTATTTCTTCCTCATAGAAAGAACTTTCTTTTAATAAGGACTATCTACTATTCCTCAAAATATCTTTTTATAGGTTATGCAGATTGTCATCCAAACACTATCCCCTAGTCTAGACTGCCATTCCTCATCTTTTCTTTCTGATCCCAGGGATTTATAATAGCAGTACCCCTACACTGGGATACTGCCATTATAAATCTAAAAAGAGGTGACTACCATTCCTTGTTGGTCTCTCACTTACTGACAACAGCAAAAAATTATAGCCAGAGAAGAGCCAACTTTCTGGATAACATCTGTGGGACTGACCAATTCTCAGGCCCAGAAAGAAAGTTTTAGGATGTTTTTACATTTAACTGATCTCAAGAAACTCATCCTGCAGTCTAAAACCACAAGTCAGCTAATGTTTTGATAGATAGAAGAACTCTCTTCTATAGAAAGATAGAAGATAGAAGAACTCTCTTCTATCTAGATAAAGATAGAAGAACTCCCTTCATCAGAAACATTGCCAACCGAATTCCCACTGTTTGCTTTGCTACCAATTTCAGTAGTCACATGCAATGGAGAGAGAGAGTAGAACATGTTATACCATCTTACCCCAAACTGAAACTCATTTCATTTACTGTCCAACAGATTTTCACCTGGATACTCTGGTGTTAGGTGTGGTGTTGAAACAGTGTAAGCATGAAACACTGTGATTAACAGCATTGTAAATCATGGTACTTAACAAACAAACAAAAATTTTATTCTGCAGTTTTATGTGGTACTGAGTTTCCAGAAATTAAAATAAAGCAAGATCCCAGTGCATAGTAGAGATTTATAGGACATGGGAAGGTACTATAATGATGAAATACTGTAAGCAATGTCATCTAAGGTTTCCCTTCCTGAAGAAGTCAGCATTTATTTCCAAGACATTATTGTGGTGTCACTTAGTGAATGAAGAGACCATCTTGATCAGGATAATCAGGAGAAACTGTGCTGAGAAAACATCAGATTTTGTTGTTGTTTTTGTTTGTTTAGTTTAGTTTAGTTTGCTTTTTTATCACACCCAGCGATGCACATGGGTTACTCCTGGCTCTGCACTCAGGAATTACTCCTGGCGGTGCTCAGGGGACCATATGGGATGCTGGGAATCAAACCTGGATCAGCCGTGTGCAAGGCAAACACCCTACCCGCTGTGCTATTGCTCTAGCCCCCAGAAAAAATCAGATTTTGAAGGAGAGTCTTTCGATTCATCCCCAGGCAGCTGCTACTCTGCTTCCTGCTTTCTCCACCAAAGCTGATATGGAAGCTTCTATTCACTTTCTTGTGGCTGAGGGAAAAATACAGGGAAAAACGCCATGGCACTCAAAGCTTCTGCTCACACCCTTATCACTCACTTTTCATAGGCCGAAACAAGTCCACAGGAGCAACCAGATGTCAATGCAGTTAAGAAATATACCCACAATGAGGCGGTAGGTAGGGAACTGGGCCCCCTTCCCGTGCAACATTTTTGTAGCAATGCTATCAGTGATATAGAAGGGATTTTTCAGAAACTTATCTGAAAGTTTCAATCCACAAGTCGAATTGTTTAGCTGGAGCACTGAATGAGTACCAAAGAGCAAAGCTTTGTGAGATAAGAGGCTGTGAAGGCTTGCAGGGGAGAAGGAAGAAATGCAACATAACAGAGTTATGAAGACCCGATCCTGAGTTATATTTAAGGCAAAAGTCTCCGTGAAGGGTGACACAGACTACGTGGCTGGGGCCAGGGAGATAGTACAGCAGGTAAAGTGCTTGCTTGCAAGTGGCTATCCTGGGCTTAACTATTCCTGGCACCACATATGGTTTTACATATGGTCCCATGTGTGTTTCTTGAAACTCAATCAGGAGTGCTTGAGCACAGAGCAAGGAATAGGCACAGAGCACAGCTGGATGTGGCAGAAATAAGGGAGGGGAGGAGGGAGGGAGGGAAGAAAGGGAGGGTCTGGTTGGGCGCATGCAATTGAAATATCTTTGACTCACAGATAGTAGATTTTTTTTTCTTTTTGGGTCACACCCAGCAATTTCCAGGGGTTCACTCCTGGCCCTACATTCAGGAATTACTCCTGGCAGTGCTGGAGGATCATATGGGATTCCAGGGATTGAACCCTGGTAGGCCACATGCAAGGCAAACGCCCTACCTGCTGTACTATCACTCTGGCTCCCTAGATTCATTTTAACATTGAGTGATAATCCACTGTCCCAGTTTCTGTATGTTAGACGTTTGGGTATATAGATATAGCTTTAAAACATTATACCTCCTGCCAGCTCTCTCGGGTAGGTAGGATTATCCAGTTTTTGAAATTGAGGAAGTAGACTCACAGAGGTTAAATGACTTGCTTAAGGACACAAAAGTAGCTCTTAGAAGAGCTGAGATGCAAATTGAGGTCTTTTCTTTGTACTGCATCACTGCAGGGCAAAGAAATAAAAATGTCACCTTTCTTTAGTATTGACTTGTTATTCTTTATCTTCTCCTTATGCCCACAGCCTTAAAGCAAGGTTAATATGATACTTTCCCTCCTCAAGCAGAAGTTGTCATTAAAATGATGTTTATATAACCACTCCTTGCAATAGTACTTTATAAGTAAATAAATCTTTATCTGAGTTATTTAATGTAAAATCCTGTGGCAGAGACAGGTAAGTGCATATATTTTCCAGCTTTTCTGACCGTTAGGAGAGAAGTCATATGCTGGCCACTGCAAAGTGAGGAGACTTGTGCGTTATCCACGCTGACACTATTAATTACTGGTACAAGCCCTCTCTGTCTCTCTTGCCCTGTGGTGCTATCCTTAGAAAACAACTGTCCCCAGTGACCTAAGAAGATGGAAGAGCATCTCCATGCCTTAAAATTTACATGAGCAGGAGTATTTCTGTATGATATCTAGCCATGTGATGCCAATGTGTATTTCTCACTGAGGCATGGCCTAGTCTATCCTGATTAGTGCAGATTCTGCCCCCCACCCCCAACGTTAATTGAAATAGGTAAGTAATTACATCTGTCTTGTTCATCCTCTGATCCCTGCTATTGACTATAGAGTGTCCCACATATGGTAGGCTCAGTAAACTTTGGTTGAAGAAAATTGAATACATTAGAAGTGGTCAGGGTTTTTGTTTGTTTATCTGTTTGTTTGCAGGCCATACCCAGCAATGCTCAGTAGTTATTCCTTTCTCTACACTTCAGAATTACTCCTGGCAGTGTTCAGGGGATCATATGAGATGCTGGGAATCAAACAGGGGTCGACTGCTTGCAAAGTAGATGTCCTATCCACCATACTATCACTCAGGCCCCTGAATCTCAGTTCTAATATGGCTTCTTTATATGCTATTTATTTAAGCCATCTACAAACTATTTTTGAAAGGCAATCAATCTTCTTGAAATATCTTCTTATATAAAGTCATTCCCAAGATTTTGATTTTACTCTTTATTTAGATCCATTTAAATTTCACTTGACATTCTAAACTTACCTCAAGTCCTAGATTTTTAGTACTTTATGTCTAATCTAACACTTCTTGCTAACATGGGCCCCTTGTTATTATCCCACTTATTCTAGTGTTCTGGGAACAAATATTATGTTTTTTTCTTTTTAAAATAATTTTATTAGAGCACTATAATTTACAAATCTATTCACAGTAGGGTTGTATGTAGACATGCAATGTTAGAGCACCAGTCCTACCACCAGTGTCTCTTTCTCTCTACTGAATTCCTGAGATCCCTCCCAGCACCCATCCTCCACCCTGGCACCTTTAACAGGATTTTCCTGAGCAAATCAATTCAAGTCTTTCAGTCTCATTTTCTCATTATCGTAAAAATGTTATCTGTAGTGAATAAGAAAATGGTTTTTAACTTCTAAATTATGTAGGACTACAAATAGATGAAAAATAATTTTTTCTTTTGTTAGCATATATTAACTTGGTTAGGGCTGGAGCAATAGCAAGGCAGGTAGGGTGTTTGCCTTGCACGAGGCCAACCAACCAACCAACCCACCCAGCCAACCCGAGTTCCTCCAACCCTCTCGAAGAGCCCAGCAAGCTACTGAGAGTATCTTGACCACATGGCAAAACCTGGCAAGTCTTCGTGGAGTATTCGATATGCCAAACTACAGTAACAAGTCTCACAATGAAGACATTACTGGGCCTGCTCGAGCAAATGGACGAACAATGGGAGGACAGTGACAGTGATATTAACTTGGTTAACCAATTAGAGAAATAATGTTAAGGAGTGATGCTAAAGAGGAGTGGTGCTATTTTAATAAGACATTTGTCTAAATCTTTGTAATTTTTGAAAATTTTATAATTTTCATAATTACCTAGCATATACAGTTTCTAGGGAGAGTTGTCAAAAGAATCTGTAAGACATCTTTGATTATCTGCTCCAAACCCATTCTTCTACTTCCCCTCTTAACTTGACCTCCATTTTTTTAAAAGTCTTATACCTTTTCATGTGACGCCATGCTCATCCAAGGTAGAACTGATCATCAAGGTTCCATTTTCACTGCTAGTGATTAGTTTGTTCATTAGCTATAAAGCATTTCTGTGGAGTGAGATATGAAAGAGTGCTGGAATGGATTTAATTTTTTTTTCTTGTCCTTAAAACGAGATACTCAAGGAGCAAGAGTGATAGTACAGTGGGTAGGACATTTGCCTTGAACACAGCCAACAAGTTGTGATATTGAGGGAGCCTGAGTTCCATGTTGAGCAAGAGAATGGTGAATAGAAATTTGGAAAGAAGAGAGTTCCTGGTACAGAAAGAATATAAAAGTTAAGGTTTTGACTACATGTAACCATACCAGCATGATCCCCAATGCCACAGATGGTCCCTCAAACACTACCAGGAATGATCCCTGAACACAGAGCCAAGAGTAAGCCCTGAGTACTGCTAGTTGTGCCCCAGACATACATACATATACATATATCTATATCTATATTTATCTATGTATTTTTTATATAGATAGAGACACAGATCCTAGATGATCCCTTGAATAAATAGACCGTACAACACTTTTTCTCCTAGTTTTTAGTTACATAATAAACTAATCTTATCCTTTGAGTTAATTATGTCTAGGTCTTATATTACACATAGTTTTTTAAATATAGTTAACATGACATAGTATAAGTTTAAGTCATACAAGCAATGATTTGGTGCATATTTATGTGAAATGATGACTACGTTAATAGTTAACATCTCACATGTACAGTTTTATCTTGTGATGAGAATCTTTGAAATCTAACATATCAACTTTTTACTAAATTCTTGAGATTAGAACTCTGATTGGACCACTCTTTTGTACTATAACTAAATTAGTGTACCAGGCAAACATTTCACTGGGAATAAAATATTTGGCAACTTCAGTGAATGGGGAAAATTTATTATATCATAGTATATTATATCATAGTTATCATATGTATCATATGGTATGAGTCTTACTGTGATTTTTTTATCTTTCCCTATATAGAATAATTTACCAAAGTTTTGCTTTCCCAAACTAGGAAACATAGATAAAAACAATAGCACTTTCTAACTATGCTATTTATTATGCCATTTATATATGTCATGGGCTGGAGTGATAGCACAGCAGTTGGGTGTTTGCCTTGTGCACAGCGAGCTTGGCTGAGTCAGGTTTGGTTCCTCCGCCCCTCTCAGAGAATCTGGCAAGCTACCAAGAGTATTCAGTATGCCAAACACAGTAACAAGAAGTCTCACAATGGAGACGTTACTGGGCCTGCTCGAGCAAATCGATGAACAACGGAAGACAGCGACAGAGATATATATCATATATTTTTCCTTTGTTTGGGTCACATCTGGTAATGCTCAGGATTACTTCTGGCTCTGCACTCAGGAATGACTCTTGGTGGTGCTTGTGGGACAATACCTGGTGCCAGGGATGGAACCCATGTCAGCCTCATGCAAGGCAAATGCCCTAGCTGCTCTACTATCACTCTGGTCCCTACATTTACTTTTTGAAATAATTAACTATTTCCCTTCAGTATGAATGTATCTTCATTAAAAAATGAAGTTCAAACATTACAAAATTATGTATTACAGAAAATTAAGTACTGTATAATGAGCAAAAACGTAGTTGATGATTTTTCAGATTATATTTATGTTTACATTCTAACAAAGCTTGTGAGGCATATGCACTACAACTCTTACCCCATCTTTGTATTGTTTTGTTTTGTTTTGTCTTGTTTTGTTCTGGAGTCACACCCAGCATTGCTCAGGGTTTACTCCTGGCTCCATGCTTAGGTGTCATTCCTAGCAGACTCCAGGGACCACCTGGGGTTGCTGGTGATCAAACTAGGGTCAGCCCTGTTTAAAGGCAAGCACCCTACCCACTGCTATCACTCTGGCCCAATCCTTGATTTTTATTATAGTGAGTAAGATTGATCAATGTATTATTTTATAATTTCCTTTTTCACATAACAATTTATCTCCTTGTATATGTACAGATAGACTTGTTTGCTGATCGCCAATTCTATTGTCAAACACAACAATATTAGACAAAATATTTGGTTGATTTGATTTGAAGATATCAGAGAAAAACCCAGGCAACAAGAACTTGAGGTAGTAAGATCCCTGATAAATGGCTAACACAAGGAGGTAAGTTCAACATTCAGTCTACTTTCCTCCCAGTGCCTTTATCTGATTCACAAGCAAAGAGCAGGAAAGTTGAGTAATGCTTCTGGCAATCTTACCATACTGAGACAGAAAATGAGAGTTCAGAACCCAATAAGGAAAAGGGATAAAGTTAAGCCTCACAGGTTATCAGTTGGCATTCACAAGAGGCTATACCCTGAAGACAGGGGTAAACAAGAAGTAAACAGTCCTCACAAAGACTGAAGTCCAGTTTTAATAAACTCAGTCTCTGATAGGATTGAGTAATTGGTCCCTACTCTCTTTGTTAGCAGTAAAAGTAAAATCTTTGTAGGAAAAT
This sequence comes from Sorex fumeus, assembly GCF_029834395.1. Lineage (NCBI taxonomy): Eukaryota > Metazoa > Chordata > Mammalia > Eulipotyphla > Soricidae > Sorex > Sorex fumeus. The sequence continues at coordinate 34,878,355 of NW_026606179.1, forward strand.
AAAGCTATCCAGAGTCTCAACCTGTCTTAATATCCTTAATATACAAAATCTGGTATCCAAAAATGTAAATTTCAAATTACATATCATTTCAAAATCACATGGCTGAAGAAAGATAGAGTCAAACCTAAAGAGTAATAGAGACATTAGTTCTATTGGACATACAGCTTTATTTTATTTTTTAGCTTTAGGAAACATATTTTAGAATTACAATTAGGTGATAAGGCTAAAATAGTGTTCAAGTTTCAGGTATGGATGTATGAAGATACTTCCTACCCCCATCTTTTTACTGCCCATGACCCTTCCAATATCCCTATGTTCACAACTGTCCAATGTTCCTTCCCTCTCACCCCTGACCCCATTATTTGTTAATTGGCAGTTATAGTTTTGTTGCATACTGTTAGTTCCCTTAGAATTGCCCATATGTTCAAGGCTTTCCAACTAGGTTCCCATGTTACTTCCCAGAAGCTATTCTCCTACCCCTCTTCCCACTAACCTAGCACTCTCAGACCTGTATTTTAATATCTGAGAATTTTTATCAATTGGTATTTTCCATAACTTTGAATTGTTTCTATATATATTACAAATGAATGAGACCTTCCTGTATTTTTTCTTCTCCCTCTGACTTATTTTCACTCATCACAATACCTTCCAGTTTTATCCAAGTTGCTATGAATTGCATAGACATACAGTTTTAATAATTAATAACTTAAGAAATTATATTACCATATGAATAATTTTAGCAGAAGATGAAATTATAAATGTGAAATGGAATTTCATAATTGAAAAATAAAATAGCTGAAATTAATAATTTAGATGTATGACAGTAGATTATCCACAGATGAAGAGAAGGTTAGTGAACTGGGAGCTATTTGAGAAGAAAATAGCTAAGCTAAATCAGACAAAGAAAAATAATTAATGCAGATAAGGGAATATTCGGTATATGGATATGGGATTCTAAAGGATATGTACTTAGAAACTCAAAAGAAGAGGAAAGAGCAAATTGGGCAGAAATAATACATGAAGAAATAATGACTACATTTTTCTCAAAGTAAATAAGAATTTTATTTCTCTGATAGATTCAAGGACTTTAAACCTCAAATAAGGTGAACATGAAGATGTTAATGCTTAATACATTAAAACTACTAAGAACCACAGACAAGTAGAAAGATCTTAAAAGAATGAGACGTCTTTTCTTTAAAGTACAATTAGATTTAGAAGTAATTTATGATAGAAGTTATGAAATGTATAAGACAATGGAATAACATTCAAAGTAGGCAGAGAAAAGTAACTGCCAACTTAGTACTTAACAAGGGAAACTTTTAAAAACAAAAGCGTAGCATTGTAATGATACAAATTCTCCCCCAAATTTCTATGCAGAAAAAAAAAACAATATCAATCAAAATCTTGGCAGACATTTTTTTAGAAACTGACAGGCTGCTTCAAAATCCATATTAGAATGTAAATGTCCAGGAGTACAAGAACATTTGTAGCAAGAACAAGTTGAAGAAGTTATGCTAGCAAAGATTCCTATTTTGTTGAAAAAATGCAGTAATTAAGATACTTATTATCAATATAAAAAACGATAAATTTACTAAAAAAACCCTAGAAAATCCATAAAGAAACCCACAAACATAGAGACACTAGTTTTATGGAAAAAGTGACCTTTTTTGGGCAAGGCAATAGCATGGTTTCTTCAGAAAAATGGCTCTAAGTACTAGAAAAATATGGAAAAATAAGTCTTCATTCATGCCACACTTCATGCACTTAAATTGGATTATAGGTATACCCATGAAAGGTAGAAATGCTGTTTCCAGAATATTATGTAGGAAACTACCTTCAGGATATTTGGATATGTTGGGTTTTTATAGAATATAATAAACACTATAGGAGACAGCATTATAAGAATAATCTGAACTCACTATTTAAGGTGTACATAACAAATCTATAGTGAAAGAAGACCTAAAAGCCAGATAATTAGGGATTCCAAACAAAGACTATACTAAAACAGTTAGGATAAACAGGATCATTCACTAACTATGAGAAGTATGGGAATTAGCTGTCAGAAGTTTTTCTGATGATATGGGAATTCTTTCTGGAAAATGAGAAAAGGGCTCCTCCCCGAATCAAGCACCCAACTCCTCAATTTGACCCTCCCCCCACCAAAAAAAAAAAACAATCCCAGGAGTTCCAACCTTGAGAACTAGGTAAACCAAGAATATCAAACACTCCTAGGAGAAACACAGAGCTATTGGTAACTGAGAACTTACTCGAACCCCCCCCCAAACACACACACACACATAGGGCCTGTACACTGATTTTCTTGCCCCAGGACTCAGGAGAGTGACATTAAATTTGAAATGTGTTTAAATCCTAGGAGAACAAATCCTACTTGCTATAATTAAAGCATATGGTTAAGATGAAAACTCCCTATGTGAGAAACACGGGTGGACATTTTAGCAATCTCTTGCACCCTTGCTAATATGTATTGGTGTTCACCTTCCACTCTACATAGTCTGGGAGCAAACCTATTTTGCGCTCTGCTCATCCCTGCTACACAGCAGTGTGTTGCGGACATGTATCTAGAAGCACGTCACAGCATCACACCTAAAATACTCATCTGAGATCATAAATCTGCTCCAGACTACGTATCAGGCCTTTAATTCTATAAGAATTATCCAATCAATCATCAGCTGGCTACCACTGACCCATTCAGCACTCAGTTTAAGTTACACATGCTGCACCACAAGCCATGCACTAGAAAGACCATGATCATCTGTTTACCACATGCACAGTAACCATGGGCCAGAGTGGGGCCAGATTCACAGTGTCACCTCTACTCAATGCAGGAGAAATGATCACTTTGGCCAGGCCTTTTGATTATGATGATATAGTTGAGTCTGACCTATAGAATCTGACATGCCTCCCAGGGATATCAAGGCAGATGAATGCAGCCCAGAAGGAACATTTGATCAGAGGCTTATTTGGGTGATCATAGGGGTCTGCTGCACCTCTTAACTTCTTGGGACAGCACTTGCACAAGACCAATATTTCAATACCAGGAGAGAGCATCACATGCAGACAAAAACAGAGAATCAGGGATGTAGAGGAACATATCGCAAACAAAAGAGCAATATGAGAGTCCTATAAACATCTTGAAGATAAGCAAAATTCCTGACAGTGTTCAAAGTAATCGTTTCAAAAATATTAAAGAAGAAGAATTGATGGACTATAAACATTTAAAAATATGTTATGGTGCTCGCTTCAGCAGCACATACACTAAAATTGGAATGATACAGAGAAGATTAGCATGGCCCCTGCACAAGGATGACATGCAAATTTGTGAAGCATCCCATATTTTAAAAAATACAAGGTATGGAGTTGAAAAATGCAATAATAAATAGGGAAAATGTAATTGAGGGCATCACGGTAGACTAAATAAAGCAGAGGAGCAGAAATGTATGCTGGGTACATAGCAATAAGGACCCACCTGGAGGGAACAGCAAAATGAGAACAAATATTTTAAAGCAAAGATACACTAAGAAACCTTTGAGACATCAAGATGTAATATTTTCATTATAGGGGATCTAGACAGAGAGTGGGGAAAGAGAGGAAGAGGAGCAGGAATGGAAAGAGGTGGTGGTGGAGGAGGGGGAGGAGGAGGAGGAGGAGGAGGAGGACGAAGAGGAGGAGGAGGAGGAAAAAGTAGAGGAGGAGGCAGAGGAGAATGAGGAGGAGGAAGAGGAGAATGAAGAGAAACATGAAGATGGAGAAAAAGAAGAAATATTTGAAACAATAATGGTCCCAAACTGCCCAAATGCAGGGATGAGAAAGGACATCCAAGTACTATAGTAAACATAGAGAATTCTAATAGAAATCCAAAGAGAGTCATACCAAGATCACTAAAATGGCAAAAGTTAAAAAGAATCTCTTCAAAACAGTAAAAATTTGAGTGCCCAAGAACAGATGACTAGTTAACCTATGGTACATCTACACAATGGAATACTATGCAGCTGATAGGACAATGAAGTTATGACATTTGCTTATAAATGGAGAATATCATGTTGAGTGAAATGAGTCAGAAGGAAAGGAATAGACATAGAATGATTGGACTCATTTGTAGGGTAAAAAATAAATGAGACCAATACTCAAGGACAGTGGAAACAAGGGCCAGGAGGATTGGCCCCTGGTTGGAAGCCTACCTCAAGTACTGTGAGAGAATGCAGTTGGAATAGAGAAGGGACAACCATGACAAAGGTAATTGGGAATGATCACTCTAGATAAGGACTGTATGCTGAGCACAGGTAAAGGAACAATCATGATGACCTCTCAGTACCTGTATCGCTAACTATAATGCTTCAAAGGGGAAAGAGAGACAGAGAAGGAGAGAGAGAGAGACAGAGACAGAGAGATAAAGAAGGAAAATGCCTGCCATAAAGAGCGGCTGGTGACTCCTATTCAATAGAGTACTGGAAGTTCTGGCCATAGTAATTAGGCAAGAAAAAGATATCAAGGGCATAAAGATAGGAAAGGAAGAGGTTAATCTATCTCTATTTGCAAATGATATGATACTATACTCAGAAAACCCTAAATACTCTACAGAAAAACTCCTAGAAACAATAGGTCAATATAATAAAGTGGTAGGCTACAAAATCAACACCCAAAAGTCCATGGCTTTCTTATATTCAAATAATGAAAGAAAAGAGACATTAAAAAAAAGATCCCGTTCACAATAGTACCTCAGAAAATCAAGTACCTTGGAATCAGCCTAATCAAAGAGGTGAAAGGAAAATTACAAAACACTTCTTAAAGAAATAAAAGAGGACACCAGGAAATGGAGACACACCCCCTGCTTGTGGATAGCAAGGATTAACATTATCAAAATGGCAATACTGCCCAAAGCACTATACAAATTTAATGTGGTCCCAATCAGGATACCCATGATATTTTTCAAAGAAATAGACAAAACACTCCTTAAATTCATATGGAACAATAACCCCCCCACGAATAGCTAAAGCAATCCTTTGGGGGGAAAAAGATGGGTAGCATCACCCTCCCCAACTTCGAACTCTACTACAAAGCAGTGGTAATTAAAACAGCATGGTATTGGGCTAGAAACAGACCTGCAGACCAATGGAACAGAGTAGAATATTCTGTCACAGACCCCCCAAATATATGGCCACCTAATTTTTGACAAAGAAGCAAGAAATGTGAAGTGGAACAAGGAAAGCCTCTTCAAAAAGTCGTGCTGGGAAAACTGGATAGCGACCTGCAAAAAAAATGAACTTTAACCTCTGTTTAATGCCAGGCACAAAAGTCAGATCAAAGTGGATTAAAGACTTCAATATAGGACATGAATCCATAAGGTACATAGAGGAAAATGTAGGCAGAACCCTCCATGATATTGAAGCAAAAAGCATATTTAAGGATGAAACAGCACTGACCATGCAAGTGGAAGCAAACATAAACAAATGGGACTACATCAAACTAAGAAGCTTTTGCACTTCAAAAGAAACAGTGACCAAAATACAGAAAGAGCCCACAGAATGAGAAAGAATACTTACCCAATACCCATCTGATAAGAGGTTAATATCCAGGATATACAAGACACTAGTAGAATTGTACAAGAAAAAAACCTCCAGCCCCATCAAAAATGGGGAGAAGAAATGAACAGAAGTTTTCTCAAAGAAATACAAATGGCCAAAAGGCACATGAAAAAATGCTCCACATCGCTAGTAATCAGGGAGATGCAAATCAAAACAACAATGAGATGTCATCTCACACCGCAGAGACTGGCACACATTCAAAAGAACAAAAGCAACCAGTACTGGCATAGATGTGGGGGAAAAGGGACGCTCTTTCACTGTTGGTGGAAATGTTGACTGTTCCAGCCTTTCTGGAAAACAATAAGGACAGTCCTTCATAAACTAGAAATTGAGTTTTCATATGACCCTGCAATACCTCTTCTGGGAATATATCCTGAGGATGCAAAAAAGCACAGTAGAAAAGACATCTGTACTTATATGTTCATTGCAGCACTGTTCACAATAGCCCAAATCTGGAAACAACCCAAGAACCCTAGAACAGATGACTGGTTAAAGAAACTTTGGTACATCTATGCAATGGAATACTATGCAGCTGTTAGGAGAGATGAACTTATGAAATTTGATTATAAGTGGATAGGCATGGAGAATATCATGTTAAGTAAAATGAGTCAGAAAGAGAGGGACAGACAAAGAAGGACTGCACTCATTTGTGAAGTATAGAATAACATAACATGAGGTTGACACCCAAGGATAATAGATACAAGGGCCAGGAGGATTGCCCCAAAGCTGGAAGCCTGCCTCATGAGCAAAGGGGAGAAGGCAGATGGAATAGAGAAGGGATCACAAAGGAAATGATGGCTGGAGGAATCAGTTGGGATGGGAGATGTGTGCCAAAAGTAGATAATGGACCAAAGATGATGACCACTCAGTGTCTGTGTTGCAAACCATAATGCCCCAAAGTAGAGAGAGAATATGGAGAATATTGTCTGCCATGGAGGCTGAGGGAGGGTGTGTGTGGGGGGGGTATACTTGGGAGATTGGTGGTGGGGAATGTGCACTGGTGAAGGGATGGGTATTTGATCATTGTGTGATTGTAATCCAAACATGAAAGCTTATAACTTTCTCATGGTGATTCAGTAAAATTATATATAAAAAAAAGGTTGGCTTGTGGGAGGCTGGTAGGTGGGAAACTGGGGACATTGGTGGTGGGAAATGTACTGGTGGAGGGATGGGTGTTGTAACACTGTATGACTGAAACCTGACCATGATCTGCTCTGTAACTCTGTATCTCATGGTGACTCAAAAATTAAAATTTAAATTAAAAAAGAAGTAAAAATATAAAGTAAAATAAAATAAAAACAAAACCTATCACAACAAAAGAAAACCCATAACACTATCACCAGACTTTCAAAAGAAACTTTAAAAACCTTTTAAATTTAACTGTGTGGTTAAATTTAAGAATTAAAATAGAGATTAGGAGCTTCTTAGGTAAGCAAAAAGCTAAAGAAATTTATAAACTCTAAATATGCCTTTCAAGAAATATTAGAAACTTCTCTGAAAATAAATAGCAAGAAGCAAAATCAAGGAAACAACCATAAGAAAGTAAATCTCAGTGAAAAAGGTCATAAAATTAGTTAAAAGACACATGATAAATATGTGAAATGGAATATCAAAAAGTAAAAAGAATGAGGGGAAGCAAAGCTCTAGGGTTTTGGAGTGTATTCCAATTTGAGCAGCTATCAACACAAAATAGAGTGTTGTGCACATAAAAATGATATCAAAACTTCATAGTAACTGAAAAGATAAATGACAGATATACAAAAGAAAACTAAAATGAAAACCTGAATTTAATTACACCACTAAATAAAGCAATCAAACTACAAGGAAAGAAAAAAATAAGAAGAATCCGATCAGAAGCAATAGTTAAATGGGAATAAGCCCACACCTATCTATACTCACCTTAAATGTAGTTTAATTTTAAAAAAAACATATAAATTAGCCTATTGAATTTTAAAAAGACATAGCTTCCTTCTACTTCCAAAATACTCCTTTATAGTATGGACACATCTAGAATGAAAGTAAAGTTAGGGTAGAAAAAAAATACTCCATGCAAATGGAAGTGAAAAAGAAAGCTGGTATAGATATACTTATATCAGATTAAATAGACTGTAAACCAAAGTATTTTTGTATGATGCCAATTTTTGTAATAAAACACAGTGGTAAAAGTATAAACCTGTCTAAGAAGGTACAATGTTACTCAATATACAAGCACTCTGCATAGGAAGAACAAAATTTATAAAGTAAAATCAACAGACCTACCAGTAGAAATTGGAAGAAACGCTATAATAATACGGTTTTTCAACCTGTCACCTGTATCATCCGTCTTCCCGTTGCCCATCAATTTGCTCAAGTGGGCGCCTGTAAGTTTCCATTCATCCCTGTCTCATGCAGTGTAGCCCAATGGAATCTGCTCGCTTCAGGAACATGAAGAGCATCAAACCGTTCGTTCAGGGTCTTAACGAAGAAGTCAGACCATCTCGTGGATGGGCAGTCAGGCGTTCTTTTGATGTCCTGCAGAATCCAGTAGGTAATAGGTCTAGTCCAGAGGTCGTCTCTGAATAGCATTACATGTCCAGCACATCTGATTTTTGTGATTTTAGACACCTTGGCAAAGGAGATAGAGTCCCTGATTCTTGATCACTGATGGAGGTCGGAATTCCCGATTCTTTCTCTCACTTGACTGAAATGTGATACTCCAAGCATAGCTCTTTCAATTCCTCTTTGGGAGACCCGGATAAAGTTCTCATCCTGTTTTCGTAGGGCCCAGGTCTCTGAGGTGTATGTTAGTGCAGGAAGAACAGTGCATGTTCTTCATCCTCTTAACCATTTCTTCCATGCTCTTGCAGACGTTACACAATGCTCTCTTCCTCCATAGTTCTGGGGTCAAGTCGTTCGTCATGTTGAGTTCTCGACCCAAGTACAACTGCTGCATTCAGAGATGTTTGTTCCATTGAGAGCAAATGGAACAACAGGAACTAGTCCGTTTCTCATGAACATTGTCTTTGTGAGATTCAGCTGCAGTCTGACCTTTCCACACTCATGGTCAAAGTCAGCCAGCATTTGTGCTACTTGGCTAATGTTTGATGTTATTAGCACAATGTCATCAGCGAAGTGGAGGTGGTGTAGTTGCTGACCGTCTTTCTTCACTCCCATTTCTTCCCACTCAAGTCATCGCATGATATTCTCACTGAAGAGTTTCAGTGAAACTGTATCGCTCTGCCAAACCCCTCTCTTGACATGGATGATCACTTTCTTGTGGAATGGTGAGATTCTGGTGGTAAATCCGTAACACAGCTTGGGAAGGATCTTGATGTACTGCGTTTGAACACCCTGTTTAGCTAGGGCTTCAATGACCACTTCAGTCTCAACAGAATCAAAGGCCTTCTTTAAATAGATGAACGTTAGACAGAGCAGCATCTAGAATTCTCACAAAACCTCAATGAGCTTGGTTACTGTGTGGACATGGCCAATTGTGCTGAATCCCTTTTGGAACCCAGCTTGCTTGCATAGTTGTCCTTTGTCCAGTGTTCTGCCAATCCTATTCAGGATGACTCAAGTGAATAACTTGTAGACGACGGACAACAAGCAGATGGGGGCGATAGTTGCTGATGTCGTGGATGTCTCCTTTCTTGTACAAGAGAATGGTCCTGCTGGTTTTCCACTGGGACGGAACCTTGCATTCAGACAGGTAGCTGTCTGAAGAGCTGAGCCAGTGTATTGGCAGCAGTTTCTTCAGGTGTTCAGGTCTGACCTTGTCTGGACTGGGTGCTATATGCTTCTTTACCGACAAAATGGCGTGTTGGATTTTGGAAAGGAGAACGTTGGGAATGACATTTTCGTCCTTCAGAATTTGGTATGTGGGCAGGTGGATGCAATATATTTATATTAGTGTATGTATTTCTACACAGAAAAAAATCAACATGGAAATATTAGGTGGGGGTGGGGGCGAGAGATAGTACAGATAGAGACAGAGGTTAAGTCTTGCATGTGGGTGATCTGAATTTGCTCTCTAGCACCACATATGGTTTCCAGAACACCACGAGGAGTGACCACAAAGCCAGGAGTAAACCCTAAGAACAACCCAATGTGACCAAAATTTTTTTAAATAAATAAAAGTAAGTACTTCAAGCTAGAAGATTTTAATACAAACATGCAAGGCATTCTATTAAGAGCAACGGAATTCACTCTCTTTTAAGTGTACATAGAAAATTCTCAGAGGTCAATAATAAGTTGGATATAAAACAGATCTTGGTAGATAAACATTATAAAGAAAAATATTGATAATTTGGAAATTATTAGTATTAAGAATTTTTGTTCTGGGGTCAGAGAAATAGAATGAGCAGTATGTTTGTCTTTGATCCTCAGGGGCCGATATGACCCCCAAGTTCATCCAGGAGTGATCTCTCAGTTCAGAGCCAGGTGAGCACGACAGGTTGTGATCCAAAAACAAAGCTAAGAAAAAAAAAGAATTTCTGCAGGAGACAGCAATAAGAGAATAAAAAATAAATCACAAAAAAATTCAAATACTAAAACAAAGTCATATCCAGAATATACAAAAACTTTTACAAATATGTTTAAAACTCACAGAAAATAGGAGAAAGATTTTTAAAGGTACCTTATAAAACCAATAATATAAGGAAAGTACCTAACCTCATTAGTCACTGAGAATTGCAAAGTAAAGCTACAAGGATTTATCATTACCAACCAGGAAGCTGAAATAAAAAAGACCATGACTATCCAAGTGAAGTGAGGAGAAGACTGACTATCCAACAGAGCAGTTAGAGTTTTCATACTGCCATTGGGATAAAAACTGTTTTTTTTTTAAAAGGGGGGGGGGTGTGCAAGAGATAGATCAAAGGGTTAATGCATATGCTTTGCATGTGGGAGGCCCAGGTTCTATTCTAGGCAATGCATGGTCCACCAAAGCATCACCATAAATAACCTCTGAGCATTGCTAGGCTTAACCCCAATACCTTCCCTAAATGGTAAAAAGGACGGTTTTAGGGGCTAGAAAGATAGTACAGAGCTTATGAAAAACACTTTGCATGTGATTAACCGTGGTTCTATGATCCCTTAAATATTACCAGGTACACCCTTAGGGACCCTTGTACTATTGTGGCCCAAAAGGTCCCCAGATATGGCTGGGTGGCCTGAGTAATCCCTGGCACTGAAGGGCTAGAACAGTACCGCACCTCAGCCCTAGCATTTAGCCACCAGTCCAGTTAGACCTAAAATTTCCAGGAATGGTCCCCCAGCCTTTTGACCACCACTTAGGAGATGATTTTCAGAAATGATGGTTTAAAGATATGAAATCAACCAACATAGTATACCATATCATCACAAGGAAATATAAAAACCATATGATCATATCAACAAATACAGAAAATGCGTTTGACAACATCCAACATCCATTCATATAAAGATTCTCAATCAGATGCTAATAGGAGGAACTTTTCTCAATATAGTTACCACAAAGATACAGCTAACATCTTACTCAGTGGTAAAAATCTGAACATCGGGGGTGGAGCCATAGCACAGCGGGTAGGGCATTTGCTTTGCTTGTGGCTGACCAGGGTTTGATTCCCAGCATCCCATACGCCCCCCTTAGCATCACCAGGAGTAATTCTTGAGTGCAGATCCAGGAGTAACCCCTGTGTACTGCTGGGTGTGACCCAAAAAGGGAAAAGGAACCTGAACATGTTTCTCTTAAGATCAAGTACAAGATAAGGTTACCCATTCTCTTAACTATTATTAATATAGTATTGGAAATCCTAGCTATAGAAATTAGAAAAGACACACTAAGGGCAATCAGACTAGGAAATATGACAAACTATAACTATTTGCAAATGACATCATACTATGCATAGAAAACCCCAAAGATTCTATAGAAGACAACTAGCATCAATAAATTTGTAATTATGTGGCAGTCTACAAAATAAACATGCAAAAATTCATCACATTCCTATATGCAAATAACAAAATACAAGAGAAAGAAATAGAGAAACAATCCTAGTCACCATCATGACTCAAAAAATCAAGAGTCTGAGAATCAGTGTAACAAAATAGGGAGGAAAACTTAAATGCAAAAAATGATATTTTAGTACTAAGAAAATAAAATACATAAGGAAATGGAAAAACATCTCTCTGTTTATGGATCAGAAGGATTAATATTGTCAGAATGACAATCCAACCCAAAGCAGTACAAAGATTCAATGCAGCTCCTATAAAATTACCCATGACATTTTTAAAAGACATAGACCAAATGCTGCTGAAATTTTTATGGAGTAATAAAATCCCTCAAATAACCAAAGCAATCCTACAAAAAAGAAGGATGAAAGACTCTTCTTTTCCCAATTTATATAAAATTGAACATGCATCTACTCTATAAGTAAGGAATTGTATTCAAAGATATATATCCAACATAAATTAACCCATGTGTATCAAAAATATATCCCAAAATGTCTATAGTCGCATTATTTATAATTTTTAACATGTGGAGAAAAACAATAGAATAGACAAAGTGTGGTTTATTCTGGGCTGGAGCAATAGCACAGTGGGTAGGGCCTTTGCCTTGCACGCAGACAACACGGCCGACCCAAGTTCAATTCCTCCACCCCTCTCGGAGAGCCTGGCAAGCTACTGAGAGTATCTTGCCCACAAGGCAAAGCCTGGCAAGCTACCTGTGGCATATTCGATATGCCAAACACAGTAACAAGTTTCACAATGTTACTGGGCCCACTCAAGCAAATCGATAAACAACTGGAGGATAGTGATAGTGATAGTGGTTTGTTCTGTAGAATGGAATATTATGCAAGAGGAAAACACAAAATACTTCTACGTAGAACATTACAGATGAGTTTTACAAACATAATGATGTAGGGGCACTGTGATCCCATTGTTCATGGACTTGCTTTTTGGGCAACGTCTCCATTGTGAGAGTTGTTGATACTGTTTTTGGCATACCGAATACACCATGGGGAGCTTGCCAGGCTCTGCCATGTGGGCGGGATACTCTCAGTAGCTTGCCAGGCTCTCTGAGAGGGACAGAGGAATTGAACCCGGGTCAGCTGCATGCAAAGCAAACCCCCTACCCACTGTGCTATCGTTGTAGGGGCATGAGGGATAATACAATGAGCAGGTTTCTTGTCTTGCATATGGCTCACCTGAGTTAGATCCCTGGCACCCTATATGGTCCCCTAGCACTGCCAGGAGTTCATCGATTTGCTCGAGCGGGCCCAGGAATGTCTCCATTGTGAGACTTGCTGTTACTGTGTTTGGTATATTGAATATGCCACGGGTAGCTTGCCAGATTTTGCCTTGCGAACGAGATAGTCTTGGTAGCTTACCAGGTTCTCCAAGAGGGGCAAAGGAATCAAAACTGGCTTGGCCAAGCCGGCCACACGCGAGGCAAATGCCCTACTGCTGTGCTATCGTTCCAACTGCTTGCTATTAGGAAGGAAAAATACATTCAAAAAGAACTCCATTTACCTTACATTTTATTATTTTTGTATACCTTCTCTTTGAAGAAAAGCGATGACAAATAATGTGTATTTTTATTATAAATACTATTGGTTTGGGGGCCACATTCAACTGATTATAGATTACTATAGAAACTTATAGATTACTCCTGGTTGTGTGCTCAGGGATGACTTCTGATGGTGCTCTGGTTACTATATGCAGCGCCACAGATTGAACCCTAGTCAGTCACTGGCAAGGTAAGCACTTTACCCACTGTACTGACTCTCTTGTAGGGCTGGAGCAATAGCACAGTGGTAGGACATTTGTCTTGCATGCAGCCAACCTGGCCAAGCTGGGTTCGATTCCTCTGCCCCTCTCAGAGAACCTGGCAAGCTACCAAGAGTATCTCACCCACACTGCAAAGCCTGGCAAGCTACCCATGACGTATTCAATATGCCAAACACAGTAACAACAAGTCTCAAAATGGAGACATTATTGGGGCCGCCTGAGCAAATTGATGAACAATGGGAGGACAGTGACTGTCTCTCTTGTAATTTGTATATTTTAACTCAGTTTAAGATGAGGTAGTGAATTGAATTTGAGAGATAAAAGTGAGTTCTAGGCCACGTCTGACTGAAGAATGTTGACACACTCCATGAGAATGATTTTAATGGTGGGCAATTCAGGTGACAGTTGCCTAAGACAAGCTTGGGGGAAATTTCACTTGTCCATCAGTCAGTCAATAGCTATTTACTGAGTAGCCCTACCCAGTAGCAGACAGTATTTCTGGTGCTGGGCTATGGCACTAAGTAAGGCAGAGGATCTCTCAAGGAGTTTCCAGTCAAGTGGAAAAATATGAAAGAAAAGTAGGCGAAGGCACTCAGTAATAAGATATTGTTATTTTCCTACTGAGTTACTGGAGAGGGGCATCAAGTGCAGAGAGTAAGGGTGGGAGTCTTGCCTGGCCCCAGGACTGGTTGACAGTGAACCATGCTTCCACTTCAGCAGTGTCCAGGAAAATTCAGAGACAAGTTGGGATTTCTGGATCATTACTTTTAAGAAGAAGAATATATGTGTGTTCTCTTTGGTTGCTCTTTTTAATACCTGGGTGAATGGCTATTTACACAGGCACATCAAACCGCCACTCCCTTAAAGGCAAACAGCAGCTTCCTGCATTCCTGTCTAGCACAGATTGGGCCCCCGAAACATTGTGTACCCAGGGAAAAGGTGGGGAGTCCTCCATTCATTAATTCACTCAGGAAAGATTTGTTGGAGCCTAAGCACAAGGCACCATGGCACAGACTTGAAACATAGTGAAGGACAAACAAAGAGGACACTCTTTCCCCTCCCTCTGTCCACGACACACAGAATCCAAGATTGATTGAGCTGGGAGTGTCTCAGTGTCCCCAAAGCACCTTTCTGGTACAGTTGGCAAGATCAAATCTGGACAGGGAGACTGTTAAGCTAGGATCCCAAGTGAGCTTATTGGGGATTTCAAGTTAGTTGGGCTCCAAAACTCCTTGGTCAAGTGCTTTCATTGCCTGGTTATTAAGGTCAGACAACATTTAAATCAACTCCCTTGTCCATTACCAAGTTGTCATGATTTCAGAAAAGAGAAATCTGAGGTTGCTAAATGTGCGGAAATGCAATTTGAACCCAGTTCCTAAATTACTACATGGTAAACTACTAGCAGGCTGAGTTTTTCTTCCACTTATTTATTTTCTTCTCCTCAATTTCAATTTATCATGTTGAAATTAGTACAGCCTATCATTAAGACAAACAGGCTTGAGTTTGGACAATACGTTCTATTTTCAAAGGGTTGCGTATTTTGAGTTGTGCCACGCCTGTGTCCATTTAGTGTGTGTTTGCTGAGAACCCACTGTGTGCCAAGCCCCGCAGGAGGTACTGGGATTTATTGACAAGCCAAAGATAAACAAATCCCTACCCTCACAGTCTAGTCTGGGAGGCCAACATTGATGAAAGAAGTACCTACATAAACATAAACTTACCACCATCACTGCTTATGTTAGTTCAGGTCCCAGGAATAGCCACTAAGACAGGACTAAACCTGAATTTGATTTCTTTCTGAGTGAAATTGGATAGAACTGGAGAAGCCTGGAGGAGACATTAGACTATACTATAGTGGTTCTCTGGGAGGAAAGATTGTTTAGTTCTCAACTGTAGAATCGTCTTGGAATTCCTTCCAATGTCAAGGTCACCTGTCAGAAGATTCTTGCATTTTCATGAGTGGGCCTGCCTTCCTCTTCTTGCTGTTTTCTGTAGCCTGGGAGCCCCCTGGGGAGCATGGTCTCTACAAGATGTGGCAGAGGATTCAGAGACTAGAAGTGGGGGTGGTCTTTCAGTTAGGTGCCCCTTAACCAGAGATCAATGGAGAGGGTATTCAAGACTACATAGTGCTACCAAGAAACAAAATAAGGTCATAAAGAGGATAAATTAGAGGAACTTGATTTGATCCATAAGGATGGGAACTTCATGAAAAATTAATCTTTGTGTTGAGTGAATGAAGTGAGAAAGGAGTGTTCTAGGAGGAGGTAAGAGTAAGGGGTAAAGTCCTTTGGCAAAAGACAATTGGGTTGTTCCAGAAGCTGAAAGTCTATGTTGTTCAGAGGCATGTCGGATATCAAACTAGAGAAAGGGCATTGCTAAGAATCCCGAAGAGTTCTTTGAACAAAAAAAAGTAATTATTTTTAAAAATAAGATCACAATGGTTTATAAGACTGCACAGTGGTAGGGCGTTTGCCCTGTGCGCAGCCAGCCCGGCCGAGCCGGGTTGGATTCCTCAGCCCCTCTCGGAGAGCCCACATGGCAAAGCTACCTGTGACATATTTCAATATGCCAAACACAGTAACAACAAGTCTCAAAAAAAATGTGGAGATGTTTCTGGGCCTGCTCAAGCAAATAGATGAACAAAGGGAGGACAGTGTGACAGTGTGACAGTGTATATGTTTTAGGGGTATAATTTCACGCCTCTTCAAACTAAATATCATCACATTATACCTACTGCTGAAGTACCAATGTCCCTCTAGAATTGTCCATTAAACCAACATTTTCCCTCTCCAATCTCCCCTACCAATACCAAAGAACATTATTTTAAAGGTGCATCTAAAATATAGTGGGAAAGACAGAGGGAAAAAGGTGAGTATGATGTGTCCACAGATTCTTAGGGGATTTCACTGTGACTGACTGGTAGGAATTGAGCGGTGTAGGGACTTAGGACCTGATGTCTTATACTTAAAGTAAAACCATAAATTATAAATTGATAACTGCTCAAATAAATAAAACTTAGAGATATGTTTAGTTTGACCTTTTAGTAGTTTTAAAATTTTCTGAATATTTTGCTCACATTCAAAAATTGAGCTCTTCTACATGAAAACCCCGATTACCAACTTCTCTTAGAAAATCAAATCTAGCCCACATTTACACTTGAAAGCAATGATTCGGGGAAAGAGTACAGGCTGTTTCCTTTAGAGACAGGGTAGATGATCAATAAATATTTACTGAATGGCAAATGAATGAATGAGAATAGAGACCTGTGGGTCAGGCTGGACTGCAGTAAAGGAATCTTTCTTAGCCTGAAAGAAAATGTGATTTAAGACTAAGTCCCAGATATGCTAGTAAATGTTTAACAACTAACTCTTCGGGGGAAAAAAGAGTCCTGATTTATAGTGTTTGCCAATTTTTTGTGCTGTAAATATTCCCACCATGGCTGAATTCAAGTAACAAACATGATGTCATGAAGACTAAGTTAAAGATGAGTACAGTCAGGTCCCATGAGATGGTCTAAGTTAGCTATAGAACAGCACTTATAGATGTGAAAGTACAATTCTCACACCACTGAAACAGTGACCTTCTGAATAGTCCTGGAACATGGCAGGATAAATGTTTGTTATACCTGGATGTGAATGGATTAAAGTCCACGGATGAGAAATCAGTGGAGAACAGGAAAGACTAAGAAGGATATTCTTGGACCATAAGGATTTATCATTTCTTTTAACAAACAGCCTTTCAGAGTTTTTGATTTTTCTTTTGCTCAGATGAAGAGGGAACATTAGAAGATTTCTCTGAATGATGTAATTATTTTTTTAAAACAAAGTATAGGATAGGATAAAAGGACATTTGTTAGGAGCCATGATCCACAAATTTGTTTTAACTCTATAGTCCCTTGTGATTTTCTCTCAGATCTCTGATCCTCAACGGACCACATCTCCCTATACTTACATTCTTGTTCCTTTTGAACCTGTCCTGATCTTGACCTAGTCACACTGATGGCCATCAGAGGCAAAGAAATTTTATTTTCTTGTTTTGCCTTTTTGTTTACTTGTTTATAGGTCATACCTGGCAGTGCTTATAGCTCACTCCTCACTTTGTCTTATAGATTGTTCCTGGTGCTATTTAGGGAACCATATGTAGTGTCAGGGATCAGCGGTATATAAGGAAAGTGCATTAACCCTTGCGCTATCTTTTTGGCCCAATAATGAGGAGATTTTTGTCTTGAGCACCAAGAAGACCCATGATTTCCAGAACTTTGGAACACAAGATGTTTGGCTACCCTAATAGGAAGGCCACACAGAATAGCCTCTGAGAATTCATGGGGGAGAGAAGAGTCCCTGAAACAACATGGAAAGAAAACAAGAGACCTAAAACTCCAGGGAACCAGTTCCCAATAGATCTGCCCAAATAATGCATCCTCAGGTATCACCACACATAAGGCCCAGAACTGCCCAGCAAACCCAGATCAGATTGCAATTTATGTGCAAATAAAAGATGTGCTGTCTTAAGGTTAGGGTTTATACTCAGTTAAAAGTGAGATTAACTAAATTAGTCATCAACACAAAACAGATGCAATTAATAAAGGATTTCACAGCAGTTAAAAGAATAAGGCAAGTCTAATCTGATGTGAAAAAATCACCAAGATCTACTCTCATTGAAAAAGTAACATTTGGAGGAAACTGTATGGTACAAGGTTTTATTGTTTAATAAAAATGAAAGAGTATGTTTGTTTGTTTGTTTGTTTTGCTTTTTGGGTCACACCTGGAGATGCGCAGGAGTTACTCCTGGCTCTGCACTCAGGAGTTACTCCTGGCGGTGCTCAGGGGACCATATGGGATGCTGGGAATCGAACCCGGGTCGGCCGCATGCAAGGCAAACGCTCTACCCGCTGTGCTCTCTCCAGCCCAAAAATGAAGGAGTATGTCTGTATGAAAGAGAAGAGGGAAAAGAAAAAGAGACAAAGACAGAGGTTGGGAGAGACAGGGAGAGAGAAATTGTTAATGCACGGAATTTTTCTGACTATAGAAAAACACATAAGAAACTAGAAACACTTTAGAGTTGGGATAAAAAAATGTTGCCTACCCCATTGGTCATGTGCTTTTTCTGCAACACTCCTGTTTATTACCTAATAAAATAATAGAAATATTATTTGGATAAAAATGAAAGCAAAAAATGAACTTTACTAACATAGTGTTTCAGATAATGAGCTGCAACACTATAGTAACACTGTTATGTTAACTTTGATAATGTAGATCTTCGACCAAATTTTATACAGAAATTATGTATAAGAATAAAAAAAGACCTAAAAACCCAATTGCCTAATGCGTATACTTGTCCTTCATTCCATTGGAAAGGGAGATCAGAAAGTTCCTGTTATGGCAACAGTCTCAGATTTCTTAGGTTGAGTTTTCTAAGAAGAGCTAGAGTCAAGGATTTAAGTGGAAACAATTTATTTGGGGAGTGATTCTAAGAAACATCTTAGAATGGGTGTGGGTAAATATGACAAGAAAACAAGGAAAATTAATAGGTTGTAACAAAGGTTTAAGCTGTGGGCAGTCGGGGTTCAGTCACTCTCTGAGCCATCTTTCAGAGTTGACCCACCCAAAGAGGACAGGATTTGAGTAATTTATCCTCTGCTCCTAGATGTATCAATTTCCTGATACTTCCAATCTGGGTCCAATGGAAATTAAGATGCCAGACGCAGTGTTTTTGGTGGAAGAGATCAGGGGTCAAGGCAGGAAGTGTGCAAGGCCACTGTCAGTATAGGCTAACCTAAGAAGAAAAGCTTGTGGCAAAAGCCAAACTTTTCTCTCTTGATGTGCATTATTTCATGATAAACTGATTGCTTAAGAAACAGAATTTCAAAAGCATTTGAGCAACTCTGCACATCTGGGTTTGTAAAAGGAAGATGCTTGCTGGGTGTCATAGAATTTTGTACCTAATAATTTTTCTGGGGAAGGAGATAATCACTTAACTTCCCGTTAGTCGTCGATTTGCTCGAGCAGGCGCCAGTAACGTCTCCATTTGTCCCTGTCGCATGCTAGTGTAGCCCAATGGCATCTGTTTGCTCTGGGAACACGAAGAGCCTCAAGCCGATCGTTCATGATCTTGAAGGAGATAGGCAGTACATAATGCTAGAGTGAGGGGAGGAAATATCTGAGAACCCTGAGAGCCAGCCCTTCCATCCATAACTTTGCCAGAACCTATAGAACTCCAGCTTGTAATTCTTGGGACAGTGCATACCCTGTCAGGGATGTCCAACTGCTAGAAAGGCTGGAACAGATGGGGCGTGGTGCACAAATGGGGTCTGGTTCACCAGGCAGTGAGGGAAACTGGGTCAAGTCCAGGAAGAGTAACCTAATAATAGACATGGTCTTAGAGTAACATGTCGCCACAGTATGTTACTGCCTCAATGAGAAATTTCCCTAAAATTTTTAAATGTGTATTCTCCAAGCAAAGTTGATAAATACATGAAAAAGCTTCTTGATAGATATTGATCTGAGCAGGGCTCTGGCCTTGTCTCTCTTGTGAACAATATGGCAGAAAACACATACGATGACTATGCAGTTAAAAGAAATTTGTTGTTGGCTTCAATCAACCATATTCACTTTCAACCAGAAATCTCTAGAGATATATCACACAGTTCTTTTTTATATATCCCCTTTGTGTTCAATATTCTTTCTTTTGTGATTTAGATGAAGACATGTTTGACATACTGACAAATTTACACGTGGCATATATAGGGATAAGGCATTGGTAGATTTAGGGACAGAATCAGGATACAAATTATTTTGGCGGGAGAGTTTGTTAGAGTACTAAGTCTATACAACTTAAACTTCAAAGAATCTGTACTTGACATAAAACATCAACTATACCACATAGGGAGCTGAATTGACAGCAGTTAAATCAGAAAAGATCAGGCAGTTTTAATTAACCCCAATACTCAATATGATCCAGCAGTAGAACTACTTTTTTGTTTTAAGTTATTTTAAGCTGCAGTGTTCAGGTATTATTTTCCACTGAAGGACAGTGATAATCCTAATAGATTCTGCAAAGGTAATATTACATCTGGAATACAACGTGCCCAGTTCTGGGTGAAAGGGTAAGCAATTATTTACAGGAAGGATTTGGAATGCATGTCAGGAGAAATGGTTATCAGCGTGGGATAAACTGAATCAAAATGATATGTCCAGGAATTAGGGTGACCTCTACCTGATTGAAGCACTTTCAGGTTTAAAAGGGAGCATACTTATTTTTTTGTTGCTGCATGTTCTAGTCAGTTCTTGCTACATTAATACTGTGTTGACCCATAACCAAGTCTGTTTATTTCTTAGGTATGTGTAGGGAAGCTGAATGTAACTAGTCTGATGGAAATAGGCTAGTCTCTGCTTCAAGTCACTGTCTGAATTCAGTTTTCCTTCATGTGTTTCTTTCTATTTGGGAATTATCTAGTACCCATGGGAATATTTTTCTCAAAGTGATGGGAGAAGGGCATGTGGGGAGTGTCAAAGGGGTACACATACTAAAGGACTGTACTGGCACTGGATCCATTATATCCCGATTGCCCAATTGCCCAATTGCCCAAATGATCTGAAAATTAAGTTTCTTTCACTATGAGTTTAGGAAAGGAATGTAATATTTTAGCATTAGAGAATAGCAGAATCAATAATTCAACTCATTCTACCCCATATCCGGTGGTATGTACACATGAGAATTACTTATCATCTTTAAGAGCATTTTGGTGAACCTGGCTGGGTCTTAAATTTCTCTTTTATCATAAATAGTCACTAACTCAATGTTGGGAAATTAGTTATTAGCATGTCATTATCCCATCACCCCCAACATCCAGTCTAGCCTCAAACCATTTACTCAGCTTCATCTTTCACTTTTCCCAACTTATGCTTAAGTCAAGGTGAGCTACTAGCCCTTCAGTGTACACAGCCTTTGCCTCCTGGGACTTTGCTGACTCAATACAACTTTTATCTATTTTTTTTTATTCTCACAGGACCAGTTTATACCTGTTCCATTCAAGGAAAACCAGATACTATCATCATATCACACCAGTGAGAATGACATATATTAAAATGACCAGAAAAATATCTGTGCTGGCAAAGAATATTCTTTTGTTGTTAGGAATATTCTCTTGTTCAACCCCTATGGAACAGTATGGAGGTTTTTATTTTTAAGTAAGAATAGAATATCCATATGACCAGTAATTCCACTTGTTGGTTTCTACCACCAAAGACCTAAAATACTCATTTGAAAGGGCATAGATGCATACCATTATTCATTGCAGCACTTAGCACAATAGCTAGGATATGGGTTCAAAACCTAAGCATCCAATGACAGATCAGTGGAAAATGAATGTGTAGTATATGCAGGACTGGAGTGATAGCACAGCGGGTAGGGCGTTTGCCTTGCACGAGTCCAATCTGGATGACCCGGGTTCGATTCCTCCACTCTTCTCTCGGAGAGCCTGGCAAGCTACTGAGAGTATCCCGCCCCCACAGCAGAGCCTGGAAAGCTACCTGTGGTGTATTTGATATGCCAAAAACAGTAACAAGTCTCACAAGGGAGACATTACTGGGCCCACTTGAGCAAATCAATGAACAATGGAAGGACAGTGCTATAGTGCTACAGTGTATATGCACAATGGGATACTAAACAACCATGCAAAAGGATGAAATCATGCAGCTGGCTGCAATATGGATGGGCTTGGAGAATCTCATGTTAAGTAAAGTAAGTCAGAAGAAGGGCAAATTCTAGATGATCTCAATTATCAGTGGTACAAAAAATAAGGTTAAAAGGAAACACAAATTGCCAAAGATGGGGAAATCCTGGATTCTATATTATAGAAATGTAAAGTCAGGAAAAGAGAAAAATGGAGGAAGAAGTAAGAAGAGGCAGACAGGAGGTAACAGGGATAAGGATCAGGGGCCTTGCCCACATTTGTGATATGAAGGTATGGTATATGTATATATCTAAACCACAGAGCCATTGATACTGAAGCATGAGATCCAAACTATAATAATTAATCTTAAAAGCATGCATGGTAAGGAGACAGGTGGGGGTGGGGGGGTAGGGAAGCTTGGGATATTTGTGATGGAAGTTGACCCAGGTGGTGGGTCTGGTCTTGGGACTTTGGGTGCCTGAAAATAGAGTATGAACACAATATGAATTATGGCCCCTAAAATATTTTTTGAATAATCATTACCACATTTTTGGATGTCAATTTCAGGGCTGTCCCTGTTCAAGGCACTTTATAAACATTACTCCTTTCCATATTTATAAAACCTCAATGAGGAAGGGCTTGCATTCCTTGTGACACTCAAAGACATGAACAGATTTTCCCAAAATCAAAGTTCAGAGTACCTCGGGTATTTGACTCTGAAGCCAGCTCAGAAACATATCAATTGTTCAATAGCTCTTGGTTCCTATTGTTCCTTTTCTCCCATTACTTAATATTGTTTCAAAGTCATTGGGATGGGTGCTGAAAATACAGAAAAAAATTGTTTTTGTCTTTTGTTGGGGTATATATGTGCTCTCTGCTGTGCTTGGTGGCATAGGGGTCACTCCCAGAAACACTTGGCCAAACGGGCTGGATAGCTCAATACTTAGGTCATAAAATTCACAACAGCTAGGACCGTGTAGTACTCTAGTCTTTCTGGGTTCATCAGAGCCACACTTATGGGTGCCTGAGGGCCATATGATGCCAGGGGTTTGACTCGAATTTGGCACTCATAACTCATGTACTTGTGACTGCTGGACTATCTCCTTGGCCCAAGCACTCCCTTTCTAAATGCTAATATCCCACCTTTCCTTCTCTCCTTGGTCTACAGAGAAAAATTTACTATTTTGAAACATTAAATGTTCATGCTAATGCAATTTTTAAGACCATCCTGCCTTATTTGGGTTAGGAGAAAGTAGAAAGGAGAAAGACAAACAAGTCTTTTTATCTTTTATTCTGCTTTCACCTCAGAATGCTGTGTCACTATGTGAATTCCCACTTCTTAACCTCTTTCCTGGAGAATATCAACCTGACTTCAGTTCCCTTTGAAAATATCCACAGATCTGTGTGCCCTCAATAACCTCTGCTGTATTGCATGGTGCCTCCCTAATGGTACAATATCCTTTTCATATCCAGGTATCCAAAATGGTACAGTAGACTTTTGTGATCGGTCAAATCTCTGCATTCATCACAGATGCCATGCACTGCTTTATTGGATACCCTCATTTTCTCTTCTCAGGAAGCCTGGGGTCAGCTTTCATTTGGTCTCTTATGTCTCTCATGAAGGAGCTTATTTCCTCTGAGTCTAAGGGCTCCTGTTTTCCGCCTCTACCAGTTTCCATTTCTGTGTGACATCAGTTGACCAGGATGCCCGCTCTCAGGACTATGATTTGGGCTAATTGATGGTTGGCATTCTTCCCAATGTCTGCATGTATTTCTGAGAACTGGCTACTTTTCTTTCATGACTGAAGGCCAGCAGACACACTGTTCTCTTTCCTCATGTGCTTGCTCCTCAATTTCACCTGCTTGTTAGAGAAGGGTCTTCTCTTTGCTAGGGCTGGTGACCCAATGTGAAACCATTGTAACCACAGAACACATTCTCCAAATGTAATATATATATATATATATATATATATATATATAAAATCCCCAATGTGACCTATTCTTTGAAATATGAGCATTGCAAAGAAATTTGAGAGTCTAAAAATAGTTTAATTGCAACTTAATAACAGTTTAATTGTATTTAATAACAGCTATCATTGATGGAGCCTGTAACAATGGCAGGCATTCTCCCAAACAGGCTCTATACATTATATCATTTAATCTCCATAATGAGACAAAAAGAAATATGCTATTATCACCTCAGATTTACAGTGAAAATTAAGGCTAAAAATGGTTAAGCAATTTGCCAAATACCCTGCAAATAGCTGGTATCAAAGGAGGGACTAGAACCCAATTTGGGCTGATTTCCAAGTCCACGAGCTTAGCTACTGCTAACCACCTTCACTTGCCTTTTGCTCAGATACTAGCCTGCTTGTGTTTCCGTGTTTGCCTTCTGGTTAATGTTTACTCCTTCCTCCATAGTACACCATGTCAAGGGTGTGTCATGGTTTCTCCCTTCCTGAACGTTCCTTTCTCTGCTAAAACCAGCTTTACCCACTACCGAGGGAGTCACATTAAAAATGACAGCTTTACATCTGACTCCAGCTGTACAATGGGTGACTCGGCTGACCCATTCAACAACATCTCTGTTGTTGAAGGTCTTCGATGGCGTGATGGCTCAAACACTGTGAAAACCTCAGTTCATCCTGAAGGTTCTGTAGGAAAACCCACAACAGCAGGAAGGTCACTGGGGTAAATAGGTAAAGGTTCCAACTCATATGCACATTGGGGGAGGGGTTGGGAAGCATTATGGTTTGATTAGTGTTGGGGGGTAGGGTATGGAGGGTTCATTACCTGACTTGGAGTGTGCTTAAGGAAATCAAACTGTGGCTTGTTGGGGCACCATTCTAGATATTTGGGGGCTGCTTTGAATTTCTTGTGATGAGAGGAAGGTAAGAATATGTATGCTCTCCTAGGAATATTCTGTGGTTTTACACTTGTAGCTACTCCCCCCTAATGGAAGCAACAATACTTCTGAGAGGTTCACCTTCAATCAAACTAAAATCCTTAGTGAGCTGGGTGTTCCCTCTCTGCCTCCATTCCAAGACCTTGAGTGAAATGAGTTGATTAGGTTCATGGGTGGTTTTGTATCTTAACTTGGGAATCTGTATTCCCCATTCACCTCTGCCTTTCATATATATTTATAAGAATAATTGAGGAGGCCAAGCCATATTTTGAACACCCGAAATGTTGTTCTTTTTTTGTGGTAAACAGAAAAGAAGGAAGAAGGGAGGGAAGTATGCAGGATTGATGTTTCCAGACTTGTAAAGTGAGAAAATAGAAGTCTGATACTTGTTGACCTTTAGATTCCCTGCCCCAGCTTTTACTCTGAGAAAGAGGGAGTGTTACCTTCCCTCTAAGTCCGGAGAGAGGAAAAGGTAGAGATGGAGAGGAGGAGGGAGAGGAGAGGGTTGAAGAAATGAGGGAAAGGAGAGAAAGAGAAAACAAGAGAGGAGAGGAAGGCAGAGAGAGGTTTGATGAGACATATCTGCCAGTTATCCCTCAAATTTTGTCCACATTTACTTCAGTTGATTATGCCTCAGTTTCCTCACCTGTTGAAATGTTGAAATGTAAACGTTTCCAAACATCTGCTCTGCACACCTGCCAGGTTGTTGGAGCAGCCAAATGGTTAAGGCTATGGGTGAGAACTTCCTGGTTCTGAGGGGCAGGCTGGGGTGAGGAGTGAGCAGAGTTGAGTTCGAACCTAGTGTGGATATATCACAGTGTTTCAACTTGGAAATCTCAGCACCTTTCTGCACCTCAGGGTCTCTCTGCATTAGGGGATTGTGAAGGTCCTAACATCAAGGGTGAGACCCAAGGTTGAACATTATTACTGTCACTGTCTTTCGTTGTTCCCATGTCATTGTTGTTTCTACAAAAGAAAGCTCAGGCACACAACTGCTCTATCTGCAGATGTTGTTTTCAGAGTCTCTGAGATCTCTTGTGGTGCTCTTTTCCCTGAGCCCCTTACAAACCTGAAACAAAAGGGTGTAAGGCACAGTAAGTGCTGAATTAGGGGGTCGATGTTGGGGGAGCACATCTAGACTTGGAAGAGGTAGGATAATTCAGTGCTTACAGAGTTGGCACCCAGAAGGAAAGGTCCACTGTGACCAGTTCTGATTTTCAAGGAATTCCAAAGATCTTAATTCTCTCTCTCTCTCTCTCTCTCTCTCTCTCTCTCTCTCTCTCTCTCTCGTAGTCAGGTATCATTCCTACAAGAACTCCAGGTATCATATGTGTGGTGCCAGAGAGAGAACTGAATAAGCCCCATGCAATGCAAACATCTTAGCCACTGTGCTATCTCACCAACTCAATATTGATTATTTTTAATACCTTGTAAAAAGATTACAGGCTCAAAGGTAATTGTAAACAACATAGGAAACATTCTATTACTTTTTTTGTGTGTGTATTTTGTGTAGCAGTTTCTCTCTATATGTGTGTGCCTATCTCTGAGATTATTCTCCTCCATATATGCAGTAATACGCTTCTTTTTTAATTATATATTTTTAATTGAATCACAGTGTGATTCTAGTAATGCATTTTCTATTTTAGTACTTGAATACGGCCTTGGAGAGACAGTACAGATGCTAAGGCACATTGATGTGACTGGGTCCAGTTCGAATCCCAATATTACCACCAAATGTCCCCCAAGTATCTCCAGGAGTGATCCCTGAGCACAGAGCCAAAAATAAGCTCTGAGCACCACTAGTATGCCCCCCAAACAACCCTTAGTGCCCCCAAATACTGGAATGAAATATTTTTTATGGGTCAGTCAGCCTCTAAAGCAGAAGCTGGGTATCACTTTTTGCTAATCACAATCAGATCTCCTCACATCCTGGCCACAGATTCCTTTTCTAGAAAGGAAAGGGAAAAAGAAAGGGATGGATGAAAAGTAGTGAATAAAGAAGAAGGGAGATCCCAGCTAGCTACCCTTTGTAAGTGCTCATCATGCCTTTCCGAAGCACACAAGTGCTACCCTTCCTTCCACCCATCCCAGTTCCCTTAAAATAACTATGCACTCTTACCCTGGGTAGGAGTTTGTTGTTGTCCCCATGCAATGAGTGGAATGCATACAACCCCAAACTCTAACTTGTGGATTTTGTGGATCTGTGTTATTAATGGCAGGTCATCAAGGAAGAGTTTTTGAAAAAGGAAAGTAGCAGCTTCTGAAAATCTGGCAGGGTTGGCTTCATTCCAGTAGCTGGCCACTGCACCAGGTGAAGGGGAAGTAGATTATAAAGCACTTTGGATATTATCAAAGGTTAATAAAAAGCAACAACTACCACAACTGATTGTGCTGTGTTCAAGATAGGAAACAGGAGGTGGGTTAAGGGGTCAGGGGAAGAGGGGGAAGTCTGTAAGCGTGATTTTTGAACAGCCGTTCCACGGATTGCTGCTGGTCTGCAGGTGTAGAAAGGTTGTAAACTACCGGCCTACAATGTCCTTAAACACACTCATCACTTGCCTGACCATCAGCCCACCTGCTTTCTCCAGAGTGAGTCAAGGATGTGGCTCTTTCTTGATTTCCTTCATCTTTTGCTGGTTCCTTGCTGCAGAGGCTCAGGTGTTCAAAACAGCACCCTGTAAAGTCATGGCTTTACTGGGTGGTGTGTGATGATGCTTCTCTATGAGCCCGGCTCTTCCTCTCTCCAGCTGTGTGATTTAACCTGAACTGTACTATCTTTGCTTTACAATGGCAAAACAATACAGAATACTCTGCCCCAGTAAGCACGTTAAAACAAAATATGAATGTAAATCATGTTTTTTATGTAATGAGTCAGGTGGAAATAGTCAACCACTGACAGCAACTGAGGAATAATATTTGGGGAAGTGGTGTCCTCTAGATTTCATATTTTACCCAGGAAAATGGAGGGAAAGTCCAACACAGTTTCCCAAAAAGCAGAGCCCCATGCCAGAATACCCAAGTTCAGCTCTCCTGACTACCACTTCAGCAAATCGCTTAAATCTGCACTTTCATAACTTCATCTGCAAGCTCAACCTCATTGGGTTGCTGTGAAGATTGATAGTGTCAGCTCTGCTTGTCTTTAGCATTATGCCCAGTTTGAGTGCTGAATGCATGATAAATAATATTGACTTTGTGGCTATGAAACCAGGACTCCTGCGTGAGCTCAGCCCGTGTCATTAGGAAGATCACCGTCTAAGAAAAGGCATGAGAACTCTTGTTTTACTGGAGCTCTAGTAAAGGCCACTCATGCCTACACATCCCCATTCTAATGTTAGCCTTGAGGCGTAAGTGCATTGTAATGGCCCACTTCCAAATGCCAGTCCCTGTATCTCCTCTGTGTTTCTTCTCTGGGATCCAAAATCAGCTTTTCCCACTTGGAAATAACCTCTGCCAGTGACGGACAGGAGCTGCTGTATAAATACCAAGCTCCTCCTTCTGAACCCTGCTGAGCCAATGCCCTTGTCCCTATTCTACAGTAGCTCCCAGAACTTCTCCATAGGATTAAGCCTCACATGCCCATTGGCTTGCTAGCACCAATATTTCTTAGCTGTCTTCTGCCTTGTCCCAATCTCTCTTTATCCTCCTAATTTTACTGCAATCACCTCCAGACACATAACCTGCACTTAAATCCTTGTCTTAGGAACCGAATTATAACCAAAGCAAACATGAGGTGGCAAGTTGACTATCCTCACATGCAGAGATAGTAAGAGGCAGGAATTCGCAGTCAGGACCTGGAGAGAAGTCTGAATATAGTATTCCTCCATGGAAAGCTGCTGGGAATTTGAGTCCCTGATGGTCCTGCTCCTGGAGTCTGCCCTCGGTTCCTTGTTTGGGAGCAGGCTTCCTTAGCAGCATCCCTGGAGGCGGGGAGCCAGGGGTGGGCTGATGCAAGGAGCTGGGATTGTGACTCTAGACTCATAGGGTGCCTTGGCTGTGGGCTGCTCAGTTTAAACTTGGCCGCAGTGAATAAGTGCAAATACGCCCTGTCCATGCAAACTGGAGTTTTCTCCTTTTTATCGTTTAAAGAAAAACTGAAGTGGAGGTGAGGGCAAAAATGCAAAAATTAAAAAAAAGTACTTAGGTCTCTGGGTGTGTTCTTGTTAAAAACATAAATTTATACCTGAGACAGCTGGTGGAGGGACGCTGATACTAGTAATGGGTGTGGAACTGGACCAGTTATATACCTGAAACTCAATTATCAGAAAGATTATAAATAACAGTGCCGAACTAAAAATTGAAGAAGAAAGCCCATAAATTCCTAATTAGAAGAGTAAGCCAGCCAAGGGCAGTACATCTCTGGATAAGGAGGCTAAAAGACATGCTGCGCAACATAGGAAGGAGACTCGAGGAAGAAGGAAAAACACGGGAAGGTTGTTTCCAAACTAGGTAATTGGAGTGTCAAGAGGTTCTAGTGCACTTTACAGCGAAAATCTAAAAACCTAGAAAGAGAAGAGGAAAAAGAAAAGACTCTGAGCCAGCTTGAACTCTCAAGAGTTTGCTAGAGAAAATGAAACATTCCAAACCCCAATCTGCCTTCTCTGAAGAGCTGCCAGCCCTGAAGGAGGCCTTTTTTTTTTTTTTTTTTTTTTTTTTTTTTTTTTTTTTGCTCCACAGTGATGCTGCTCAAACGGAAAATCACAGAAGACTAGAGTGGGGTGCCCAGACCACTGAAGGAGCAAGGTCTTTCTTTGCAGAAATTATATTTTTGTGACAAACTCAGCCTGGATCTTTACAGGAGGAAAAAGACTGCCCCAGTCCCCTCTTTTGGTTCTTCCAAAACACACTTCTTTCTCACCTCTCACAGGTGGTTTTTCTACCCCCAAACAGAGAAATAAATATTGACAGAAGTTATGAAAATTCAACAGAAAGTCACAGGGCCAAAGGTTTCCCGACCTGTGCCCAGGTCGCAGGCACAGACTTATGACACCCAACGAGATGTCTCATTTCTGCTTGTGACAGGGCCCTCTGGAGCCAAGCATTGGATCCCAGAACATCTGTAAAGGTAAAAGGCTGAATGTATCTTATCAAGAAAATATGTGCACCTTATAGGAAGGAATGGCATGAGACAAAGAACATGCCAGCATCTTTCCCCTCATCTACTCAAATGCACAGAAATACCCTCAAAAAGCACAAGGATAATTTTTGTGAATCCATCCGTTACCTTTATCCGCAGCACAAACTGTGTCCTGGCTGACTTGCTGACCGCCGTGAATGATTTCTCATTTGATTGTTTATAGGAAAGAGCCTTGTTTGCTTTCCCCACATGTTCCAGACACGAACAGTTCTCAACATTAGGAAACGCAGCTGGGGAGTGGTTACTAGTAACACTCTCTATTTCACTCTTAGGCCTTCTTGGGTGATCTAGAAACCCAGACAAGGAAACAAAGTAACTGAGGGAAGGAAAGAAGAAATAGAAACATGGAAAAGAACAGAGCGGGAGAGGGAGGGGGAGGAAGGAATACAAGGAAAGGGAGAGAAGGGAAGACAAATGGGGAGCAAGGAGAAAGAAGGGAGAAAGAAAGGGATGAGAGAAAGGAATGAGAGAGAGGGAGAGAGAAAATACAGAGAGACTTGATGCCACCAGACTCTCACTGGTTTACACTAAGGAGCCAGATAGCCTCTCAGTGAAAAGCTGAGATTAAGCTCACAACATAATTTCCATTATGTTAATGTTGCTTTAAAATATATTGCACAGAGTGCTGCAACAATCAAATTATCAATTATAATGTCTACTCAGAGTAGAAAAGTGTTGCAAACAGAGGGCTGATTACTGCTTCAGTACATCCAATCTGCATACTCATTGTTCAGTACAGGGAAAACAAATTATCTTGTGTTGGCCCCAGTTCAAATTTAATTAAATGAGTGCAAAGCAATTATAATAAAGTACAATAGTGTAGTAATGAAAGGAAAATAACTCATTAACCTATTAATCTTTATTTATGTTCCTCTCAAATAACTATGTAATTTCTTTATCACGGCATCCCATAAGAAAAAGTAGGGTCTCACTGCTAGTGGCCTGGTTTAACAGGTTCTATTCTGGTTAAGATGCCTTCACGCCTACCAGTTATACCAACTTGCCTTAGCTTTGGGGCCAACCCCCCACACCTCCCATCATGCTCTCTGCCCACACATACATGTATATGGTATAGATTTAGCTCTCCTCTCCCACATTTTCCTGACACTTGTCAGTTGTACAAGGTAAATCTCTCTGGAAGCTGAGATGTGCTTAATGCAGCATATAGGAAAGAGGCATCCTATAACATCTGCTGTGTAAGGCAAGTTGAAGTGAGAGAAAGGACAGGATCATTCCTGGGGAGAGAGGCCCCGGGGTTTTATAGCAGAAGAGATACTAATGGCCAACATTCACATTTCTCCCATGTATAATCTTATTTAAGCTTCCCAGCAACTCTGGAGTTGTATGATTCTTCGAGTTTGTTTACAGATGTAGAAATGGAGTTGGGAATACTGTTTGACCAAGGTCTTGAAGTTGATTGATAGCAGGATCAGGATTCTTTCTCAAATTAGTAGTCCCTAAATCCTCAGTTCTTTCCCCTGGCACCTTGCTACTCAAAGTATGGTCTGGGATTCAATGCTTTGTCTTCGCCTGGAAGGTCATCAGAAAATCAGAACTGAGAGCCCTGCCCACAGATCCAAAGCATCAGAATCTGCAGTTTATGAAATTCCCTGATGCTTCCAATGTATCTGGAAGTTTGAAAAGTGCTGAACTTTCTATATACTCTAGGGTCTTTGCAAAAGAATAGAGCAACTCAAACCAGTCTCCCAAGGAGAAATTTTCTGTATTTCTCCTACAACTAGTTTAGTAAGCAACTCCTGACAACAAGTGACATGAGATGACTTTCCTCTAGAGCATTAGTCTTCAACGTTTTTGTTTATTTTGGTACTAGAGCCAGTGGTTCTCAGGGCTTACTCATGGATCTGCTTTCAGGAACCACTCCTGGATGTTCTTGGAAGACTGTAAGGGATGCCGAGGAATGAGTCAAGGTTAGCTGTGTGCAAGGCCAACATCCTACCCTCTGTACCATTCTCCAGCCCCTAAGTCTTCAATTTTCTAATTTTCTACAGACTGTTACTTGTCCAGCATACCCTCCCAAGGGTAACAATTAATAACCAATGTAGTAAATCAGTGGTTTTCAACCTTTCTACACCTTTGGGCCTGACCTGGCACTGGTCTGGGGAATACACCACTGCCCTAGAGTATGATCTACAGGTGTAACTGGAGATGTAGAATGTATAAGAGCATAATGTTTTATCTCTCTAGTCCCACACCTCACACTAAACTCTTCACCACTTCATTCAAGGAGGACTTTGAAACATGGAGAACAACAAGAGTGAAACTGATGAACTGAGGAAGGAAACTGACATTTGTTAATTTTTTACCTTGCTCTTCAAAATTCTACATATATGTCATTTAATATTAATGATAAAACATTTTTACAATTTAATGTATATATTTTAATAATTTTTATTAAAGTAACATTACATTGCAACATATATTTTGATGGTACACCATAAATCACTATTTCACATTCAGATAGCACTGTAAGATCGAGTTAATCCATTACCATATAAAGACCCCATTTACCCAATTGACTCACCCTGACTATATATTTTAGCTAAGGTCACTGATAATAATAAGTTTAAGTTATTTGACCCAAGTTTCCTATAAAACAGATAACGTTAAAAGGATGAGATTTTGCTAGACTTTAAAGTTTATATTTTTGGGGCTGGAGCAGTAGCACAGTGGGTAGGGCATTTGCCTTGCACGCGGCTGACCCAGGTTGGATTCCTAGCATCCTATATGGTTCCCTGAGCACCGCCAGGAGTAATTTCTGAGTGCATGACCCAGGAGTAACCCCTGAACATTGCTGGGTGTGACCCAAAAAGCAAAAAAAAAAAAGTTTATATTTTTACTGTTGTACATTTTCTATATTAACAAGAGAAAAAGATAAAAAGAGAGAAATAGGGAGAGGGAGAGAGAGAGAGACAAAGACAGAGAGACAGAGAGAGATAGAAGAGAATGAACAAGAAATGGGAATGGGAAAGGAAAAATAAAATGAATAGTGCTGTTCACCAAAATCTCTACTCCTTGTTCTTTGAGGTATATAAAAGAGTAAAATACCCAATGTTCTTAAAAACGAGTGGCAACACACTAATAGATTTAGCTAATAAATTTTCAGGAGCTTTCTGTTTTATTTTTACTTTTTATTTAATTGTCCGAAGACACCTTTTAGAGCTACCACACTTTTCTCTGCCATGGCAACTGGAACTATTCAGAATGATGGCTGTGCTTTCAGCCACTGCCCCAGGAAGAGTGAGTATAATGACAGGAGTTTCCTGATGACAGACACAAGATGTGAGTGAGAAAAAAACTAAAAAAACATCTTTGTGATTTTTTTCAGCCACTGAAACTTGAGGTTCTTACTAGAGCATAACTGAGTTTATCCTGACTCTTCCAAATGCTGATATGGAAGAAGGGAGGATAGGGAGATATTTATTATTTGTGCACTTCATTTTTTTTTCACTTGAGATGCACAGCATTCTTATGATAAAAGGAGAACATGAATATTATTTCCTATAGAATTACAGCAACTTATTTTACAGATTTTACGCCTTCAAGAACGTCGAAGAAATAGCTAAGAGGACGAAGAACCTCCGGCTCCGGGCACATCTCTTTGATTCCACTGTTCTTCCTGCATTAACATATGCCTCAGAGACCTGGGCCCTACGCAAACAAGATGAGAACGCCATTCAGGTCTCCCAAAGAAGAATAGAAAGAGCTATGCTTGGAATATCACGTTTCACTCAAATGAGAGAACGAATCCGGAGTTCTGACATCCGTCGACGATCAAGGATCAGGGACGCTGTCTCATTTGCCAAGGTGTCGAAAATCAGATGGGCTGGTCACGTAATGAGATTTAAAGACGACCGTTGGACTAGAGCTGTTACTGATTGGATTCCACGGGATGTCAAGAGACCGCGTGGCCACCCACCTACCAGATGGTCAGACTTCTTCGTCAAGATCATGAACGATCGGTTTGAGGCCCTTCATGTTCCCGGAGCAAACAGATGCCATTGGGCTACACTAGCACGCGACAGGGACAAATGGAGACGTTACTGGCGCCCGCTCGAGCAAATCGACGACTAACGGGAAGTTAAGTGATTAAGTGATTAAGTGATTTTACAGATAATTTAACAAAGAAGCTTATGAACCCCAACTTGTAACTTGGTGACCTTGGCAGTGGTAGGTATTAGAACACAGAACTTCTGATTGTGAATCATTCCTCAACACAGAAAATTCTGAGATGAAGGAGCTAAAGTTCCATCCTTTGTCCTTCAGTACAACTCTGATGGATGCAGAGTTGCATTTATCTCATGCCCTCCCCTTTACCAATTCATGAGGAATCTAAGTTGTAGTAAAAATTCAGTGCAAGAAAAAGAGAGGAAGTACAAATTAAGGCACATCGATAGCACAGCGGGTAGGGAGTTTGCCTTGCACGTGGCCAACCCGGGTTTGATTCCTCCGTCCCTCTCAGAGAGCCTGGCAAGCTACGGAGAGTATCCCACCCGAACAGCAGCGCCTGGCAAGCTCCCCGTGGCATATTCGATATGCCAAAAATGGTAACAATAGGTCTCACAATGGAGAGGTTACTGGTGCCCGCTCAAGCAAATTGATGAACAATGGGAGGACAATGGTACAGTGGTACCTTTCATGCACCTGACTTCACCAGCTCAAGTGCACCTCGCAGTCCACCAAGCACTGCTAAGTGTGGCTCTGGAAACCACTGTTGACATGATTGTTAGTCCTTTGTACCTCAAGACCCAGATAGTAGCTCATCCAAAGGTCCTTGCATTGAACTACTGTCCTAATTGACTGAGTGTTGTAAGAAGTGATCCCCAAATTCCTGAGCACTGAGCACTGTTTGGGGACCCACTCCACCCCCATATATTAGGCTCAAGGAAAACAAGTGACTATAGAGAGTGGCAGATGACAGATGAGTCTAAGCTGGAAGAGAGGCTGCCTGTCTAGAATGATGACCTCATTAGGGTCAAAGGCAAGCACTATAAAACCGGGTCTGGTCTTCCCTCTGCAGGATGAAGGGCAGCAATTGGTAATGAAGGGATTGTCTCTTTGATAAAGGAAGTCTCTAAAAATAGTGTTGGAAAGTCTATAAAAATTGAGAAAAAATTGTGAATATGAATATGGAAACTTCCACTGGAATACTGTTTTTGTTTCCCAAGGTTTCACATTTCATTTGGAAAAATAAATGACACTGACATCCATAGATAATGCACTATGAATGTGCTTTATGCAAGAAAGAAATCTAGAGTCATCATTTGTGGAATGCAGACATCTATTTTTTAAAGCCCAAATTTTGCATCAAATGTTTTGCAAACTAATAGATATGTTTTGTGTTCAAATACAATTAGATATTTAATCATTTCTAAGTTCTGTTGTACTTCTTTATCCATTTATACATTTTTATATTATGCTAGTTTTGGGGGGGAATTGGTTTTGTTTTGGGGCCACACCCAACATTGCTCAGTGATTACTTCTGGATTTGTGTTCAGGGATCACTACTGGTGAAGATCGGGGATCATATGGGGTGCTGGGATTGGCTACATGCAAGGAAAGCACCTCAACTGCTGTACTATTGCTCCAGACTTACAATGCTATTTTTTTGAAAGACCACATCTAGAGCTGCTTCGGGGGGTGGGGGGCAGGGGAACGGGGAGCAGAGTGTCATTTCCTATGGTGCTTGGCTTCATGGCAGGAGTCTTTGGCTCAGGACTCAATGAGGAAATAGTCAGGGGCACCAGGATCATACCTGTGATGTTTATGAAGTTATAGGAATTAAACTTGGGGTTTTACATATACTTGTATGTGCCTCACCACTTTTATGGTCCACATTGTGCTGTTTTAATGGTTTTGTAGTTTGTGTGTGGGAGTGCTTACTGAGAAACTTCAGTGTTCATACGGGCTCACTTCTGGTTTTATACACAGGGATCACTTCTAGTGTGTTTGGAGGACCTTTTGTGGTGCCAGGGATCAAACTGGGGTTGTCAATGTGCAAATAAAATTCGTTAAACACTGTAATATCCTTTGCTCCATACTGAGCTATTTTTCAGGTGAATGCTCTTAAACACATCTTTACTCAACTCATTCACCACATACTTATTGAAAAATTGTTATATGCCAGGCCTGGGGTTGGGTCTAGTGATCAATCAGTGAGTCAAAGAGCCTACAATGGGGAACACAGATTTTAGTGATCATAGAATCAGTGTTTAGAATTATTGCGTTGTTCATGGAGAGGGGAAAGGTTCACTCTTCTTTTTGTGTAACTCAGACCTGAGATGAGGTCCTACTTCTAACGGTAAAAGAAGTGCTTTTTTTTTTCTTCAAAAAAAATGAACAAGCAACTTCCTTTCCTTCCTTCCATCCATTTTTTTGTTTGCTTTTTTTGGTCATACCAAGTGATGCTCAGGGGTTACTCCTGGCTTTACACTCAGGAGTTACTCCTGGTGGTGCTTGGGGTACCATATTGGATACAGGGGATTGAATCTGGGTCAGCTGCATGCAAGGCAAACGCCCTACCTGCTGTACTATCACTCCAGCTTTTAGATTCAATTTCTAAGGCAATTTATTCCCTCCACCTTGCTCTAATGAGTTACAATTTGTAAATAAAAATTGTAGATAGATAGACAGATAGTGTATACATGCTATATTAATAGCAGTTTCTTTGGGCTGGGTGATCACTATCATCCTTACTAAGTCAGACCTGTAATTCCAATCATGAGTGTTGACCCTTGGAATTTGTAGCAGGTTCTCTCACTCAACTCTTTCTCCACATCTCTGCTTTACCCACTTGGATACTCTCCCTCCTCCTCTATTCTACTTGGTTTCCCAGGAGGCTGATCTAATGGATTCCCCCATCAGGTGGCTCCCTAATCTTGTGCCTGTCCAATGGATAAGGCCAATGAGGGCCTTAAGGCCAGAGGAGATAGAGACTGTGGGGCTTGTTTCTCTGTTTCCATGGAGCTGCAATGTGTGGTTGCTTCCTTCTCTGAAGAGTCCCAGTTCCTGGCAGGCAGTTTTCTCTGCATGGATACTCTGTGTATTTGAGATCAAGCCTAGAGCAAGGAAAACGATGGGACTGGGGTGCAAATTTTGTGTCACACTCAGCTCTGCTCAGGGGTTAGTCCTAGCTCTGTACTCAGGGATCCCTCCTGGCAGTCTCTGGGACCGTATATAGTGTGGGGGATTGAACCCAGGTTAGCTGCATGCAAGGCAGGGAACTTACTCAGATGTAAGTTTGCCCGTAACCTATAAAAGTAATAGGGGAAGTTTACTTTTCCTGTTACTGGACATGGAGTGAATATTGTAGGTGTTGCAGACAACAGTGCTTCTTAGACAATTAATAGAACTTGCCTTTGAAATGCGAAAGCAGTAACAGACAATATGTAAACAAAAATGTCAGTTGTGTTCAATAAAACTTTATTTTTCATAAAAGTTGTGGGTTAAATTTGACTCCTGGACCATAGTTTTCCTACTTTAAGCGAGAGAGTGACCCTTGATTTCTAACACCAGGTTCGACACTGTACCTTGTTGTTGCTTCCTTTCATTCTGCTCTTATCTTTGCAAACGATCCCTTTACTAAGCTCCCCTTGAATTATCCAAAATGAGTCTACCATCTGTTTCTTGCTAGGACCTTAATTGATGCACTTGACTTTACATTTCTCCAATGCAGTCTTTAATTGGGAAGGAACAACAACAACAATGATAAAACCAATAACAATAAAAATGAATACTCTGAGCAATAACTCTGTGGTGGGTGGTACTTTGCATATACTCATACATCCCCAGAAATGATAGAATACTTCACAAATGTGAATATGCTCTTAACGTTGGCTTTAGCTGAAATAAATAAATCTTTTCTTTTCTTGGGGCCTGGAGTCTCAGTCCTGCTGCCCTACTTGTCCTCTTCTAATGGAATGGAGGTCTGTTCTAATTAAACAAGAAAACACATCTTTTCACAAGGGGAGAACAGAGGGCATTGTACTCTGTGCCTCAAAGAAAGCACGCTTTAATAAGAATCCTTTTATAATCCCTGCTTTTATTTGTTGCTTCCCAGAGCTTTTGCTGGTAATAAAAGGATTGTAAAGTTGACAAATATAAGCAGGGACAAAGAAGTTTGGGGAGATAATGCCTTGGTGAATGGGCAAGCATTTGAAAGTGTATTGATCTCACAATGTGTAGAAGATGATCGCAAAAACCAAAACAGCCATCAGGGTGATATTTCTATTAAAAAGTAAAAGCCTCTCCAGGCAGGACATGTCTTCCTCATAGCATGTAGAATTATGCCCAGTGCTGAGAAAAAGAATTCAGGCCAAAATGCAGGTCTTGGTGTCTGAAGATCTGAATGCCTCACACTTTAACGATTTTACTAGGGTCTCATCAAATGTGTTCTGTTATGTGATGAGTATGCTATAGATATCTGTCATTGGTTCACAATATCATTGTCACCAGTTATGTGCCAATTACTCCTGGATAGAGCTACCAAGTTTTATTTTCACTTCTATCATTCTGCTACTCACTGTCTCTCAACACCCAGTGTAGGGGTGGAACATGTGACCATGCCTGAGCCAATCAGTGCACTCTTTTACCCTGGCACCAGAGATTGGTATTTTGTAGGTCCATAATCTAGTTATCTAATAGATCTGAGATTCAGTAAGTCGTCAGATGGGTCACTGCATATAGTACTCTGAGCATCACCAGTTATGGCCCCTGAAGACAGAGTCAAGTATGGCCTCTGACCATGGACCAAAGAGTGACTCTTGAGCATTACTGAGTGTGGCCACCTAAAAAAAAAAGAGATGAATTAGGAGAAATATAGACAACTTTACACACTAACCTGTGAGTAAACCCTTTGTAATGCCACTGTAGTTTCTGTTATGGAGAGCAGTAAGTGATGTCGACAATTTCCTACCCTTTGAATATGGATTGGCCTTATGGCTTGCTCTGATTAATACAACGTAGCAAAAGTGATTGTGTGTGTTTTTTTAATTTTCTTTCAATATTCTGCCACCTTCATGCAACATAGTCTGCTGGAGGATGAGAAACAATGGGGAAGAGGGCCAAGTCTGCCAGGCAAATGCCAGAAACAGTGCTACTCAGTCCATCCACAACTGAGGATGAATGATACGCTCGGTTGCAAACAAAGAGCCAACCAATCTAACCCAGCTTCAATTGCTGATGTGCAGATTTTGAGCTAAATACACAGTCAGTTTAAGCTACTCTATGTTAGGGTAATCTATTATTTAACTAATGATATGCAATCCAACTTCTGAAATGTTTACCTATACAAACTTATAGCTTACCTAAACTTTCAGTTTTTGGTCAGGATTGAATTTTATGTCATGTGAAATGAGAATAATTCTAATACAATACCTAATTGCCTTCATTCCCTAAGCGGATAGCATTGTCAAGGATCCTGTCTGTCTGATCTGGATCTCAAGGTGAGGGAATGATCAATAAATTCTTAATGATTGTGCAACACAGGCAGGTTCTCAAATCACATTTTGAAGAACAAAGGATATATTTGCTCTGACTCTCCAAAGTCATCTCTGTGGAGATTGTGGTTTATCTGACTCCTCAACAGAAATTCAGAAGATATAATGCACTTCTCCAACCACTAAAATAGATGAAGCAGGTAAGTTGAGTGCCCAAAACATTCTTAAAATCTAAGGAATCAAGCAGCCTTTTATAGAGTATTCAGAAAATTTTGGATCTCAACTCAACACACCTTGCTATAAAATCCTGAGATTAAGTGTCTTCTTTTTCTTTCTAAAACTAAAGACATGGACTTGTTCCAAGCAAGAAGCCTAGATCCACCTTTTCTTTTCTTCTAGGCTATCCATTCCTAAAATTTGCTGTGTTATTCCTGTATAAGAAAACACCTTTAAAGAAGGGACTTCATATGACTCACACTATATTCTAGTAAAAATACACTGGCTCTATGTGAGTGTAATCTATGAATAAACTATCAGCAACTGTCAAAAAGTGTGTGTGTGTGTATGTGTGTGTGTGTGTGTGTGTGTGAGAGAGAGAGAGAGAGCATGTGCACGCTCGTGTGTGCATGGGGGGGACAAGAGAGAGAGAGTTATTTTTTATTCCTTAATCAGAAGATAACTAGGTTTTCTCCAAGTGAGTTTACATTTTAAGTTCTTGAATGATTATTTTTTTCTCAAATCCACAGACAAAGGTCAGAGGAAAGAAGGTCTTGTTGAATACTAAAAAGTGAAATATACTCCATGGATGAAGATCATTTCTCTCAGCTCAGAGGTCAGGCTAAGGAATCGCTGATTGACATTTACCCTTCTCTCTAAACTCTCCAGACTACAACTCCTTATCGTTTATTTTTTTATCACTCTTCACTCATAGGCTCATATTTCCTCAAGAAAATTCAAGAAAATTTCCAATGTAATAAATGCTATTCACAGGGAAAGGAAGACATGGTTTTATTTATTTGATTTATCTCTTTCAACCTAGACAATGAGTGTGGTGTCTGACAATTGCCAATTGTCAGGATGAGCCCGGGGATCATTCAACCCTTCATTCCGCATTAAATAACAAATCTGCAGAATGGAGAGAATGCCTTATAGGAAAATTGGATGCCAATGAGATGACATTCAAAAGGTAAATAAATGAACAGCATGGAGGTGGGGCAGGTAAATTCTGAGTCACAGAAAAACTGTGGTGGATCAGGAAGAAATGGTACTTGAAACCAAAGGAAAGCAAAGGAAACAATAATGCAAATTGGAGGGAGAAGAGAAAAGAGCTTTAATTTACTTTTTATTGCATGTCCCCTTGCTTGTATTATATAATACAAACTCCAAAATATAATCTTATGTCCCTACCTAATTGACACCCACCATATTTTCAGCCTCTTCCCTGTATA
This sequence comes from Sorex fumeus, assembly GCF_029834395.1. Classification (NCBI taxonomy): domain Eukaryota; kingdom Metazoa; phylum Chordata; class Mammalia; order Eulipotyphla; family Soricidae; genus Sorex; species Sorex fumeus. Next base: position 34,919,320 of record NW_026606179.1, read on the forward strand.
GGCATCCCCCAATTCCTAGTTTACAAATCTTTCATTTTTTTCTACCATGTCAAACTAATACCACATTGGTTTTTTCTGCCATGGCAGGCAGTCATTCACATTCAAGTCTCAGTTCAAATGTCACCTCCTCCAAGAAGGCATCTCAATCTCCTTTTCAATGCCGACCAATGCCTGGCTATCTCTTTCTTTCTCATTACTCTTAAGTGTTGCCCTGCATAACACTTTACATGAATTAAAATATTCTGTTACTTCCTTCTGCTAAGTTTGTGTTAGCTCCTTAAGATGAAAAGTTTGGGTTTGCCATGTTTCTTCTTTTCTAATATTTTAAAAATAATAAGCTTCCTTCTTTGTACTGCCTTTGCCATATACCACACGTATTGTATTGTATGCTTTCATTTTTATTAATTTCATTTTCTAACTTTCCTCATGAAGTTTTTTTGACCCAATAGTTGTTCAAGAGTATATTGTTGGAGCCAGAAAGATAGTACAGAGGACAGGGCACTTTCCAATTGCATTTAATCTCTGGCACCTCATAGAATTCCCCAAGCACCACCAGAAGTGGTCCCCAAGCACTGAGCCAGGAGTAAGCCTGGGCACCGCTGCGTGTAGCCTAAAACCCAACAGAATGAGCACATTGTTTAGGTTCTGAAGAAAAAAGTAAAACAGGTAAGGTACCATGGACACAATCTATGTTTGATGCCTGAAACAACATATATTCCTGTGAGTGCCACCAAGAGTGACTTGTGAGCACAAAGTCAGAAGTAAGCCTGAACACAGTCAGTGTGGTCTAACACCAAAAAACAAACCAAAAAAAGGGTATGTTGGTTAATTTTTACATCTTTTTGAGTGTCATATTGTTGTTGTTATTGTTTTCCATTTCTAGTTTTAGTGTATTGCAGCTAGAACAGATGCTTGTCATGATTTTCATTTTCTTTCATTGGTGGAGCTCTTTTTTGCCATTTAACATGTGTTTTTTCTGAAGAAAGTTTTGTGTGTACCTGAGAAGACTATGCATTATGTTGCTGTTGACAGAATATATATAATACACACACGTATATGTATAGAAATATATGTTAGGTTTACTTGTTTTCAGTGTTGCTCGTATTCCCTGCTTTCTTATTGAACAGCGTGTTCTCTCTGTTAGTGAAATGGTGAAGTCTCGTTATTATTATATTGCTATTTCTCTCACCTGTACATACTTTTATATATATATAGATATAGTCACATTGAATACATATGTATATATGTATATACATATATATATTACTATATCACTGTTATCCCGTTGTTCATTGATTTACTCGAACGGGCACCAGTAATGTTTCCGTTCATCCCAGCCCTGAGATTTTAGCAGCCTCTCCTTACTCCAACGCTGCCGTATTGGCGGCTCTTTCAGGGTCAGGGGAATGAGATCCATTATTGTTACCATTTTTGGCATATCAAATATGCCACTAGGAGCTTGCCAAGCTCTGCCGTGCAGATGGGATACTATATATATATATATATATATATATATATATATACACACACACACATAATTGTTTCTTCTTAGTATAATAATTCATTTTTTGTCATGTATCTCCTTTGTCTTATTAGTCTATTTTGTCTGAAAAGTAAAGCCACTTTTGCTGTCATTGTTATAATTATTATGGAATATCTTTTCTGTTCATTTACTTTCAACCTATGTGAGTTTATTAAAAATGGCATGTATTTTTATTTTTAAAAAATTCTTTCAGGGGCTGGAGTGATAGCACAGTGGGTAGGGCATTTGCTTTGCATGCGACCGACCCGGGTTCAATTCCCAGTGTCCCATATTGTCCCCTGTGCACCGCCAGGAGTAATTCCTGAGTGAAGAGCCAGGAGTAACCCCTGTGCATCGCTGGGTGTGACTCAAAAAAAAAGCAAAAAAAAAAATCCTTTCAGCTACACTATTTACATCATCTAATTTATTGTTTACTTGCTTTCTATTCATGCTTTCTACAAGTAGAATTTTAGCTGTCTGTTTTCACTTTTTCTACTATGTTTCTACTCTGATGCCTGTGACTGACCATCCTGACACACAGTAGGAACTCAATAAATATTTTTTGAATGAAAAACAAATAAACACAACCACAAACTTGGGAGATAGCACCACTGTTAAGTACTTTTTTGGTTTTGAGTCTTGGTTTTTATGAATCTTACAATAGTTTATTTTTTTTTAAGCAACATCGCTTTTATAGACTGAAACTTGCTCAGAAAGATGTGAGTGGAGAGAAAGAGGGGATATGTGTTCAAGAGAGAACAGGCTGCCCCAGAACAGAAATAAGCAGGCAAAGAAAGAGACAAGCATGCAAAATACATATTCAAGGGAGAACATGGGCTTGATGAGCAAGCTTCTTTTGTTTCTGTTTTTGTTTGTTTTTGTTTGTGGCCCACATTTGGTTGTACCCAGGCACGACTCCTGGGTCTATGCTCAGGGATCACTCCTGGCAGGTCTCGAGGGACCATACATAGTACGGGGTTAGAACCCAGGTGAGCCACCTGCAATGCAAGAACCCTACCACTACTATTGCCCCAGTTTCTCTTAATGAATAAAACATAAAATGTCAGTTGCCTTTACAACAGGTGTGTTCTCAGTCATTTATAGTTTGCATTAACCTGAGGAGATGGGGCTATTGTTGGGAAGGAGAGTAGGTAATTGATCTTGACTGCAGGAGCTAACTTTACTCAGAGTCCCTGCAGGTCTTAAATGCACTGCTCAGTTATTTAGCATTGGGGATATGGAGAACAATTCAGAATTGCTAGAATATAGTGAAACCAAAAATCAAAACAATGTTTAATTGGTTCTCACTCTTTTTAATTCCCTACACAAAGTACACACCACACTCTTTATTCATTACCTAGACAGTAGATGCCTCACTCCCACGTCCACCCCGTTTCTACCTGACATACTACTGTATTTCCCTCTCTTCTTTCTTGACTCAGCACATTCACTGGGAGAGCAGGTGTCCTAAATGTCACCCAGGAGGGCCAGCTCCATGGCAGCATGTAAGTCCACACAAACACACACTTAGGTGAACATGGTAAAAATTAGAATCTTTACCCTGGGAGTCTTTGCTCTTAGATCATTAGAATAGCTTGTTAGTAGCCCTTTGCCTGCTAACGACATCTCTTCCTTCCCTTGTCAGAAATCTCTTTTCTCACTCCAGTCACTTTCTGAAGGGTAGACAGAACTCTGTTTATCCAGGTTGATGAGCCATGCCAACCAATGACATATGGCTTCCCATCTCCACTGGGGCCACATGGAACAGATCTGGTTGGGATGGGCTATAAGGAGGGAGAAAAACAGATTTCGCTCTACTCTGGCAATATGATACACTAACTGTCAAGAATATAAAATTTGGTTACACTGCTTATCTCTACATTGGCTTTTCCCACATCTCCTAGACACATAAAGTAGTATGTTTGTATATGGCTTTCAGGGCACAGACAGTACTAAGCAGAAAGGTCCATAGTACTGGATTTCTCTCCTGACATTCATGCTCCAACCCCAGGAGGATGTCCAAGTGATAACAAAACTGCCTCGTGTTTTATTATTTCCCCCATCTCATTTCTATCCCACTAACCAATTTTGTACTATTACTTTCACTTGAAAGGCAACCCGGGAGTTATACTCAAGGCCTGGCTCTACCATTTAAACTATCTTCCAAGCTTATCACTGGCTTTTCAAACTTTTACATTGGACTGGAGAGAGAGAGTATGGCGGATAGTGCACTGCTTTGCACTTGGTCAAACTGGGTTTGATCCTCATCACTCCAGATGGTTCACTGAGCTCTGCCAGGAGTAAGCATTGAATGATACCTGAAAACAGCCAGGTGTGACCACAAAACAAAACAAAACAAAACAAAACAAAACAAAACAAAAAAACAAAAGAAGTCAATGAAGCAAACAATTTTAAAAAATTATATTTGTTAAAATGCAGTTTTACAAGCTCCCCATGGTGTATTCGATATGCCAAAAACAGTAACAATAAGTCTCACAATGGAGATGTTACTAGTGCCCACTTGATGAAATCGATGAACAATGGGAGGACAGTGCTCCAGTGCTCCAGTGCTATGGAAAAAATAGAAGTGCCCTTTCAAAGCAGTTCTTGATGATTTACTTTGTTGAACGTAGGCAATGGCTATTATAGTATTGTAGGCAATACTGAGAAAGTTGAGGAGGCAGAAACTGATCAATTAAAGCAAAGGGGCAGAGGGAAGACTTTCTTATACTAGGCATTGGAGGGCCTAATTCTTTAATGATGTGAGGTTCAAATAGTAAAAGAGCTCTTGGATATGGTTTTTATTTCATTAGTCTTTTGTCATTATTTTAATTATTGTTTATAATTGATATATGTGATTATTGGCTATTTTTTTATTAAGGTAAGATTGCTTTGCTACGCCATGCATTTCAGTTGTACATCTTTACACTTTGACAAAAAAAATCAATCTCACCCAAATACTAAAACATTTAATAGATATACATAGAAAGAAAAGTCCATGTATATAGCCAAAGAGTGAAACACAAGTATATCCATGAATGGAAGGCCAGCCACAGGCTCTAGGTGAAAAGGAAGCTCAGATAGAGAAGAGAGTACCAAATGAAGGGTGTTGTGAGGGTCCTCCCAGGGTGGGAGAAGCATGCTAAAAGTAGTCGATAGACCAAACATATTTGCCACTCAAAGCCTCTCTTGCAAAACACAGTACCCAAAAGAAGAGAGAGAGAACAAGGGGGAATATCCTGCCACAGAGGCAGGATGGGACGGGGGGGGGGGGGTGGGGGATGCTGGGACCCATGGGGATGGATGACGGGCACTGGTGAAGGGATGGGCACTTGATCATTGTATAACTGAAACCCAAGCACAAAATTTGTAAGCCTATAACTGTACCTCATGGTTTTTCACTAATAAAAAAAGAAAAAAATAAATAAATAGTAATTTAATAATGAAAAAAGATTCAACTTCTAGAATAAGGGAGTTGTTAATTATTATCAAGGAAGAAAAAAATAAAAAAACATACATTCACTTCTAATTATATGCAAGTTGTTAATGACTCTAACAAAAAGAAATAGGTAGTACACAGGAGTCAAAGACAAATGACATAGATTTGAAGGGATGAAATATAAGGAGTAAGAAGATATTGATAAATGAACCATGAGAAACCAAACAGTTTACAATCAGAAAATGAGATGTTTCTATGGGTTTATTTTAAAATATAGGCTAAGTTTGTTTTGAAGTATAGGAGGGTTAGTCTAAATGCTAAAAATAAGTGGAAAGGAAATTAAAAAAAAAGGTTGAAAATATTTTTAAAAAAACTAATATTAGGTGAGAGCTTAAGGCACATAGCTTACCTGTAGTTGATCCCAGTTTGATCCCAAGGCCATACCTGGAGCTACAGGGTCTGATAGCATCTTTGGGTCCTTATATTGAACCACAGACCAAGGAACCTTGAATCACTGGAAGTTTACACCCCACCCTTCTCAGCATTTCTTGGGAGGCCTCCTTGCTCTTAAAAGAGAAATCAGTAAGTATTGAATTGAGTTGTTATTCCGTTTAACTACCCCCAAATTTTGTTGGAGTGAGCTATTACTTCCCATCTTTTTTTTAGTTTTTTTTTAAAAGATACTCTTAGTGATCCTAGCGTTAATAAGTTATGATAATTCACTACCATAGGACCAGCCGAGAAGCGATAGCACAATGGTAGGGCGTTTGCCTTGCACACAGCCGACCTGGCAGACCCAGGTTTGATTTCTCTGCCTCTCTTGGAGAGCCCGGCAAGCTACCAAGAGTATCTTGCCCAAAGGCGACACCCGGCAAGCTACCCATGACATATTCAATATGCTAAACACAGTAACAACAAGTCTCACAATGGAGACGCTACTGGGCCACTTCAGCAAGTCGGAGAACAATGGGAGGGCAGTCTACAGTGCCACTTTCACTTGATTCAGAAAGATATTTTCTTGTGTACAAAATCATCACTCAGAAATTGGTATGAAATGTTATTTTCTTGCAATACCTGTGTCAGCTTTGGATATCATTATAACATTAGCTTCATAGAAGTTATTAAGAAGATTCCAGTTTCTTCAATATTCTGGAAAAGCTTAAGGATCAACAGCAGTAAGTCTTCTCTGGAGGTCTGATAAAACTCACCTGTAAACCCATCTGGCCCAGAAATTTTAGTCTTGGGGAGAGTCTGAATTTCAATTTCTGTTTGAAATTGAAACAGAGTCTGTTTCAGTTTCTTTGCTTGTGATTGGCCTGTGCAAGCTGTCTACTTTCTCCTTATTGAGTTTTAGGAGATTACATGTTTCTAGGAATCAGCCCATTTGATCTAGGTACTACAACTTAATAGAGTAGAGTTTTTAATGATGTCTTAGATTTCTGGGGATTCTATTTCTAATCTATTTGAGTGTTTTCTTTTGTTTCCCTTATAAATCTAGCCAATGGTTTGTCTTTCTTGTTTGTTCTTTCAAAGAACCAGCTCCTGCTAGTTCTTTGTATTGATTCTTTGTATTGCTTTCTTGGTTTCTATATTGTTGATTCCTGCTCTGATTTTTATTATCTCTTTTCTTCTACTAGTCTATAGATTCATTTGTTATTGGTTCTCCAGATGTTTAGGTTATTGATTTTATCTTTTTCTTCTTTCCTTGTGTAGGCCTGTATTGTTTTGAGTTTCCCCCCAACTATTGCTTTTGCTGTGTCCCATAAGTTTTGGTAACTTTTTCTTCATTATCACTAGTCTTAAGGAATCTTTTAATTTCTTCCTTGATTTTCTCTTTGATCCAGCTGTTATGTAGCAGCATGCTGTTCAGTCTTTGGATATTATAGTTTCTATCTTCTTTTTGTGGTTAGTTTCTATCTCCTTGGCATTGTGATCTGATAGGATGCTTCGTATGATTCTTATGTTTGTGAATTTATGTAAGTTAAATTTATGTTCTAAAATGTGTCTATCCTGGAGAATGTTTTGTCTGAACCAAGAAGGTGTATTCAGCTTTTCTGAGGATGGACGGCCCTGTATCAATTCCATTAGTCCCAATTCTTCTAATTCCTCATTTAGGACTCTTGTATTTTCACTGTTATCTTGCCTAGTGGATCTATCCAGTGGTATCAGTAAGGTGTTGAAGACTCCTACTACCATGATATTTCTCTCCATGTGTTTCTCTCAGTTTGTGAACAAAAGCCTTACTTTGCTGACTGGACATTTGGTCCATATATATTGATTACAGTTATTATTTCTTTTTTTTTTAGAATACTTAGAATACTTAATTTTATTTATTTTTATTTATTTATTTATTGAATCACCATGGGAAAGGTTACAAAGCTTTCAGGTTTAGGTCTCAGTCATGCAAATATCAAACACATTTCCCTTTACCAATACTTATTTTTTACCGCGAAGAACCCCAATAAAACCCCACCCCCCACCCCTCCCAGTCCCTGTGGGGCAGATGTATTCTAGTTAACACTCTATCTGCTTTGATTAGATTCATTGTTTCAATAAAAGATTCACCACTATTATTTAGAGTTTAGCCCCCCTCCCCCCCCCCCCCCCCCCCCGCAAATCAGACATGCTGAAAAAGCATTGTGAAGTGATTTGCTTTCTACAGCTGGGTTCAAGAATTAAATGTTGGTTTTGGATTTCTGCTATTTTACTTATTGACCCTGGAAGTATTTCTACTGAAAGTCAGATAGTAAAGAAATTGGTTTCTGTGCTCTGGAGTCGTGGCCGTGCTGGAGAGCCGCTCATGGGGGGCAACTGGTGACCTCGGTAGGGCGTGAAGGACGGACCGGAACGCCCCCCTTCCCATGAGGTTTTAGTCGCCCCCACTCCCCCGGCTCATGCCTGCTGTCCACAAGGCTCCCATGTGGCCACCATCTTTCTTTCCAGAGAGGAGAGGGCGAATGGGGCAACACCCTTTCCCCTCCAGCAGACTTGATGGCCTGGATTAACGCATAGTCCGTTCACTTTTCTGCTCCAAGCTGCTGGGTTCTGCATTAAGTCCTTGTGCTTCTGGGGCTGTGGCCGTGCTGGAGAGTCGCTCGTGGGGGGCAACTGGTGGCCTCGGTAGGGCGTGAAGGACGGACCGGAACGCCCCCCTTCCCATGAGGTTTTAGTCGCCCCCACACCCCCGGCTCATACCTGCTGTTCACAAGGCCCCCATGCGGCCGCCATCCTTCTTTCCAGAGAAAAGAGGGCGAATGGGGCAACACCGTTTCCCCTCTGGACAGACATGATGGCCTGGATTAACGCATAGCCCGTTCACTTTTCTGCTCCAAGCTGCTGGGTTATGCATTAAGTCCTTGTGTTTCTGGGGCTGTGGCTGTGCTCCAAACTTAATTATGATTTTCAGAGAGAAACGTTGGTTGGTTTACTTCCCATGGAACACTTTGTATATAGAGAGACGTCGCACGGCCGCCTAAGTGGCCGCGCGGTTTTGAGGAAAAGTCCTAGTTCCCGCATACTCGATCTGTGCTTGTAGAGGTTTCTGGTCACCGGGGTTCCATCCGGGGGAGGCGGGATGCGGTACCTACCCCATCTGGGACTTCCCGATGATCTCGGCTCTTTTTGGAACCTGTTTTTTTTTTTTCCTTCGGGATCTGTGGATCCCACCCTCCATGTAGTCCTTCTCTTTGGCTGAATGCTGTAAAGATGGCGCTGGGGGGCGGGCTGTGGGCGTGACCTCCGGAATCTGAGGTTACCTGGGAGTTGTAGTCCCGGCAGATTTGAGGAAAAGTCCTAGTTCCCGCATACTCAAGTTGTGCTTGTAGAGGCTTCTGGTCACCGGGGTTCCATCTGGGGGAGGCGGGATGCGGTACCTACCCCATCTGGGACTTCCCGATGATCTCGGCTCTTTTTGGAACCTTTTTTTTTTCTTTCGGGATCTGTGGATCCCGCCCTCCATGTAGTCCTTCTCTTCGCACAGTTATTATTTCTTGATCTATTGTTCCCTTGATCAATAAATATTCCTCATCCCTCATCCCTGTCTCTAATTTCTTTCTTTAGACTGAATATAATTTGGTCTGATATAAGTATGGCTGTCCCAGTTTTTTTTTTCCCATTGACTTGCGTACTGGTTTTCCATCCGTTTACTCTGAGCTTGGGTCTTTACTTCGACTTTCCTGTGTTTCCTGTAGATAGAAAATGAATGAATTTGCTATCTACAGAGCCTGCCACTCTGTGTCTTTTAATGTGAGAGGTAGATCTTTGACATTCAGGGATAGTTTTGACATAAAGGGCTGTGTTTCCATTTTACTGTGTAGGATGTGGCTTCTACAACAGGTTACTAAGTTTATATAAGTGTCCTTCCAGTAGGTCATTCAGGACTGGTTTGGTTTTTACAAATATCACCACCTCTTGTTTGTCTGAGAATGTCTTTTCCCTTCTCTCCCATCTTAATGAGGGTTTTGCTGAGTAGTGGACTCTAGGTTAAACATTTCTTTCATTCAGCAATCTGATATGCCATTCCACTCTTTTCTTACCTCACCATTTTCTATCTGTTGTGATTCTTAGGTTATTTCCTTTATATTTAAGTTTTTTCTTCTCCCTTGCTAATTTAAGACGTTTATTATTCTCTCTTTGGTTTTCTTCGGTTAGATTACGATGTGTCTTGGTGTTGTTCCGTTAAGGTCTGATTTGCTTGGTACTCTTTTGGCCTCTTGAATTTGCACAGCTGCCTTACTGCAGAGAATGGGGAAGTTTTCAGCTATTATCTCTCCACCACTCTTTCTCCTCTTCCTCTTCTGGTAATCCTATAATTCAGAGATTCTTCTTCCTATCTTTGTTCATTAAGTACCTCACATTTTCTTCCATTATTTTGTTTCTCTTTTTCTTTTCAACTCTTTATCAGTGCTGGCCTGTATTTTGTCTTCAAGTTTGTCTAAATGGTTTTCCCCCTGTGAGATTTGGTTACTATGGCTTGCTGGTGTGTTCTTTAGCTCCTTCATTTCCATTTGTATGGAATCACTCATGTTCTGAAAAAGTTCTTCTTTGAGTTGGTTGCATTTCTTATCTAGTAATTGCTTAATCTCATTGGCAAGTGCTTGCTTAATCTCTGTTGCCAGTGCAATGAGTGCTGATTTTAGGTCCACATTGACCAGGCTCAAGCATTTTGGTAGGCTTGGGGATTTGCCTGAGTTTCTATCCCTATCTGTGACTGCACCTGAGCTCCTAGTTTTCCCATTGTTTTTTGAATTTTGTGCTTATTAATGGTGGAGATTTAGATTTTGAATTATTTGAGAACAGATCTGTTAGCTTGTTAATACCAGGTACTACCAATACTATATCTGCTGTTCAGGTTATTTTTCTTAACATGCCACATTCTTTGAGTGTGCCGCCCCAAATTTTTAGTTAACAACTTGCTTGAATTAACTAAGATTTAAATAAGTGTAGAGTTGGTAAAATAGGAATGCTCCTCCCACCTACTGTAAGTTATATATGAAGTAATTTCTTCATGTGGATGCTAATATATCCACACGGTTTGGGGTTTAGAGGTTGCAGTGGCATGAACTGGGGCTGGTCATAGGGATAGGGTCCAGTGGAATAGCCTTTTCAACAAGTAGTATTGGAAGAATTGGACAACCACCTGTAAGAAATCAAAGCTGGATTCATATTTCATACCTTACACAAAAGTAAACTCAATATGAATCAAAGTCCTTGAGATAAGACCTGAAATTTATAAAGTACATAGAGGAAAATATAGGCAGAATCTTCCAGGACCTAGACCTCAAAGGAGTTTTTAATGATATGATGCCATTGGCAAAGGCTACAGTATCAAAACTAAACAAATAGGACTATATCAAACTTAAAAATTTATGTATGGAAAAAGGAAAACACAGGCTAAAACTAAACATCAGCTGAGTAGGAGAAAATATTTGCACTCAACACATCAGATAAAGGGTTTTATCCCGAACCTATAAGTAGTCATAAAGATCAATAAAATCAACAAAAAATCTTAAATTCCCGTCAAAAAATGGGGAGAGAAAAAAAAGACATTTATTTGAGGAAGACCATCAATGGCCAACAGACACATGAAAAACTGCTCATCATCACTTATTAGGGAAGTGCAAATCAAGACAACAATGAGATATCATCTTACATCAGAATGAAACAAATCAAAAAAATACTGGGAACAGTCTGTATTGGCAGGAATGTGGTGAAAAAGGAACTCTCATCTACTGTTGGTGGGAATGTTGTCTGATCCAGCTCATATGGAAAACAGTATGGATGGTATTCAGCAACTCAGAATTGAGCACCCATATAACTCCAAACTTAACTTTTAGGTATCTATCCCTAGTACAGAAAAATATTCATTCAAAAGAACGTATGCACACTATTATTCATTGTAGCACTCAGTACAATAGCTAAGATTGGAATCAACCTAGATGTACAATGACAGATAAGTGGATCATGAGGATGTGGTATATATATATAATATATATATATATTATATGTGGAATACTATAGAGCTGTAAGGAATGATAAAATCATGCAATTTGCAGCAATATTGATAAAACTGGAAAACATTGTTGCAAAAGATGTAAGCCAGAAGAATAAGGATAAGTACAGGATGTATCACTTATATGTGGTCTTTAGATTAACTGAGTGAGGAATGCAGTACTGTTAAGAGGGGATGCTCAGATAAACCTTGGCCCCAGAGTATAGGGAGGAGAAGGAAAGAAAGAGTGGAGGCAAAAGATAGAAGAGACTGAGGAGAAACAACTAGGGCCAGATCTGGGGATTTAGGTAATTTGAATGACCTGAACTGGTGTTATGGCATGATAAAGCCAACTATCCAAACCACAGAGTCAATGACACTGAAATCAAGAGAGCCAAACTTTAACAAGAAGCACCTATCAAGAGGGCAGGCTGGAGGGACGTGGGTGTGGGGCAAAGTGGGCGTGGGATATGGAGGGGAACCTGGGAACATTGGTGTAGGGAAGTTGACAGTGATGGTGGGATTGAGGCTGCAGTCTTGTATGCCTAAAACTCAAGTATGAATAAATATGTAGATAATGGTACTCTTATTTTAAAAAGTGTCAATTTTAAAAAATAACAAAATCCACAGGCTTGGCATGAGCCGCATAAATGAGAATGAATCTGCTGAAAAACTCAGTTATCAGGTTTTGTCACAGAAATCTTCAAGTTCTCACAGAGGAGGCAACCTCCCCACATCTCCTTGTTCTTCCTGTAGCTTGGCAGTCACACCCAAGAACTGCCTTTGGCACCATATAAGCTCACTAACACCCATGATCCAGAGACTCACAAATAAATCTTGAAAGAGAGCCACAAGCTTCAGAGATGCCTCCTGAGACCAAAGTCACCATTCATTTAAAAATTTAACTCCACCTGTATCACTCTATTTAAAATTTTAGAATTCCTGAGTGCATGGCCACATTCTTGGCCATGCGACATATCATACTTTACACCACTGATGTACCAAGAGTAGCACATGACATTTGATGAAATGTAAGGTTGAAGGCAACTGAAGCCATTCTGATTATATATATATATATATATATATATATATATATATATATATACACACACACACACACACACACACACACAAAGGTTCAACCTGTGACAACACATCAACACATTAATAATCTCTTATACAATGGTTTATAAGCTCCAGAGTAAGATACACCAATCTTCATACACTTTCCCTTAAGGAAACTTTTTGGGATCATTGTTAGCAGATTATTCATAACAAACAATGCAAAACAAATTATTTAGGACCTGTTTTGGGGTCAGGCTTAGGTAGGGGTAGGAAAATTTAAAATAACGGTAGTGGGAAAGTGTAATGATGGTGGGATTGGTGTTGGATTATTGACTGTAATAAATTATTGTGAACAACTTTTTAAAAGTTAGATGAAAATTTTTATAAAAGAAAACTTTAATATAACAAAAAAAGTAAAGAAGCGGGGAAGGCTCCCTCAGATTTCCTACCCAGATAATGAAGACAGAGTTATCCCCATTACAAGCCCCCTGCAGGTGACTCCTCAGAGGTTTGTTCTGTGTGAATTACAGCACTTTTTCACTCTTTGTCCATTGCCTGGTTATATCTGAGCTATTGCTGTCACAGCCAGGTGGCCTTGAGCCATGGAGGGTAGCAGATTCGTGGTCCCTCTCTATGTGGGGACATCCTGGAGATGTGCTTCAGGTTTGTTGTCCTGCCATTTAAAGACAGAAAACCAGATCCATAGTGGTGTGTGTAGCTCTTTTTGAAAGACTTTTTTTTTTGTTCTGTTGTTTTGATGAAGAGGATTGAAGTAGCTCTCTAAGAGAGCAGAGAGAAAACTCATAGAACTTCATACAGTAACAGACAAAAAAGGAAAACTCTGAAAAACTGAGTCATGTTACCAAAGAGTATGAAGACCTAGAGGCATCTATAATGGCTGCCAACTTGGAGAGGGAGAAAACCTGTGCACACTAGAAGGTAACCTCTGAAGAGCTAGGGAGGGCCACTTTATGTGGAAGGATGTGCTTTGCTTTCCAGAGAAAGGCATAAAGGCATAAAGTGAGATGTACATCTTTCAGAGAAGGTGAATTGGAAGTGGTACTATATAATAGTATTGCGTCCCTGGGTGGGGTGTGTGGTGGGGAGGGACCAGTTCTCCAACAGAACAGGATTGAAATCAAAATCACCATAAAAATATTTCGAAGGAAGGAAGAACGTCTTCAGATTGTTTTCAGAAATGCCATGAAGGAAAATTCCCAGCTACAAGAGAGCCAGAAACTGCTATTACTAGAAAATGAAGATGAAGGAACAATTGCATGAACTTACTCAGCAGGAGGGAAGATGGGGACACTCCATAGCAGGCTTACAATGAATAGGCACTACTCAAGATGAAAAGATCAAGTCTCAGAGAGAACGCTTGCTTAAAGACACAAGATTTGCTGCTGTGCTTGGAGATGACATAGCAGAAGAGGGTTCTCTGGAGTCAGGAAGTGATAAGCAACCCAAAGGAACTGAGGCGACTGATCCAAGTCTTGTAGTTAAATACTACATTAGCAACACTAGAGGGGGAAAGGACCCAACTGTCTACTAAGATATCTGAAGTTGATGAAAGAAATGAAGATGTTACACTCGATATTGAAGCTCTCCAGAAGAAATAAGCATCTTTGCAGTCAGCAATATATAGCTTGAAGATGGAAAAACAAGGGCTTAAACACCAGCTTCAAGGTATGGCTGAATTCTGTCAAGAAAATGAAATATCACTTTACAGGGAATTAAAAGAGAAGTAAAATGGCAGGGTCAAGAGGGAGGAAAAGCTTCTGAAAGTACCTGAAGAGATGAGCTATGAAAACATGGAGTCGGATACCTGTCAGAAGCTCATCAAAGACCATGAAGGACAATTGGAGAGAATTAATGGTTCTGATAAAGAGAAAATAATTTGCCACAAGAAAATCAATCATTCTTTGGCAGTACAGAATGCTGCAAGCACCTCCATCACTTAAGGGAATAAAATGCTTGCCTCAGACAAAAGCTAACCACAGCAGAGTTGGAATTTGAACTTTTCCACAAAGATCCTTAAGTGTGTGATATTCAAAATACATGTGCTGGTGAAGAGCACACTCCTCATAGTCCCTCAGCTTTCGGTCAACCTGTTCCTGAAATGAGAGCTATTCTCTCTCTGCAACAAAGCTGGAGGGAGAAAAAGGCTAAGGACAGCCAGGGGTTCCTCTGGAACGTCAGATAAGCAATGAGAGAGGAGAATCCAGCTGAGGTTGGTTAAGTGAGCCTCATAGATCCCCTTCTGCCACTCGGCCCATTTAACTCCACAGTAGTAAGATCATCCGGTGATGATTCCTTCTCCAGGCTGACCACATCTTGCTCCTGCTCTTCTGTAAGAGCATGATGAGATTCATTCTAATCCAAATAAACTATCCGGACCAGCAGAACTCAGAAGATCTAACATGCAATCTTTGGGGATAGCAGAGCCTACATCTTCAGAAACCAAACCCAGTAGAAATGATTGCACAGAGAACCTTTGTGATATAAGTGAGGCTGATTTCTCTCTTTCTGCTCAGAAGGAAGCAACAGGCACTAGCTCTATTCCACCACCTCTCCATCTAATCTAGGAGTCACTGTTGCCAGAGGTTACAGGGGACCTGTTCATAATCAGAGCTTCCCCTTTTCCTTCAGCTACTCCAGGAAATACACATGGATTTAAGCAGATTATTTTGCTCCCAGAGATTTCCATGGCCCACCACGACTAGCATTTGCTGTGAACAGTGTCTATTCTCTGGTTTTCCTCATTACATCTCTCCAAGATCTGGATTTGCCCCATCACCACACTTGACAGGTAGAAGGACAGCTCCCTTCCAGGGTGATGTTGTCTACAAATGGCCCATTTATAGACACCCAGAAACACAACAAGGAACATGACAGTCCTTATGGTGTCTTCCAGAGCAATTTTGGCATTATTGGTTTTAGTAGCTGCTGGTCTTTACCTGGTTATAATTTGCTCTGGTTGAAGCTGAATGGTTTTAAAATTCTTGGCCAACTATGTTACAAATAAATATTTATATCAGTAAAAAAAGTCTACTAAAAATCATCTTTAAGTTACATGTTTTTTCTTCAATGATTAGTCAAAAGTTTATGATCCTTCACACTAGTCTCTAGTGATTTTCACCAAATACAGAGAAATAGCAACTAAAAAGAAAGTCATTACTCAGAGACAACCATGTGATGTACATGTTTTTTTGTGTGTGTATATTAAAATATGACTTGTAAACAGTATGTTTTTTTCTTGGCTTCTGGGCCATGGCTTGGATTCTGGGAGGACCATGTGATGCCAGGGATTAAAATCAGGCCTCTTACAAGCAAAGCATGTTCTCAGTCCATTGCATTATCTTCCCATCCTGTCTTCCAAGAGAAGATAAAATATCTGTCTCCCGTTTCAATTCCAGTTGAGTAGCTAGAGCTGCTTACATTTTGTTGAGAAATAGTCAGATGCCACCTTTTAGTTTAGTGGCAAAGAGTGCTATGATGAATTAGTAATGTCTCCTATCGGCATGGCTTGGAAGAGAGATAGCCTTATGACATCTCTTGATGTAAACACTTGGCATTTGTGAATCTAAAGGGCAGAAGTTCAAGTATTACAGAAGAGTTCCATATATTCCAAAATATCCTACCCATTTTTCATAATAACCACACCATATTTGATGGGGTTCAGACAGTAGACAACAAAATCATAGAGAGAAATATATATATATTATAAACACGCTTTTCAGAGATCCTGGCAAGCTACCAAGAGTATCCCACCCACACCAGCAGAGCCTGGCAAGCTCCCTGTGGCATATTCTATATGCCAAAAATAGTAACGATAACAGGTCTCATTCCCCTGACCCTGAAAGAGCCTCCAATCATTGGGAAAGATGAGTAAGGAGATGCTGATAAAATCTCAGGCTGGGAGGAATAGAGATGTTACTGGGGCCTGCTTGAATAAATCAAGGAACAATGGGATGACAGTGATAAATTGAGACAATGATGTAGTAATTTATATTTTTGTTTGTTTTGATTTTAAACATATGTGTGGTATCTGGGAAAAGTCACTTTGTTAGGGAGCTTAGTAGAATTCTATCATACCCATAGCATAGAGCTACCTGATGATTCTTATTTATCTTGACATGAGTAATATTTCTGTAGAAATCAAAACATTCATTTAGATTCCTGGCACTGCCAGGAGACTCCTGAGCACAGAGCCAGTATCGGTCACCAAGCACTGCTGGTTATGACCCCAAAATAACATCATATAGATTTTGTTGTTCAAATCTAAATGTAAGCCTCCAAAAGAGAAATTGGCTATCTTCACTACCATTCCTAGATCTAGTGCCAATTAAGCAGGTTAGAAGTATGACAAGGGCTAGGGAGAAAGCTCAAGTCATAGAACTCAGGCCTACCCTATGTGAGTCCCTGAGATCCATCCTTGTACCACATGGTCTGAACAGAGAATTACTGGAGATGGCATCATGTAGAAAACTAATAGGAGAGTAGAAAGGAAGTGAAGGACGGGGATGAGGAGTGAGTTTATGAGGAATAAAGTGAATATAGAAGATATAAAAGGGCTGGAGAGATAGTACAGCTATAGGGGCTTGCCTTGCATGTGACAAACCTGGGTTTATTTGATCCCTGGCATCTCATACGGTCTCCAAAGCCCTTCCAGGAGTCACCCAGGTGCAGAGAGCCAGCACTGCGAAGCATGGTCACGAAAAAAATGAAGAAAAAAATGGCGATAGCAAAAGGCATTTTATTCTTCAGAAAGCACAATTTTGAAATGAAACAGAGAATAAAATGGACCACGATTTTGTAATCAGTGAAAGTCTGCGAGACCTTTTAAATGTTTAACACTTACCTGCTTATGACGATGATAATTATATCTAAAGTGGCATTTGGGATTAAAACATCTGTGGTACCAGCTGTACCCATTTCTCAACCCCAAGCAGAGACTTTGCATTGCTTGTGACTGAAATTTCAACAGTGTGTTCCCCTAGGGTTTACTGTGTGCATGGGTATTGGAAAGGTTTCATCAGTATGCTATGTCTCAGATAAAAATAAACATTATCTCAGTCCAGGACAAGAGAAAAAAATGGGGACAGAATTACCCCAACCAGAAGAATCTGAAGATGAAGGTGGGAGAAGGAGGAAGTGGCATCACATGACCCTGGTTTACCACACCCTGGGTTCAGGTCTCAGTTTCACTATTAACTATTCATGTGATTCTGGGGTAATTCAGACAGCCCCCTGAGATTCAATTTACTCATGTATAGAATAAGGATAATAACACTAAGTGCAATAATGCATGTGAGGCATTTTGCTCAATACTTGGCACATATTAAACAAAAATGTTAGTTATTGTTGGCTTTTGTATAAACTATTATTATAGTCAAGAGGCCTATTGCAAAATTAAGAATGCACCAAATGTTTTCCCCCAGGACTCACAACTTGACTATATTTCCAACTTACTTTACAGTTAGATGCAGCCCAATAACCGGGTCCTGGGCAATGACCATATCTAGACTTGGCTTATAAAATCTTCTCCCTCACTCTCTTACTTCCTTCATCTTCTAGCTAAATGATGGGCTCACAAGTCACAAAGAATAAGAGATTTACTAGAAGGAAAGAACCTGTTTCATCTATGTCTCACTCCCATCCCCACGGACCCACGTTGCACCGGAATCTGTACTAGAAAGGCACTTGCATTCTTTCACATAGTTGAAATTCTGGGGCTGTTTGCTAAAGTGGCTAGTGCTATTTATCCCATCTAATAAACCAAGGTGGTTTTTCTGATATTTTGTGAGTACTCACCAGAAGATGCACACACATATAGCGTCTCTAAAATTCCTCTCTCCCATATATCACTTGTGGGAATTTCATCGGAGCCTTGAAACATATCGTCTAGCTGCTTCATTAACCAATGGCTAGAACCATTTTTTTTGTTGTTGAGCACCATGTCTCTATTCATTAGGGTTCTCTCCAAACTTATTCATTTCCTGGTGCTCATTTCCTGACCTGGAAGTGTGTGAGAAGCAGAGAACTCTCTGAATTTATATGCTCTCTCACCTGTGTTAGTGAGGATACTAAGCTGCATCCATTCATCATCTACCAGCTCACCTAATGAAGTGATTTACTCTGGGCTTAAACGTTAAAGTGAATTGAGTATCATTTTAACAGAGGGAGAGGCACTTTCATAAAGTGGCAAGTGCTTTATGGCAGAAAGTTGTATTAATGACCCCACTTCAGTGCTTATCAGGAGGAGGTCATATAATCCCTTCCTGGAATTACATGCTGGCCAGTTCAGATAAATAACACAGATCTTCACCATTCATAATCCAAAATGTTAACAATTAATTTCTGAAATCAATCCTGAAGAGGGCTGGAAACCTAAATTGCTAGGATCAGACAGGCCTTGCTCAGTGGATTTCTCATGAGTCAAAATTTAAACCTCAAACTTGTAACAAACTGTTGTCGAGACACAGCTGACTTAGGCAATCAAGATAACATTATTCAGCAATAACCTGGGTGAAACATACTCTAAGTGTGAATTAATAAGTCGGCTGACACCAGGCCCCAGATGTTTCCCGCTCTGGCAGTATGCCCGAAGTGATGATAAGCAGATTTACATACTTAACTAATATGTTTATTTAAAGGAAATTTCCAAATCCAAAATAACATCCAGATTTTTTATTTGGCTGCAGATCAAAAGACATTCTATCAATAAAGACAGTATCCAGGATAAACCATTTCAACATCTGCTTAAAACCAAACAACAGATTTGAGGGTTTGGTTAAAACTTAATTGCAGACAAATTTTACTGCCTCTTACATAAATATATATTTTTGTGTCCCTGGGGTGATTCTGACCTCATCAATTTTCATGTTCACAATACATGACATTGTTCTTTTACCAGCACCCGAAAGTCTGCCTTTATGGAATATTCTGATCTCAAGGTTTTCTTTCAGACCCAAGGTTGAACAGACTTTTCTCCCTAATCAGGAAAGTCAAGCAAAAGCGTGGGGGGTTCATGAGAAAAGAAACATCTGCCCCTCTACCAACCAGTAAGTGCTTTGTTTTTCTCTAATTACTAAAAAGTGTTTATTGAGTCTCATTCTCCCTTCATTTTAGAGGGAGATTGTAAACACAGTGTTACTCTTTAAGTATCAACATTTTTTTGGTTCATTATTATTGAGTCCCAGGAGAGAGCTCAGTAACTGTCTCTAAGCATTAACAGATGATAATAGAGTGGGTGTTGGCCAGAATAACTCTCATCCCTTTAATATGAATTCATTTTCCCTAGGTGTTAATTGCCTGAAATTGGACCAGGATTATTGGTCACTGAGGCATTTTTCCTATCCACGAGCCAAGGCGTGTACTTTGCACTAAGGACCTTATGTGGAAATTTCCTTTGTCTATTTGGAATTATCCGTTAGAAGACCAATGTTGTCCAAGCCAGGGTGAGGAGATTTAAAAAGTGAGAAGTCATAGGTTTTTGCTCTGCTCATTCTTTCAACTTGATTATGTTAAAAGTGTGGATCCAGCATGCTCTTCAAACCCTTATTCTCTCTTGGACACATAACTCACTTGTTTGTTTCAAGGTGTCTTTCCTTGCTTATTTCCACTCTAGAGAAGCCTGTGTTCTTTCTTGAACATCTTAAACATGTTCTCCTCCCTTTCTCCCCTCATGTCTTTCTAAATAAATATCAATGAAACCTATCTTCCTTCACCACAAACAAACAAACAAAAATGGGTGGATCCAATCTTGTCACAGCCAAGATAGGAAGGAGAGGTTGGTGGAAGTAATCAAAGAAATGCCAACTGGGGAGAGTTGTTAGCATGTCTGAAGCCTAGAGTCCAGTCCTTGGAGCCATAGCCTCCCCCCACACCCCACACCCCCTTCCTTTCCCCTCCCCCACCCACCCGCCATCCCCCCAGCCCCAGCCCCAGCATTGCTGATCGTGGTTCTGGTGGCTCTGTGCACCCATCACTGGGTCAAGTGAAACTGGGTGAAATCCCTATGAAGAAACAAAACTAGCATGGGACGAAATCTAAACTAAGAGAGCAATGAGATGATTCTTTTGTTTTTCTCTATTAGCAAATACATTTTAATTTTTTGCATGTATATTTTTAATCCAATATAATTGATTTATCACTGGTTTACAGGAGTATAAGATTTTAGGAGTACAATGTCCCACTCTGTATGTACATGTCTTACCATCCCTATCCCCGGATTAAACTATCATGAAGACCACCCTGAGACAGCCTTTCACTATTAATTTACATCTATCTCTCTTAATATCTGATTTTAGTTCCTCATGTTCCCAATAGACATGGATGCCATTTTATTATTCATAAAACTACTCCAAAGTTTTTTGGTTGTTTTGATTCGGGGTTCACACGCAGCAGTGCTTGGAGGTACTCTTGGCTTTCTGTTCAAAGATCACTCTGGGTAGTTCTCAGGAGACAATATGTAAGGTCAGGGATTAAATATTTTGTGTAGTTTAATTCGTAAATTCAGACCACCTCTAATTCCACAATTAGGGTGATTGTTGATGTATGTGACTTAATGGTCGACATTCTCTATTTTGTTTTATAGTTAGCTTATAATTTTAGTTCCTCTTTTTCTATGGATTTCTGTCTTTTTGCTGTTTTGTCCTGATTTTCTTCACTTCTTCCATGTTTCTTCTGTCTCTGATTCATATTTTTGTTTTTTTTTTAATTTTTTTTTCAGTGGGCTGGAGCGATAGCGTAGTGGGTAGGGCATTTGCCTTGCATGAGGTCAACCTGGCCGACCCATGTTCGATTCCTATGCCCCTCTTGGAGAGCCCAGCAAGCTACAGAGAGTATCTCACCCACACGGCAAAGCCTGGCAAGCTACCTGTGACATATTCGATACACCAAACACAGTAACAACAAGTCTTGCAGTGGAGACGTTACTGGACCTGTTCGAGCAAATCGATGAAGAATGGGAGGACAGTACTACAGTACTACATTATTATTTTTTTATTTTATAAAGTAGTTCACAATATTTGATTACATTTAATATTATAACACCAATACCACCACCATACACCTTCCCACCAGCATATTTTGTGTGTTTCCATCCCATACCCTCAATCCCTACCCCAAAGTCTTTGAATATTATCAAAAGTGGTGCAGTAATCTTGGAGTATGGGTAGGGTGTGTCCTATGAAGTGTCATGGCCATGTGGTCCAGGAAAAGATTCACTCATGTGTGAGGCTCGGCCCGAGCTTGTGGAGAGTGGCAGAGAGCATGGGGGCGGTTGATTTCTGGAGGTTTTCTGCTGCTGGGGCTGGGTCCCTTGGGGCGGGGAGGGCATCACCTGTCCCCCTCTGGGGCGCCTCAGTGAAACAGCCTGTTGCGGGGTCCTGCAGCATGGTTATAGCAAGCATCATGTTATGCTCCCTTCTGAGATAGTTATTCATATTTTTGATGTGGTTATCATAAGGTATAAACCTATCTATACCTAAGATGGTCTTTGTGGACCAGTATCAAATCATCATTAGACTAAACAGATTTTACCCCATTCTTTCTCTTCTTTTTTTTTTTAAAAATTTTTTATTTATTTATTTATTTTTTTATTATTAGTGAAACACCATGAGGTACAGTTGTAGATTTACAAATTTTTGTGCTTGGATCTCGGTCATACCACGATCAAATACCCATCCCTCCACCAGTGCCCATTTTCCACCACCAGGATAATATCCCTCCCCCCCATCCCCCCATCCCCCCCTGCCTCTGTGGCAGGGCATTCCCTTTTGTTCTCTCTCTCCTTTTGGGTGTAGTGATCAGCAAAAGAGGCATTGAGTGGTGAACATGTTCAGTCCAGTATACTTTCAACCTGCATCTCCCCTCCTGGGAGGATCCTCCAAACACCCTCCACTTGGTGTTCCCCTTTCTATCTGAATTGTCCTTTCCCCTAGAATACCCGGCTGGCCTCTAAGTTATGGAGTAATTCTCCTGGTGTTGATCTCAGCTATTCTTGGGTATTAATCTCATATTTTGTTATTTTATATCCCCCAGATGAATGCAATCTTTCTATGTCTATCCCTCTCTTTCTGACTCATTTCGCTTAGCATGATACTTTCCATATTGTACCACTTGTATGTAAAGTTCATGACTTCATCTTTTCTAAGAGCTACATAGTACTCCATTGTGTAGATGTACCAAAGTTTCTTTAACCAGTCATCTGTTCTTGGGCACTCAGGTCTCTTCCAGTTTCTGGCTACTGTAAAGAGTGCTGCAATGAACAAACAAGTGCAGATGTCACTTCAGCTACACATTTTTGCCTCTCTGGGATATATTCCCAGGAGTGGTATCACTGGGTCAAATGGGAGCTCAATTTCTAATTTTTAGAGGAATGTCCATACTGTTTTCCAAAAGGGCTGAACCAGTCGGCATTCCCACCAACAGTGAAGGAGTGTCCCTTTCTCGCCACATCCGCGCCAGCAACGGTTGCTTTTGTTCTTACTACAAAGCGGTAATAATCAAAACAGCATGGTACTGGAACAAAGGCAGAACTGCAGACCAATGGAACAGAGTTGAATACACTGACATCTCCCCTCAATCATATGATCATCTAATCTTTGATAAAGGTGCAAGAAATGTGAAGTGGAGTAAGGAAAGCCTCTTTAACAAATTGTGCTGGCATCACTGGACGGCTACATGCAAAAAAATGGGCTCAGAACTCTGCCTAACACCATGTACAAAGGTAAGATCAAAATGGATTAAAGACCTCAACATCAGACCAGAAACCATAAGATACATTGAAGACAAAGTTAGCAAAACCCTCCATGACATTGAGGCTAATGGTATTTTCAAAGATGACACGCCACTGGCTGAGCAAGTGAAAACAGAGATAGATAAATGGGACTATCTTAAACTAAGAAGCTTCTGTACCTCCAAAGAAACAGTGACCAAAATACAAAGACAGTCTACAGAATGGGAAAGAATATTCGCCGAATACACATCTGACAAGGGGTTGACATCAAGGATATACAAAATACTGGTTGAACTCCACAAGAAGAAAACATAGAACCCCATCAAAAAATGGGGCAATGAAATGAACAGAAACTTTCTCAAAGAAGAAATCCGAATGGCAAAAAAGCACATGAGAAAATGCTCTACATCATTAATCTTCAGGGAGATGCAGATCAAAACCACAATGAGATACCATCTCACACCTCAGAGACTGGCCCACATTCAAAAGAACAAAAGCAACCATTCTTTCTCTTCTTTAATTTTTAAATTATTTTTAATGTGAATTTTTATTATAATCACACCTTCTTGTAGACCAGTCTTTCTACAAGATCATGTCAGTGATTTTAATGCCAAGACAGGATCGAGAAGATCAGTTAAAGAACTCCACACTGGGACCCATGGCCTAGAATGAAACGAATAGGGTGAGAGACTGAGTTCATCATGTTGACCAAGACCATACATGGTAACTCACAGTTCCAGAAGGCCTAATTTAAATGTTGAACATGGGAATCTCCCGGTGGATGGTTCCACAATGGAATTGACCACATATTCAATCGACGGTTTTTCCTGACCAATGTCGCTGTTGTCCCAAAATTCCAAATGGGATCGGACCACCATCAACTTCGTGCAAAATTCTACTTCACAGAGCGGGAAGAAAGGAATGAAAAGTTTAAGAAAAGAACTCACAGAATGACCACCAACTGGGAGCTCTTTAGCACTGTTGTGGCAACATGGGAAGATGCCATCTTCGACAACATTGACAAAGAATACGATCAACTGGTTCAGCACCTCCATGACTGTGCGAGGAATGCCAAGAGAGATATAGCCACAAAAAAGACACCTGCCTTCAAAAACTCTTGAGCTCATTCATCAACCTGGCTTGGTGCAAGCCTCAGGCAACTGCAGTCGAATGTCTGAGCTCACAAAGCAGTACAGAAAAGCAATAAAGGAAGACCTCAAAGAGAAGAGCAGCAGTGCTGGCTTAATGCGACAGAGGCCAGGACGAGCATTAGCAATGCCCTCCTGTCCTTCACCAACTACAGGACCAATATGACTGCCCTCCGACATCCTGATGGATCTATCACATCTTCCAGAAGGAAAATGGAGAGGATTATCCGTGACTTCTACTCAGATGGCTTCAATAGCCGCATCCACCTGCCCACATACCAAGTTCCACAGGATGGATGTGTTGTTCCCAGCATCTCCTTTCTGAGGTCCGACATGCCATTTCATTGGTAAAGAAGCAAACAGGACCCAGCCCAGACAAGGTTAGACCCAAACACATGAAGAATCTGCCATCAGGTCTCATCAATACATTGGCTCAGCTTTTCACACACTACCTGTCCGAATGCAAGGTTTCATCCCAATGGAAAACCAGCAGGACTGTACTACTGTATAAGAAAGGAGATGTCCATGACATTGGCAACTATTGCCCGATCTGCCTGTTGTCTGTTGTCTACAAACTGTTAACTTGAGTCATCCTGACTAGGATTAGTCATCCTGAGAAGGACAACCATGTAAGCAGAGCAAACCGGGATCCAAAAAGGGTACAGCACAATCGACCATATCCACACGATAACCAAGTTCATTGAGGTTTATCAGGAGTTCAAGATGCTGCTCTGTCTAACATTCACTGATTTAAAGAAGGCCTTTGATTCTGTTGAGATTAAAGTGGTCACCAAAGCCCTAGCCAAACAGGGCATTAAAACTCATGGTGTCTCACTAATAAAAATTTAAAAAAAAACTCAATACATCAGGATTCTCCATGAGCTGTATTACGGATTCACTACCAGGATCTCACCATTCTACAAGGAAGTGATCATCCATGTCAAGAGAGGGGTTCGGCAGGGTCATACCATCTCACCGAAACTCTCCAGTGCCACCCTTGAAAACATCGTGCAATGACTGGAATGTGAAGAAATGGGAGTGAAGAGACGGTTGGCAACTACACCACCTCCACTTCACTGATGACATCGTTCTAATAGCACCAAACATTATCCAAGAGGCACAAATGCTGACTGAATTCAACTGTGAGCGTGGAAAGGTCGGAATATAGCTGAATCTCATGAAGGCAATGTTTATGAAAAACGGTCTCGTGCTCGCTTCAGCAGCACATATACTAAAATTGGAATGATACAGAGAAGATTAGCATGGCCCCTGAGCAAGGATGACACGCAAATTTGTGAAGCGTTCCATATTTTTATGTCTCATCAAAAAGATCATACACCATGACCAAGTAGGACTCATCCCAGGGATGCAAGGATGGTTTAACGTTCGGAAATCAATCAACATAATCCATAATATCAACAAAAGAAAAGATAAAAACCATATTATCATATCAATAGATGCAGAGAAAGCATTTGACAAGATCCAGCACCCCTTTATGATGAAAACCCTAGCCAAAATGGGTATAGGGGGACTTTCCTCAATATAGTTAAAGCCATCTACCACAAGCCTACAGCAAGCGTCATCCTGAATGGGGAAAAAAAAACTGAGAGCCTTCCCTCTAAGATCAGGGATGAGCCAAGGATGCCCACTCTCTCCACTGCTGTTCAATAGAGTACTGGAAGTACTTGCAATAGCGATTAGGCAAGAAAAAGATATTAAGGGCATTCAGGTAGGAAAGGAAGAAATCAAGCTCTCTATTTGCAGATGATATGATACTAGACTTAGAGAATTCTATAACCTCCACCAAGAAACTCCTAGAAACAATAGACTTGTATAGTAAAGTTGCAGGCTATAAAATCAATACCCAAAAGTTCATGGCTTTCCTATATGCAAACAGTGAGAGAGAAGAAAGCAACATAAAGAAAAAATCCCGTTCACATTTGCACCCCAGAAAATCAAGTACCAAGGAATCAGCTTAACTAAGGAAGTGAAGGAACTGTACAAAGAAAACTACAAAATGCTACTTCAGGAAATAAAAGAGGACATGAGAAAATGGAAAGATATCCCCTGCTCATGGGTCGGGAGAATTAACTTGTCAAAATGGCAATACTTCCCAAAGCATTGTACAAATTCAATGCAATTCCTATAAGGGTACCCATGACATTCTTTAAAGAAATAGAGCAAACACTCCTGAAATTCATATGGAACAATAAGCCTCCACGAATAGCTAAAGCAATTCTTGGGAAAAAGAAAATGGAAGGAATCAACCTCCCTAACTTCAAACTCTATTACAAAGCAGTAATTATTAAAACAGCATGGTACTGGAACAAAGGCAGAGCTGCAGACCAATGAATGGAACAGGGTTGTATATACTGACATCTCCCCTCAATCATATGATCATCTAATCTTTGATAAAGGAGCAAGAAATGTGAAGTGGAGTAAGGAAAGCCTCTTTAATAAACTGTACTGGCAAAACTGGATGGCTAAAAGCAAAAAAATGGGCTCAGAACTCTACCTAACACCACGTACAAAAGTAAGATCAAAATGGATTAAAGACCTCAACATCAGTCCGGAATCCATAAGGTACATTGAAGACAAAGTTGGCAAAACCCTCCATGACATTGAAGCTAATGGTATCTTCAAAGATGTCATGCCACTGGCCGAGCAAGTGAAAACAGAGATAGATAAATGGGACTATCTTAAACTAAGAAGCTTCAGCACCTCCAAAGAAACAGTGACCAAAAATACAAAGACAGTCTACAGAATTGGAAAGGATATTCGCCAAATAAACATCTGACAAGGGGCTGATATCAAGGATATATAAAGTACTGGTTGAACTCCACAAGAAGAAAACATCCAACCCTGGGGGTGGGGCGAGGAAATGAACAGAAACTTTCTCAAAGAAGAAATCCGAATGGAAAAAAGGCACATGAGAAAATGCTCTACATCATTAATCATCAGGGAGATGCAGATCAAAACCACAATGAGATACCATCTCACATCTCAGAGACTGGCCCACATCCAAAAGAACAAAAGCAATCGATGCTGGCACGAATGTGGTGAGAAAGGGACACTCCTTCACTGCTGGTGGGAATGCCAACTGGTTCAGCCATTTTGGAAAACAGTATGGACGATTCTCAAAAAATTAGAAATTGAGCTCCATTTGACCCAGTGATACCACTCCTGGGAATATATCCCAGAGAGGCAAAAATGTATAGTCGAAATGACATCTGCACTTGTTTGTTCATTGCAGCACTCTTTACAATAGCCAGAATCTGAAAAAAACCTGAGTGCCCGAGAACAGATGACTGGTTAAAGAAACTTTGGTACATCTACACAATGGAGTACTATGTAGCTGTTAGAAAAGATGAAGTCGTGAAATTTACATACAAGTGGTACTACATGGAAAGTATCGTGCTAAGCAAAATGAGTCAGAAAGAGAGGGATAGACATAGAAAGATTGCATTCATCTGGGAGACATAAAGTAACAAAATAGGAGATTAATACCCAAGAATAGCCGAGATCAGCACCAGGAGGATTACCATGGCTTAGAGGCCAGCCGGGCTTTCTAGGGGAAAGGGAAGCTCAGATAGGGAAGGGAGAACCAGATAAAGCGTGTTTGGAGGATCCTCCCAGGATGGGAGATGCATGTTGAAAGTAGACTATAGACCGAACATGATTGCCACTCAATGCCTCTTTTGCAGACCACAATAACCCAAAGGAGAGAGAACAAAAGAGAATGCCCTACCACAGAGGCAGGGTGGGATGGGGGCATGGGGATCGGAGGGATACTGGGATCCATGGTGGTGGAAAATGGGCACTGGTGGAGGGACGGGTATTTGATCATTTTAAAATCGAAACCCAAGCACAAATATTTGTAAGTCTACAACTTGACCTCATGCTGTTTCACTAATAAGAATTCATAAAAAAAAAACTGGTCTCATTCCTGATGTTCCATTCGCTCTCAACAGAAGAAACATCTCCGAATGCAATAGTTATGTGTCAAGAAGTCAGCATGACAAATGACCTGGCACCTGAGTTGTGCAGGAGGATGAGAGCGGCTTGGAACAACTTCAAGAGTATTGAAGAAATAGCTAAGAGGATGAAGAACCTCCGGCTCCAGGCACCTCTTTTTGATTCCACTGTTCTTCCTGCATTAACACATGCTTCCGAGACCTGGGCCCTACAGAAACAGGATGAGAACGCAATTTGGGTCTCCAAAAGAGAAATCGAAAGGGCTATGCTTGGAGTATCACGCTTCACTCAGGTGAGAGAGGAATCCAGAGTTCCGACCTCTATCGACAATCAAGAATCAGGGAGGCTGTCTTGTTTGCCAAGGCGTCAAAAATCAGATGAGCTGGACACATAATTCGATTTGGAGACAACTACTGGACTAGTGCTTGTTGAGCAAATTGTATAAAACTATGAATGTAGCATTGCTTTTTCTACTCTATAGAATTTCTGATTTCTGCTGAGATCCAGACCAGATACATATATATGTATATATGTATATATACATATATATAATTCTCTAGAATCCTTTAGTATTTTTTATCTGATAATTTAACAATAATGCATTTTTCTTTTTCTGTATTTTATTTTGTTATTTAGGTGTTAATGTTGGATTTCTAGATCCTATGTTTAGTTTTTATAGTTTCAGGAAGTTCTCAGTTATTATTTCGTTAAAAGAAACATAGGATAATAAGAAACACTAGAAGGCAAGGAAAGAGGAAAACAAAGTGTCTTTTCTTTTTCTGGTGGAGTCTGACATCTCCTGAAGTGTCTCTTTATCTTTTCTAAATCTCATTTCTCCTTTTTCATTTGAACAATTATTAGAATTTCTTCTTCAATCTCACTCTTTACTTGCAATAACGAGTCTATTTGTAAGTTTTCTATGATTGTTTTCATTCCACTTATATTTTTCATATTGTACCAACCATCTTTTGTAAAAAAATGAATTTAATATCTTTAATAAAGAATTCTCTTACTCCTGAATTTCTTATCTCTGAAATCTTAATGTTAATGTGTATTTTATGTCATTGAATTTTTTATAAAGTTGATTTAAGGTAATTATCCATTTCAGAGATTCATTTCAGAGATTTTTCTCTTTTTCTATTTTTGCATTTTCTTGAATTTTCCAATAGAAGGGTGCTTGGCTTTGGATGTGAGGAGAAAGAGACTCTTTTTCATTGTTGGTCTGGAATGCTGACTGGTCCAGACTTTTTGGAAAACAATACGGATACTCCTCCAACCTAGAAATTGAGCTTCCATATGACCCAGCAATACCACTTCTGGGAATAATATCCAGGGGATGCAAAAAGAAAGCACTGTAGAAATGATATCTGCACTTGTATTGAAGCACCGTTCACAATAGTCAGATCTGGAAATAACTCCAGTGCCTGAGAACAGACTGGTTAAAAAATCTTGGTACATCTACACAATGGAATACCATGCAGCTGTTAGAAAAGATGAAGTCATGAAATTTGCTTATAAGTGGATGAACATGTATAGTATCATGCTAAGTGAACTTAGAAAGATAGGGATAAGCATAGAATGACTGCACCCATTTGTGGAATATAAAATAACATAAGACTAACACCCAAGGATGGTAGAGACAAGGGGCAGGAGGATTGCTCCACGATTTGAAAACCTATCTCATGGGGGAAAAGGCAGCTGCGATGAAGAAGGGACCACTAAGTCAATAATGGTTGAAGGGATTGCTCGGGATGGGAGGGAAATGGGTGCTGAAAGTAAATTAAGGACCAAACATGATGGCCTCTCAGTATCTGTATTGCAAATCATAGTGACCCAAAGTACAGAGAGAGTTAAGAAGGAAGGTACCTACCACAGAGGCAGAGGGTGGGATGGGGTGGGGATAGCAGGAGGGATACTTGGAACATTGGTGGTGGAAAATGCACACTGGTGGAGGGATGGGTGTTTCATCATTGTATGAATGAAACTCAATCATGAAAGTTTTGTTAACTGTATCTCAAGTTGATTCAGTTAAAAAAAATTTTAACTCTGTGTGTGTGTGTCTCCTTTTTGGCAGGCAGAGGGTGGGGTGCGGGGGTGATGGGTGATGGGAGGGAATCTAGGGACACTAGTGCTGGGAAATGTACACTGGTGGAAGGATGGGTGTTGGAATACTGTATGACTAAAATCCTATCATGAATAGCTTTGCAATGGTCTGTCTCACAGTGATTCAATAAAAAAAGTTTGAAAAAATTTCAAATTAAAAAAATTAAATGGCTAGGATTCAGAATTAATCACTGCACCGAATTTTGGGCAGCTGAGTGGGTCTTCTCCTTAGTCAGGGAGTTCATGGGATCTTCTTGTTGGGTAACTCAGTGATTCTAAAGTCCCTGTTTGTTCTATCATTTATAATATACTTATTTACTTTGCTTAAAAAATAACTAGCACTCCAATTTTTCTTATTCCATCAACACTATAAGCTTTTGGATCCCTACCTTCAAAAATGCAGGTGCTTGTCAGTGAATTTTATGAGATATTGGTGGTTTCTGGTTGTGTTTTAAAAGAATCTTTCTCTGTTGCAATTTATTTCTTCATGCTTTTTCAATAACATTTTTTGTTTGTTTGGGGCCACACCTGGAAGTGCTTAAAGTTTACTCTTGGCTCTGTGCTCAGGGGTCACTCCTGGCAGGCTCAGGGTGCCAGAGATTAAACCCAGGTCAGCTGCATGAAAAGAATACACCATACCTGCTGTACTCTCTCTCCAGTCATCCCATAAATGTATTTTTAATATCTATTTGATAAAAGTTCAGATCCTCTCAATTATAGGTGGTATGTAGTTTTATATGTATGAAATATAGCTATCAAAATCGTTTTTTCTAAACTTCGACCTAGAAATCCTACTTTAATATATATCTTTGAATATTATGAATTTGTCAACAGAGTTAAATATTTAAATGGCCTTGTGTTTAGCAAGAAAAAATCCCAAATGACAATTGAGACCAACTAATTAAATGATGGTACACAACTTATTGAATTGTCAAATTGAAATAATAGAAATTAAAATTTAATGAAAATGACAAATATATTGATGAGCTTTTCAGAGATGGTTATTTTATATAAATATACAAAAATTATTTGCTGTATTTAACCACTTAAAAATAATGTATAAGTATATAATGCATCTAATCTTAATAGCACACAACAAAATTATGACAGTGTTGTGATCATGGCCATTACATATTTTTCTTATTTTATAATTAAATGTTCTATAATGAAAAATTATTACTTTTATCACTAAATATCCTAAAAATATTGTGAAGTTTTAGTTTTAAAATCAGTTATATATTTAAGAATATTTATAAGTATATAAGTACATATATAAATATATTTCATGTGCACTAAAGTGCACTGTATCTTGAGTGTCATTTTAGTGCATTTTGACAAAGACTTGAGTCTCATTATCACCAATGAATGAAGTTATAATTAAAATATGGATTTTTTTTATATAAATTCGTTTGTTCTAAAAATATCTTGCAAGTCCTTTTTACAGTCAAATGCCTCTTTGACTCCAAAACAACTTTCTTTTGCTTTCATGGATTGATTTCTCATCCCAAAATTCATGTTAATATCTTAATCCCTAGCATCTCCAAATGTGAGTGCATTTGAACATAAAGAGGCTGTGAAGGTTAAATAGTCATATAAGTGTATTCTACTCCAACATAATTATGTCCAGGAAGGGGAGTTTGTGACAGTACAGGGCAAAGACTATGTGAATATCTGAGGAAGAAACAACCATCTCCAAGTCAAAAAGAGAGGTCGTAGAGAAAACAACTCTCTCACACCTTGATCTTGAACTTCTAGTTCCCAGAAACTAAAGAAAATAAAATTCTACTTAAGCCACTGAGTTTTGTTTTTTTTGTTGTTGTTGTAGCAAACAAGTCAACTCGTTCAACCACTAAATTTTTATTATATTTTAGAGAGTTTCTATAATGGAATCATATGTATGACTGGCTTCTTTTGCTTAGATTTAGCCTTTGCGTTTTGAGATTTATCATTGTTTTTATATCTGTCTGTAGAACAATATATTATTCAACCAATTGGTGATTTCTTTTCATTTGTGCATAGTGTTTTTATTGCATGGCTACACTATATAAATTTATTTACCCATTCACCAGTATTTATGTTATTTCCTATATAGGACTCTTATGAATAAAGCTTCTATGAAAGATTTTTCTGTAGACAAATATTTTCACCTGTCTTTGTTTTCATGGTAAATATGCTTGACTAAAATTGCTGTATCATAAAAGAATGCTTAACTTTACAAGAAACCACCATGCTGGATACTAAAATGGTAATACCATTTTGCAACCCTTCCAGCAACATATAAAAATTCTAGTTGCTTCACAACTTTCCAAATACTCATTTTCCTCAAATTTAATTTCAGCCATTATAGTGAGAGCATGATATTGTGTCTTGTAGTTTTAATTTACATGTTCTAATGATTAAGAATCACGATCACGATCATCCTGTTGTTCGTCGATTGCCTCGAGCAGGCCCCAGTAACGTCTCCTTCGCCCTAGCCCTGAGATTTTAAAAAGTGCCATATTCAAGGCTCTTTCAGGGTTAGAAGAATGAGACCCATCATTGACACTGGTATTTGGCATATTGGGTATGCCACAGGGAGTTTGCCAGACTCTGCTGTGTGGGCAGGTTACATTCGGTAGCCTGCCAGGTTGTCCAAAGTAAGAATGAGATAATAGAGGTCGTGCAGCTGCGAATGATTAAGAATATGAACTTTTTAAAAATAAATTAGCCATTTGGATATCTAATTTGTGAGCAGACTATTTTTCCCATTACAAACTGGATAATGTCTTTTATTATTGGGTGGTAGGAGATATTTTTATGTTCGAAATGTCTTTGTCAATTTTTCAAACATTTTTTCCTAGCCTATAGTTTTAATTTGTATTTGTACACAAATCTTTTCAAGAGAAAGTGTTTTAAATTTATTTTGTTTTGGAAAAAGAAATGACCAGTAGCATCTCATAAGACTTCAGGAGCATCTGCCTTTCAATATCAGGTCAGCTGATAATATTATTACTTGATTTCTAACACTCTTGTGTCTTGAATTATTTTTTCATTCTATAACCCAAATGACAGAAAAGGCAAATGAGGTGGCTAGGGAGCCGTGCTGGAAAGAAAAGCAAAGCCTGTGTTTCCTGGTTGCTTTCTTGACCTCCAGGAAGAGAAGTGACATATGTGCTAATGCATGTTCTGATGCTTTTCTGGCTTTAAACAGAGAAAGCAAAGCTGTTCTTCTCATTCGTAAGTAACAAAAGTGCTTCTCCGGGTTTAATTTTCTTACATGTTCAAGTGTTTCTTTATCACAAGCAAACAGGAAAACTGAGATTCTAGAAAAGATTCTATTAGAAAAATAGAATTTTCAGGGAATGCAGAAGTGTTTTATTTTTGAACTATGGTACAAACTTATTTCTCTACTCTTCTAGAATTATCAGCTTTCTGCTGTATTCTGCAAACAAATACCATGTCCACTTACCTGATAATTTCTTAAAGTTTTTAGAAACTTTGCACATGTCTTTGCATATGCAGTCACGCTGAAAGTTCTTTGAAGAGATGACCGTGTTTTGTTCATCTTTGTATGTCATAAGTATAAGACAAAACTGACACGGTCAACACAAGTCTAATACAACTGCCACCTAAATAGCCAAATTAATAAATGAAGCAGATTATTATTATTATTATTCAAATTCCAAATTCTTTTAAACCCTTTATGTCTTAGACTTTACTCAATGAAAGTTTTCACTTTAGAGTTGGGAAAATGTGGTATTATTTCTCAAGTACTTCATCCAATTCCTCCACTCATCAGCAGTGTTTCTTGGAAAATATTCTTACTCTCCTTTAAGAGGGCTGGAGCGATAGCACAGCGGGTAGGGCGTCTGCCTTGCACGCAGCCAACATGGCCGACCCGAGTTCGATTCCTCCGCCCCTCTCGGAGAGCCCGGCAAGCTACCGAGAGTATTCGATATGCCAGACACAGTAACAACAAAGTCTCCAATGGAGACGTTACTGGGCCCGCTCGAGCAAATCGACGATCAACGGGAGGGCCTTTACTTACTTACTTTACTTCTTTAAGAATCTCTCTCTTCGGGAAACGCCCTGCCACAGAGGCAGGGTGGGATGGGGGCTGGGGGGGAGAGGGGATGCTGGGGTCTGTGGTGGTAGGAAATGCGCACTGGTGGAGGGATGGGTGTTTGATCATTGTATAATCGAAACCCAAGCACAAAAATGTGTAAAACTGTACCTCATGGTGCCTCACTATTAAAAAATAAATAAATAAATAAAAATAAAATAAAATAAAAAAAGAATCTCTCTCTTCAATTTATTGAAGGAAAAATGATGGTTATGACTATGACTACCACCTCATAAGTTAATGTGGACTAAATTAGCTGATAACAGAGGGTGTACAACCCCAGCATCTGGTTCAACAGTTAGCATTCTCTAAATGATAGTTCTGGTTATTTACTGGGCTTTTAGGAAAATTGTTTCTTATAAAATTATTTAAAATGTTTGTTATGTGCAGATGATGGTGGTGGTCATAAAATATCTAATAAGACTGATTATCTTATGTATGTTACTTTTTTTCATCCATAGAACTTCAAATCACTATTATCAAGTTGCAAATGAAGTTATTGTTTGAGGTTATAAAGTTAGTACTCGAGAGAGCTGCAACTCAGACTCAGCACAGTACTGTGTCCCTTCACTCATGTAGGTGTGCTGATTCAGAAGAGAGGTTTTCTGTTGCCAAGGATCATAGCACACACTGTAGACATGAGGCTGGCAAGTTGTTCCATCTGGAGTTCCCCACAGTTTCGCTTTTAAGAACTTCCTCTCTTAGTCCTTTAAAAAATACTATCAACTAAAATTTAGTTTTGTATGATATTACACTGTATCACTGTATCACTGTCATCCTGTTGTTCATCGATTTACTCTATTGGAGGCCAGTAACATCTCCATTAGTCCCAGCTCTGAGATTTTAGCAGCCTCTCCTTACTCGTCTTTCCCAACGTTGCCATATTGGAGCCTCTTTCAGGATCAGGGGAATGAGACCTGTTATTGTTACTGTTTTTGGCATATCAAATACACCACGGGTAGCTTTCTAGTAGATCTTTTCCTTTTTTATATTGGAAAAAAATAAGATATTTAACTTCTCTAAATAGCCTGCCAAATAGCTTAAAACTGATAGGTGGTGCACAGAATCAGATTTCTATATCTGACCCACCCAACCTCTGCAACACCACCAAGTAAGCAGCCAGGAAAAGTGCCCTACTCTGTCATGGGTGTAAGACTCTCTAGTCCTCTGAGGGCTACTAATTCCCAACAACCAAGCAAGCTCAGGAAGCTTCTTTGACATGAGTGTCTAAGACTCTTCTCTCTTCCTCAGGGGTACTTCTCTGATTTCCTGGGGAAAACTCCCAGATTTCCCTGGCAACTCTACTAGAGACTAAGGACACAATATTAGGACCAGATACAGCAAATGAACAAAATGACACCTCCAAAGCTTTGAAAATTAAATTGCTGTTGGAGTCAGAGTCCACAAAAGCATGCCTAGATATGAATGCCTAGCTCAAAGAGTCTGCATGTCATCTCATGGAAATGATAGCTAAATTGTCCAGGATACAACTGAGAATGGTTATACTAAGAACCAAGTAATTCCCAACTCAAAGTAGAGAAGACAATGTACCAACGCCAATACTAGATGATTCAAATGCTAAAATTACCTGACATGGGGTTTAAAACAGCCATCACTAAAAATGCTTCAGCAGTAAGTTAAAAATTTTCTTGAAACAAATGAAAGGAATAGAAAATCTCAGCAAATTAGAAATTATTTAAAATAGTTACTGAAATTATAGACCAAAAAAATTGGAGAAATAGAATAAATAAATAAATAGAATAAGAAGAATAAATTGCATATATTGTATCTGGGCCTGCCCCTTCAATGTTTTCCAAAAGAACTACTTAATGATTTTCATTTCATTTCAGTAGCCCTTTCTAGTCCCAAGAAATCTAGTAAATATAATTGTTAGGTTATTAGGACTAGATTGGAGTTTTATTAATTGCGTAAAAAGAAAGAATAGATATTGGGTTATTAACTCCCCATGTCTGTCTCTGAAACAAAGGACACATCTAGTGGGAATGGACCAACCCCCTGGGAGTTTGCATTAGAATATGGACTTATTATGGGTAAGATGAGAGAAATTGTGTACCCAGAAAAGAGGATGAGAAGTCTGTTTGATTTCAGTTTAGCATAATTCACAATGACCACGATTTCTCAAAACCTGCACAAAGACAATTTGATAGGTCCTAATGTCACTAACACCTCAACAGGCTCACCTTCTGAGGGAAGACCTCTTAATTACCCGATTAATTTGCTCATCTTAATTAACTTGTCCCCATTGTTGATAACCTTGTATTGATTGCTCTGCTGGTAGTAATTAGAAAAGTGAGGAAGAAGTAAATGGAGAAGCTGCAGAAAGGGGAAACAGAGCAGGTTTTCTGCTCTCCCAGGATTCTACCCTCCAGACTAGGAGACCAACACTTTGCCTTCTCCTCCCAGGTCAACATATCAAAGATGCAAATCATTTTCTGTTGATTTTTTTCCTACTTTGTGTTCATTCTATGAAGATCTACCGTTTTCTTTTTCTCAGACACTCTTCTTCTAACCCTGCACTACTCCACCTCAGTCAACTGAACAATATCCCTACATAAATTAGGATAATCACATTATTTTTTGGTCAGATTTTTAAAAATGTGAAAAATGAAAAACACTATCTTTTAAGTTTGGATACTAGAGTTGTAGGACTATATAAAACTTGGAATGTGGCTGGGACAGACAAGCATCTGTTTGAATGTTTTACTCTTATCAGCAAACAGAGAGTTAGTCAGTCATCTCAGTTTACTTCAAATGACTACAATTTCTGATTTCAGTCTTTTGTTCCCTAGCCATAGTGCTCCCTTCTCTATCTGAGCTCCCTTTTCCCCTAGCATGTGTGGCTGGCCTCCAAGCCATCGAGCAAAATTCCTGGTACTAATCTCGGCCACTCTTGGGTGTTAGTCTCCTATTTTGTTACTTTATGTTCCCCAGATGAATGCAATCTTTCTATATCTATCCCTCTCTTTCTGACAACTGTACCTCATGGTGTTTCACTAATAAAAATTTTTAAAAAAATAGTTTCCTTGTACAGAAACTCACTCAAGTTGGTTGCATTTCTTGCAGTCCAAAGAGCCCTTATTATAGTGAATTAGGTTTGGGACTGACTTCTTTCCATTTCAGCTTTGAACACCTTTAGTAAAACTACAAACTACAAATTTAAGGGAGATATAAAAGCTCAGTTTAAAAAGCGGGGTTGCAATGAAACAAAATAAATAAACTGAAAACAAATTGGTGCTTGGTGTTGGTCAATAGTGGGTTGGAGAAATGGGTGAAGCTAATAAAAAAAAACACCCGCAAACTTCCCAGTTATTAGTTCAAGCAATATAGTAGCATGTAAGGTGATGAATCTGGTTAATAATACTATGTTGTATATTTAAAACTTCTAACATAGATCTTAAACTTCTCATCACAAGGAAAAAACTGTATAACTGAGGTGATGAATGCTGGCTAAACTTAATGTGGCAATAATTTTTCAATATAAACATTTATCAAATTATTATCTTATATGCGGATTTTTATACACCAATTATATAGCAATAAAATTGTAATGCATAAATTAAAATACTGTTCTGGTCCCCGTAAGATCTATACTACTTCTAACACTCTCCTATGCAGTAAATCAGGGTTCTGCCTGCCATCGACATGTCACTTTTTCTCCACTGACCCCAGTCCTTTGAGACCCCCTAATTCTCATATCCCACCCAGATTCCCATAACTCTATTGCCCTTCAGAAGTAATCATGCTCAACACTTTGTGCCAGTTATTTTGGCTTGAGGCCATCAGAGCTGGTATTGGAGTGATGCTCTCCTACCTAATTTGATTGAATTGAGTGTTCCAGTAAGACTAGTGATGCTTTCTTGCTTCAGGGCCCATCCTAATGAGCAAATACTGCCTCACTTTCATACGAGGCTGCAGATGTAGGCTTGTAAAGAAAATCTTTACAAACACTTTTGATGTCTCAGAGATGACCCACACAATTACACATGGGAGTAGGCTGGGAAAAACTAAAATAAACCTCGATTTACCCATCACACATGCATTTCATTTGCTACTGTGGCATGAAAGTTTTAAAAAGATGGTTTCTTAATAAATAACTTTGCTCAAACAAACTTTGACCATTTTGTAACCGAGAATGTAACAGAAATATAATAGTCAAAGAAAATAGTTTAATGAGAAAGATGAAACCTGGTCATCTAGAGTCACATATTCCCAGCCTTGTAAGCACAAATATTACCCAAGAAGCAAGAACAAGGGCTGGAGAGATAATACAATCGATTGGGCACCTGACTTGTATGTGGTCAACCAGGATTCCATCCCCAGCATCCCATATAAGTCCCCCAAACACTACCAGGAGTAGTTCCCAAGTGCAGAGCCAGGAGTAAGCCCTGATCATCACCAGATGTGACCTAAAAAAAAAGCAAAACAAGCAAACAAAAAGCAACACAAATGGAAGTTGAATTCAAGAAGATGTAGGACCCTCATCATTGCTATGAACTGTCACATGAAAAACAAGCTCCTCTTCGGTATAGAAAGCAGAATTTTTCTTTCTCAGCTCTCTGCAACCTAACCTTATCATAATAGCTAACATACCAATTTCTGAGCTAACAACTTCTATAGCATCATTACCTGGGAGCACAGTATTTCAGCATGTGAAAAAAACACAATTCATTCAACCAGCCCACAATGCAGGATGTTTAAGCAATTTTTAGTATTGTTCTGTGCTTAGTACAGTATTGACAACCACTCATGTAGTTAAACATTTTCAGATATCACTTTAAACTCCTAAACTAGTTTATATAAACCAGCGTAGTTGGGCCCAGCTTTTACTACTGAATACCTATAACTGGTTTTGCAGGTTCCAGGGTGGTGATGGAAAATCATTCTTCTTTGAGACATACTAGAAGCTGTCTATTTAGTAATGTTCTCAAAATATTAGCAATGACAAGTTTTTACTTTAAGAATTCAACTTGGAGGCTGGAGCAGTAGCACAGCAGGTAGGGCGTTTGCCTTGCCTGTGGCCAAGCCGGGTTCGATTCCCAGCATTCCATATGGTACCCTGAGCACCACCAGGTGTAATTCCTGAGTGCAGAGCCAGGAGTAACCCCTGAACATCTTTGGGTGTAACCCAAAAATTAAAAAAAAAAAAGGATTCAACTTATGCTGTAGGGTTTTGCAACTAGTGCCAGCACAATTTTTTTTTAATCTAATAATAACTATTCTCTATCACCGCCAACAGTTTCCATTTTTCTCTAGAGATAGCTTCACTGGTTAGATTCCTACCACATTTAGTTCGTCTCGGGGAAAGATAAATGCTCCAACCATACATTCTTTCACCCAGCATCATTGAGTACCTAGCCTGCAGATATTAATATCATAGTGGTAGACATGACCATTCACTGAGCAACCTGCTGGGGATTAGGCTGTGCTTCCATCTCAGCACCTCTGAAGCTTCCCCATCCCAGATCCCTCCCTGTCTCCCAAAGGCACTCCCTCACCAGCCATGGAGAGCTTCACAGGCATTGTCTTCTTAATCCTGCTGGTCATAATTGGAGAGAGTTGCCATAGAAACACTATAATGAACTACTTTTGTGAGTAATTTGGGTTTAAGACATCTCAGATTGGTCCTAGTATGCCAGAGAGTATTCTTAGTTTCTATGGCATAGAATAATAAGTTTTCTTGAATTGAGCTCCAATTGTAGATGGACATCTCCCCCAAATGACTTAAACAATATAAACAGGTCCCATGTTACATGACCTTGCAATACCAGTGCACTTAAATAGCACACTAGGGTTTGAACTCTAGAAGGTTTCAGACATTTTATAATTTCTATGGCCAAGGTGATTACAGAGGCAGTGCCAGCTCCCCCTCCTGTTTAGGAATCTCTCCCAAGTCCATCTATCAATATTCTTATTTTACAAGAGTAGCCCCCTTCCTCTTTGTTTTCTAGAATAGAAAATAGGGACATAACCAAGAATCTGTGATCCTTTCCAGATGCAGCCAGAATCAAATATAGGCTTATAGGTTGAGAAATAAAATCCAAACATTCTGATCTGAGGTATCAGGACCTGACAATAGCTTCAAACAAACTGATATTTTTTAAAAAAATTTATTGAATCACCATGAGATAGTTACAAGTTTCATGTTTGGGTTACAATCACACAATGATCAAACACCCATCCCTCCACCAGTGCACATTCCCCACCACCAATATCCCGGTATAACCCCCCTTTTCCCGCCCTCCCTCTGCCTCCATGGCAGACATGATTCCCCATAATCTCTCTCTACTTTTGGGCATTATGATTTGCAATACAGACACTGAGAGGTTATCACGTTTGGTCCTTTATCTACTTTCTGAACACATTTCCCATCCCAACCGATTCCTCCAGCCACCTTTTTCTTAGTTATATCTTCTCTAGTCCAGCTGCCTTCTCCCCTTTGCTCATGAGGCAGACTTCCAGCTATGGAGCAATCTACCTGTCCCATGTATCTACTATCCTTAGGTGTCAGCCTCATGTTATGTTGTTTTATACTCCACAAATGAGTGCAGTCCTTTTATGTCTGTACCTCTCTTTCTGACTAATTTCACTTAGCATGATACTCTTCATATCTATCCATTTATAAGCAAAGTTCATGACTTCATCTCTCCTGACAGCTGCATAGTATTCCATTGTGTAGATGTACCAAAGTTTATTTAACCAGTCATCTGTTCTAGGGCATTTGGGTTGTTTCCAGATTTTGGCCATTGTGCTGCAATGAACATATAGGTACAGATGTCATTTTTACTGTGCCATTTTGCATTCTCAGGAAATATTCCCAGAAGTGGTATTGCAGACTCATATGGAAGCTCAATTTCTAGTTTATGAAGGACTTTCCATATTGTTTTCCAGAAAGGCTGGACCAGTCAGCATTCCCACCAACAGTGAAAGAGTGTTCCTTCTCCCCCACATCCATACCAGCACTGGTTGCTTTTGTTCTTTGAATGTGTGCCAGTCTCTGTGGTGTGAGATGATATCTCATTGTTGTTTTGATTTGAATCTCTCTGATGACTAGTGATGTGGAACATTTTTCATGTGCCTTTTGGTCATTTGTATTTCTTTTTTGAGGAAATTTCTGTTCATTTCTTCTCCCTATTTTCTGATGGGGTTGGAGGTTTTTTTCTTGTGCAATTCTACTAGTGTGTTGTATATACTGGATATTAATTCCTTGTCAGATGGATATTTGGTAAATATTCTTTCCCATTCTATGGACTCTTTCTGTATTTTGGTCACTGTTTCTTTTGAAGTGCAGAAGCTTCTTAGTGTGATGTAGTCCCATTTGTTTATGTTTGCTTCCACTTGCATGGTCAGTGCTGACAAACCTAAATCTTTAATGTCACATATATCTGTCTTTTGAAAATCTTATAAGAAAAAAATATAAATGTTAGGAGAGTTCTGCATCCCAGAAGATAGTGTATGTACCAGTGAATATATTTTTTGCACAATAATATGTGTCTATGTAGGTAAAATGTTCATTGAAAACATCTAGCAAGTACAAATGAATGGGTCTTACTATATGATGTGGTCAAATCACCTCATCTGTTTCCTTAGAGCAAGGAAAAGGGACAAAAGTTTTTGAATCATACAATTTTCACTGTACATTTGTCTGTTCCCAGACAGAGCAGGCACTCTATGATGAAAGCAATGATCTTCTCTATCTTGACTCTATCTTACTACCTTCCACTAGACAAGAACAGGGCCTGGCATGTAGTAATGCTCAAAATTAATTTAAACTACTATGTCATCACAATTTTTTCTGTACAACTACTCTGTAAGGGATCTTCTGTCAATCCTTCATTCATTAAATTGTTCAACAGATCTGCCTGAGTGTCAGCGATGTCCTTCTCATTATGCCAGCCCTAAACTATAGTGAATCCTCTTCCTCCTTTTTTCAAGGTGCCTTTGGGGCCCAACTATGTCAAGGAATATTGGAATGAGTCCTTGTTAGCAGGTCACACAGACACCTGGGATTTTATCTGTTCCTTCAAATCCATTTTGGAGGAAATAAACCCATCTGCTTCTTCATATCCAAGGGAGGAAAATAAAACTATTTGATTTATCATTGAGAGGGTAAATGAATTCAACCCTCCCCACAATGTATGCATATTCACTCACATGCACATGTGAAGCGTACACACACACAAACACACACACACACGGAAAAGATGTGATTTATGGTTCTGATACCCTCCATTTGAGACCCCTCACACTCCAGCACTGGCACACAGGATTCCACCCAAACTGTGTACATAACCCAGTCATAACTTCTTTACCCTTCCATAAATACAACCTTAGCTAACACAAGGTCTCATCCTCTAAAGAATACACCTTAAAAAAAATAGGACCTTCAAAGGTGGCTGTGCTCCAGCCAGAAACCTCAGGAGAAAGTCAGAAGGTTCCTGGAGGTCTGTGTGGGGGAAGGGGTCCCCAGATGATAAAGTCTCCTGCTGCTGGCTCACTGGTGATTGGCACCTAGTTTTAATGGAGCTGGCTTCAGGGCCTGACATCAGGCACACTGCCATCTCAACAGATGGGCACGTGGGTAGATAGCCAACAGATAATGTATGAGCAACAAATGTGTTTGTTGAGGGCAGTTTTCCCAGGCACAAGCATCAAAACAGGCTCAAACTGAGTCTCCACACCTGTGTTCCTCTTCTATCTAAATATTTGCTGGAGGCCAAGGTCACAGACACCAGGGAAGGGCTCCACAAAACTGCCATTGAATTCCTGCAGGAGTGAGGAAGGGGTGACACCGCATAGGGGAAGGATACCCCCGGGAGATAACAAAATATGCCAGTTTATTTTCAGTGAGGTTGAAAGGAGTTCAGATACAAGGTCCTCATGGGTCTGTCCATATTTCTCTCTCTTATATCAGAGGAACTGTAGCCAAGATGAGCTTTGGGGAATAACATGAAGTGTACAAAATAATGAGAACAACCCTAAGGTTTTCCCACTGGAAGACAAAAGCTCTATCTTCATGAGCAGTAAGTTATGAATATCAAGATAGCATTCAGGGATAAGAATGTGGAGACACATGCTTATGTGTAATTGCTGCCTTGTTCTGAGCCCCAGATGATCCCACCACCCAATCACATTGTAGAAATACAGACTTCAGACATCACTCATCCTTTTTTTTTGACAGATAATACAATCAGAAGTTAAAAACTACAA
This sequence comes from Sorex fumeus, assembly GCF_029834395.1. Taxonomy (NCBI): domain Eukaryota; kingdom Metazoa; phylum Chordata; class Mammalia; order Eulipotyphla; family Soricidae; genus Sorex; species Sorex fumeus. The sequence continues at coordinate 34,963,136 of NW_026606179.1, forward strand.
ACCCATGTACTTGAGAAATCTTCCTGCTCTTGACCTCAAATATCCATTTTTCCCCCCAACATGGCATTATCCCCAGTTCCAAAGGGGGTTTTGTTTGTTTTACTTTTGATATTCTGGATTATCAATAACTTTGAGAAGCAGTGTTTTCCCATGAACTGATTTCCCATTCAACATCCAATCTTTCAATTGGAGTAGTGTTCTGCAGCACTTTTTCCGGTTCTAGCTTGATCAAGCCAACATCAGTTGAGTCAGAGCATACTTAGTTCTATAATGATGATATAGGTTCATAGTAACATTTGAACCTAGATGGGGACTTCCATGTCCAATGACCTGGATGCTCCTTAATAATAACTGGGCATTGTAGGCTGATGTCCTCAAGCAGGGCCCATACCAATGGACATGACTTTGTCAACACATTTTTGTTACTTGCTCTAGGAGATGAGGTCAGATAGTAAACTAGAAAATTTCATAGGACTGATGGCACAGAATTTTTTTTTTAAAAAACCCAAGGGACAGAAAAATAAGCACTGGACTGAGAATTAGAAGAATCTGGCCATTCTTCCTGTTCTGATCTCTCTTAGTTGGGTGACCTTGGAAATGCCTTTTTCTATTGCTGGTGTAAAACGAGGGACTGCACTGTTGAAGAGAACTAGAAAGACCGATTACATCCAGAGAATTAATTTTTTAATTGAAGTAACACTGCTTTATAACATTAATTAACTTTCAGATGTGCATCACTGAAAATTAACACGTGTATCCTACATTAAACTCTCCACGAAGTGTCCAATTCTATCCTTCACCATGCAATTATTCACTCTAATCTGATTTTTCCATCTCCTATAACCTTTTCCTTCTCAGACCCACTCATTTATATCCATAGGCTTTGGAAGCAGACCTTTTAAGTATGAATCTCATCTTTATTAGTAACTAGCTCAGTGACCCTATGTGAGACAGATAATCTGTCCTAACCTTTGAGCCCAGTCTAAAAAAGCTACAATAATAATATTACATACCTAGATTAAATGTGGGCTGGAGTGATAGCACAGCGGGTAGAGCGTTTGCCTTGCAGGAACCCGACTGGGCTGACCTGCGTTCGATTCCTCCGCCTTCGATTCCTTCGCCCCTCTCAGAAACCCCTGCAGAAGAGGCTCTCTTGCAAACCAAAAGAGCCAAAAGGAGAGAGAGAACAAAAAGGAATACCTGCCACAGAGGCAGGGTGGGATGGGGGGGTGGGGGGTACGAGGGACGCTGGGACACTGGTGGTGGAAAATGGGCACTGGTGGAGGGATGGGTGTTTGATCATTGTACAGTTGAAAACCAAGCACAAAAATTTGTAAATCTACAACTGTACCTCATGGTGTTTCACTAACAAAATTTTTTAAAAAAACAAATGTAAATGATGGAAAATGGGCACTGGTGGATGGGTGGGTACTGGATCATTGTATAACTGAAACCCAAGCACTAAAATTTGTAAGTCTACAACTGTACCTCATGGTGTTTCATTAATAAAAAATTTTTAAAAAAGAAACCCCTGCAGGCTACCGAGAGTATCTCGCCCACATGGCAAAGCCTGGCAAGCTACCCATGACATATTCAATACGCCAAACAGTAATAAGAAGTCTCATAATGTTACTGGGCCCACTGGAACAAATCGATGAACAACGGGAGGACAGTGGCAGTGACAGTGACAGATTAAATGCACTCACAATATAGGTAAATTATATGACATTGCACCAAACACATGAAAAACATTCCATAAATGATATCTATTGTCTAGTTATCAATCTTTGGGTTTAGGTCTGTGCTTAGGGCATACTCCTGATTCAATGTCTAGAGGCTAATCTCAGTAGTGTTTGGGGACCAATATGATGCAGAGGATCAGACGATGGCCTTGTGCATACAAAGCATGTGCTCCAGTTCATTGAGTGACCTACTATTATAATTTTATGATGACGTTAAAAGGTGGCAGTAGATACTAAATGGAATAGATAAAGGAATTAAATACCAATGTTTATGCCAGTATGACTGATGACCACTGGCTACCTACAAAGTTATGGAAATTACTTTATTTGCTATTGTGGCCATTCATCCATTCCATAGGTATCAATATCGATTTTAAATTTTAATTAATATTACTTTTTAATAAATAGTTAAATTTAGAGACTATTGAGGATAGTGACCTGCTTTCACCAAAGTAAAGTTTCCACCTTAATAAAAATATCACTTGGTCCACAGAGAAATAAGAAAATGCCATAGGGTCTTGGCATTTTGGTGGAGGGTAGAGTGTGCTAACATTGCACACCTAAGACATAAACATTTAAACTCTTGTAAACCATGATTACCCCAATTGGTAAAAAATATGAAGTATCCTAATGGAAACTGAGTATTCAGGTTTTTCACACTAAAATTTACTGTTTTTCACACAATAAAATGGGATCATGGCTTTTGCTGACTTAAAAATGTGAAAGATCTGTTTGCTTGTTAGAGGGTTGCATCTGCATGTTACGAATTGGCATTAAACCTCCTTTTAGAAATTTTTCTGAAATGTGTCCTCAGGGCCTCTGCCATTAGTTTAGTTTCTATTGCAGATATACTGTCTTTCTGACTCTGTTATAGGTCTTTGCATCTTAAATAGATTTAGGATGAAATGGTACTAAATAAGGGGTGATCCTAATCCAAAAAGGTATTCCTTTTTGGTTTCTGGAGGGTTTTTTTTTGGGGGGGGAGGGCATACTTATTCCTGACTCTATGCTGGTCCTGGTGTTGGCTAGAGGACCATATGATAGGCCTAGGATCAAACTTGAATCAGCCAAGTGCAAGGCAAGTGCCCTACCCTGTGTACTATAACTCCAATTCCATGATGGGTATTCTTATAAGAAGAAAAGAAACACAAGGATAGACACACAAGGATAAATTCATAAGATTATAAAGCAAATATTAAAATGGCATATTTGTGAGCCAAATAATACCAAAAACGGTTGGCAAACACCAGAAGCTAAGAGAAAGACATGTAACATATTTTTATGTAGATCTTTTATGTAAGGCCTAAGACACTGACAACAATTTATTTTCAGACTTCTAGTTTCTCAAAGTGTGGAGAGAATCAGTTTCTCTTGTTAAAAATTTTCCAACTTTGGTCACGAGTTGCCCCCCATGAGCGGCTCTCCGGCACGGCCATGGCTCCAGAAGCACAAGGCCTTAATGAAGAGCCTGGCAGTTTGCGGCAGAAGTGAATGGACGATGCGTTAATTCACGCCACCATGCCTGCCCAGAAGGGAAAGGGTGTTGCTCCCTTCCACCTTTCTCCCTCTGGACAGCAAGATGGCAGCCAACTCGGACCTTTTTGGAAAGCCAGGTATGAGCCAGTCATGACGGGGCAACTGAAACCTCACGGGAAGGGGGCGTTCCCGGCTCGTCCTTCACACCCTACCAAGGTCACGAGTTGCCCCCCCCGCCACGAACAGCTCTCCTACACGGCCATGGCTCCAGAACCACAGAAACCAATCTCATAATTATCTGTCTCTCGGCAGAAATACTTCCAGGCATAATAAGTAAAATATCAGAAATCCAAAATCACGATAGTGGCCGCGCAACAACATTTGGTTCTTATAACCAGCTGTAGAAAACAATTTATTTCACAATGCCTTTTTAGCTGGTCTGATCTGGGGTGTAAATGCTAAATAATAATGGTACATCTTTTGTCGAAACACTGAATCTAATCAAAGTAGGTAGAATGTTAACTAGAATTCATCTGCCTCATTGAGAGGGTTGGCAGGGGGGTTATATTGGGGTTCTTGGTGGTGAAAAATAAGTACTGGTGAAGGGAAATGTGTCTGATGATTGCATGACCGAGACTTAAACCTGAAACTTTGTAACTTTTCCCACAGTGATTCAATAATAAATAAATAAATAAAAAATTTAAAAATATTGCCAACTTTGTGGTTCTTTATTGCGGGAGTCCTAAAACTCAAACAATAAAGATGGAGCCTTCATTTTTGAAAAATAAATAAATAAATAAAATGAAGATCAGAGAGAAAATTCTTTGGGAAAATAAGAATATGTAACAATTCTTATTTTTATATATTTAGGCAACCATGCCCAAGGTTATGGGCTGGAGCGATAGCACAGCGGTAGGGTGTTTGCCTTGCATGCAGCCAATATGGCCAACCTGAGTTCGATTCCTCCGCCCCTCTCGGAGAGCCCGGCAAACTACCAAGAGTATCTAGCCCGCCCGGCAGAGCCGGGCAAGCTACCCATGACGTATTCAATATGCCAAACACAGTAACAAGTCTCACGATGGAGACGTTACTGGGCCCGCTCAAGCAAATCGATGAACAAGGGGAGGACCGTGACCGTGACCGCCCAAGGTTATGCCACCAATATCACATACTTCACTCTTAATTCGGGGCCTTTTTGACTTTTCTTTATATTGCTCTCATCCCAGAATTCCACATATAATTTTTCTTTCCACGTGTAGTTTCAAGCTTTTGTTTCACCTCCTCAGAAAGCTCTCCACAGTTCTTGTACATTGACATAGCCCAAGTCCCTGTGTCTTTAGCTTTTTCCCCTTTGTTGAATTATTTCAAAATACATCACTATATACAATTCTCCTGTCAAGTTGAAACCTATTTGAGTTTCCCCATTACACCACAGTGAGATGTGAGCACCATGAGGGACAGGCTGCCTTTGGCTCCTTTCCCTTACGCACTTAGACAAGACTCAATATTCCATCATAAGTAAGATGACCTCAACTGTAAGATGTATCATTATTGTGTGTCTCTAAGAAAGAATAAGATACTGCTAATTAAACTCTGCCCTAAAAATAACAGACCCCAAATAGATCCTGACTCAAAGTTGTCAAACTGGTGAGGGAAATGTGTCATAGATGCAATGAAAAATTACAAGTGTTTTCATGATAATGACTGCAGGAAATGTTCTAGACTTGAAGAACTCACTTGACCCTGTAAAAATCAACACAGAAGTTGCGGTGTTGCTAGTAAGTTTAATTCTAAACCAACTCCACCATAGTGAAAGAAGGGAGCAGGTGGTAGATAAGACATGCAGATAGAAGTCAATGTCTCTGCCACAATGAGCATTTCAGCTCTTTACACACTCATAATGGCATCACAGAACTCTAGAATCCTGGTATAATGTTATGTTGGCTGTTGAATTTTATAACTTGAATCTGGGATCTATCCTGCAGCCACATAATTGCATGGCAGGCTCTATAGAGTTGGGCTAACCTAGCTTGTATTTGGATAGAACTTTACAGCCTACAATTAATTTTCACAGAGATTCTTGAATTTTCTCAGGAACCCTTTTAGGCTAACAGATGAGGAAAATAGGTTAGGAAAGGCAAATGACTCATACAAACCAACTAATCATAGTGTCATTGTTAGGATCTACTATGTCTCAACTGTTATAACTAGATCCCTTGACTACATGCACTGAATCTAGTTCCTGAGCCATACTAACTACACCACTTGTTACTCAAGACTCTTTTTGTTTTAAATATGGAATCAAATGAAAATGAATCTAGAAGATGAACATTCCGAAAGAATCCAGAAAAGCATAAACAAGAGATTTTATGACTGTATGGAAATAATCTAACCTCTTGGCGCTGATCCACCAAATAGATTCCTTATCCCCAGCCACCTTGTCTCCCACAAGGTCTCCCAAGTTTTGTGTTGTTTTTCTGTCAACTGAGCTCTTGAAACAGTGAAATAGAAAGTCTGAAGTCCTTTGGGGGTATATTTTGGAGTAGTTTGCTATTTCCGTAAGCTTGGGGAAGGGTAAGAAGTAATCAATAGTGAAATCTGCCTGAATCTCAGAGGCTCGATGAAGGTGCTTTTGAAGCACATCACAGAGCTTGATTTTCTGTTATTTAGTGCCAAAAGTTATTACCTCAGCAGCAGTGTGATGTCTAATTTATACCAAATTGTTAGCTGAAATCTATTAAAGTTTATTAGCACCATCTCAGAATACAGTAACATCTCATTGGTTCTGCTCCTATTTAAATTGACCAACTGGTTTAACTCTATTAGTTTTGAGGCTGAGATAACTTCAGTCCACAGGAGCTATCCACGACACTGAGACAGAATTAATACAGATGAAGCTCAGAGCACTTTGGGGTGTTAGCTGCAGCAGGATATCTCTCTCTCTTGATCCAGCAGCAACCCCCTTATTCCATTACTAGTGATATGGGGAGCTGTTCTCAGAATGCAGAAAGCAGTTGTCAATATGATGGAGTTTCCAGCAGAGAGGGAGTCATTCCCAGAATTGTGCGGCTAGCAGTCCACAACACTGACTTGGGGGAACTTGGATTGTCTGAGAGGAGAAACTGATTGTTAAGTCTTTTCCTTTTTGCAAACAAATTGATCACTTGTACAGGGCATTTTGAGTTGCATTGAGAGAGAAAAGAAGATATAATATTGCCTATAGGTCTTTGGTCCATTCTACCTGTTCTTGAACTCAGGATGTCAGTTCAATCATATTGAATAGAGGCTGGATGATTTATATCAAGAAACTGTCTTGGGTTGATTCAGAATATCTGGAGTACTGAAAAAAATTGATCCTTAAATTTATCTAGATTTGGTTTAAAAACAGACCTCATTTCTTACTGTCTGGAGATCTTGAAAAAGTAATCTTGGTCCCAGTTTCCTTCTTCTGTAAAATGTATTATTTGGTCAGGCTGGGTGTTGTACAGTTTGTGTCCAGCATGCCCTGAAACACACAGTAGATATGTTATGAACATTCATTTCTATAACTACACCTCTGCTTTGCATGTTACACAAATTAAATTCATAGCATTTCTATTTCTTCGGGTAATCACCTTCATATTTATTATCTTTGTTTATTCAGAAAAAAAGAGATAAATGAAACAACTTTGGTAAAGCAATTAGTACACCAAGTTCCAAGCTAATATTAAGGCCAGAACTCTGTGGTCCTGGTAGCATCAGACACAGACTTCTGAACTTAGAAGCTTCTAGAACAGAGTTCAGTACAGAGAAAGTGATTGTGTGTTCACTGAATAAATGAACTAATGACTCCAGCTACATTCACTCCATCAGAATCTCCAGAAGTGGAAAGAAAATGTACAATAAACTGCCTCAAATAAAATACAAAGTAGAAGGAGGCCATAATAGGGCCAGAATGATAGTTTTCTAAGTATGTGATCATGAGGTTTCAGTGAACAAACCTAAAGGTTTGTTCTGAACCAAAGGCTATCAAGAGTGGGAAGAGAAAGCCTCAGAGAAAGTCTAGGCACTGAGCTCTGAATGCCAAAGGGGTGGATTCCTCTTTCCTCAAGACCCCTTTGACGTTTTCCAACTCTATGCTCCTATTACTGCCACAAACTAACTACAAAACTGACTAAGAAAAAATATCAATTATTTTCAAATTTAAGGTTGAACATTTTCATTAAGGAATTTTCATGCATAGGTTATATTTGCTCGAGTGGGCCCAGTAACATCTCCATTGGAGACTTTGTTGTTACTGTGTTTGGCATATCGAATACTCTCGGTAGCTTGCCGGGCTCTCCGAGAGGGGCGGAGGAATCGAACTCGGGTCGGCCATGTTGGCCGCTTGTAAGGCGAACGCCCTACCGCTGTGCTATCGCTCCCTGTACAATATAAAGAAAAATATTTGTTTCTTCCTCTGGATGTCAGTGAATTAATTTTTTTCTTTTTTTTCAGTGAATTAATTTTATTTTATTTATTTATTTTTTTTATAATTTATTTTTTTATTGAATCACTGTGGGAAAAGTTACAGAGCTTTCGGGTTTAGGTCTCAGTCATGTAAATATCAAACACATTTCCCTTTACCAATACTTATTTTTAACCGCGAACCCCAATAGAACCCCACCTCCCACCCCTCCCAATTCCTGTGAGGCAGATGAGTTCTAGTTAATACTCTATCTACTTTGACTAGATACATTGTTTCGATAGAAGATGCACAATTATTGTTTAGAGTTTACGACCCCCCCCCATCAGACATGCTGAAACAGCGTTGTGAAATGATTTGCTTTCTACAACTTGGTTTAAGAATAAAATGATGTCGTGCGGCCACGATAGCGCCCGAGCGGTTTTGGATTTCTGCTATTTTACTTATTGACCCTGGAAGAATTTCTATTAAAAGTTGGATAGTTAAAAGATTGGTTTCTGTGCCCTGGAGTCGTGGCCCTGCTGGAGAGCCACTCGTGGGGGGCAGCTGGCGACCTCGGTTGGGCGTGAAGGACGGCCCATTACGCCCCCCTTCCCATGAGGTCCCTGCTGTTCCCACCACCCCCGGCTCAAACCTGCTGTCCACAAGGCTCCCATGCGGCTGCCATCTTTCTTTCCAGGGAGGAGCCCAGTGAATTAATTTTATATCAGCTTTATATCAGCACTGTTCTAGATTTGGGAATACCATGATAAACAAGACAGTATCTCTATCTTGCTAGGGGGAGAATAGACCCAGAAAGAAAAATACATCCATATCACACAATTAAATTGTGGTGGGACAAATTTTAATGAAAGATTGAGGCAGGAACACTGTCAGGAGGGTTCTAATCAAGGTAAGGCAGTCAGAAATATTTGTCTGAAAAACTGGGGATTTAAACTGAGACCTAAATGTTACAAATGTCATGAAACTGGATAGAAAGGGATTGAAGAGCGGGCCAGCAGAGGTGAAGTATTCCAAGCAGAGAAATAGCCCATTTGCAGGATTTATTTTAAGACTACGAGGGCAGCAAGTCTGAAGAACTAAAAACTAAATGCTGGGATTGAATTTTGGGACTGAATGGGAGGTAGGATGAAGAGAGGTGGAATGAAACTGAAGAGATATTTAGGTAGATCAAGGACTTTATTTCATATAAAATTGGGACACCCTGCCCCCCCGCTCCCCCTCCCCCGCCGAAGCCCCAGAAAAACATTAAGGAATAAAATGACATAGTTGATTTATAATTTAAGGATATCTGATGAATAATGAAGAATGAATGGAGGAGGGCTGGTCATATGACTCAGTAGTAGCGCACTTGGTGCTGCATCTGTGAGACCCTGGGTTTAACAATCCTGGCACTGTGTGATCCCCTGATCACCACCAGAGCAACTCCAAAGCACACTCACTGGGTCACCCCAAACAGCAATAACAAAAAGTTTCCAAGAGTAGAAGATGATTGGAGAAAAGACAGGCTCTTCCAGTCAGAGCAGGAAATAATGGACTCTTGTTGGGGTTAGAAAGATGGAGAAACTCAAGAGGAGATTTGCTTAGAATCAAGACTTCGAAGGAGTCAAGATTTGTATCTAGAGCTAGAATCCAGGTCTCCTGATTGCCTAATCGTTTGTTGTTGTTGTTGTTGTTTTAATTGATGACATACTGATGTTGCACAAGGCAAAGAGTTATAACTGGAGGGAAATGGAAAGGTCATTAGGAAAATATATCTAGAACACTGTGCCTCAAATTATTGTCCATAGCCCCTGAGGGCCTGCATGCATTATTCTCTCCAAAAGAAACTTTTATTGTCACAAAGTAATTTCAATGACAAGCAAAGAGAAATCAATAAAAGCATATTGACCATCATTTAGATGGCCACCTTACAATTGAGTTCAGCAACACTATTTCAAAAATGACCTTTGCATTTTTTTATTGACCATCACTCATGTACCTTTGTTCACTGCAGAATAAAGTTTGAGAAGAGTCCAGCACATGAGTACATAGCAAATGTTATTTTCATTGCAAGTGATGAGAAAAATAATTTCTCATTTACTTTGGTTTCATAGCTAACAAAAACAATATGTACAATAAATTTTATTTTACATTGGTTATATATTGACATTTTTAAATAAGTTACATTCTTATTGATGTCCATGCTGATAATCTCCCCCTAAAAGAGTTCCCCTAAAATTACTCTAGTTAGAAGAGTCCTGGTATAAAAAATTAAGCTATGGACTATTCTATTCTATTGTCTTCTAAACTATGTGGATGTTTTAGCCATGGTAGTGGAGGAGAAGGAACATCAAGAAAAAAAATCATTTTTTTCTTTATTCTGCAAAATCCCTTGAGAATTAGGTTTAAACAAACATATTTAAATGGTTCTCATTTATTATTAGATAATCCCATTGTTGTGGGGTACAGGTCCTCCACTTAAGATAGAAAACAGGTTATTGTACTCACAATCTCTTCAGAAGAAACGCAAATTAGCTAACACAGCCAGTTCTCCCTCTAACACTGGAAAGAGTGAATTCTTGGATCAGGCTCCAGATGAAAGTTGGCATGGAGTCAGGGGCCATATTCTATAAAAACTTTTTGTTTGTTTTTAGACTTAAACCTTGAAATTTAGTACAGGGAAATGTTCACACTACTGAGAGGCCAGCAGGAACTGAGAGTTTTCAGTTCTTCCTACTCATTCCTTACTCAGCCTGAAACTAAATAAAACAAACAGAGCTGTGTAGAAACTCATCAACACTCTACTTTTTTTCTTTACCATTTGCTTTTTGTTGCCTCATTTCTAGCTGAGTTTTTCTAAAATTAAAGTGTCTATGAGGGGATACAGCTATGTATAGACATGGTAGGACTCTGAGGATTTGGTACGGGGGAATGTCAAGTTTTGATGAAGAAGAGTTTTCATGGGAGTTATTTTCCACATGAAACCCAAATGTGAGGCCACTGTGACTCTTTGGTTTGGAGGCCACACTCAGTGGTGCTCAAGGGTCACTCTGGGCTCTGGGCTCAGGTATTATGCCTTCTGCTATTCAGTGGATGATAGGATGGTCCATTGCTGGGATCTGAGCTAGAGTCATGATCACAAACTGCATTCTAGCCAAGTGCCTTAACCTTTGTGCTACCTCTTCTTCCCTGCAATGGATATTTTAAAAAGGAAATATATGACTTTTATTAAGACTTTCACTAATGAAAGTGATATTTCTTAGCTGTTTGTAAGGTACATAAAAACCCCAGGTTCTAAAACAATGCAGATTGATCTTTGGAGGAAACAAACAAGAAAAATAGGGAGAGGGAAAGAGAGAGTGAGAGAGAGAAAAAATGAGAGAGAGAAGACAGAGATAGAGAGATAGAGAGAGAGAGCACATGAGCATTGATGATGATGGAATCTCTTTGTCTCTCTGCACAGAAATGTCTATCCAATTTGAGAGATTCTCAAAGCCAACCATGAGTCCTGGGAGGGGATGGCTACTAAAACAGGTTTCTATTGCTTTGTGCATCACCACTGACCTCTATCAATTCCTATTTGCAAGGCACACAGAGCACATCTCTGCCCCATTGCTTTTTAGGTAAACATTAAACAGTACTGCACATGGAGAACAGCCAAAGTGTTTGATAATTCATCAGCAGTGGCAAACCTGAGTGTTTCCATGCGATGCAAATTGCTTTGGCTTCCACACTGCTCCTGTCGCTTCAAGTGCTGATGGTAAATAGCCTTCCTTGGGATTACTATCAAGTATTCATTTTAACAACATTAATTTACGACGTGTTATCCCACTTTACATTGTGCTACATGACTTATTCACAGAGCCAGCACCTCGGTGACTGGTGTTTATTCATTCTGATCACTGAGCTTGCTTGAGATTTTTCAGTTAATAAGACCTGGATGAGAGAAAGACTCAATGCTGGATAGTTTGTGGGGGACTCATTCACAGCAAAGACAGCAACCACCTCCCCCCAAGATATGTGTTTCTGGTTGGGTGGTGGAGAGAGAAAAGACTGAAGCTGAGTCAAATAGATGTCCTCACCCACAGACATCATGGGGCCAGGGGGCAGCAGTAATGGTATCAACCACAAAGTGAGCGTTCCTTGTATTGATTTACATTTTTTCCCTATTTTCAATCTTCCAATAACCATACACAGTAAATACAGTGGAGACTTAAGAGGATGGAGTCTGGGAGTTGACTCCTTCCATTTAAATTTGACTTTGCCACTTACTAGCTCTGTGGCCTTGAAAAAGTTACTCAATAACTTAATTTCATGATCTTTAAATAGGTACTGCAATCACAGTTATTATGTAGAGTAGTTGGCAAGTAGAGTTGCTATAGAAAATGCTTAGAACAAAGGTTGGTGCAGGGAATAATGGTGGCTCATCAATGGTCCCATTTCTTCCTCAGCATGTACTTTTGAGGACTGCCTTTCTCTGATAACTAGAGCTTAGGTATGACCATAGTACTTGCTTTGGCCAATAAAATGAAGGTGCAAGAACAAGATCACTGACTAGTGGAAGCAGGTCAGGAAGAGAAATCACTGATATTAGGATCAAGGACTATTGTGAGATTAAGGCCATATACTCTTGGCCAGAGAAATGGTGCAGGGGTTTAAGCACCAGCCTTGCATGCAGGTGGAACTGGTTTGATGTCTTGTACCAGAGGCAGCCGCCCAAGCATAGCTAGGAGTGATGCCTAAGCACAGAGTCAGAAAAGAGCCCTGAGCAAAGTTGAATGTGGCCCTAAAACAAACTACCAAAAGACCACATGGTCAGTCTGCATATACACAATTATATTTACATGAATAGCACTGTAGCACTATCCTCCCATTGTTCATTGATTTGCTCGAGTGGACATCAGTAACGTCTTCATTGTGAGACTTGTTGTTACTGTTTTTGGCATATTGAATATGTCATGGTGTGGGTTACTCTCGGTAGCTTGCCAGGCGCTCTGAGAGGGGTGGAGGAATTGAACCTGGTTCAGCCGCATGCAAGGCAAATACCCTACCGACTGTGCTCCAGGCCATTTATATGAGTAATTACATAAATAATACCAAACCAGAGGCTCATAATGGAGACTACTTCCTTACAAGGACATTTTATCTTTTTGTCTGCCTTTAAATTACCAATTCTTCCCATTCCTAGATACTTTATCTATCTGGCACCTGTCCCTGGTCACTTTACTCAAGTGAGCTACCTAAGACTATTATGAGCCACCATAGGAACTAATACACTTTCATGGGCCACTTCCTGCTTCTTTGAACCATTGTTTAATATTTCTCCTCCCTGATGACCACAGAGGCAAAGACAACAAAACCAAAAATAAACAAAAGAACTGCATCAAATTAAATAGCTTCTGCATAGCAGAAGAAACTTAAACTATAATAAAAAGATACTACATTTAATGGGAGAAAATGTTTTCACACAATACATCAGATAAAATGCTGATATCCAAATCTACAAAGTACTCACAAAACTCAGCAATAACAAAATTATCCAACAACTTCATCCAAAATTGGGGCAAGGAGATGAACAGACACTTTCCTAAGGAAGACATATAGATAGACAATTAGGCATATGAAAAAGTGCTCATCATTATTCATAATTGGGAAATTCAAATCAAAACAACAATGAGATGTCATCTCATGCCAGTGAGAATGGCACATATACTGGAAATACTGTTGAAGGAATTGTGGTGAGAAAGGAACACTCAACCATTGTTTGTAGAAATATCTGGTTCAGCCTCTATGGAAAACAATATGAAAATCTCTCCAAAAATTAGAAATATAACCCCCATGTGAGGCAGTCATAATACTTCTTTGTATCTATCCCCAGAACACAAAAACATGAATACAAATTCACACCTATGTTCCCTATGTTCATTGTTGTGTCTAATACAATAACCAAGATAACCAAGACATGGAAACAACTCAAATGCCCAACAAGAGATGAGTGGATTAAGAAGTTGTGGTATGTGAAATGGGAAAAATTCTTTACCCAACACTTATCTGATAAGTAAATATCAAAGATATATAAGGCAGTGGTAGAACTTAACAGGAAAAAAATCCAAAACATGGGGAGAAAGTAATGAACAGAAACTTTCTCAAAGAAGAAGTATAAATGGCCAAAAGGCACATGAAGAAATTTTCTGCATCACTAATCATCAGAAAAATGCAAATCAAAACAACAATGAGATATCATCTCACACCACAGAAACTAGCACACATCAAAAAGAACAAGAACAACCAGTTCTGGTGCAATGCTGGGAGAGATGGACTCTCATTGATTGCTGGTGGGAATACTGACTGGTCCAGCCTTTTCAGAAAACAATATTGGCATTCCTCAAATACTAGAAATTTAATTTCTTATGACCTGTACTGTTCCTGGGAATACACCTTAGGTCCTAAAAATACAATGCAGAAAAGCCACCTGCATGATGTTCATAGCAGCACTATTCACAATAGCCAGAATTTGGAAACAACCCAAGTGGCTAAGAATAGATGACTAAATAAAGAAATCATGGTATATCTGTACAATGGAATACTATGCAGCTGCTAGGAAAAATGAAGTCATGAGGTTTTCTTATACATGGATGGACATGGAGCATATCATGTTGAATAAAATGAGTCAGAGAGAGGGACACACATAAATGATTTCACTCACCTGCAGGATATAATAAAACACAGTATGAAACTAATACTCAGAGATAGAAATGAAGGCCAGGAGGACTGATCCATGGTTGGAAGCTTGCCATAATTGGGAAGCAGGGGGAGTGCAGTTAGGACAAAAATGGAACCTCCATGACAATGCTATTTGGAAATGATAACTCTGTGCAAGAATTGAGTGCTGAAAGGAGGTAAAGTGATATACATGATCATTTTTCAGTATCTGTACTACAAACCCCAATGCCTAAAAAGAGAAAGAAAGAGAAGAGAGGGAGAAAAGAAAATTGTCTTCCATAGAGATAGGCAGAAGTAGGGTGTTGGGATGGAAACTGGAGTCACTGGTGGTGGGAAATGTACAGTGGTGAAGGGTTGAGTATGGGAACATTGTACAATTAAAAGAGAATAATGAACCAATCATGAGCAACTTTGTAACTGTGATTCTCATTGTGATTCAATATAAAGAAAGGGGTGGAGGGGAGAACTTGGGGATATACACACAGTAATATAAGAAAAGACTAAACTGCAACTTGCAGTGTCATGGATAGAACTAGAAGATCTTGTGCTAAGTGAAGTCAGTGAGAAGAAAGGAAATAGATACCTAGTGATCCTTCTCATATTTAGGACTTAAAGATACACAGCCAAATAGCAACAAAGTTCCAAAGGCAGAACCATGGGATTGCTGATCCACACAACTAAGTTGGGGTGGATGGAGGGTGGTGAAAGAGAGGACTATTGGGGTCATTGAGATAGGGAGATGAGCACTGGTGATGGAAGTGATGTTGAATTTATGTATATGGGAAGCCATTATTAACAGTATTGTAAATCACAAAACCTCAATCAATGAGAAAAGCTAAAACATAGGACAAAAGACGGAAATAAAGAATCTCTCCTCCCTGCTAGCCTGGAAGCTCCCTGAGGGAATCTGCTTGTCATGTTTACAAGATAGGAACTCAATGTTCATTTAGGAGAAGGAATAAACCAATCACAAAAGACAAGTAGATGAATTAAAGCAAATATTCACAGAAGACATTCCAAAACCAACAGATATGTAAAATGGTGCTTAGTCTTGCAACACTTTTTTTTTAATTTGTGAAAGTAATAATGAGATATTTTCACCTTTTACTTGGGGGAAAATAAACAACACTAATAATATTAAACATAGGAGATGGTAGGGACAACAGGAAAGAGTCACATTGTTAAATATTAGTACATTGTAAATTGACATCTCTATTAAAGTGTCAAATGTAGGAGGCAGAAAGATAGCTCAAAGGGATGAACATGACACCAGAAAGATAGTACGGTGGGTAAGGCACTTGCCTTGTAGGGGACTGACCCGGGTTTAATTCTTGGCATTCCATGTAGTCACCTGAGCAATGCCAGGACTGATGTTAGAGTCCAGAGTCAGAACTAATCCTTGAGTATTGCTGGTGTGGCTCAAAAGCAAAACAAAACAAAACATCAAAGGGTTGAACATGTGCTTCGCATGTGGGGGCCTTGATTTGACCCATTATCACATGTTCACAATAGCACTTCAAAGCACGGAACTGGAAGAGTAACCCCTGAATACCACAAGGCATGGCAAAAAAAATTCTTACCTAAAACAATATTTCATGTAACCTAATAATTCTACATTTAGGTTTGTATTTCATAGAAATAATAGCATAAGTATATATTCAAGAATATTCTTACAGATTTCCTATAACAACAAATCTAACTAAAGCCATCAATTGCTACCTATGATTAATTGTTGAAATGAATGCTGATACGTATATGAGAAAGAATATCATATTACAGGATGTTTTTTATAATTTCATTCATTAGATTAGGGCCTGGGTCTTGTTGTCCTCTGTGTTCCCAGGCCTAGGATAATAAATGTGTTGATGACTGAATAAAATATTTTCACAAAATAGAACAAGATTTCAATCATTCAAAGAAGCATGCAAGTTTTGTAAAATGCAAATGTACAAAGTTATTAAAACTGTATAATGAATACACAATTTAATAGATATTAGACTAGATATAGGTGGGTAGGTAGGTAGGTAGAACTACATAGGAATTACTTTGCATAAAACTTTCAACATGCTTTTTCAGAGGTGAATGTGATGGTGGTTCAGTTTTGGATTAGAAGTGGGAATCACTTTGACTATATCATTGAATTTCTGATATTATGGGTGATTTTACTTTCTTTGTGGGAGGACCTCCCAAGTAGTCTCAGCAAGTCTGGGAAACCACTCCTGAAATTTCTCAGCCAACCAGGCCAACACTTCAATGCAAGTATATGGGAATGTGGTAAGGCCCTGTGGTGCTAGGGCCTCTAGGGCTATACTGGGTGGTGCTTTAGGACTTTGTGGTATTAGGGATCAAACTAGCATGCAAGATATCCATTCTACCCCTGTACTGTCTTTCCAGTCCAGTTTTACTTTCTTTTTGCTATTTTCTAAAACAAAAATTTCCCCATATACTATATGATGATTGTTTCATTAAAGGATTAAGAAATGACAAATTAGAAATCAAGAACTCCTCAAATCCTCACCCACTTATTTCCACAGTTCCTAAAGAAAGTCTCTTTTCCTACCAAACTAGAAGGACAAAACAGACAAAAAAGCATGGATGTATATAAGTGGATATACAGTGGTAGAATAGAGGAAGTTGCCTATTCTAGTACTTTTGGGGCTCAGTTCAGCCAGGCAAATATGCCTTTTGATATTACTGTAGTCCATGAAATTTTAGATGAAATGAGGGAGAAAAAGCAAGATGAATAATAATCTCCCTAAAAGATTGTCATTTGTCAGAAATTCTGTAAATGTCTTGAGTAAAGTATATTTCTGAGGAATCACTATTAATTATATAGACCTCAATTTAAATCCAACTCTAATATAAACTGTGTGATTAGGAGAAAATTATTTTACTTCCTTGAACCTACTTTCTTGCCTATAGGATGAGAGTAACATATCATTCAAGGTAATTAGCATTTTCTACTGTCATGAACTGACATAAAATTTTAATAGTTTAACATAGTCATCATTTATTTCTTAGTCACAGAAAATTCAACATACATATTCTTGGTTGAATGACTTTTGCAAAAAAAAGATTTCTATCCATCAGTATCTCTAAAATGTTATTCCACAGAAAAATTCTGGTAAAAAGGTTTGGGAAAATAGTCTTTAGAAAATATGATACCAGGAAGCAAGGATGAGAACAAGAACTGTGAAACAGATTAGGAGGAAGAATCAATACAAAGGATATTTTATTGAGTTCTTGGCAACAGAGGGCAAGAGGGTGTATAGTTCTAAGAAAGTACATGAAATGGGTCTTTGAAGGAAAATGGTTGATGCATTTACCAGTGATTCCTATTTGCAGGGATCAAAATTATGTGCCCATGGACTCTCACAACCCTCCATCTCTGAGTTATCCTTGCATTCACCACCAACAATTAAATTCAGGAGTACTAAGAGTTGCAGGTGCGGAGCGAGGAAACTGGGCAACCATAGGAGTATAATATACGGGTAAGACTGAGACTCTGCAGAAGTGCACCTAAGAGGTTACATACCCAGAGAGATAGTTTTGGTTTGGAGAACGTGCATTTTGCATACTAGCTTGATTATCTTTATGCATGGCCACACCATGAAAGGGAGAGGGAGAGAGGGAGAGAAGGAAGCAGGCCTGGAGGTAACAAATGCCATTTTTGCCTACATTCCACTACATGCTCCTAACTTCTACCCCCACATCAATCAGGAGATAACAAAGGTAGCTTTGCTGTGAGCTAAAAGGGAAAATAATGGTTTGGTGAACCCAGAACATTGTGTCCTCTGCAAGCAAGACCTCCAGCTGAGTAGTTCATTTGATCTGTAAGTGTAAGAGACTGAGTGTTCCAAGCAGATAGTAGGTATCTTGAAAATGATAACTATAATTTTCCTTCTTCAAAATGTAAAATATAAATTTTTACAAATGAGGACCTTGGCTAGAAGATATCTCATGCAAAAGAATATAGATTAATGTTATTTGTGTTCGAGTAATGGATTTGTGATTCCAATCTCTATTGTCCAGGACTCATGAAATAAAACTTCCAAGCATGGTTTCAGAACAGGATTACACACAGACAGTCAGCCCCCTGTAACCAAGTGAGGTGATTACTCTCAGACTGCATATGTGCTCATAAAATCATCCTCTCACTAAGTATCTCTCTCATTAAGTGGGAAATTCCTGATCATCAGGTCACGGTCAGGAAAAGAGACCCTATGTTTATACTTTACATGTAATTATCTTATCTTATATTTTGTCATACGAATGGTGTCTTTGCCTATACCTTGACTGAGGGCTGACTAAACAAAGAACTTGGTGTTCAAAGTCTTTCTCTACTTCTACTTGGCACTGTAGCACTGTGCTCCCATTGTTCATTGATTTGCTCGAGCAGGCACAAGTAACATCTCACACAAATTGTGAGAATTGTTGTTACTGTTTTTGGGATATCGAATATGCCACGAGGAGCTTACCAGGCTCTGCCATGTGGGCAGGATATTCTCGATAGCTTGCCAGGCTCTTCAAGAGGGATGGAGGAATCGAACCCGGGTCGGCCGCGTGCAAGGCAAACACCTTACCTGCTGTGCTATCGCTCCAGCCCCCAACTGCAACAACATGCTAGGATCTCTACTAAGTGCCTGAGCACAGAGGAAACATGTCAAGATCTTACCATCCCAGGGGAGAGAGGAGAGAGAGAGAGAGAGAGAGAGAGAGAGAGAGAGAGAGAGAGAGAGAATAACAAGCACACAAATAAAGATCTATTTACAAATCAGAGAAGTACAGTTAAGAAAAAAACACAAAGTTCCACAACAGTTGTCTTTGGTGTCTATTTACCTCTTCTCATCACCAGAACTTGGGCTTTTTTAGCGGAATAAAGCCTTTGGGATAAAAATATTAGATTTCCCATATTTTCTTGCAGTTAGAGATGGCATTTGACTGAATCCCTATTGAATGTCAAGAGAGAAGGAAGTTCTCTTACTTTGTCCCTGTTGACTGGAAGTCAGATGTTATTGCAGCAGCTAAAGCAACATTTTTCGAACTGTAAGACGGAAACCGTGTTGAAGAAGGAGCCTGATCCATCATGTTTGGGCTGCTGCATACCTACCTTTAATCACTTTTGTATGAGAGAGAATTAAATATTGTTTCTTGATGATTTCCTTGTGGAAGAAGCGGAACCTACTTTTAACTAAGATGTTTTCATCTGAAAGATGATAGAGAATTGGAAGTGTGAAGAATGTACCGGAAAAGTGTTGCAGAAAGAGGGATCTCTTGTGCAAAAACTGTGATGTGAACCCAAAAGAAAAACAGAGTTGTGAAAAGCAAAGGTCAAGAAGAGGGAGGTGTCAGATGAAATAGGTAGGAGATGGTAGAGCCTGAGTAACCTTACAACAAAGGAAGCATTCATCTTTAGGCCATTCCGAAGCATCTGTGGTCATTGTTACCATGTCTCTTAAGTGGGAATAGCAGGAACACTGGAGTTCTTAGAGGATTCTGTAAAGACTGGATAATTTGTGCAAAGAGCAAAAGTAGCAACGGATATTGGTGTAAATACAAGTACTCTCTGATAAAGTCCAAATTTTTACTCTGCCAATGACTTGTAACTAGAGGTTCGTTACTCTGTCCATATCTCATTGTTCACATCTATAAAATGAAAGTGGAATCTCTATTTACTTCATAGGGTTGCTGAGAGTATGAAGTGAATTCATTTATGCTTGGTGCTTGAAATAGGGCCTGCCACAAACTTGGTGCTATGTATGTGTTGATAACTAAATGAATAAATGCCATCAGAAAGCTTTATGACTTCAATAAATTATAGAACTCCATATATTAGATTCCCATGTTAGCCTGAAACTCTTTCAGGTCAGTGATTCCTTTACAGTCCCTCTTTACGACACCTGAGGAAGTGCCTCCTTTAAAAGAAATCTCATCAAAAGTGACTTTTGAAGAAGAAAATTATGCAAAGTGTTTAGGTGCAATGACTTTGCTGTACCCCATTCCCTCTCCACCTGCAACAATTAAGATAATCACAGTCCCTATTTGGGAAAACTGCCATGAATGAATGAAATGATATATGTAAATGGGAGTTGGCAAACTTCTTCTGTAACGGGCCAGACAGTAAACATCTTAGGCTTTGTGGATCCTATGATTTCTGCTGCATCTGCTTCTCTCTTCCATTGTAGCCCTCAAGCAGCCATAGAAAATTTCATAAATGAATGGATGTGGCTGGCAGCCAACACAACTTTACTTATGGACACTGTAATTTGATTTCATAGAATTCTCATGAGTCATGAAATATTCGTTTGACATTTTTAGACCATTTAAACAATGACAAAATCATTTTTGATTTTTGAGCTCATAGGCGGTACAAAGTGCAGGGGTGGGTTGGACAGGGTCCATGGACTAGAGTTTACTGACCCCATCCATAAATATTTGGCACCATGCCTGGTACATAGTTAGTGCTCAGTAACTATTATTAACTATTAATATTAACAAGAGAGCACCAAACAGTATCTACCTAGTCCTATAGCCTAGTCTTTCACCAATAACTGAAAATCAGCTCTGTGCAAGTCCATCCTTTGTCATCTAAGTACCCGGATCTGACCTAGGTTTGGTTGGGAACTGGAAGGGGCTCGGGGAGGAAGGTTGAATGAAGTCACTGCCTTGATTCAAATAGCTCCCTAAACATCCTGGCTGTTTGGTCCAAAAAACTGGCAGCTTGAAAGGGGCTTTATAATGAAGAGCTGTAAAGCAATTCAGAATCTGATTTTGCTGCAAAAGCATGATTTTAACAGATCTGTAGCTGTTCCCAACCTTTTAACACTGTCTCCTGCGAGTCAAGAGATTTTGATCTTGTAACTAAATTGACTCTGCCGCAGGTTTGCTGTCCTCCTGGGTAAATTCTCCAACAGGCATGACTTTAGGCCCAACCCTAAAAAGAAAAGAAGAAAAGAAAGAAAACAGAAGGCAAAAAGGAAACAACATAACACTTCTGTATTCAGTTATACCTTATCTCATTTTCTTTAAAATTGAAATATTAAAATATATAATAAATATCAGAGTTCCTATGGTCCTAAGCATAATGTTCATTTTTCCCTATTTTGACAAAAGACGTATCTGTTTCATTTGAACAGTAATATTTAGGAAAATGGTAGCAGATTTAAGACAGTTGTCTGCATCTTGCCAGAGATCATTGTATCCTCAATCAGCCCGGTCTTTCTGTCTTTTTGTTGTTGTTGTTTTTATTGGTGCTGCTGTTGCTTTTTCTGTTTTTTGAGATAAATTTTTGTAGAATCTGACAAGAAATGGTTTCAAAATGAAGAGCTCCAAGAATCACTTTATAGGAGCTGAAGGCCACAGTCCAGGGAGTAGAGACTTTTCTGGATGGTGCAACATTGTCTGCTCTCCATGGAGTGAGGCAAGAGGGCACAGGGCTGTGTTCTGGTGCCAGAATCCCTCAGTGCAGGTGTCTGCCTACAAAAGCTTTGCTCATGGGGGATGAAGATAACCCCGGGGCTGGTGGCATGGCTCCTGGAATGTGTTTTTCCCCAACAGCATAGAACAGAACACATTCAGGAAGAAAAATGTCATTCTAGTAATGCTGGAGGTTGAGGAGACACGGGAAGTGAAAAGAGGGAAGGGGGGAGCATGGATAGAAGAGATGGAAGGGAATAAAAAGAACAAGAAATAACGAGAAAGGAAATGAGAGAAAGCACCTTCTGAGAAGATGGGTAGGAGCAAGCAGGGAGCACCAAGCCTTGTTTCCCTTTCTCCTGCACAACTAAATAATTTTCTAAAGACAGGGAAGATGAGCTATCAACAGCCAACTTAGAAAAATGGGTTTGTTTCCTTATAAATTCACAGATCCTATGCTCACTTGTGTTGTTCAGAGAGGAACACCTTTCTGGGATAACTCGCTATGCATCTGACTGGCAAGCAGGCATGAAGTTGAGAGGATCTGGAAGGAAATCTCATTCTAGTTGTCTCAGAGCTAAACGACTAGAAGAGAATCTGTAGGTAAAAATCAAAGCTTAGCTCAATTTTCTAACTCTTTCCAATGTAGGAAAAGGCAGATGGAATCAATTGTAAAAAGTCTGGGGCTGGAGCAATAGCACAGTGGGCAGGGCATTTACCTTGCACGTGGCCAACCCGGGTAGGCCAGCATCCCGTATGATCCCCTGAGCACCGCCAGGGGTAATTCCTGAGTGCAGAGCCAGGAGTAACCCCTGTGCATCCCAGGTGTAACCCAAAAAGCAAAAAACAAACAAACAACAAACAAACAAAAAACAACTAAAAAGTCTGGAGGAAGTGACATTTTGAATTTATTAACCGGAACTTTCTGGGTAATTAGCACTTTGGTCCATTGCATGAACAATAGCTTACCAGTGCTTTTAGTAGAGACATCCAAGGACATGAGACTTTTTGTTGCTGTTGTATTAGGGCAACTTTGAAATCATCAAGTGAGAGAGAAAATCCCTTTTTAAGATTTTTGTTTAATAATATTCAGTATTTGTTGAGAGTTAAAATGAAATATTAAAAGTATTATCTTATTAAATCAAACTATAGTCCTAAATGTAAGTTTCATGATTTATCCCCACCTGATAAGTACGAAAACTGAGATTCAGCAAATAAGTTAACTTTCCTAGAATTACTGTTAAGAATTAGAAGAACTAAGATTTGAACCCACCAGGCTTTACCATCTGACAGAATATTTTTTTGTATTTTATCTCCAAGTTGTACTGCTTTCTGTGCAAAGATGAATTTTTCAGAGAAAAATAAATATAAAAATAAATGAAACAGAACCATTCTACAGTTACTTAGAGTCATGTTTAGTGTATGGGAATATTTTCCAAATGAATAAAAAGAGGAGAATTAAAGGTGATGTTGTGATTGGATGCATCCCACTAGAATTCCAGTTTGTTGTTCGTGTGTGTGTGTGTGTGTGTGTGTGTGTGTGTGTTATGTATTGAGTCTCAGGGAGAGATTTCAGCAGATGGGTAGATTAAACAGGTGATACAGGTAGGTGATGGGGTGTTCAGAGATGTGGAGCTACAGCATCCTGCATTGTCTTGGGAATTACAAATCTTTCCACGTGCCTGGAATATCAATGGGAAGATCAAGAGTGGTCAGGTTTAAGACTGGAGAAGGTGACAGTGGTTAAGACTTTAAAGAACCTTGTGTTGAATACCAAAGATTTTGGCCTTCTTAGGGCCTTTGTCAACTTGTCTTGTTTGGAAGCATCATGTATGTGCCTGCAGGGTATAACAAGATGCCTGGCAAGAAATGAAATTATTAAAACCAGGAAACCAGGCAAAATAGACATGTATGCAATGTAGGAGCACCCAGAAATATAATCTTAGTTTGATTACTGCTTGCATTATGAAGATTAAGTTCATATCATTGTGTTTGAAGGATGACATCTAAAATTAGAATTACTGGGATTTTTTTCCCTCTCTACATGTGAACACTTCTTTCACTAGTCATTTATAATTCTCCAGCAGCAGAGCCACTGGAAAGAGATTAAATAGTATATTTTTCTGAGAGGTGAAATGCGGGCAATGATCTGCTCAGACTCCAAGCAATCCTCTTCCTTTTAAAGAACCTTCGTTCTCCCACAGGAATGGGATCTTGACAGCTGTGTTTATACTCTTTGACCCATCCTATAGGAAAGTTGATTGGTATGATACTGTGATTTGTAAGAAGAAATACATTCTTGGTTGTCCTCCTGTTTCTGACACAGAACTCCTAAAATACTTGAAATTGCCTGTGATGAGAATGACAAAGGTGGCTCTCCTGTGAATGAGGTGACTTTTAGAGTCACATTAAGATGGGGGCTGGTTTCCTAGGCAAAAGCTCCCTGATAAGAGAAGCATAGAGGAACTGGAGATTGAGTTCAGTCATTACTGGCCATTACTCCTGGAAAGAGCATGGCAATGCCATGTCCCTGTTTCCATCTCTTCCTCTGACAGTTAAGATATCTTTTAAAATAATGAACTGGTAAGTTAGTAAGTAAGCATTTCTCTAAATTCTTTGTGTCACTCTTACAAATAAATACATACCCCAAAACAGGATGGGGAGAATGTTTTCACCAGAAGCGTTGGTGACGAGTTAGACTTGCCTGGTATGAGAAGGAGAGGTAAACAGTTAGTAGGACTAAGCCCCTAACCATTATAATCTGATGCTCTCGCCCGTAGACTATGTTAGAAAGGATTTTGAATTCTATAACCTCCCAGAATTTTTATAATTCTTTGGATGTGGGGGGAAGCCCATCCACCCACCACCATGCTGGAACTGGACAATTAGATTAATTAGACAATTAGATCAAAGGGAAATACATGACTAAAATTAGTTTAAACATATTCTATTTTCCAGGAATATGACAGAGAAATTCAGAAATAATCAGTCAGTTTGTGTAAATGGTAAAATATGAAGGATACATTCAAACCATGCCTATCTAGGAATGCCATGTTTTGTTTCTATAAACTAGGAATCAGTAAAAAGAGGTATAGGGGACAAAGGATACAAAGAAACAGAAATGAGCCAAGGAGATAGTAGAGGGATTAAGTGACTTATTTTGCATATGGCCAACCCTGGTTTGATCCCTGGCACCACATGTGGTTCCTTGAACACTAGTAGAAAGAAGTAGACCCTGTCCTATTGACGCCCATGTGTTGAGGAGAAAAAAAATGATAAAATTAGTGACAGGATTACTAGCGATGTTTTCAGTTTCTGATATAAATTTATTTTCTGGGGCCCAACTATATTCCTACCATGAATTCCATAAGATTTGTATTTTTTCAGTAAATTTATAAATATTTGCTTGAGCTCTGTTGAGTTGACTTCTTACATTTACTTGAAACTCAAGCAGTTTTGATAGTAACTAGATCAAAGTCTGCACCTGCTAGTGACCTAGAATCTTAAAGAACAAGAAGAAAAACAGTTGATAATGAAAAATTTCTCAAGTGCCAATATTGCTGAACCAAGTCTCTTACCTAAATAGACTGAACACATTCCATTTCTAGAAGTGTTTCTCTAAAATGACATATTAACTACTCCTCAATGTCTCCTTAATAAATCTATGTAAAATACAGAGATAAAAGATGCTATATTTATCATCATATTCCTAATTACACTCTCCTTTGTCTCCTAAGTAGACTAAAACCTTTATAACCTATGTACTATTTGAGTGATTTATTGAACACACAATATTTATGGTCCATCTACTGCCATCTTTATATCCGTATAACTCTTTCTCCCTCATCAGAGAGTAAGGCACTGAGAAAAAGATCATAGAGTCTCCTCTCCATTATCCAGTTGCCCTTAAAATATCTTGTGGTCTTTCAGTGGATGCCTTTAAAATATTGTAAAATTTATGGTCACATTTTTACCCATAAATAAGATTCACGATGACATATGATATTCTCAGACTCTATTGTCCTATTTGAAGAATAGGGCAATTTTTTGGATGAGGACTTAGTTTGGAGTCTGTTGCTTCCCCATCATCAACTAGACATTGGGCAAGTTCATTCATTAAAACAAGTGAAAAGAGATAGGAAGCTTTGAACTGGGTGACGATCCAGAGTCTTTAAAGGGGTTGTTTTCTTTTAGGATGAGTCGTACTTAATTTCTTTTTTATCATAGTGACATAGATATTCTAGAAATCCAGAAGGAGACTGACAAAAAAGATTCACCTGCTCTTTATTCACTATGTAATAGCCAAGTGATATGAGACATTTCCTTCAGGTGTCTCTCTGACTACAAGTCTCTGAGCAGTTCTAAACCTCAGGATCTTTTATTCAAACCCTCCTTCTATCTCCTACTCCCTTTCTATCAAGACAAAGAGAGACCATTACTGAAACACGGAAAAAAAGTTCTCCTAATCTACAGTTTAAATCATTGCCTTCTTCGGACTTGAAGCAAAAGATTATTTGCTGGGAAATACCACAGAGCAAGCTAATCAAATTCTTTAGATGTTTCTAATTTCCCCTTACAACAGACATGAGACAGAGACTACAAAACCCAGCTCCCGGAAGAGAACAGCACAGAGTCTCCTGACCCCGTGCCTGGCTGTCCTCACTGGGGCCCCTTGGAGGGAGCGGGTTGTTTCCCTCCCCAAACCAGGCAGAGCTCCGGCAGCCGGAGACCTCCAGAACCAGCCACAACCATGCTGAGACCACTCTCCACACGCATGAAGGTACCAGCAGAGGAACAAAGGCACGCGGGTCCCGGGGCTGAGATCTCCAAGCCTGCTCAGATCAGGGCTGAGCACCCTCCACCCTGATCCTTCATCTTTCAGTAGGCAGGGGTCACACCCACCAACTGGCCCCCTAGTGTCGTGTAATCCCATCAATGGCCAAGACCCAGAGACTACAAAACCCAGCTCCCAGAAGCGCATTCTTACTTTGGACAACATGGCAGGCTACTGAATGTAAACTGCCCACATGGCAGAGTCTGGCAAACTCCCCGTCGTGTACCCAATATGCCAAATACCAGTAACAATGTTGGGTCTCATTCTCCTAACCCTGAAAGAGCCTTGAATATGACAGTCTAAAGTCTCAGGCCTAGGACGAAGGACACATTACTGGTGCCTGCTCAAGGCAATCGACGAACAACAGGATGATCGTGATCGTGAACAGACATGTAACTAATCTAAAACAAATATCCCAGTGACCTCTGACCTATTAATGGCCAGATGATGGTCCATATTTATTAGTATTCATTTTTTCTGAATTATTTGATGGCTTTTGTTAAACTCAAGATTCCACATCCTGAGACTATTCAAATATACCATTACAAAACTTCAACCCGGATTCTTAGAAAATGATACAGAAAAAAATAAAATCATCTTTCTGAATTCTTATGTGAGTATAGAAAGCTCCTCACATTTTTCTTAGTCTGATTTCTTAGTCTGATTAAAACTTGCTCTTAACTTTGTAATCGATCTTCCAGAAACTTTATAAGACACCTAAACAGATAAATATTCTATTTACCTGTTTGTTTCATAATGTGAACTCAATACTTTTCTAGCTTCTGTGGGGAAATGAAAGCAAAAATAAAACAAGGAGCTCAATAGTGTGTGTGTGTGTGTGTGTGTGTGTGTGTACCAAGATTTTCTGTTTATAAAGTGGTTTTGTTTCATTGGCTCACCTAATTTTTTGCGATTTACTTATTAATATTTTCCAATTTTCTCCTTATGTTTTATAACTTTTTACTGTGCTTTAAAAAGTTGTTCATGATGATTTTTTACAGGTATTCAATATTCCAACACCAATCCCACCACCCCCATTACACCTTCCCTCCACTAATATCTCCAATTTTCCCAACCACCCCTAAAGTCTTGCCTCATAGCAGACCCTCAATAATTTATTTAATATTGCTTGCTATCAATAATTTGCTAAGACAATGATCGAAAATTGTTTCCTTGGAATAAAGTTTGTGAAGATTGTTGTATCCAATCTTGAAACCATTAAGTCCTCTTATAAGAGATTACTAAAATGTTATTACAGGTTAGGTCTTCTATGTTTATATTTTGTTAATCCAAGTTGGTTACCTTCTACATTACATCCCATTCAAGCTAGTGTGCTACTATTAGTTGGTTCACCTAATATTAACTTTTTCATGAGATAATCACTGTAATACTTCCGTTTGATAGAAGGGGAAGCAGGCTAAAAATGGTCAAGGTACTTACCAAGCTTCACATGGTCATTAAATAAAAATATGGAACCTCTTTTTTTTCTACCCTCAGCACTCTTATCTTTCCTCTCCCACAATTTCTGCTTAACGTACAGGGGAAATCAAGGTAGATAAGCCAGATCAGGTGTGATTTGGTGTCAAGCCACACACTTGATTGAATAGGTTACCTCAGTGGATAACAGAGAGGAAATGAGTGTGAGCAGATGAATCATTTGAGATTTCATGGAGGACAAGTATCTTGGTCTGGACTCTGAGAAATATAGACAACATTCCCATGAAAGGCTGGAAACAGGGAGTAGAAGAAAGATACTAAGGAGGCTGGCTCTTTCTCATAGTCTAAGACTCAGAAAAGCAAAGACGGAAGATGTTCATTATAAACAACAACAAACAAATCAAACAAGAGAGCTCAGCAGAGGCAGGGAAAAATAGTTATTTCTCAGTCCTTAACAGATAGGAAAGTCATATGAGAGTTAGAAGAAAGGCATACATCTGGCAAATAAGATGAAAATAAGCTGTGAAGGTAAAGGTCAGTACCGCCCTCAGAACCAACCATGCCTCTCGTAGTCTTCCTCAGAAATCAGTCTGAGAGGAGGGCTGCTCAGAATACAGAGCTCAGTGTGAACACAGAACTCCATCTCCAAGATAATTCACAATAGCCAAAGCATCACCTTGCAATTCTCATATCCTTGGCTGTGTGTTGCTGCTAAGTAGATGGATAACTGCTCATTGGAGAAGATTTGGGTGTGGTTCTTAATTTAAATCCTTGAATTTCCACAGTGGCCCCTTTCCCTTTCTTTACGTCTCCCAGAAAGCTCTCCAATAAAGTCTCTGGGCCAAAATGAACTTAGAGAAATTGGGCAGTGGATGAGAGGGGGGATTACTTTACAGGTCTCTTCTCTATAACTTCCAAAATCAGCATCCATGAATCTTCATAGGAGCAGAGTTGACCTTAAGGCAGAAGAGTTTGAACCACCTCTTCCAAGCTGCCTCCATTGAAAGAGCCCATTTCTGCAGGCAGAGTTGCAATGAAAAGTCAAGGTCACTAAAGCAGGAAACACAGGCCATACTTTCCTCTGCCTCCCCCTCCTGACCCACTTCTCCACATCCACCTGCTGCAGCCTCCTCAGTCCAAGCCCTGGTGCCAGGTTCTAACAGAGGCAGTTCTTCGTGTTGCTGGGAGATTGCTCTCCAAACTGTCACTCCCTGATCAGAAAAGAAGGAGTTATGGAAAGTAACTGACAGCACCTGAGCGATCTCTCATTTGGATTAAATCAAGATCTTTAAATATTTATAGAGTTCTGGTATCTAAAATAGCCAGCCTTTGCCTTGCATGCAGACTGCTGAAATATAGGCCTGCTGCATTCAAAACTGAATAATTGTCTGAACAGTCATATATTTTGTTTGTGTGTGAGACTGTATGCAGCACTGTGTGTGTGTTTGTGTGTGATGGTGTGTTTGATTGTTGGGTGGTTGTGGTGGGGGGATATGTTGGAAACCCTATTGTATTATGTTAAATATCCCTAGGGCTCCATATAGAACATGACTGGAATGAATATAGGATAAGAATAACTTTGTTCTATCTCATTAGATGGTCTGAGTTTTGAAATCTGCTCTAAAAGTGTGGGAAAGTGTGCACTGTTGTAGATTAATGCACTGAATACATTTCTACAGTTCTTGATGTGTTTCATAAAAGGTCCATTTCAAAAGTGTGCTGTATTATAGGTGAACACTCGCAGTAAATAATCTTGTTACAGAAACCTAAGCAATTTTTACAAGGCGTATTTCTGGCTGACTGAACAATTTATTCTCCAGATGTCACATTGTATTTTTCCAATATAAAATGAAACAGCTTTTTTTTTTCTTTTAAGGCCGACTGTGCTGCTTTGTCTGAGTCTAGAACAAAGGATCTTTCCTTAAGGAGGCGGATGCGGTGTTGAAGCCCATCCCTTTAAAATGAATACACCTGGAAAAGCAGTGGCGCCATGGTCGTGGCCAGCTTTTCTTTTCAGGAATGACACTTGACAATCAGGCAGGATGCTCCCCCTGACCACCCCATCAGAGGCACTCCCCTCTGGGTCATCCCATCAGAGGCAGCACTGACTTGTCAAAAAGTAGGAGAGAGAGGAAAAAAAAAAGAGGGCGAAGAGAATGAACGGGAGAGGAGGGGACAAGAGGGTCTGAATGGGGAGAGAAGAGAAAAAGGAAGAGAAAACAAAGGAGGAGAAATAGGAAGCAAGGGTAGACTATGATGGGAAGAGGTCATGAGCAAGTGGCCAAAGAGGAGGGAGGTCAAGAATGATCAGGAAGCCCAAGAGTGGAGAGGGGACCATGCTGGGAGAGGTAGGGCCCGGAAGAGGCACTGCCCGCTCCCACTGCCACCAGAGACAGCATTTGAGAAGCTTCTTTGTGCAGAACTATTTGTGTGCCCACAGAAATACACTCTGAGATGAAAGAATATACAATTTTGGAAAACAGTGAATTTTATATACCTTCTTCATTTGGAGATTCACCAAGCATAAAATCTCTCTGAGAAGTCTTGTCAAAAAAAAAAATAACATTTTTAACTTCAATTAACCCAATGTTCCCAAATTTATTTGGACTGAAAAACCTCGTTATGTTTCCACAAATCATCTGTGATAATAGTGTGGATTGGACACATTCTTTAGGTCTCTGGAACATCCATCATTGGAGTGGTGAGTATCGAGGGTCTCCCACCATCCATACCACACAATACAATGCCAAGTCAGAGAGATAGCACAGCAAGTCAGATGCTTGCCTTGCACGTAAACAACCCGAGTTCAATTCCTGGCACCACCAGGAGTGATCCCTGAGCATAGAGCTCCAGAAGTAAGCCCTGAGAACAGCTGAGTGTTCCCTCCAAAAAAATGCAATGTCTTTTGGAAGTCCTTATTTAATTAAATTTATTTATTTTTGAGGGGCTGGAGCGATAGCACAGCGGCAGGGCATTTGCCTTGCACGTGGCCAACATGGCCAACTCGAGTTCGATTCCTCCCCCCCTCTCGGAGAGTCTGGCAAGCTACCGAGATTATCTCGCCCGCACGGCAGAGCCTGGCAAGCTCCCCGTGACGTATTCGATATGCCAGACACAGTAACAACAAAGTCTCCAATGGAGACGTTACTGGGCCCACCCGAGCAAATCGATGATCAACGGGAAGGCCTTTACTTTTACTTACTTATTTTTGAATTTTTGAATTTTAATGTAGAAAAAAGCCACAACTGTTCAGGCTATTCTAGAATTAAAATTGATTAGACAACAAAGCTCCAATGTTAACATAAATAAATATAAAAAATCAATGTATAAAAAAATTGTTAAGTCCTTTTCTAAGAAGTTATTAAGCTGTTTGTTGATAGTTGGGTCATCTGTATTACTGTTTTCATTTTTTTTTTTTTTGCTTTTTGGGTCACACCCGGCAATGCTCAAGGGTTACTCCTGGCTCATGCACTCAGGAATTGCTCCTGGCGGTGCTCGGGGGACCATATAGGATGCTGGGAATCGAACCGGTGTTGGCCATGTTGGCTGCGTGCAAGGTAAACGCCCTACCCGCTGTGCTATCACTCCAGCCCCTGTTTTCATTTTTTGAGTTTAGTCAAGTAACTATGTTACTTTCTAATCTAATTTGGTGTCTTCTTACTGCATCATTGGTATTGAGGAATTAGGAGGTGTCACATGATCCCAGAAAGTGAAAAACAATTAGACAGGAGCTAAAAATAATAGAGTCAAAACCATGGTAGATATGTCAGGATACTAACAAATACAGGTGAAATCTCTCTCTCTCTCTCTCTCTCTCTCTCTCTCTCTCTCTCTGTCTCTGTTGCTTTTTGGGTTACACCTGGTGATGCTCAGGGATTATTCCTGGCTCTGCACTCAGGAATCACTCCTGGCAGTGCTAGGGGGACCTCATGGGTTGCTGGGGATGGAACCCAGGTTGGCTGTGTACTACCAACTGTGCTATTGCTCTAGCCCCAGTGAATCTCTATTTAGGAAAGTTAAATACATGAAAAACTAAGTGTATATTTGGGTTTAAGTATTCAAGGAGGATATTAAATCTTTTCTTAGAAAAACATTATACTTCAAAGTCTCACTGAACACTATTGTAATTAATTTAACATATTAAACTTAAATCCAGCAATGTCTTTATTTGATGAAAAAATTTACCTAACAAAATTTACCATAAGCATTAAAACTATTGAAAACATTTGACCCAAACTATAATAATTATACCTTTTTTCAAAAATGAGTTTTTCAAGAAGGTGGGGTAGGTGGGAATGAACCTTGGGGCATTGGTGGAGGGACGCTGATGGTGGCAGTGAGTATGTGTGAAGACATTTGGGACATTTTATGCCTGAAACTCTTTTATTAACCAGTATTGTAAATCATAATTCCCTAAATGCAAATTGGTGGGTAAAGAGGGATTTATCTGAAATTTCATATGACTTAACCTAATTTTTTTTAAATTATTGATTCTTGCCACACCCACTTCTCAGGGATCATATCTGTCTGTGCTCCACTGTCACTGTCACTGTCCTCCTGTTGTTCGTCAATTTGCTCGAGCGGGTCTCGTAACTTCTCCATTTTTTGAGACTTGTTGTTACTGTGTTTGGCATATTGAATACGTCTGTGCTCCAGGGACCATATATGGTTCTAGAGATTGAACCTGGGTTGGTTATGTATGAAGCAAATGCTGTACACTTTGTACTATGTCTCTAACTCAGAAATTTTATACAAATTAACAGAAATGATCATCAAAGACAGAGAGAAGATCATCTGGGTGCCAACCATGATGAAACAGAAGTGTTGAGAAGGAATCTGAAGTATTAGATAGAAGGAGTACTTGTTAGTCTCTGGGACTAAGGGACTGGAGCCTGCCCTGCTATGGTGGAGTATGGGTACAAGCCCATAGCAGTTCAGCAGTAGTCCTTGCAACTTGCCTGGGGTCATCCATCTGCCAAAACTCAGAAGGATTTCTGCTTGAGTATAAACCATTTCTTATTGAAGGAGGCACCATAGTTCAACCCAAAATTTCCTACCCTGGAGGAGGAAATCCACTCTATATCTGGGAATTGGAGTAAACTTTTAAAAAGCATACAGTGGGCAAGACAAACAAACCTTGAGACATAAAATGGGATCATAGGGACAGCCATCTCCCTACATTTTCTACTGGCACTCTTGTCCACTGACAACAACAGGTATAGAGCAGGTATGTGCTAGCTTCTTCTATTGCCTAGAATATATTCTTCCCTCAGATATCTATATCTCTGTCTCCCTTTATTCAAGACTGTTTAAATAATGCCTTTGCAGAGAAGTCTTTTCTGACACATTATATTGTCCCCACTTGTTGCTAGTTCTCCTTACCCTGCTGCGTTTTCCCTTAGAGAATTTGTGATCATCTGGCATGATGAATGATGTGAGCATAGAATAGACATTACATGAATTAATGACTCTTTTTTATTGTTGTTTATTAATGGGGATTAAACCCAGGTACATACCCCATTCGATAAATGAAGAATGAACGCATCATAAAACTAACCCAATAACATTACGATCCAGAAGAACAGGGTATCCTGAAGAAACAGCCTTTCTCCTAGAGATTCCTTGCAGAAATTTGTGGGCGAAAATCTTAAATCCTGAGTCACTCAATGTTTCAAAAACATTTAATATAATGTTGCATCTGCGAAATTAGACTAAATAGTCATGAAGAAGTAATCTTGAATTCAGAACAGTTGCAGAGGAGTGAACAATAGAAGCGATACGAAAGGAAAATATCAAGTGAAAACAAACTTGATAAGTGTGTTCTCATTTCCAAGGAGAGTAAAGAGTTTAGAAATGAAGATGAAAGATAGAAAAACACACTCAGGAGAGCAGCTCTACACACAAAAGGCATGTCAAAAAGGAAAGAGCAGGAGAAACAGAAGCAAAACTCAAAGAAAACGGCTAGAAACATGTTGGAGCTAAAGGAAAGGCTGAGTTTGAAAACCAAAGGTCACGTAGCAAATTGATAAAATTGACTATGATCATTCCCCATTTTCACCCTGGAAGACACTCTGCTGTGGCTGACATTTGGACCCATTATCTAATTTACTTCCCCAAATTAGTAAACAAATAAACAATGATTAAAAAAAAAAACAGTCATTCGAGAGGCCCAAGCTATAGTACAGCTGGTAGGCTATTTGCCTTGCGTGCTGCCCACCTAGGGCCCAACCAAGAGCACAGCAGGTAAGGTGTTTGCCTTGCATGAGGCCAACCTGGGTTCATTTCCTCTGGCCCTCTCAGAGAGCCCCGCAAGCTACCGAGAGTATCCCACCCGCACAGCAAAGCCTGGCAAGCTACCTGTGGCATATTAAATATGCCAAAAAAAAAAAAAACCAGTTAACAACAAGTCTCACAATGGAGACATTACTGGTGCCTGCTTGAGCAAATGGATGAGCAACGGGAGGACAGTGACAGTGCTATAGTGCTGCCCACCTGGGTTCAATCCCATATGGACCACTGACCCCTCCATGAATGATCCCAGAGTGCAGAGCCAAGAGTAAGCCATGAGTATTGCTGGGGGTGGGGGAGGAGGGGCGGGGCGAGAGGGAGGATCAACACCATTCTTTTGAAAAATAAACTGAATTTGAGGATTTTGAATGATTGGTAAGGGTGCCCATCACTGTGTCCTCACCCCCATTTAATACCCACAATCCCAGGCAAATCAGACTCAGATCATACCCGTCTCATGAGAGAGAAGAGAGACCTAAAGAAACCTAGGGTGCAGCCTGCATCATTATGGGAGGCAAGACTTGCTCTAACAGTTCTCCCATCAGCTCCTGCTGAATGTAAAGTGCTCAGTCCAGATCAACGGGCGGCACTCCCACCCACGAGCCCCAGACCCTTCGTGGGCACCTTCCCTGTCAGCAGCAGGTCAGAGCTGCTCTCCACCAACCCAGAGTCAGAGAGCTTTGAGTGGTTTTCCAGTTGGTGGTGCTCTTTCCCCTGCAGCATTCTCATCTTTTCTTTCTCTCTCACCCCTTTCTCTCTACATCCCCACCCCCATTCCCAGACCCCTTGCCAGCATTGATGAGCAAGCTCAGGAAGGCACTATTTGTTCTTGGAGAAAAGCCCAGTGCTGTGGTTACATTTTGCCCGAGGATCCAGATATTCAGTATTTGCATCCTAGTTCTGCCACTCACTAGCTGTGCAACTTTTTGCAAATTAATTTCTCTGTGCCTCCATTTCTTTAACAGAGAAACACGGACACACACCCACCTCCTATGGGGGTCACAGAAGGGTTAAATGCATAGAGACACTTAAAAATCTTGGAACCACAGGCACATAGAAAGCACCCAAGAGTAGTGAGATTCCTTCTACTCATTGGCTGATCAAACTCTCGCTCCAGTGTCCCGCATCGTGCCCTCCCCCACCCTGACTCTTATCACAAGGCATGGTGGGCATAAGGCATGCAGATGCTGCTACAGAGGAGAGATTCTGCCTCTTGTTTAACTGGCTTCTAGACAGCCCCACTTGCCATCCCTCTGTTGAGAGCTGTGGCCAACCCTCTGCAGCCCTGCTCTCTCCCTGGGCCTTCTGCACGGTCTCTCCCCCTTCACACCATTTAGTCAATGCCATTAATCAAAATCCTATAGCAGAAAACGCATGCATAAGTCCAACACATTTATTGCTATGGCAACAATTCAGGCACTTGTCCCAGTGTCAAGCTATATCAGTGGAGATAAATTCTATTGTTTTCACAGTGACAGTTTTCTCTGTGTTGGACTTAATCCATGGAAAAATATAGCCTTTCTCCTTATTTAAGAGAGTGAGAGGGAGCTCCAAAGAAAGAGAAAGTGACCTCTGGGTTTCTTACCCTGTGCATTCAGAACTGAAACCAAATTTTTTTTTCTTTCTTTTAAGTGAAGGAAGACATTTAGTGATTTTCAACAGTTTTGTATGAATCAATTGATCAGGGGTGTCCTGAAAACTAAGATTCTCTTTGGAGCCTTGACTTCCAGGAAGGCCCCAAACACAGCAAGAGAATTTGCAAATTCCTGCTCTGCAGTGGCCTTTACTGTCTTAGCCTGTCCCCGGCCTGGCCCTTTAAATATACACCATGAAGTCAGCCTGATGCCTCAGCAAATAATGTTGGTAGATAGAAACAGACCTGCTCATAATGAATGTTTTCCCTAGCATGAATAGCATCAAAAGAACTGATCCTCTTCTGTTTCATGAAGATGAGTTAAAGGTCCCCTCACAACTGCCCTCCTCCCCCGCCCCATCTACTTCCCTCTTCCCCTACATCCTTGCCTGGAGTTTTTATAACCCAGTGACATTAAATCCTGGCTTCTTCAGTATTATCTGCATGGGGTGAGGGGCAGATGGAGGAGCCTCTGTTCAACACACCCTCACCTTAGGAAAAAGTCAATTTGGCTTGCTTTTTTTTTTTACCCTTAGCTTTACTCCTCTTCTGAGTTCCTTTCACATTTGTTATGTTGGTCAATCCCCAAAGGTAAATTTCAGTCTGAGTCTAGAAGCCTTCTGGGTCTTGCTGTGTGCCCAGCTGTCCACTAGGTGCTAAGTGGAAAGTAAGAGAAGAAACACTGTTCTCAGAATGCTGACAGTCTAGTGGAAACACTAACCTTCATTCATTGCTTTGGTCTCTGCTGTTAACCAACTGTTAACATACCCACTAGGTGCCAGATGCTTCAACACACAACACCTGTGTCTTACTCTCCTCTTGCAGCTGCAACAAATTACCACCACTAAGTGGCTCAAAGCAGCAGAAGCACAGTCATGTGCTGGAGATTGGATATCTCAACTGGGTCTCATTGGATGTTCAAGACATGTGTAAGGCCACATTCCCTCTGATGCTCCAGGGGAGGAACTGTGTGACTTCACTAATTTTCAATGGTCACCTACATGCCTCTGCTCTTGGCCTCTTCCTCCATCTCCAAAGCCTGGCACAGGAAATTTGCTTCCCGACAAAGGTCTGTGGTACTGGCCCATAAATAAACTCTAGTCTGCAATGTGGAGTTTCCTCTTGCTTAATGTATAAGTATTCCTCCGCCCCTCTTGGAATGCCCAGCAAGCTGGGAGTATTCTGCCTGCAGGCAAATCCTGGCAAGCTACCTGTGACGTATTTGATATGCCAAAAGGAATAACAACAAGTCTCACAATGGAGATGTTACTGGTGCCCACTTGAGCAAATTGATGAAGAACAGGCGGACAGTGCTACAGTACTACCAAGAAAAGAGGATGCTGTATTATATTAAGGGGACATAATGGTGCAATGGCATTTTCTGAGAAATTTCTCTCTGTGAGTTATGAAAAGAGATTGATATTTAACATTGTGGAATTAGTACAGTAAGTCTGAAAAAGCATCAGGGAACATGAAGAATGAAGAACAATGAGAACATTGAAGAAAACAGGTGACTGAGGAGTTGAATGAGAAAGGGAGGGATGAAAAATCGTGTATGAGGAATGTCAGACAATGAAGACAGGATAGAATAAAGGGAAGGAAAGATGCAGGAGAAAAAAAACCAGAATGTTGAAGAGTGGCCTATAAGAAGCAAGCTGTCAGGAAGGAGGGCTTAATGATGATCTTCCAGAACTATCTACAGCAAACTGATATACCATCAATTACCATCTTAAACAATGGATGGGGTGGTCATGGCATGGGTTTGGCACCCAAAAGTGCATGTGTTAAATTGGGAAGCAGATGTGGAGACGTGAAGGCTGGGGCCATACCAAAATCCAGATCCGAGGTTAGAGAAACCACTTCGGTTGTTTCTCTCATGGTTTATTTATTTGGGGGAATTGGGCTGGAGCGATAGCACAGCGAGTAGGGCGTTTGCCTTGCATGCAGCCAACATGGCCAACCCGAGTTTGATTCCTCCGCCCCTCTCGGAGAGCCCGGCAAGCTACCGAGAGTATTCGATATGCCAGACACAGTAACATCAAAGTCTCCAATGGAGACGTTACTGGGCCCGCTCGAGCAAATCGATGATCAACGGGAGGGCCTTTACTTTACTTTACTTTACTTGTTAGTTATTTCAATGCTGTAGTTATAGACAGCAGGAAGTGGGAATCTCATTGTTGCACTGAATAAAACACTAGCACAAAAATATGTTTAAAGACCAGGAACCCTCAATACCCTGAGGAAGATGAGGGCGGGAAGGTCAAAGAACAAAAATACCTCAGGGAAAGGCTATGATGGAACAAAGAAGATTTTGAAATTGAGTTTGAGACAGACTTTGTCACAGAGAGTTTCCCCCGCACCAATCCCACCATGCACACACCAACTACCACCCCAGTGGTAAGCGAAAGCCTTTGTTATAAAACTATTTCTCGAATTTCAGTCCATTGCATTCCACCTTCATATTTTGGGCCAAATCCCTATATTAAGCAAAATTGTATGTATTTCTGTGCCAACTCTGGCCATCTTGTTATGTTTGCTTTTAACTGATTTCATTTTTTTAACCTCAACTTATTTAAAGAGAAAATGCTTATCACCAGTACAACTAGACCATGAATGCCATTTTCCACTGAGAAGAAATTCAGCACGAAATAAATATACCAGTTATAAAAAGCATTCTGATTAAATTAAAGGTACTTTTAATTTCCACATAAAATTTTGTCAATGAGAGCTGGTTTTGCCTATTGAGAAGGAACATACTGATTCATCAAAAGTAATTTAGGACTAAGCCGCTCCAAGTAAAAACTCTCTGGGGCCATTTGTAAGACCAAAAACAATTACTATAGAAGAACTGGTTTCACCGTAGAGTCAGTGTTGTGTCTTTGTGCACCACAAAGTCATCTTCCAAACACCTGGACTGGTAAGTGGTAAGTGACCAAGATTGAAAGAAATATTGCAGAAAGGAATTATCTTTGCATAGTTTCTTAAAGAACACCCTGAAAACTTACAGACTAGGTCTTTTGTAGAGGTTACAATACCGGGACATCAAGGGAAGGCAGAGTTGGAAAAAAAAAAAAAACCACATCCAACACAAGTAGTGAGTCACTACTGAGCTAAACATAGCCTAAGAAATGCAAATAGGGACTGGAGTGATAGCACAGTGGGTAGGGTGTTTGCCTTGCAAGTGGCCACCCAGGGTTCAATTCCCAGCATCCCTTATGGTCCCCCGGGCACTGCCAGAAGTTATTTCTAAGTTGCAGAACCAGGAGTAAGCCCTGAACATAGTCAGGTGTGACCCCAAAAGCAAAAGAAAATAAATTTGAAAAAAAAAAGAAATGCAATCAATTCTTTGGTTCTCTAGGACATCAACTGAAAAATTTGGAAATCATTGCCACTCAAAACTATCCTTTAAAGAAAGAAATGATGAGGAATTTATCTGCAAGCTCTTTCTTCTTTTTATTCTTATTGGATGGGATTTGTTTACAAAGCATTATTCAACCTTTCTTGTTTGGGTGGCACCTTTGGACTCTGTAGGTCCAGTATGGTTAACCTTGAGCAGTGGATCCATTAGAATGATCACTAGAGGTCATAGCCTTATTCTCATGGCAGGGTGGGATGTCCAGCAGAATTTGGAGGTAAGATGATTGTGGTGATAGAAATTCTCTACAGGGACAAGCTGAGGTCAGCAGAGCAAGAGACTTCATCACGTGCTGCAGTTCTCTATGACTCTGAGCAAATCACTAACACTGTTCACTCTCATAGAAAAATCAAAACAGGTAACCCTGGGAATCCCATCTCTTGACAAAATCTGTAGAAGGAAAAGAGGCAGGCAAATCCAGCAAGATGCATCAATTTGGCATTACTATAATGTCAATGGAAGTCTTGAGTTTTTTTGACGTGATATGACAATGCATGACAAAAGGAAATAAGCAAAGATTTAATTAAATTTATGCAGCTAATTATGATTTGGGAGTATAACAAATTTGCTCTTACATACTTTATTGTAAGTGAGAATCAGGATAATTTAAAAACTATTACCAGCTGCAAAACTACTGCCTCTTAAAGTCATAGATTTATAATAGGAAAGAGGTGACACCAATGAAATGAAAGAACAAGAATCTCTGGAACAGACTGTACTCCATAAGCACACTGTATCAATATAAATTCCCTTGACAACAAATCTAGAATTTAGTGGAGAACATGTCTCAGAGAACTGGCAAATCCTAGCACACTCCAGGTGATGAGGGACAGCAAGCTAAGAAGAAAGAAAACAGATTGAACTAGCACAAAAATTGGAGAGGCTCACGCCCTACCGAGGTCACCAGTTGCCCCCCACAAGTGGCTCTCCAGCACGGCCACAACTCCAGAGCACAGAAACCAATCTCTTAATTATCTGACTTTCAGTAGAAATACTTCCAGGGTTAATAAGTAAAATAGCGGAAATCTAAAACCAACATTTAATTCTTGAACCCAGCTGTAGAAAGCAAATCATTTCACAATGCTTTTTCAGCATGTCTCATGGGGGGGGGGGGGTAAACTCTAAATAATAGTGGTGCATCTTTTATTGAAACAATGAATCTAATCAAAGCAGATAGAGTGTTAACTAGAATTCATCTGCCTCGCAGGCATTGGGAGGGGTGGGGGGTGGGGTTTTACTGGGGTTCTTCGTGGTAAAAAATAAGTATTGGTAAAGGGAAATGTGTTTGATATTTGCATGACTGAGACCTAAACCTGAAAGCTTTGTAACTTTTCCCACAGTGAAACAATAAATAAATAAATTATTTAAAAAATTGGAGAGGCATCCAGAATTGGTGAGGTATTTTGTTTCCTATCTGGGTGAACATGTAACTAGTCACACTGAGGTGGGTAGAAAAATTCAGGAAACCTTATTGCCATATTATGTAACTCTAGAATAGTGCCTTGTGACTGAAGCACAAGGCCCTTCCCACACACATTTATACAGCTCCCAGTTTGTCATTCTGAAGGGAAAGAGGTGAACCATGTATTCAACCCCACAAATTTTGGGGGGACTACCCACAAGACTAGCTTCTGTTCATCCTATCTCATAGCATTGACAGAATCCCATGCGATCCAGTGAGAAGTCAGCAAATTGAACAAGCATACAACTGGTGGTAGTCTCCCTGCTCAGCTTAATGAAAATAATTGAAAAATTCCAGATCCCAGCTTTTCCCTGAATGGAAAAGAATGTGAAGCAAGATCCAGTGATCCAACTTTTCTGGAGACTGGCTCCAGTCTCACGTGTCTCAGAGAACTGGCAAATCCTAGCACACTCCAGGTGATGAGGAACAGCAAGCTAAGAAGAAAGAAAACAGATTGAACTAGCACAAAAAATTGGAGAGGCATTCAGAATTGATGAGGTCTTCTGCATAAGCTTGATCCACCAAGACTGGGTAAGGCAGCTGTTTGTCTACTCTACAAGCACCAATTCAGTGGTCAAGGAAAATAAAGATTTCTAAACAAAGGAGCCAGGTAAGTGCCCAGAAATTAATTGAGCTAAGTTATAAGATTTGCTTGTCAGGTAATTCCAAATAACTGCTTTAAAACAATGGTTATCAGCACCAAGATCTAAAGAACAATAGCACTCTAGCACTGTCCCGTTGTTTATTGACTTGCTCGAGCGGGCACCAGAAACATCTCTGTTGTGAGACTTGTTGTTACTGTGTTTGGCATATCGAATACGTCATGGGTATCTTGCCAGGCTTTGCCATGCGGGCGAGATACTCTCAGTAGCTTGCTGGGCTCTCCAAGAGGGGCGGAGGAATTGAACCCGGCTAAGCCAGGCCAGCTGCGCACAAGGCAAATGCCCTACCGCTGTGCTATTGCTCCAGCCCCAAAAGAACAATATATGAACAAAACGAGAATTTCAACATAGACAGAAAAACGTAAGAAACAGAAATCAGGTAGTTGAAGAATCTAATAAGTGATCTGAAAAGAGGCATTCAATAGCAGCTATGAGAAGAGCTCTATCATTCTTTATGAGCAAGGTTGGAAGTTGAACTCCTTTAACCCTTAGCCCAGTGCACAAGCCTCTGTTGCATCCAGAGGGTAATGTGCTCCACCTCACAATAAAATGTTATAACATTCATTAGAATGATATCTCCAGTTTATTACTATGTGTAATAGAATATTTCATGCAGATTTAATAGAAAACACCCATAATGCCATATCTACCTTAAGAAAATAAACCTTTCCTCTTTGCTTTGAGTCTTCTATTATACAATCTCTCTGTCTCTCTATCTCTATCTCTGCCTTCTCTCCCTCTCTCCGTCCGTCTCTCTCTTACACACACACACACACACACACACACACACACACACACACATTTTTTTAAATTGTCAAATGT
Organism: Sorex fumeus; assembly: GCF_029834395.1. Lineage (NCBI taxonomy): Eukaryota > Metazoa > Chordata > Mammalia > Eulipotyphla > Soricidae > Sorex > Sorex fumeus. The sequence goes on from NW_026606179.1 coordinate 35,005,472, forward strand.
TCCTGGTCATAGGCCAGTCACTTTCACTTACCTGAATGACTTTGGAAAATCACTCTTTAAACAACTTGGCATTATATTGCATCTTTTCCCTGGAAGGTTTATGTTCCTTTTTGGTTTTTGTTTCATTCCATTTCTTTAACTGACATTTTGAAAGGTGCATTTATTTTTCTTTTTGTGAAATGCTCTCTCGTGAAAATGAAACAGTTAGCATAACAGCTAAGATATTTATTTTAAAATGTTTGGGGTTGTTGTAAGAAACTTTCATCTCCCGGAAAACTTGGGAGATAAACCCAAATAGAGTTGTCTTGAGGAGCTGTGTTTAGTGGGAGCCAAGTGGAGAGTAAAATTACTTGTTTCACTTCAAGATATGACAACTATATAGCAATATCTCTTCTATTTGGGTAGAAAAAAAGGTTCTTTTTGGTTTTGATGAAAGTATTAATATGGAACTTACCATTTGCTCACGAAAGCAACAAAATGTTAAAATGGTACGGATAAAGCATTGTGTGTTAAAAGTAGCATTTTCTTAGTACTCTAAAAAGCTAAATGCAGTTCTTACCTTTTTTAATATTCAACTCTTCCAGGTACAAAATTGGAATAACTCATTTGCAAGGTTGAGGATGTAGCTCAGTGGTAGAGGATATAAGGCTCTGTGTTCATATCTCTGTGTTCATATCTCTGTGTTCAAATCCCAGATGTACATACACACACACACACACACACACACACACACACACACACACACATCCCTATCCAGTCTCATTGAAAACTTTTGTATCAGAAACCTGTTGTGATGAGAAATGATACAATAGCAAATACAGAAAAATTCTCTCTTCTGGAATCACTTGCAACTGAAATTAGTGAAATACAACACCTGATTAAATCAATTGTGAACTTTTATCTTTTGTAGGGAGCTCCCAGTTAACCCTCATTTCCTCTGCTGTGGTAAATGTTTCCCCATGATGACACAGAATGAGAAAATAGCCCATGTTCATGGATTGTAAAAATCAATATTAAAAATTTACACTCCCTAAGGCAATCTGCAGAAATAATGCAATTCCTGTCAAAATTCCAATGACTGTTTTTTTCATGGTAGCAGAATAAAATTAATATAAAACTAGACTAGCTTCTAATTACCTAGATAAATCTCTAACAATATGAAAAAAACTACAGGTTTATTTCAAATAACATTACAAAAATATAATAGTTAAAGCAGTATTGTACGTGCATTAAAAAAACATACAGGCTAATGAAAAAAAAGAGAAAAGAAATATATCCACACATATTAGTCAATTAATATTTTCAAAGGCACAAAAGATACAAAATGGGGAAAATAAGTCTCTTTAGTGTAGGATAACACTGTTTTGTCCTTCCTATATAGCCTCAGGTAGTTTAGGTATATTGGGTTGCTCCCATCACAGTACTCCCATTCATCTGTGTTTATTTGTAACTTCTTTCTTTGTGCTCTGTTGACTTGTAAATAGTTTTTCTCTTCTCCCTAAGTCCTTTGCATAGTTTATTCAGAGCAATGTCCTTTTTGTATGGACACAAGAAGACAAGCTTTTGTTATGTGACTCTCAGTGATATTTCCAGCCTGGGCATCTGTTCTCTCACCTAAGCCTCAGCTGCCTTTACTTCCCAGTGCCCCCAAAAGCAGAGTCCTGACGAGGGACTGGATGGAACCATGGCAAGTGGTAAGCTATGTGCTACCCTGGCATCAAGATGGGCCTGGCCAAAGCATCATGATGCTTAACTATAAGTTAAGAGCTTGGTCATGGACAAATGCTGTCATGATCCAAATGTAATAACTAGATTTGGACCCTGCTAGGGTTAGGAATGATTAATCTGGCCTGAGCACTGTAGTCTGAGTCTGTGGCAAGATGTTCCCAGGAGAGCTGCCCTACAAGCCTCAATGTTATCTCTTACTGTGTCCATACAAAAATAGCTAGTATTGATATGTTGATAGCTATTGGACTGAGGAAAAGAGGAAAACACCTTAGGAGGTATTTTGTCTTTGGGCAGTCAGGAAGGGCTTTGGTATGCCTTTTAGGTGGTGCTCCCTTTGAACTTGATGGGCCTTCAGGGAGGGCTTTCTTATGTTGATTTTGCTACTGGACTGGGTGCAGTGTCAGCCCAGAGTGCTGGGTAGTTAGAAAGACAAGAGAGCTGGAGAGATAGGCAGAGGGGAGACAGGAGTAAAGGAAGAGAGGATTGGAATAAACTACAACTAAGACCAACCAGCCTGGCTCTCCTCTCTTCCTTCCTCTTCCCTTGGTCTATAGCCATCCTGATTCAGGCCACACACAGCAGCTCAAGAGCACTGAATGCAGGCGGTGAGACAGAGCAGTCCAGAGAGCCTGCGAACACACAACCTTCAGTGTGCTTAGTTTTTTACACTTTAGTAATAACTGGAAAACTGTATATGCACACACAAAAAAAACTTAAATTTAATGCTTATCTTACATCTTATGCAGAAGTCAATTCAAAAATAAAGACTTAAATATAAGACTTGACCTGAAATGATAAAAACTCATAGGGAAAATCTCCTTAATCTTGATTAATCTTGGCAATGGATTTTTAGATATGAAACCAAAAGCTCGGGTAAGAAAAACAAAGAGAAGCAAATGGCGTTACATTAAACTAAAAAAACTTCTGAGTAGCAATCATAAAAAAATTAAAGGACAAATTACGAAAAAAGAAAAAGTATTTATAAATCACATATCTAGTAGGGGAGTAATATACAAAGTACATAAGGCATTCCCACAGTTCAACAATCAAACAAATAACAAGACTTAAAAATTGGCAAAGGAACTGAATAAATCTCTCTCAAAGAAAGATATACAAATAGCCCATAAGGATACGAAAATGTGTTTCACATCGCTACTCACCAAGTCAAAATGCAAGTCAAAGCTATATTGGAATGTCACCTCACATCTGTAAGCATTTTTTTTTGCCATTTGGATTTATTTGTAAACAAAATGCTATATAAAGCACACATTTTCAAATAATTCACAATTTTTAAAGAGATGCTACAAACACGAGAAGGGTGACTGATTTTTTAAACAAGGAAATCAATGTTGGCAAGGATGTAGAAAGAGGAAATGTTGGGATCGGTTGTTCCCTAGCCCTGGGAGGCGCGGAGAGACCAGATAGACACAATTCCTGCAGGAGTAAAAACGGGATTTATTTAGACCAGCATGCTGGGGCTCCGCAGCATACCCCAAAAATGGGCAGTGGCTGAGAGCCCCGAACTTCTTCAAAGGGGATCTTATATAGGCCTTCACTGGCCGTTACAGCAAAGCCCGCGCATTTCATAGCCAATAGATTTGTAACAACATATATTTTCTTAACCAATCCATTTAAAATTACCTCACTCCTTAGCCTATAGATTCAAAGATCAGCACTTATGTACATCGATTGTCAGCACAAGCAAGGTTATAGCCGGAATCATTAAGCCTTAGGTAATCTCCCTTGACCATCCTAGTTTTGAGTTACCCAAGTCTGCAGGGTGCTTTAGTGAGACAATACATTCCAGGAAAGGGCAATTTCCCCCAACCACCCGCATCCTGAGTTATCCTTTACCCAAATCTGCAGGGTGCTTTACTGAGACAATACATTTCAGGAACAGTAAATACACCTGAATCCTGTCACACTTGGTTTAGAAACAAGTTATGCCCTGTTCACTTTCCAAGTCCCCTCTCCCCCAGGTGCAAAGCAGCCAAGCAGTTTTACAGAAAGCAATGTTGCAAGTTAGCTGAAGCACTAAAAAATTTGATGCCCTAATATGGATTCTTTCAGAAACCCTTCTACATTGTTGTTAGGAATGTAAACTGGTATCACCAACATGGTAGACAATATAAAAGTTCTCAAAATTTTCTACCATACGGTCCAGTAATTAAAATCTTCTCAATATTTATCCAAAGGAATTAGATTCAGATCTTTTTAAAAATACACCTGCAATTCTGTACTTATGGCAGCATTATTTAAAATAAGCTAGAGATGGAAGTACCTTAGATGCCCATCAATGAATGAATTGATAAAGTATGGAATCACTTGATCACTTGACTTCCCATTAATCATCGATTTGCTTGAGCTGGCGCCAGTAACGAATCCATTTGTCCCTGTCGTGTGCTAGTGTAGCCCAGTGGCGTCTGTTCATTCTAGGAATACGAAGAGTCTCAAACCAATCGTTCAGGTCTTGACAAAGAAGTCTGACCATCTCATAGGTGGGTGGCCACGCAGACTTTTGATGTCCTGTGGAATCCAGTCTGTAATAGCTCTAGTACAGCGGTCGTCTCCAAATCTCATTATGTGTCCAGCCCATCTGATTTTTGACACCTTGGCAAACGAGACTGCATCCCTGATTCTTGATCATCGATGGAGGTCGGAACTCTGGATTCTTTCTCTCATTTGAGTGAAATGTGATACTCCAAGCATAGCTCTTTTGATTCCTCTTTGGGAGACCCCAATAGCATTCTCATCCTGTTTGTGTAGGGTGCAGGTCTCTGAGGCATAGGTTAGTGCAGGAAGAACAGTGGAGTCGAAGAGATGTGCCCAGAATGGGAGGTTCTTCGTCCTCTTAGCTATTTCTTCGACACTCTTAAAGACGTTCCAAGCCGCTTTCTTCCCCCTGCGCAACTCAGGTGCCAGGTCATTCATCATGTTGACTTCTTGTCCTAGGTACACATAACTGTTGCATTTGAAGATGGTCATTCCCTTGACAGCAAATGGAGCATCACAAACGAGGCTGTTTTTCATAAATATTGTCTTCGTAAGATTCAGCTGTAGTCTGACCTTTCCACATTCACAGTCGAAGTCGGCCAGCATTTGTGCTGCTTGGCTAATGTTTAGTGTTATTAGAACAATGTCATCAGCAAAGTGCAGGTGGTGTAGTTGCTGACCATGTATCTTCACTCCCATTCCTTCCCATTGCAGTCCTCGTATGATGTTCTCGAGGGTGGCACTGAAGAGTTTCAGTGAAATGGTATCACTCTGCTGAACCCCTCTCTGACATCGATGATCACTTCTTTGTAGAATGGTGAGATCCTGGTAGTGAATTCGTAATACAGCTCATGAAGGATCCTGATGTATTGAGTTTGAATGCCCTGATTGGGTAGAGCTTCAATGACCACTTCCGTCTCAACAGAATGAAGGCCTTCTTTAAATCAATGTAAGTTAGAAAGAGCGGTATCTTGAATTCCCAAGAAACCTCAATGAGCTTGGTTTTCGTGTGGATATGGTCAATCCTGCTGAATCCTTTTCGGAACCCAGCTTGCTCACGTGGTTGTCCTTCATCTAGTGTTCTGCCAATCCTATTCAGGATGACTCGAGTGAACAGCTTGTAGATGAGAGACAATGAGCAGATTGGGCGATAGCTGCCAATGTCGTGGATGTCTCCCTTCTTGTACAGTAGTACAGTCCTGCTGGTTTTCCATTGGGACAGAACCTTGCATTCAGACAGGTAGCGTGTGAAGAGCCGAGCCAGCGTATTGATGAGTACTGACGGTAAGTTCTTCGGGTGTTCAAGTCTGACCTTGTCTGGACCAGATGCTCTTCATTTCTTTACCAACAAAATGGCATGTCGGATTTCAGAAGGGAGAACTTTGGGAATGACATATCCATCCTGTGGAATTTGGTATGTGGGCAAGTGGTCATGGCTATTGAAGAGATCTAAGTAGAAATCATGAATAATCTTCTCCATTGCCTTTCTGGAAGATGTGATAGATCCATCAGGATGTCGGAGGGCAGTCATCTTAGTCTTGTAGTTGGCGAAGGACAAGTAGGCGTTACAAATGCTTTTCCCGGCTTCTGCCACATCTACCAGCTCTTCTGCTCTTCTCTCTTTGAGATCTTCCTTTATCTCATCTCTGCACTGTTTTGTGAGCTCATACATTCACTTGTGGTTGCCTGAGGTATGTGCCAAACCACGTTGGTGAATAAGCTCAAGAGTTTTCAAAGACAGGCATTTTTTTGTGGCTATCTTTCTCTTGGTGTTCCTCACACAATCGTGGAGGTGCTGAACCAATTGATCGTATTCCTCGTCAATGTTGTCAACAATGGCATCTTCCTATGTTGCAGCAATAGTGCCAAAGAGCTCCAAGTTGGTGGTTGTTCTGGGAGTTCTCGTCTTAAACTTTGCAGCCCTTTCTCACCACTCTGTGAAGCAGAATTTTGCACAAAGGAGACAGTGGTCTAATCCTGTTTGAACTTTTGGGACAACAGCGACATCGGTCAGGCAAAACTGTCTATTGAATTTCATGTGGTCTATTTTGTTGTGGAACCATCCACCGGGAGACTCCCATGTCCAACGTTTAGATTCGACCTTCTGGAACTGTGAGTTACCATGGATGGTCTTGGTCAACATGATGAACTCAGACAGTCTCTTACCCTGTTCGTTCCATTCTAGGCCATGGGTCCCGATGTGGAGTTCTTCAGCTGATCTTCTCGGTTCTATCTTGGCATTAAAATCACTGACAATAATATCTTGTAGAAGGTGTGGTCTTCTTTATAGAACTTCTCCAGCTCCATGTAGAACTTCTCAATTTCTCCTTCATCATAATTGGATGTTGGTGCATAGACAACGAAGATTGAAACTGCCTGCAGTGAGCCACATCTATTCAAGTGTAATCATCCAATTTGGGTTGTTAGGCATTCGAATGAATCAATGCTCTTGGCCAAGTTCGTGTTGACAAGTATCACATGTTCCGAGGAACAGTTCTTCTCCAGTGTTGAAAATGGCATGTTGTGATTGATGCCTTCTTTCCTCAGTCAGACCAATGATGTCGTATTTGATCTTTCATGCTTGTACCATCAGGTCCTTGATGATGCATATGATGCTAGCATATGAACATTGAAAGTACAGACAATCATTTTTGTCTTTCTTCCTTTTGGCAGCCTAGTTCGGCCTTGAGATTTTATCAACCTCTCCTTCCTCATCCTTCTCAACACTGCCATATTGGTGAGACATTCAGGGTCAGGGGAATGAGACCCATTGTAATTACTGGTTTGGGCATATCGAATACAAAACGGATAGCTTGACCTCCACTACCTTCACTACCCAGTCGCCGCCATGCTCCAGGACACTTTCCGGATGCTCGGGCGGAGACTTACGCATGACTGAAACCCCACAGAACAAGATAAGTGGAACTCTGAGACCTTGGACTCCAGGCTGAATGGACCCAGGGACAGAGATCCTCTGCATGCTCCCAACAACCACAGGTGACTGTGCTGTCGAGCCCAGTAATGTCTCCATTTTAAGACTTGTTGTTACTGTGTTTGGCATATTGAGTACATCATGGGTAGCTTGCCAGGCTTTGCCTTGCGGGTGAGATACTCTCCGTAGCTTGCCGGGCTCTCCGAGAGGGGTGGAGGAATTGAACCCGGCTCGGTTGGGCTGGCAGCACCAAGGCAAATGCCCTACTGCTGTGCTATCACTCCAGCCCAACCACAGGTGATGAAGGGATTAAAACCAGGAGCCCCAGCCTACCCTGCCTTGTCTGCTTCCACCAACCTCCAGAGAGTCAGGGATTGGATTGTGCACAGGAGACCCACTGTACCACTACCGTACCAGATAAATACCTCACCGGCAATCCTCCACTACCTCTACTACCCAGCCTCCGCCACCCTCTAGGACGCTTTCTGAACCACACAACCAGGAAGTAGCCTCGCGACACATTATAAGACACTTAATACCAATCTTTCAGAATTGCTGCACCATATTTGATTGAGTTCAAATATAGTTTGAACCACGGGAACACCTACAAGGGCGATTAGAGGCAGCCCCAAAAGCCTCTATGCCTCTTGGAGAGCCTGGCAAGCTACCGAGAGTATTCCGCCCACACGGCAGAGCCTGGCAAGTATGGAATATAATATAAAAAGGAAAATTATTTAACCTTAATGAAAAAGGATATCCTGTAATTTGCAAGCCATATCAACAGACCCAGAGGTCAGAATGCTCAGCAAAATAAGCCAGGCACGAAAAGTGAAATGTTTAATATGAAATACATAAAAGTTGAATTCCAAAGGGCCAGAGAATAGTATGTGGGTTATGATGCTTGTCTTGCATGTGGCCAACCATCCCTTGGACTAACTCCGAGCACTAACTTGTGTGGTCCAAAAGCCATCCTATAGCTTCCAGCCATAAATTGAATTCAAAAAATCAGAAAGTAGAATAATAGTTTCCAGGGACTGGGGGAGAAGGGAAACCATTAATGGTGAAATAGCACAAAGTTTCTGGGATGCAAAAATAGGGAAAAAAAATAATCCTTGGAAATTCAGTCTACAGCATCATGAGTAGTAATTTAGTTTGTACACTTGAAAGTTACTAAGAAAGTTACTTTTATGTTCTGTTCTTATCACAAATAATCACTTCATCACTTGACTTCCCGCTAATCATTTATTTGCTTGAGCGTGTGCCAGTAACATCTCCATTTGTCCCTGTCATGTGCTAGTGTAGCCCAATGGCAGCTGTTCCTTCTGCTGATGGTAGTGAGGGTTTTTTTAGGGTATGTGGATTTCAGTCACTCCTAGTGGTGTGCAGGACTTACTACTGCCTTTGGGCTCAGGGATCACTCCTGCTAGTATTTGGGGAACCACATGCAGTACAGAGGATTGAATCCAGGCCAGTTACATGCAAGGCCTTACTCGCTGCACTCTCTTTCCTGTCCCAGTAGTGACTTTATGGAATTATACGTATGCTCAAACTCATCAAGTTACATATATCAAAACATAGAGCTTTTAAAGGTCAATGAAATCCCAATAAAGTTATTTTTCAAAAGAAAAACACTGAAAACAGTTAAAGTAAGCTAGTATGTAAAGGAGAAATAGACTTTTATTGGTTTAAGTCAAGAAATTAAAATAGAGATACTATCTATTGTAGCATTTGGTATTACCTTAATATATTTTTGAGATGTTTAGTGATTTGGGGCATTAGGGGTTACTTACCTTATTGCATGTTATTTCAGTGTTTCAGTGTTGGCATAACAAACTAGGAGTACGTTTCTCATTTTGGAAGTCAGAGATACCGCCTTTATTATCCCTTCCTCTGTATGGTCAGGGAGCAGAGACATGACTTAAGCTTGCCTAATCAGATACTGTGTTATGGAGATGGTGAAATAAAGGAAAGTAACTTTATTTTTGTGATCATAGAAGGTAGCAGCCTTCTGATCACATTGCTGTACTAAAGAGGCTTCTGTAAGTTCTAATTTTCAATACTGTACAGTTTTTCTAGTTGATTTTCACTTTTGCTCAAACTCAAGACTCTTGATAGTTCTGCAGTCTCCTGTTGTACTTCGAAAAAATATTGTCTTCTAGAGTTAGTTGGAGTTAGTTTCTATTGCTTTTCATCCGTGGCCCCAAAATAATACCATCTCTTTGAAAGAACAAACGCTGAAAGCAAAAATTTTAAAGAGCACATGTTCTAATAGATTTGAAGATTGGTTTTGGTAAACAAAACTGAAAGCAAATTTAGAGCTCTTAAAATATAAATATGTCTTACCAATGTTTCCTTGGTTTTTTTCAGAAGCATAGGAGTGGGGGTGGAAAGAATTAACAGTGTGGTTTTCCATAAACTGCAATAAACATGAAGATAGTGTAGTAAAGTCAGAGAGACTATGATTGATTTATTGCATTACAGTTTCTTAAAAGTATTCCATTGCCTTTTTAAAAACCATCCAGTCATTAAAAAATCTTTGTGAATAGAGTTTCCAATATCATTATAAAGGACTCTTGACAGCTCTTCATTTTTAATGGTGCTGTTATAAACAGACTCCATAATGGTGCTGTTTAGTGGGGAGGGGGCTGATTTTGGAGACCAACGACTAAAGGAGTCTGGGCTTATACGGGAGCCTTGTGTAAAGACGGAATCAAAAGTATTTTTGTAAAGTTTTGGAAGAACTTGGGTCTTTCGGAGTGATGCTTATGGCATTTTTCTGAAAAAGACTAGAATACCAAATAGAGTTCTAAAGTGTGTTTTTTTTCTTTTAAATCTTAAAAATAAGGAAAAACAACTGAAGTGTCAGATTGTCCTTAAACATCCAACAGGAAGAAATGGTTCTTATATGCAATTCAAATTGGAAAGGAAAGATTGTGCCTCAGGCCAACTGAAGGGAAAATGCTGGCTTTCTAATTTACAGCAAATGGAGATGAGCTCTCAGCTGGGTTGACCAAAATCCCCAAGAGATGAAGCAGTCAGGGAAAGAATTCAAGGCTGGAGTAGGGCTGCATCTGGGCAGTGCTGAGCCTCTCTCTTTTGCTCATCACCCACTGAAGGGTGAATTCTAGAAACATAAGCTGTGCTTCCCAGGAAATTAAAAATGTCCCTTGTTCTCTAGAAATAAACATTAATGCAAGTGCTTGTGCCTCAATTCCATTCTACAAATGTTTATTGAGTGCTTACTTGGTGCCTGGTGCCATACCAGACATACAGAGATGAAAAAGGCACAATATTTGCCTACTAGTCAAGACTATAGAGGAAACAGAAACAAGACTAATAATAGACATATATCAAAGGTAAAAGAGAGATATTTGGTTGTTTTTTTTTTACCTGATCAGCATTCCCTCTTTTTGGGACAAGCAATTTGATTTTCTTTAAGTTTCTATTCCATTCAAGAGACTGACCTCTACCCTACATCAGCGATAGCCCTGCCTCTAGCAAAAATTAGAACATTCCACTAATTCTAGTTGTCAGTGCAGTAAGAAATGCATGAACCAGGCTGGACAAACAAAAATCAAGTTTGGAACTTTGGCTGGATTGATTGAGAAAGAGGTACTGAGGTATCACTTGGGCTTCTCATTAAAGGATACAGGCCTAGATCTCTTGGTCATATTGTCTTTATATGTGACTCTTGAAGGCCAAAGTAAGAGGAGCATAAAGTCAAAAGAAGTGCAGAGGTATTTTCATCTATACCCCACACCTTTTCACTCTGGACACATCAGAAAAGTGAAACACTTACAACTACATAAAGTACTAATTATTATAAGTCCAAGTAGCATTCTGGGGTAAAGATGAAGTTGGGTCTCTAGTAACCAGGAACTGTTGTAAAGAAGGTTGCATATGAACTGGGGGAAGAACAATTTATCATAGTCCATGAATCTATCATGTCCTTGAGTCTATCTAAGCAGAGGCAATTGGTCACTGTGGCTTCTTGGAAGGGCTTTGCCTTGGTTTGTGTCTCTGACACCTCGTGTTAATCACTTGTCCCATGTTCTCTTAGATCAGTTTCCCTTGCCTCTTTAATAATACAAGGGTCTGATTCTTATAAATTATGGTCCTCAGACTTCCTTGGCAACAGTCCTCTTCTAAGATTCTCATGGAGTGCTCAAGTAGGATAATGGAGAGTTGGAGGAAATGAAAGGTTTTATGCTCTCTTCTTTCTATCCTTTGGCCTCTTTGTCAATAGTCATGCTACATTTAGGGTTCCAGCCCTCAACATACAGTCCCTACCATCACTCCAATCCTTGTGAGATAGCTCTGGCTCTGGATGTCAGAACACTTCCTACTCTTCCTGTCATACTGGTTCAATCTGTCCTTTCAGAATTTCCAACTTTTCTAATGAGTTCTCTACATTAGCTGTCCTCTGTTGAATTATCTGATACAATTTCTGTTCTTTTTGTCCATGGCTGTATAACAAACCATCCCTAAATGTAGTGGTTTTACACAATAACATTCCTTCTAATATCATTTCCAGCTTCTGTGAGTCAGAATAAGGACAATGGAAAAGTATGATCACTTATTAAAGAATACAACCCCAAATTAAACTCAAAATATTTTAAAATTCTAACAAGATAATGTTGATTAACAAAAGGACTGAGTGGGAAGTTCCCATCATAGATGTCTGTAGTGATTATTTAAAAAGCTATACTAATGTACAACATAAAACCATCTCTCCTGACACTTAAATTTCAGGTTGTGCACCCAAAAGTTTACACATTCAAGATGTAGATAAGTAGTTTGGGTCAGCATCAGGTTGACTGAAGGTAACAGAAGCCAAATTTAGCTAGTTGAATTAAAAAGGATTTTACTTTAGGAAAACACAAACAATACTCTCTTCATTTGTGCCTGTAAGCAACCTTCCCCTATTGCTCTAAGCAATTATCCCTCATTTATAAGTGGCCTCTTAGGTTCTGACACCTAGAGAAGTCTCAGTAATTTAATTCTAAGTGTAAGGAAATTTAAATTCTATTGGTCCAGTTCATGTGATGAATCTGGCTTTGATTGGGACAACCAAAAGTTGGGTGAGGGAATGACCCCTGTGGGAAGGCTTCCACCAAAGAAACTGAACCCAAACCTTGGAAGGAGTCTCCAGTGGCTTCGTACCAGAGTGGAAATTAAGAAAGTAAACCCCATCCAAAGTACTGTGGTGAGACAAGGAGAGCCTCAGGCAATGCAGTTGTGGTGAATCTCTGAATTATATGCTAAAGCTTCAGGTTCCTGCAGAGGCCACTTGTGTCCTCTAATCAGTTGTTGAAGGTTAGTATTAAAAGATTGATTTGAGTAAACATAAGAGTAAGAATGCAACTCTCATCTGCAACTCCTCAAATTTATTTCTAAGAGAATTTTTGTCTTTTGTTTCCTTCAACATCAGATTTTTCTTATATTCTCCTCACCTTCTTAAATTTCTAGGAGCAAAATCTAACAATGATGTACTTACACTGTGTCCTATTTTAACTTGTCATGCTGTCAGTTCTAGACTCAGCCTGGGGTGCTAGAGGGAAGTAAGTAAAGTGACTTTAGCCAAGCATTCTGATTTCTATTGCTAATGATAATAAAAATCTTTAAGTAGCTAAAATGAAAACCCTATTCTCCTAACCCCTAAGTTCCCATTGATGTGTGTGTCTGATAGTTACACTGTTTTGTTCTTTTCAAAGTGGTGCTGACATTATTATATCTTAAATCACTCCCCTGTGATTAACTGGGAAATTGATTCTCAGACTGTAACCCTAACACCAACAATTCAGGAGCTTAGATCAGAGACCACGGTGGAGTTTATTTTACATGCCTACTTTGATTAGTAGCAGAGGTGACAGAGAGAGCGCTGTGCTGACAAGATTCTAAGGTTCAACCCGGCTGAGCCAGAAAAAAGAAAGTCAGGATCAGTTTGTGATGTCTGTGCACAGAGGGGGTAGTGGAACATGACATCACTCATGCATATTTGCCATCTTGGAGCAAGAAACATCAACGTAGATCCAGATATAATTGTTTGGGCTCTATGAACAATATTTAACTTTAAAGATGACATAGGGAGGATAGACAAAGATAATTCAGGGGTTAAGGTGCTTGCCTTGCATGCAGCTATTTCTGGTACCTTTCCAGGCATCAGATAGTCGGTCGCTAGAGCATACTTAGGAAGAACTCTGGAGACCCGTCAGGCACCAATAGGTGATCCAGGTCATCTATGGCATCACAGGGCCCAAGAAATACCACATCCGCTAATCCTTACATTGAATAACCAGTGACCTAGTTGGCTGAAAATTGACAGGGGCCTCCTTCCTCTGAGCACCATCACCCCCCTACCCTCCACCAAAATTTGGTCCTCATAACACCTCAAAGGATTCGGATAAAATCATGATCATTTGGGTGATGGAAGAAGCTGAGACACTGAAATTCCTTGAAATAAAAAATACACGGCAACAAAATATGCATGTGTTTATTTGACACCTTCCAAGAAGAAAAGGGAGGATGGAGAAAGGTCCAACTCTGAACCTCCTGTGATATCCTGTCATTCCTTTCTTCTCCTTAATGATCTCAAAAACTTACTTAACGAATTCGTTAAATAAATAAATAAATATACATATATATATAAGGTATATTAATTGCCCTGCCCCAACTTTCACAACAATCTGTTTTCTGAACCCCATCACACACCCTGCTTACAAGGTAGCTAGGAAATAACTTTCTGGAATACCACCTCAGGTAAGTTAGAAGCTTATTCCTTCTTTTATCCCATAAAAACTTCAGAGCCAAGCATGCAGTGGTGATTAGTAAGTTCTTACTGAAGGGTGTTGCCCTGAGAACCACTCCATGCAAAACTGCAAAGCAGTCCAGTGTGCAAATGCTAGTGGAAGAATTCCCCAGTGACTGAAAATTTGCAGGCTCAGGGGTCCTCCGAGGACCCACCCAGCTCCAGCTCCAGCTCTCCAACTCTCCCCATCGGCCCATTTTCATAGAAAATGCCTCAGATTTCATAACACATCCTCTCTTTTTCCTCTTTTTGGTATTCTCAGTTTCAATCCTGCCAAGGCGGCGGGGGGGGGGGGGGGGGGGGACATTTCTGTGCAGAGGCACCTGGAAAGAAATACATGATACCAATCAACTGCAGACATCACCACAGAGTTAAAACAATGACATTGAATTGCAAATTGTAGAGCTCTAGCAGTAGAGTTCTATTCCCAGAAAAGAGGGTGGTGGATTCTTTTAAAAAAAAAAGTGGAGAAATGTTTTCTCAACATCATAAACAGTCATTTGAAAACTGCCCTACAGCAAATTGGGAGTCAGTACAATGCCCACGCGTTCACTTGTTATACCTGGAAGAATGTGCACACACACTGCATTTTTATACATACATATTTACACACAATATACATAAAGAATGACCTTCTCCTGCTCCGCCCTTCCCCTGCCTGCAATGGTAACATTTACTGGAGATTTTATTACAAAAGCCACAAAATGAAATTCTAATCAATAATAGTTTGCAGGATGGTGGGGAAAAGGAATTGAATACATTCATAGGTAAAAGATGTTATTATCTCAGTTCAGTAACTATGAAAGAGAAATAGATGAAAAAATCTGGGTTTTATATTAAAAACCAGCACAGCTGTAGAGTTACATAATAAAGTATTGCCTGTATCCATGGAAATGGAGAGTAATTGATGCACCACAAGTTATTTTTATAAACCCAAACAAAAAAATTCAATCAGAAATGTCTTTCCCCGTTTTGGGGGCATTGTATATTTTGTATCTGTACATAATGCACACATTTAGAGTGTGAATGCACTCATTATTGATCAGCCGTGTTGAATAGGACATGCTGCTTTCCCTGAATATTCAAGATTAGAATCCTGTGGCCCAGCTCCCACTCCTTCTTGAAAGACTTCTGAATAAATTGTGCCGAGCTTTAAAATTCAAGCAGTTCCAACTTGGGAGAATAAAGGAGCCCCATTCCCAGTTTTGGAGGTGTCTAAACGGGCAAGTTTGGAAGGTGGTAACTCTAAAGAATGTACACACTTGATTTCTTGACCACACCATTATTTCCTCCCCCCCCCCCCCCCCACCTTCCCACTCACACACACACAGTACTAAGCCCAGAAGTGTATATACCCTGTAAACAAGCCAGGATACATAGCACAGCATTTTAAGATTTTCCTACTTGGTTCAAAACACCTAAATCAAGACTGCAGAGATAAGATGAGTTGAGGGGGGTTGCCTTGCATGCAGTTGGCCAGTTTTGATCCCTAGCACCTTTTTGTTTTCCCCAAGCACACAGTAAAGAGTATTCCCCATCCACCCCACCAGCACTGCTGGATGTAGCCTCCCTCTCCCCACCAAAAAAAAAAAAAAAATCACCTAATGCAACTGGGAAAAAAAGATAAGTTCCAAGGTTCCATTCTCCAAAGGAAAGACTTAGAAATCTGCCCATTCTATGAACCCCCCTAAAATAATTTTTGCCATTAGGAAAATTAGAGAAACATAGAATCTGGACTGACTTCATAGTATGTCTTAGTATGTGTCACGTGCTCTCCATTTAGGATGTCCTCACTCTTGGCTTATGCCCTCCCCTCCTTAAAATTCTGAATCATTGTGCATAACCTATCCCAGACAATAATTTTGCTGTAGGTGTTGTAAATGATGTAGATGCTCTAGTGGGAACATAATGGATAATTACATCAATTTAACAGATAGACAAACTAGGATAAAAATGAAAAGTCTACCAGTTTACTGGTTAGGAGTTCATTGGTGGATTATTTAAATGTTGTGAGCTCTGCACGGTCTTTTATAAAAGGGGAATAAAAATAACATTGAAGTAGGACTGTTATAAAGGATAAATGATATGTTTGTGAGATGTAGAGACTGTGTAAATGAATGCCATTGTTAGTTGAGTTGTGAGTTAAATGAAGTAAGAACATGCAGGATGGATTCAGTGTCTCAATTGGTTGGTAGACCAAGATACTAGGTACACCTTGGCCTTCTGATGTTGAACCAATGCCTGAATTGCTTTAAATAAAGCAAAAATCTTATATCGACCTTAATTTGTAAAATTTATCTATCTACTCATTAGTATATGCTTAGTGACTGTCAGTTCCAGGGGCAAACACCAAAGAAGGAAACCGCCCTGGAACGAAATTCACTCCATCATCAATACTAGATTCATTAATCTAGGGTTAGGTTGGAACAGAGTTTCTACAAATGACTGTCCATTACTGTAGAGCCACTTCCTTTATACGTAACCACTATCTCTCACAAGGATTTTAACATAAAATTGGCCTTCTGCTGCCATCTTGTAAACTTTTAAAACCCTTTTGTAGATATGTGACTCATATGCTGTTCACCTGCCATAAAATTCATACCTTGAAAGTGCAATTCAGGGCAGGTGATGGGGGTAGGGATAGAATATGGGAACACTAGTGGAGGGAAGTTGACATTGGTAGTGAGATTGGTGTTGAACTATTATACACCTAAAACTCAATTATCAATAACTTCATAAATCATGGTTCAATTAAAAATGTGAGAAATAAAAAAGAAAATGTTTTTAGGAGGTTTACAAAGTTGTATAACCACCATCCTCTCTAACTCCAGAACATTTCTACCACCCCCAAAAGAAACTCTGCTTCCATATTCAGTCACTTGTTATTCCAACCTCCCTCCCTGGCAACCACTAATCTATTTTCTGTCTGTATGGATTCGCCTATACTGAACACTTCATATAAATGGAAATGTATAAATGTAGCCCTTTGTGTCTGACATCGTTCACTTACAGGCTGCTAGCAAGAGCCATTCATGCTATAGATTGTCCTGACACTTCATTCCTGCTTATTACAAATAATGTTCCATTGTATATAATCCACATTTTGCTTTTCCATTTATCAGTTGACTGTCGTTCATCAGTGTTGTTTCTACCTCTTGGCTATTTTGAATAAGGCTGCTATGAGTACTTATGTATACTTTTGCATGGGCACATATTCCATTTCTCTTGATTTGATACCTAGGGGAAGAATTATCTTGGTTAGATATGTAGAAGTGGAATTGCTGGATCATATGGTAATTCTATTTTTAATTTCTTGAAGAACTGCCAAACAGTTTTCCACTGCAGCTGTACCATTTTACAATTCCACCAACAATGTATGAGGGTTCCAACTTCTCGACATCATGAGTATTTTTTATTTTTTTTGTGCTGTCTAACTTAAATTCTTGCCTTCTAGTAGGTGTGAAGAAGCATCTTGCAGTTTTGATTTACATGTTCCTAGTAATGACGTTGATCATCTTTTCATTGACTTAAAGGTCAGAAATCTATCTCCTTTACTAAAATTTTCAGAGCTTTTGCTCATTTAAAAAGATTAGGCACCACTTTTTTTGGTTATTCTTTTCCTACTGAATACTCTTGATGCACCCATTGAAAATTAATTAACTACAATGTAAGGAACTCTAAATTCAATTCCATTGAGCTATTTGTTTATTTATTCATATGCTAATTGTATACTTTCTCACTTTTTTGCATTTAGGGCTACACTCAGAAGTGTTTAGGGCTTACTCCTGGCTTTGTCCTCAGGAATCACTTCTGGTAGTGCTTACAGGATCATATGCAGTGCTAGAGAACTAACCTGGGCCCACAATGTGCAAAGTAAGTACCCTATCTGCTGTACTATTTCCAGCCCTTCACTTCTATTTCAAGATTTTTTGGCTACTCTTAGTTCCTTGTACTTTCATATGAAAGTAAGGATTACCTTATAAAATTCTGCAAAAAAGCATCTAGAATGTTCATAGGGACTATATAAAATCTGTTGATCATGCAGAGTATGTTGTCAATGTAATATTCGAATTCAAATCCTCCAATCTATGCACTGCACTGTCTGCACTGTCTTCTCGTTGTTCATCGATTTGCTTGAGCGGGCCCAGTCTGCTCCATTGTTGTTACTGTGTTTGGCACATTATTTGTATTAATATTTGTATAATTTCTTTAAATTTTTATAACAAGCAGCTCTTATTTTGTTTAATTCACTTTTTTACTGTTTTCTGATTTGGGTGTTATTACAGATTAAATTGTTTTCCTAATTTCATTTTCAGATTCTTCATTGCTAATGAAAACTCATTCATCAATTTTACTTTGAAGTTTTCTTTACAGCCTTACTGAACTTACTAGTCTTAATATATTTTTTGTGGATTCTGTAGGATTTCTACATGAAACATGAGTCACATGCCGAGAAATATATTTATAACATTCTTTTCAATGATGATATCTTTCATTCTTTTTTTCTTGACTAACTGCTCTGGTAAGAAATTGACTTGAAGTGACAATAGAAACATTTGTTTCTGCTATGAATCAGATGCATTCAATAATAAATCAAGTATTATACTAATTTTCGTAATGATTTTATGGATGCCTCTCACATTGAGAAGGTTTCCTTCTTGTTTGTTGAGTGTTTTTATAATGAAAGATCTGCTGCTGTTTTTGCATCCCTCTGGGAAACCCTTTCTCCCCAAAGCATTTGGAAAACTCTTCCAACCACAAATCTCATTTGTGATTTCTCTTTATAAAAAAAAAATTCAGAAGTTCCCAGGAGTTCATAGGATATAGCCTATGTTCTGTGACCCACTAGACGACTAAGAATCCTACTGGTATGGTACACTTTCCTCTCTTGTGCTCTGGCCATCACGGCCTCATTTTGTTGCTTTTATGCCTGCCTTCTCCTCTGCCTAAAACCTCCCCTCACTGGTCTTTTTGCAAGGCAAATGCATGCTCATCTCTATTGCAGTGAGTCATCTGCAAATGATTTCCAGACCCTGAACCCAATCAGGTATCAGTGCTCCAATTTCTTAGGTTTCCTTTTCCTTCAAAGCATTTAGCATGGGCTATTTGATTGCTATCTAACTTCTCAAGGGAAGGCCAGGACAGTGTCTGCCTTAATGCCAGTTACTAGAATAGCCCGGTACAAGAAGAGAAGACTTTCTCAAAATATTGAATTGGATTAATGGAATCCAACCAACAGATACAGAGGTAATGTACGGGTGGTAATGTCCAGACAGAGATTTGCCTACGAGAAACTTTAATGCTTGATTCTTCATGGCTTTTCTCTATGGCCTAGTCTAGAAAGTTTTTGAAGAAAAGATTTTATAATTTCAACTGGCAGGGGAAGTTCTCTTTGGAGATCATTTTAGAGTTGAGTGGCTGCTCTAAATCCTTAGCACTCTTCTTGAACCTCCCCTACTTACTGCCAGTGCAAGAAAATCTCTTTTCTCATAGCTACAGATTTTTTCCACTAAAATGGAGTTTCATTATTTTCATTGTATGATCATTACATGTTTTCATACCCTCCGAAGGTAAAATCTATGGGTAGTTTCTGTTGATATTTTTCCTTCTTCAATATTTTCCTTTTAGATGTTTTGAAGGTAGGTAATAATGAAAACCACCATGAAAGCACATCATTTATGAACTTAAAAATAGTTTTATTTGATCCAATTTTATTCTCAAATATGTGTTTACGCCTTTTAACATTAAATTTTAAATAAACATTTTATTCTTAATTTAAGAATTAAGCAGTCTGCCCCCGCGCCTGGCTGTTCCTCGCCGGAGCCCGTTGGAGGGGAGCGGGTTGAGCTTTCCTCCCCGCCCCGACCAGGGCTCCGGCAGCCGAAGACCTCCAGGACCAGCCACCACCATGCAGAGACCACTCTCCGCACACCTGAACGTACTGGCAGAGGGACAAATCCACGCAGGTTCCGGGGCCGAGATCTCCCAGCCTACTCGGATTGGAGTCGAGCATCCTCCACCCAGATCCTCCAAATTCCAGTAGGCGGGGGTCACACCCACCACCTGGCCCCCTGGCGCCGTGTAATCCCATCAACGGCCAAGACTCAGAGACTATAAAATCCAGCTCCCGGATGAGAACAGTGCAGTCTGCCCCCACGCCTGGCTGTTCCTCACCGGGGCCCATTGGAGGGGAGCGGGTTGAGCACTCGCGGCCGCGCGACATCTTATCAGGACATCTTCTATGACATCTTATCATCTCATTCCTACTTTGGACAAACTTGCAGGCTATCGAATGTAGCCTGCCCACAGGGCAGAGTCTGGCAAACTCCCCATGGCTACCAAATATGCCAAATACCAGTAACAATGATGGGTCTCATTCTCCTAAATAGCCTTGAATATAATCTCAGGGTTAGGATGAAAGAGACATTACTGGGGCCTGCTCGAGGCAATCGACGAATAACAGGATGATGAAATGAAAATGAAATGAAAAGAATAAATAGGTTAAGAAAAGAAGAATCACTTGATGACCCCACTAAACCAAAACTTCTACTTATACAGATGAGGCCATGGTATATTGAATTTATTTAACTTCAGCTGGGTTGGTTCTGTATTCCATCCTACCATTCACATTATATCTCTCTTTACCAGCTTGCTCATGGCATTTGTATCTATAATGCCTGTCTCTCTTTTCCTTTTGAGAACCAATTGAGAGTTTTACCTCATTCTCGCTGAAGACATTTCTGATCACCCTCCATGTAGAGGGACTAAGCTTTTCTTTTTAAGGGCTGGAGTGATAGCACAGCGGTAGGGCGTTCTCCTTACAAGCGGCCAACATGGCCGACCAGAGTTCGATTCCTCCGCCCCTCTCGGAGGGCCCAGCAAGCTACGGAGAGTATTCGATATGCCAGACACAGTAACAACAAAGTCTCCAATGGAGACGTTACTGGGCCCGCTCGAGCAAATCGACGATCAATGGGAGGGCCTTTACCTTTACCTTTTTACCTTATTTTAATTAATCACCGTGAGATAATGTTACAGACTTACAAACTTTCATGATTACATTTCAGTCATACAATGTTCAAATACCTATCCCTCCACCAGTGCCCATTCTCTACCATCAATGTTCCCAGTATCCCTTCTGTCACCCAACCCCTCCCCACCCCCTGCCTCTATGGCAGGCATTTCCCTTACTCTCTCTCTCTCCTTTTGAGTATTATAGTTTTCAATACAGGTACTGAGTAGCCATAAGTTTGGTCTATAGCCTACTTGCAACATGTATCTACCATCCTGAGCAAGTCCTCCAACCATCATTTACTTAGTGTTCCCTTCTCTATTCCAGCTGCCTTTTCCCCCAGTACATGAGACTGGCTTCCAAGCTGTGAGGCAATCTTTCTGATCCTTATCTCTAATGTCTTTAGGTGTTAGTCTCCTATTGTGTTCTTTTATATTCCACAAATGAATGCAGTCATTGTATGTCTGTCCCTCTCTTTTTGACTCATTTCACTTAGCATGATACTCTCCATGTCCATCCACTCATATGAAAATTTCATGATTTCATCTTTTCTAATAGCTGCATTGTATTCCATTGTGTAGATACACCAAAGTTTCTTTAACCAGTCATCTGTTCTCAGGCACTTGGGTTTTTTCCAGATTCTGGCCATTGTAAATAGTGCTAAAATAAACATACAAGTACAGATGTCATTTCTACTGTACTTTTTTGCATCTCTGGCATATATTACCAGAAGTGGTATTGCTGGGTCAATTGAGAGCTCAATTTCTAGTTTTTTGAGAAACCTATGTATTATTTTCCAAAAAGGCTGGACTAGCCGGCATTCCCACCAGCAGTAAAGGAGAGTCCATTTCACTCTACATTCATGCCAACACTATTTGCTTTGGGACTAAACTTTAATCCTTGTCACAGCATCAACTTCTGGGCTCATCATGAGCTTCCTTTCCCACAAGCTTGGTGACTCTTCAAGCCATATGCAAGCTCCTTGTGATAAGAGGCTAGGCTAAGTCTACTCATAGACTCACCATACCTACTACCACAGCCATAAGAACTGGAAATATGCTTATTCCCATATCCACAGTTAAACTCCATAATTATCCTACTATCCAAATTTCATATCCATAATATCGAGGCCCAATTTCCTACCAACCTTACTGGACCTCCCCTTGCATTGATTTTCCTTGACTTATTTGACTTGCTGACATCCTTAACTGTTTATTCTATCTCTAGCTAAGTGGGTACCATAGCTCTAGCCTATCACTTCCCATGGATATTAGCTCCACACATCATATTAATATGACAGAGTGATCATGCTTAAATTCTCTCATAGATATACATGCTCTCTTTCCATATGAGAAAAGTCAGAAAGCATGATTCTTTGTCATGGTAAGTCTGGGCAAGGTGTCTTACACTTAATGGTCCAATATCAATTTTCAAAACGTTATTGCTAATATTTGAAGTATCAGGTTATCAACTTTAAAGAGTAAAGGCAGTAAGGAAAGGTAAGTCACACAATGAAATTGAAATTCTTTCTTTGTATAGGCATAATCTATACAATGAAGTTCCATTTGTGTTAGGATAATGTTCTACCTTGTTTTCTTCACATGCTTTGCGAAAATAACATTACTGAGTTGTGGGGTAAAAGCAAAATATTTTAACCAAACTGGTAATAACTAATTCTAAACAAAAATTTTGTAAGAAAGCTTCCCAAATTCTACCTAAGCAAACATTTCTCCATTGACTAGATTATATGCAGTAGTGTGAAAGACTAGCTCTTAAAGTCGCCAAAAAAACATGATTTTTTGGTCAATTTCTATAGAGTAAATACTTCCACAGTAGCCAATTTCAATTTACCAACCTTTTATAGATGGTTGCAAAACTCCTGGAGCTGGTACAACTGGTACAAATCAAATATTTAGTAAATTGTTATTCCAGGTATTGTGCCTAGTGTTATAATAGCTACAAAGGCCCTCTCCCTGGTTTCAGCAAGCCTGTCATCTAGTGAAGATACAGACACATTCTGGTCAACTGCTTTGCTTTTTTTTCCCCAAAATAAATCTTCAGGAGTCTCTGTATTTGTTGTTTGAAGCCAACAAGGTAAATACTAAGAGTTTCCCAAAGGTTTAATTTATTAAGAAGGATAGGCTGCCAATTTGTAATAATGTACCTATATTCTCTAAATGTTTAGGCTTATTGCATTTTCAAGCCTCACACTCTAATAGAGTTCTTTGGTAACTCTTTCTTCAACATTAAGGCATTTGCGGCTAGACACAACTAGTCTTTCAAGATACTTAAAGACCATTAGCAAAAAAAAATCCCCTTTCAGAAATTCTTTTGATGGAGCAAGATAAAATTCCTCCATTTGCTCTCAGATTTTGTATTATTTATGAACAAATCACAAATCACAGGGGGAGGAAGCAGAGCATATAGATGAAAGCATGTTTCAGAAACACATGTCAGTGTTATGTACAGCCAGACTGAACTATTCCCTACACACACACACACACACACACACACACACACACACACACACACACAGAAACCCCTGCTCACCTGCTTAGCTGGATGATGAAGTGATTCCTGTGCTAATATAAGTTCACACAGTCAACCCTGGAAAGAGCCTGCAGAGATGCTGTCTCTAGTAATGGGTGAAGTCTTTGAGGTTTGGAGTGCTTTTGCAAACACATTTTAGGAGGAAATCACAACTAATATAAGAATGAGAAGAGGTTTTCTTCAATTTAGTTCATATTGACAATCAACAGTCTAAACAATTAAAGCAACAACCTTTTAATCCCCCCCCATCACCCTCTCTCCACCTTCACAAGATATTAATACACTGATTAAATAAAACAAAAT
The DNA here is from genome assembly GCF_029834395.1 of Sorex fumeus. Classification (NCBI taxonomy): domain Eukaryota; kingdom Metazoa; phylum Chordata; class Mammalia; order Eulipotyphla; family Soricidae; genus Sorex; species Sorex fumeus. The sequence goes on from NW_026606179.1 coordinate 35,029,298, forward strand.
AAAACTAATAAAATCTTCAAAACCAAATCAACAGACCAATGTCCATTCAAGTCATTCCTCCACTGCAGTGGAAATCATCCTCCATCAATGGGACTTTCCAGTCTTTATGAAGCTGGCAGCACCCTCTTCAAAGGTGGGTTTTCTTTGTGGAACTATTCTTCCCTGCGGCCCTGAGCTATAGAAACCCGCAGTCCCCTCCTGGCACTGGACAGATGGAACAGCCCTCAGCCGGTCTCCCACATCTGCAGAGTCTTGAGAGATGAGGTGGAGGGGTGGGCACAGTCACGGTCGCCCCCCTTGGCTGTATGGACATAAGACCTGCTGTGGAGCTTGTTGCTGATGCCAGGGTGCCACCAACCAGCTGCCACCACATTGCAGGAGCCAGAACACGGGCTGACACCCCAGCATTCCTAACAGGACACCTCTGCCTCACCCAAGGCCCGGTTCTATGGTCCCATGCAGGAACATGTCAGCCTTCTTATATTCACTGGCCTTTTCTCTCGCATGATCAGAGCTCTGCCTGGCACAGGCCTTTGAAGCCCAAACTCACCCAGGTAGACACTTGCCACTTGAGTGTCTCAACCCAGCAAGTGCTACAGGAGCATCCCAGCACCATGAGCCGCCCAGAGTCTTCCCATCACCCCTGGCGGGCAGGCCCAACAAGGGCTCCCGGGCACAACCCATTTGCCCCTCCCATTCCTTTTTACTGCAGTTCATGCCTGGAGGCAAGCAACTCTGTGGCTTCCATGGCTTCAGTCTCAGTTTGGATCATGGTGCCTACAGCTGCTGTTGCTTCCCAGTGCTTCGGAGCCTCCCCCACCCCCCCATCTCAGGATGCAAGGTTTCAGAAAGAAACCAGAAACGTTCATGTACCCTCATAACTGGTTAGTATTCTCTATGGCTTAGCAAAACCCATACCCACACCAAGAACCACAACCCTTCCTCTCACCTAGACTGAGATTATGCAAGATCCTGATTCTGTGAACACTCTTTACAACTCAGATTACTCAGGCTGCTCTAGTTTCTTTGTTTTGTGTCTTATTTATTTGGTGTCTAAATATTTTTCTATGTATTTGAGGAGTTTTATTTTTTTGTTTTTTGGTTTTTTTTTTAGCTAGGATATTTTACATTGTAAAATAACTTTACAAGATTTGTGTTTTAAATGTAAGCTGATAGTCAACATATAAGCAATGGCAGTGATATTTCAAAAGATCTTTAAGATATTTGCATATATTGGTGATTTTTTTCTACTAATCTTACAGTTATCATGAATGTTTATGATTTTGTTGTATGACCACTGTCTAACCTTTTTGTTTTCTTCTATCATATCACTAATTTATGGTTCTGACTAGTGTACACCTGGATAACAACAGGGGATTCTGGAATTTGTTCCCTATAACTGCTATAACAGCAAAGTTTAGGTAGCTTGGGCTGTGGCACCAAGCTGAAAGTGGCTGGTATCACTGATTATGAGTGTGATGCTGGAACTATGTGCAGTGGAAGCCATCAACAACAATGTTGTAAGTAAAAAAGAAATCTCAATTAAAAAGTTAGTGAAAAAAATAATGTTTTATAAAATATTTGTATCTTGCAGTTGATGTGGCATCACAGACCGCCTGACGTGGTCAGTCACTTGATATAGTGGTCAACTATATCCAATAAGAGCTGTTCCCAAAACTGATCTGGGGATTTTTGTATTTGCCAGTACCAGTTTATGGATGATTATTCTGAACTGAAGCCTGATGCAGAGTTAACCTCCGTTCTCTGTTATGTCTGTGACCTGCTGCTTCCTCTACAATGGGAACTCCCATTGTTTGTTTTTTAATTTTTATTAGTGAGACATCATAAGGTACAGTCCAGGATGGGAGAAGCTTGCTGAAACCAGTTGTTTTTTTGAGAACCACTTTTTTTTGCTTACAGTCATTGCCTGATGACAGCGACACCCTGCACTGCATCCTGCCAGTTCCCTGTCACTTTCTGATATAGCAGGTGCAGGCACAAAAATGAACCTTTGTGGACCCTTCACAATCACTGTCCTCTGTCTTGTGTTGGAGATTAAGTCTGGTGTGTCCACGTTAGGGGAGTTTCCTTTGATTCTGAGCAGCTACCTAAAGCCAGTCAGTGCAGGAGCTGGACCCTCAAATGTGTGGCCATGCTCATGCTGGGACAGGGTCAAGATTGTGTCTCTCTGTAGCAGGGCTGTGACTGAGACCCCTGCTGGGTGGTGCTCACGTTGGAAATGGCGGCTCTCACTGTAGATGCGGTATAGTCATACCTCTTGTTGAATTTAGCATGTCCCCAGACTCTACAACTCATGAGTTCCCATGGAAAACTGAATTCTGTAAGAAGCCTAAACAGCATGTCAGTTTGAACCTATTAGGTAGAGCAAGGGCACATCAGCTCAGTCAGTGAATTTGAGAGAGTTTTTGAAATAGCAACTCTATAGAGCATAGCTTTCCTCCTTAATGGCTGCTTATTGCTCATGTGAGTGGAAGCCCAGTGTCGTGGTCATGTGCTAGTATAAAGATGTTATTCTGTGAGTCCTTTCTGTTGACCCCTCTTCCATCCTTGGTTGAAATTTTCTCTATGGCATCAACTTGCAGGGTTTGCCAGTCCCTTTTCTTATTTTGTCTCTATTTTTCCTCTTCTCTAACCCAGGGAAAGCACTCCTTAACTCTGGACTCGTCTACTGTTCTTTATTTCACAGAGTTATGTCTCACCACTTTTTTCCAGTGAATTTTCTCAGTGAGACCCTTTGAGGGTGCTGTGCTATGTAAGGGTGACTTATAAGGATTCATTATTACAGTTATTGAGATTCCATAGGTTGAGCAGTGGATATAAGTCTTCTACCTACTTAATAAATTTTCTTTCAGAAATCAGTGTAATTCCTCCTCTCTCCATGGCGCTTTTCAAAGAAATACATCAGATACTTCTGAATGGGAAATAAAAGAGGACACTAGAAAATGGAAAGATATCCCCTTCTCATCGATAGGGAGAATTAGCATTGTCAAAATGGCAATATTTCCCAAAGCATTGTACAAATTCAATGCGATCCCTATAACGATACCCATGACATTCTTCAAAGAAATGGCGTAAACGCTCCTGAAATTCATATGAAACAAAAAGCCCCCACGAATAGCTAAAGAAATTCTTGGGAAAAAGAAAATGGGAAGAATCAACCTCCCTAACTTCAAACTCTACTACAAAGCAGTAATAATTAAAACAGCATGGTATTGGAACAAAGGCAGAGCTGCAGACCAATGGAACAGGGTTGAATATACTGACATATCCCCCCAAACATATGATCATATAATCTTTGTTAAGGGAGCAAGAAATGTGAAATGGAGCAAGGAAAGCCTCTTTAACAAATTGTGCTGGCAAAATTGGACAACTACATGCAAAAAAATGGGTTCAGATCTCTGCCTAACGCCATGTACAAAAGTAAGATCAAAATGGATTAAAGACCTCAATATCAGACCGGAATCTATAAGGTACATTGAAGACAAAGTTGGAAAAACCCCCTATGACATTGAATATAATGGTATTTTCAAAGATGTCACGCCACTGGCCAAGCAAGTAAAAACAGAGATAGACAAATGCGACTATCTTCTTCTTCTTCTTCTTCTTCTTCTTCTTCTTCTTCTTATTATTATTATTATTATTTAATTTTTATTAGTGAAACACCATGGGGTACAGTTGTAGACTTACAAATTCTTGTGCTTGGGTTTCAGTTACACAATGATCGAGTACACATCCCTCCACCAGTGCCCATTCTCCACCACCACTGATCCCAGTATCCCTCCCACTCCCCATCCCCCATCCCACCTTGCCTCTGTGGCAGGGCATTCCCTTTTGTTCTCTCTCTCCTTTTGGGTGATGTGGTTTGCAAAAGAGGCATTGAGTGGCAATCATATTCGGTCTATAGTCTACTCTCAGCAAGCATCTCCCATCCTGGGAGGATCCACCCAGCACCCTTTATTTGGTGCTCTCTTCTCTATCTGAGCTGCCTTTTCCTCTAGTGTGTATGGCTGGCCTCCAAGCCATGGAGTAAACCTCCTGGTACTTATCTCAGCTATTCTTGGGTGTTAGTCAAATGGGACTATCTTAAACTAAGAAGCTTCTTCGCCTCAAAAGAAAAGGTGACCAAAATACAAAGACAGTCTACAGAATGGGAAAGGATATTCGCCCAATACCCATTTGACAAGGGGTTGATATCAAGGATATACAAAGTACTGGTAGAACTCCACAAGAAGAAAACATCCAACCCCATCAAAAAATGGGGCAACGAAATGAACAGAAACTTTCTCAAAGAAGAAATCCGAATGGAAAAAGGCACATGAGAAAATGCTCTATATCATTAATCATCAGGGATATGCAGATCAAAACCACAATAAAATATCATCTCACACCACAGAGACTGTCCCACATCCAAAAGAACAAAAGCAACCGGTGTTGGTGCGGATGTGGCGAGAAAGTGGCCCTCCTTCACTGCTGGTGGGAACGCCGACTGGTTCAGCCCCTTTGGAAAACAGTAGGGACAATTCTCAAAAAATTAGAAATTCAACTCCCATTTGAACCAGCAATAGCACTCCTGGGAATATATCCCAGAGAGGCAAAAAAGTATAGTCGAAGTGACATCTGCACTTGTTTGTTCATTGCAGCACTGTTTACAATAGCCAGAATCTGGAAAAAAACTGAGTGCCCGAGAAGAGATGACTGGTTAAAGAAACTTTGGTACATCTATACAATGTAGTACTATGTAGCTGTTAGAAAAGACGAAGTCATGAAATTTACATACAAGTGGTAGTGAAATGAGTCAGAAAGAGAGGGACAGGCATAGAAAGATTGCATTCATCTGGGGGAACATAAAGTAATAAAATAGGAGACTAACACTCAAGAATAGCAAAATAAGTACTAGGAGGTTTAATCCATGGCTTGGAGGCCAGCCATACACACTAGAGGAAAAGGCAGCTCAGATAGAGAAGGGAGCACCAAATAAAGGGTGTTGGCAGGATCCTCCCAGGATGGGAGATGCGTGCTGAGAGTAGACTATAGGCCGAACATGATTGCCACTCAATGCCTCTTTTGCAAACCACAGCACCCAAAAGGAGAGAGAGAACAAAAGGGCATGCCCTGCCACAGAGGCAGGGTGGGATGGGGTGGGGGATGGGTGTGGAAGGGGTACTGGGATCAATGGTGGTGGAAAACGGGCACTTGTGGAGGGATGGGTACTCAATCGTTGTATAATTGAAACCCAAGCACAAAAATTTGTAAGTCTACAACTGTACCTCAAGGTGTTTCACTAATAAAAAATTTTTTAAAAAGTACTTCTGAATGTATGGAACAGTAAATGTCCGCCAATATCTAAAGCAATCCTTGGGAAAAAGTAGAAGATCGAAGACATCACCGTCCCTAACTTCAAACTATATTACAAAGTGGTAGAAATTAAAACAGCTGGGTATTAGACTAAAGACAGTCATGCAGTCAGTGGAATGGAGTTAAATATTCTAACACAGACCCTCAAACACATTCTCACTTAATCTTTGATAAAGAATCAAGAGATGTGAAATGGTGCAAGGAAAATCTCTTCAACAAGTGGTCCTGAGAAAACTGGGCAACTACATTGAAAAAAATAAATATAAACTCAGACCTCTTTCCAACACCAGGCACAAAAGTTAGATCAAAATGAATTAAAGACTTCAATATCAGACCTGAATCCATAAAGTACATGGAGGAAAATATGAGCAGAATCCTCCATAATATTGAAGCTAAGGGCATCTTCAAAGACTTAATGTCACTGACCAAGCAAGTGAAAGCTAAGATAAACAAATGGAGCCACACTAAACTAAGAAGCTTCTGCACCTCAAAAGAAACAATGACCAAGATACAAAGACAGCCCATGGATTGGGAAAAATTATTTTCCAAATACCTGTCCCATAAGGGGTTAATATCAAAGATATATAAGGCACTGGTAGAACTTTACAAGAAAAAAAATCCAAGTCCATCAAAAAATGGGGAGAAGAAATAAACAGAAACTTCCTCAAAGAAGAAATACACATGGCCAAAGGACACATGAAAAAGTGCTCTATATCCCTAATCATCAAGGAGATGCAAATCAAAACAACAATGAGATGTCATCTCACGCCACAGAAACTGGCACGCATCAAAATGACAAGAGCAACCAGTGCTGGTGTGGATGTGGGGAGAAAGGGACTTTCATTCATTGTTGATGGGAATGCTGACTGGTCCAGTCCTTTTGGAAAACAATATGGGCATTCCTCAAAAAGCTAGAAATTGAATTTACATATGACCCAACAATGACACTTCTGGGAATGTACCCTGGAAGCCACAAAACTCAGTAGAAAGGCTATCTGCACTTCTATGTTTATGACAACAGTATTCATAGTAGCCAGAATCTGGAAGCAACCAGAGTGTCAGAGAACAGATGACTGGATAAAGAAACTACACAATGGAATACTATGTAGCTGTTAGCAAAAATGAAGTCATGAGGTTCACTTATAAATGGATGGACATAGAGATTATCATGATGAATGAAATGAGTCAGAAGGAGAAGAATACACACATAGAATGATTGCACTCATTTGTGGGATATATTAAACACACACACACACAGACACACATACTATGAGACTAACACCAAAGAATTATAGAAATAAGGGTCAGGAGGATTGGTCCACAGTTGGAAGCCTGCTTCCGGTACTGAGGAAGAAGACAATTGGGATAAAGAAGGAACCACATGACAAAGATATTTGGAAATGATCAATCTGGATAAGAACTGTATGCTGAAAGTGAGCAAAGGAACAAACATGATAACTTCTCAGTATCTGTATTGCAAACCATAATGCCCAAAAGGAGAAAGAGAGAGAGAAAGAGATAGAAGGAAGTTCCTCCCTTAGAAACAGACTGGGAGGGTGGGGTGAGGTGGGGCGATGGGAGGGAAACTGGGGGCATTGGTGGTGGAAAATGTACACTGATGGAGGGATGGGCATTAGAACACTGTATGACTGAAACCCAATCATGAACAGCTTTGTGACTGTGTCTCATGGTGATTCAAATTTTAAAAAAATGAAAAGAAAAAAGAGAATTCAGGGTATCACTGTTTAGACCAAGAACTTAGTATTAAATTATCTGAAGAGATACTGTAGGAAGAATCATTTTATTAATTGAAAGATATTTAATATTCCCTCAGTTATCCATAACTTTGTAACCTGAGAGGATGAAATAGCAATGAGATGGATAGAATTAAATCTAATCTGTGTCAAATATGTCCACAACTTAAATTAAATTTCTCATAAATAGGGATCTTACTTTGAATGGTCCTTACTAAATCTGTACAAATTCTAAAAATAAAGGGACACATTCTAAAGAGATATAATCCTTTCTGAAAAACCTAGCAACCTTTTAAATATTAGTTCCCTCCAATCCAACCCTGTGACTCATCTGAATCTAGGGGGAAAGAGAATGAATCTGTAATAAAAAAGTTTCTCTTCAAACTTTCTATCACTTGATCACTTGACTTCCCATTAATCATCTATTTGCTCAAGCGTGTGCCAGTAATGTCTCTATTCGTCCCTGTTGCATGCTAGTGTAGCCCAATGGCATCTGTTCATTCTAAGAACATGAGGAGCCTCAAACCAATCGTTCAGGGTCTTGATGAAGAAGTCTGACTATCTGGTAGGTGGGCGGCCACACAGTCTTTTGATGTCCCATGGAATCCAGTCTGTAATGGCTCTAGTCCAGCGGTCTCCAAATTTCAATATGTGTCCAGCCCATCGAATTTTTGATGCCTTGGCAAACGAGACAGCGTCCCTGATTCTTTACTGTCAACAAAGGTCAAAACTCCGGATTCTTTCTCTCTTTTGAGTGAAACATGATACTCCAAACATAACTCTTTCAATTCCTCTTTGGGACACCCAAATAAGGGCCCAGGTCTCTGAGGCGTATGTTAATGCAGGAAGAACAGTGGAATCAAAGAGATGTGCCCAGAGCCAGAGGTTCTTTGTCCTCTTAGCTATTTCTTTGACATTCTTAAAGGCATTCCAAGCCGCTCTCTTCCTCCTGCGCAGCTCAAGTGCCAGGTCATTCGTCATGTTGACTTCTTGACCTAGGTACACATAACTGTTGCATTCGGAGATGGTTGTTCCATTGAGAGCAAATGTAGCATCAGGAACAAGACTTTTTCTCATAAACATTGTCTTCATGAGATTCAGCTGTAGTCTGACCTTTCCACACTTATGGTCAAAATTGACCAGCATTTGTGCTGCTTGGCTAATGTTTGATGTTATTAGAATGATATCATCAGCAAAGCAGAGTTGGTGTAGTTGCTGACCGTCTATCTTCATTCCCATTCCTTCCCATTCCAGTCATTGCATGATGTTCTCGAGGGTGGCACTGAAGTGTTTCAGTGAAATGGTATCACCCTGCAGAACCTCTCTCTTGACATCAATGATCACCTCTTTGTAGAATGGTGAGATCCTGGTAGTGAATCTGTAAAACATCAAGAGGATCCTGATGTTTTGAGTATGAATGACCTGATTGGCGAGAGCTTCAATGACTGCTTCTATCTTAACAGAATCAAAGGCCTTCTTTAAATCAATGAATGTTAGACAGAGCGGCATCTTGAACTCCTGAGAAACCTCAATGAGCTTGGTTATCATGTGGATATGGTCGATCATGCTGAATCCTTTTCGGAACCTGGCTTGCTCGCATGGTTGTCCTTCATCTAGTGTTCTGCCAATCCTATTCAGGATGACTCGAGTGAACAGCTTGTAAATGACAGTCAATAGGCAGATAGGGCAATAGTTGCCAATGTTGTGGATGTCTTCCTTATACAGTAGTAGTACAGTCCTGCTGGTTTTGCTTGGGATGGAACCTTGCATTCAGACAGGTAGCGTGTGAAGAGCAGAGCCAGTGTATTGAATACTGATAGCAGGTTCTTCAGGTGTTCAGGTCTGACCTTGTCTGGACCAGGTGCTGTTCATTTCTTTACCACTAAAATGGCGTGTCGGAATTTGGAAGGGAGAACTTTGGGAATGACATATCCATCCTGCAGAATTTGGTATGTCAGCAGGTGGACGTGGCTATCAAAGAGAACTGAGTAGAAGTCATGGATAATCTTCTCCATTGCCCTTCTGGAAGATGTGATAGATCCATAAGGACGTCGGAGGGCAGTCATCTTGGTATTGTAGTTGGTGAAGGACAGGCGGGCGTTATGAATGCTTTTCCCGGCTTCTTCCACATCTACCAGCACTGCTGCTCTTTTCTCTTTGAAGTCTTCCTTTATCGCATCTCTGCACTGCTTTGTGAGCTTGGATGTTCACTTGCAGTTGCCTGAGGCATGCTCCAAACCATATTGGCAAATAAACTCAAGGGTTTTCGATGATAGGCATTTTTTTGTGTGTGGCTATCTCTCTCTTGGCGTTCCTTGCACAATCATGGAGGTGCTGAACCAGTCGGTCGTATTCTTTGTCAATGTTGTCAACAACGGCATCTTCCTATGTTGCAGCAATAATGCCAAAGAGCTCCCAGTTGGTGGTCGTTCTGGGAGTTCTCGTCTTAAACTTTGCAGCCCTTTCTCCCCGCTCTGTGAAGTAGAATTTTGCACGAAGGAGACGGTGGTCCGATCCCGTTCAGAATTTTGGGACTACAGCGACATTGGTCAGGCAAAACCATCAATTGGATATGATGTGGTCAATTTCATTTTGGAACAATCCACCGGGAGACTCCCATATCCAACATTTAGATTCGGCCTTCTTGAACTGTGAGTTACCATGGATGGTCTTGGTCAACATGATGAACTCAAACTCTCTATAAAAAACAGATATAGCTAGAACTCCCTGAGCTAAAAGCATAAGAGAGTTGGGATTGATATAACAGAATCTAGAAACATTACGTTATCTTGCTTCTAAATCATCCCCTGTGGTGTATTTTCACAAAATAACAATAGCTTCCCCCTCGCCCCCAAGCTCTCATACACTAACTTGGAGATAGAAGTACAGATGTTTAGACCACAGCCTTGAAAGACAGATTGCCTGGAATTGGGTGTGGATTCTAGCAGCTATTAATTGTACAGCCATAGGCAAATTCCATAACATCTTTCTGCTTCATTTCCTGATGAATGAAAATGATAGGACCTCCCTCATAGTTAACTATTTCCCCCATAGTCACCAAGTAATTATGTACCTGCCTACATCTTCATCTTCTCCTGGGAGTCCTTTTATTACACTAAAAATTTTTGAATTACATCTACACCAATTTGAGGGAGGCTTCTGGTGATTTTTCCTTCTCAGAACCAGTGACTTTTATGGTTGATGGAACTGCCACCACCACTGAGGGCCACACCTTGAGCCTTATGATCACCTGCCTGTCAACCCAGAATGCCTAGTCATAGCCTCTTTCTCCTTTGAAACTCTGACTTTCCCACTCTAATTCACCATTCAAACACTGGGTCCTCGCTCCAGTTCAGTCAACACGTATATCCAATGGCTTTAATGACCCAGCCTGATTCTATGCTTTTCCAACTCTTTCCAGTCATATAGGGCCCCTCCCCAACCTAGGCTCTTTCAGTCTTTCTTTCCTGAAAACAATGAGCTTCATTAAATACATGTTTTTCTGTTTGGTGTCTCAGTTCCCTCAAAGGAAAACATGTCTAAATTCTTTATTTGTCTCTCATACATTTTCATTTTTTGAAGGGTAAAGAAGCAATAAATTGTTCCACAGGATATCATGCATTACCAGAGGTTACAAGTTAATTTTTATTCTCAGCTCATATCATGTATCAAATAAATCAGGTTATTAGATTCAACTGTTCTCTTATAAATCTTTTACAACAAACTTAGCATATAGTTCCTATTATTAGCTCTTCTTTAAAAATGTAGAAGATCTAGGGTCAGAGCAATAATACAGCAAGCATAGTACTTGCCTTGCATGCAGCCAACCCAGGTTCAATTTTTCGTGCTCCATATTGTCCTCAAGCCCTACCAAGGGTAGTACCTGAGCACAGGGCCAGGAGGAGACCTGAGCAGAGAGTCAGAAGTAAGCCAGCCAGGCGTGACCCCCAAACCATAGAAAATAAAAAGTAAAAACATAGAAGACCAATTTCAGTTAAACACAAGAAAAAAGCAGCATCTGAATTTCTGGAATCACTTAACCAAATTACTAGCCAAAAACCAAATGGTGGAAATTGTGGTTGGAAAACAGAATTTAAATATGATAAACTGTGATAATGTAGTAATGTTGAAAGTAATGAAAACGGAGGAGAGCAGATTGAGAAACATCCTAATGTAAAACCCTCAAAACTGAACAACTGCAATGACTTCCCACACAGAATAAACTCATCAGGCATTTTGCTTCTTTGTCATGCATTTGTAAATCTTATAGTACCCTGGAATTTTTTCTTTTTGGGTAACACCCAGCAATGCACAGAGGTTCCTTCTCGCTCTGCACTCAGGAATTACTCCTGGCGGTGCTGAGGGACCATATGGGAAGCTGGGACTCGAACCCAGGTTGGTCACACACAAGGCAAACTCCCTACCCCGCTCTTCTATCATTCCCACCCCCTCCGTGGATTTTAAAATGCTTAAAATTATTAGCAATAATGAAGTTCAGGAAAGTGGAAGGATACAGAGTCAATGTACACAACCCATTTTATTTCCACACAAAAAGCAATGATTTACAAGAAAGGAAAATTAAGGAAACTCTCCAATTTACAATCTCATCAGGAAGAATAAAATAGCTCGGGATGAACAGTGCTTTCCACTTCAGAAGAGAATTGGGACACCAAGATAAAAGCAACTACCTGTGAATAAGGGCAGAAAGACCAGCACTGGTAGTGGCTGCCACCACTTCGTGTAAGAGAAAAATTCTCACCCCACAGTGTGGGAAGTCTTGTTCACTTGGGTTTCCAGGAATCACTAGGTTACAACCTGGGGAGCATGACGGGTACCTGCAATCTCAGCAATACCTACTGAGAAAAACCTGATCTTCAGACCATCTGGCCATAACCGACAAGAGCCATCTTTAGAGAAGAATTATTCAGGCTGCAGGGTGGAGAATACATTAGAGAGGGTAGGAGGGATGGGATGGGACAGAAGCATGACAGTAATCTTTAGAAATAAAAAAAAAATCCATAAAAATCACCAAATTTTCAATATTTTCTCAAATATTTACTTTTCTTATAGATAAATCTACATGTATATAAATATTTATCTATAATATATATATATTATGTATCACTGTCACTGTCACTGTCCTCCCGTTATTCATCAATTTGCTCGAGCTGGCCAGTAACGCCACCATTTTGAGACTTTTTGTTACTGTGTTTGGCATATCGAATACACCACGGGTAGCTTGCCAGGCTTTGCCGAGCGGGCAAGCTACCCTAGGTAGCTTGCCAGGCTCTCCGAGAGGGGCGGAGGAATCAAACTTGGGTCAGCCATATTGTCTGCATGCAAGGCAAATGCCCTACACGTTGTGCTATCGCTCCAGCCCATGTATACTAGGTATATATTGGTTTTGGGCCACACCTCACCCTGCCCATGATTTATTCCTGGATCTGCTCTCAGGGGTCACTCCTGTCTGTGCTGGAGTCCTGTGGGGTGCAGGGTAACCTGATACAATGCAAGAGTCCTACCCATTGTACTATCCCACTGGGCCCTTTCTGACATTTTTGTTTCTTTCTCACAAATATAGGGATGTGTGTTAACAATATGCAAGATTTGAGGAAAGAAAATGGGGTTTTGTTCTTGGTTATTTGGGGTTTTTTGTTTGTTTGTTTTTGCTATTATGTCCTCTCAAATCTTTTTTTGTCTATTCCTATAACTTGTATGTTTATTTTCATATTTTATCCCATAGGTATAAAAGGATATGTTTTCCCTATTATTTAAAAGTAGAAAATTCCTGTGAAAACTTCAGTAAGCTCAAATAGTGTTATGAGATACAGTTGTTCTTCACTTATATGTAAAATTTTGGAGGATTCCCCCAAATCTAGCTAATCATACAAAACAACACATAAAACTTCGAAGAACTATCATGTAATAAAAACAGGAGTGTCGTGCTACACAAATGGCATATCTATAAATATACATATGTATATGTATATAATTCTGGGGATGAAATTGGGCAGGGCCATTCTGTACTCTAATGTCAGTGTCTCTATAAAGCTTGTTGCAATACAAGTTCAGAATGTGAGTTTCTTATTTTTTCTCATGTCAGAGTCTCCTGCCCCCGCGCCTGGCTGTCCTCGCCAGAGCCCCTTGGAGGGGGGCAGGTTGAGTTTCGCTCCCAGCCTTGACCAGAGTTCCGGCAGCCGAAGACCTCCAGAACCAGTCACAACCATGCTGAGACCACCCTCCACACGCATGAAGGTACCGGCAGGGGAACAAAGGCATGCGGATCCCAGGGCTGAGATCTCCAAGCCTGCTCGGATCAGGGGCTGAGCATCCTCCACCCAGATCCTCCATCTTCCAGTAGTCAGGGGCCACACCCACCAACTGGCCCCCTGGTGCCGTGTAATCCCATCAAAGGTCAAGACCCAGAGAATATAAAACCCAGGTCCTGGAAGCGCAAGGCAGCGAATCTTATTATCTCATCTTATTATCTCATTCTTACTTTGGACAACCTGGAAGAGTCTGGCAAACTCCCCGTGGCTTACCCAATATGCCAAACACCAGTACCAATTATGGGTCTCATTCTCCTAGCCTTTAAAGAGCCTTGAATATGGCACTTTTTAAAAATCTCAGGGCTAGGACAAAGGAGACGTTACTGGGGCCTGCTCAAGCCAATCGACGAACAACAGGATGATCGTGATTGTGTCAGAAAAGAATAAAATTTCTCATTGGATTTCTTTGATTTAGTACAGGGACTAAATAGTCTTTTTAAAATATAACAAAACAAAAAACTTAAAAAACATTTCAACAGTGGAGGACAGCTGTGTTTAGATAAGTAAATTTGATCTTACTGCTCTCATGTCCACTTGCTCATTGTTTTGCCATACTTTTTTTTTTGTTTTATAAAAGTGCTATTTCTTCATTAGTCTCTATAATAAGGCTTATATTTCTCTGTGATTTGAGAGTCAGAAAATATTTTAAAAGTATAAGTTTATTTGACCTCTTATTGTCTAGTTTTCGCTCTTGGAAAACCTGGCAGGCTACCGAGAGTATCCTGCTCACACAGCAGAGTCTGTCAAGCTCCACGTGGTGTATTCAATATGCCAAAACCCAGTACCAATGATGGGTCTCATTCCCCTGACACCGGAAGAGCTTCCAATGTGGCACTTGCTAAAATCTCAGGGCTAGGATGAATGGAGACGTTACTGATGCCTGCTCGAGGAAATCAATGAACAACGGGTTGACAGTGATACAGTGATACAGTGAAGATTATTTGGATTATTTTCTTTGGGGACTTATTTTTGTAGTTTGGATTTATGAGGATCAGAGATGATAACAATATTATTTAATTCTGAGGATAGGGTTTTTATTTTTATTAGTATTTCATAATATTCTTTAAATATTTATGAAAATATGCCTATCTACTATAGATATACATATTTTCATCTCCACGAACTGAATTCTGAAAATCCTATAGAAAGTCAAGTATCTCAGGCCAATATTATTAATTTCTTTTTGTTTGTTTGCTTGATTTCGTTTTGTTTTTTATCACAGCCAACAATGCTCAGGGCTTAATCCCGACTTTAAACTCGTGGATCATTCCTCATGGTGCTCAGAGGACCATATGGGATGCTGGGGATCAAACCTGGGTTAGCCTTGTTTAAAGCAAGCTCCTTTCCCATTATATTATTTCTCCAGTCCCAATATCACTAATTTCAATGGAAAACACTAGGCTACTTAATAACCATTCATATCAAAGTAATTTTTTCATTAGATTATACCAAAACTTATTATATAGACATCATTCCCTCAATAGTCAAGTCAAACACAATTTTAAAAGAGAATTTCATCTATTCTTTAAAATGTTCTTTTTTATTAATAACTATCTCTGGCCATGCATTGAAAGCATGTAAATAAAATATAAAGCATAATATTAATAATTTATATGATCAATCTTTAATACAAAAGTAGAAAAATGAAACAGAAAAAGAAATAAATGAAATATTCTTTTAAGAACATATATATTTAATGATTGCATGGTATTATTACTAATTTTGGATATTGTGAAAGTTGACATAGCATATACCAGTATCAAACTCAAATATTATTGCATAGTTTAATTTTCCTAACTTTTGAGGTCCTTTGTAGATTGAAGAATATTGAATAAGTAAAGCTCTTTAATTATATTCTCATAATCCTAAGAGTACACTTTAAAACTTTTCATTATTTAACTATTTGATACAATAAAGAATGTAATACTTGGGGCTGGAGTGATAGCACAGCGGGTAGAGCATTTGCCTTGCACGGGGCCGACCAGGGTACTAGTGCCAATATCCCATATGGTCCCCCAAACACTGCCAGGTATGATTCCTGAGTGCAGAGCCAGGAATCTGAGCATCACCGGGTGAGAACCAAAAAGGAAAAAAAAAGAATGTAATACTTCCTTTCTATAATAATCTAACCAAACATTTTATTATGTAATTTATATTATAATTATCAGTTATTGCTGAAAACATAAAGATTAATGCTCACTATCTTCTACCATATATTTAAGTACATTACAATATATAATAAAGCATTGCTCTTTTACAACTTTTTCTTTAAATTCTATTATGGATACTTTTACTATTATCTGCCTTGATTTCTTTTTGGAACTCCAATTTCATTTGCTTTTCTTCTCATAACTGCACAACATGGATATTTTTACCCTAGAGTGAGTCTGCTTTTGATTAAATTATGTTTTAATTTTTGCTACTGAAAAAATGCTTTTGGTTGCATTTTTTAAATGTCTGCCTTAAAGAAAATACAGGTTATTTGGAATTAATTACCTTATATTTTCTTTTCTTTGACATATAGAAATTTATTTAGCATACCATTTAGAAAATTATATCAATTTAAGATTTTAAGGTTTTAAGATTTTAGAAATAAACTTACTCTTTTATTTGTTAAAAATTAAAATATATTGATTTCTCTTTGTATAAGTATCATAAATACATTGAACTTCATCACATAGTTAAAATGTGGTTTACTATAATCCCTCATTTTAGGTTTTACTGCTTACTATTTCAAAAAAATACTGGGCACTTGTAACCAAATTAGCAACATTTATCATTGGATGGCATTATTATACACCATGGATACTAGGCTTGCACCATCTCATCATTATTGGTTTTATTTTCATTCATTGATTTTTTACTTTGATTTATTCCATAGTCTATACAAACTATTTTGAGCAATTTTTACTTCAAAGTTCTAGAATTGAGTAGAATATTTCTAAAGAATTATTACAGTTAGAGTTCTTTCCCACTGCCTCATTTGTGTTCTCAATTCTTGTAGAATTCTCATCATCTTTCTACTCAGAGAACTGTGGGTATGATTACTCCATTGTTTACTGAAATAAGAGGGTACAGAAGAATGATACTAGATGAATATTTTGCCTTTATTATCATATATTTTTCCTATCTGGATTCTTAAAATTTTTACATGAGAGCTCTAAGTCTTCCATTTTTGTAAACCTAACTTTTATTGATACACTTTATTATGGAATTAAAATATTTAATAGATTTGGAAAGGATATTTTGTTTTTCAATTTTCTGTCTTTTTACTGATGTGATTACCTACTACTTCTGTAAAAAATAGAAAAGTAATACAAATAATATAGTTATTCCCTTTTGCTTTGTGTTTTGCAATTTTCAAATATGCTAGTGTAGCACATTTAATTTTAACCAAAATTCAAATTCCTATGCATTGATTCTGACTTGTTTTTAGTGTGTTTTTTCTAATCATAGTTTCTCCTGACTACAAATTACTCCTTTATTTCATACTTTAAATGTCATTACAATTTTATTTGCACTGAACCTACCTCTCTGCTTGTTGAAATTCTGTCTGAACTCTAATGCCTATGCAAATATTGCCTCCTCCAAAATTTCTTCTCTGGTTTTTCTTTAGTCACTGTGATTTACAATAGAGTTAAACCCACAAACCCCGAAATCCACCCTCCACCCCGCCCTAATACACACACACACGAATTTATAAATATGACTTAATCCCAAATTGAGGAAGCTCTCAATTATAAATTCTTTAGCCAATAGTTTTTACACATTCTGTCTTTCCTCTCAGGTTTGTGCTTCGTTCAGAGATGTTCAGTGATGTGGAAGTATCTTAGACCATGAGATGATGCCACATGTGACCCGCCTGCCAACATTTGTTTGTTGGTCTGTAGTTCCGTAGACACAGATCAAGAGCTCTGAGCTCTTGCTCCCAAATTCAACCTTACAATTTCAGTTAGAACTTCGGTAGAAATTTCTTGCTCTTCTTCTAACAATCAGATAGTTCTACTACTCATACATTTCTTTCTTTTCTTTGTGCTTTTCTCAGAAAAAAATTTGTATGTTCTGATTAATATTCAAATTGCTTCTCTGTAGTTCTGATCTCTAGCACAAGAATATAAATTTTCCAGTGCTGGGGATTCTGCCATATTCATCTGTTTGTATTGGTTTATCTTGCTTTCTAATAAAATGACACATATCTAGCAACTTAAAACACACAAATGATCATCAGGGCCCTGCCACAATCCCACAAGAAAAGTGAATCCAATGCAAGCATTCACAGGGCTGACCAGAGCCCTGGTTGGTCTTAAACTTAGAGTCATGTACGATTCTGGGGTCAGTTGTTCAGAGTCAGTTCAAACTATAGCACTAAAGTAACTCTCTGGTCTTGAACAAGAGAATAAAGGTCTGAGATCCTCATTATCCCATTTAAATTATTGTAACAGAAATAGTCATAGTAATATTACTGTTAATATTATTGATAACAATAACAATGTCTCCCTCTGGTAGACAGTCACAGAGCCAGAAGATGGCCGAGCCTTTTCTCCTAGCTTTGCTGACTCTTGACCTGGATTGACCCACATGAACTTGAAGTTTCGGTACTGAACACCTTTCTTTTCACTGCCTCAAACAGTCGTAGCACCCGGGACAGAACTACAAAGAGAAGCCCACACACCACATTTCTAGGTAGTTATAAACTACAAATCAAGCTAAGAACTGTCAGAACTTAATCTAAGTTCTTTCCTCCTACTTTGACCAGTGCACCTGTATTATGGCAAAATAGAAAAGGAGGTTGAACAGTTAGCTTACACTGTCTCTCTTCGAGTGGGGACAACTCTGGAAGCCCCTCCCCTGGCTATAGAGCACCCTAAAGTCTGGGCCAAAGACTCAGTTGTAGCCATAGTCAGTAATCTTCCCCTTTACCCGTTTTTCCCATTCTCTTCCTTACACAAGTGTCTCCTGAATACATTGTTCCTAGGAGCCTGGCATGTAAACAGATTCTTGGGGAATCAGATCCAAGACAATCCCCAACCTATCTTTGGAGATGTGGAATCTTTCTTCTATGAATTTCCCTCTTCAAAGGTTCTTCTCATCTGAACCATTATACCTGGGTCCCTTCTCTGGGGTATGCTGGTCCATGTCCCTGGATTTCAAGCCTGTAACTCTGGTTCAGGAAACAAATACTACAGTTACCTCTTTATTCGAGCCATGCAGTTTATCCTCCTCTGGCAGCGTGTGACATGAGTGTTCCCACTTGGGAGGGCCAGGACTGTGTGTCAATCACTCCTAGTACTTAAAAAACATTTCATTATGTGCAAATAGCCTCCTTGTGTCATTTGTTGGCCAAATTTTGGGAGACTTTATTATCACACATATCACCGGAGCTTATTATTTCTCAACAGATTGGACACATTTCAAGGTTAATAAAAATGTTCTCACAAATTGTTATTTTGAAATTGATTGAAGGAAATGTCCCACTCAAAGCATATATTTGACCTTTCAGGGGAGGAGAGGAAAAAAATAATGCTCCTAGAAGTCTCATACAGTTCTTCTGACAGCTCAAATTGTATAATGAGCCTTGTGTTGCTCTAAGCACCACCAAGACTGGTGTTCCTTTCCAAGTCTCTCCTTCCACATGTACCTTTCACTTTAGGTAACAATGATGATAATCATGGATTAATAAGAAATAGCATTTTTAAGTCAGGCCCAGTTCTATGTACCTTATATGTTATTGTATTTACAACAATCCATGTAGAAAACAGAGGCTTAGAAAATTAAACAGCTTTCCTAAAATCACAGTGTAAGTGGTAGAATCCAGATAAATATCTGGCTATGTCTGTCTCAAATCATCTCAATACACTCATCTTTGGCTATAGTAAAAGGATCCTGCTGACACTAGCAGTGTAGGGCTTGCACACAACTTTTTTCTGGATGAATTTTATGGTGGGGGTACTCTTCCAGTTTTGAAATACAATTGACAAATAAAATAAAATAAAGTTTTATTTTATATATAAAATAATAAAATAAAATAAAAATAAATAAATAAATAAAAACTACACAGTCCTAAGGTATACCATGTGATGATCTGATACATGTATGAATTATGGAACAATTAAAAGCATGCAAATTCACATTTACATATCTTTACATACTTATCTTTGTGTGCATATATGTGAAAACTTAAGAGTCACTCTTTAATATCAGCACTGTTAAAAGTTCACATATTAGTCCTCATGTAGCTCCCCAGAATTCATTAATCTAAAAGCCAAAAGTTTGTACTCTAGCCCACTTCTTCCCATTTCCTGTACTATTATTCTACTCTCTACTTTTACTAGTTTCAATTTTTAGATTCTTCATATACGTGAGGTCATGCACTATTTGTCTTTCTGGGTCTGGACTATTTCTCTTAGTATAATTTCTCCAAGTCATTCGGAATCCTTGGAAGACTGCTTTGCCTATGTTGCAGCCCAGAAGTGCTAAGAAATTACAATCTTGAAGTGCCCTCAACTGATGATTCCTGAGAGCTGGGGTTTGAAGTTTCCAGCTCTCTGGCCCCTTGGGTGGGATAAATCCAAGGCCATGTGTTCCTCCTGTGGCGAGGCTCCAGTCATTCACTGAGAAAGCTGATCTAATAATGCACCTTTTATTGGTCACCTTCTATTCCCTCTGTCACTTCTCTGCTAGTATTTCCCCTGCCCTCAGTGGAGTCCTGGGCACCTGCCAATTCACATGAATACACTTAAACATTTGTCTCTTGTGGAGTCATTTCTGGGGTAATCCATACTGAGACAGGCTCTCCCTAAAACTTCTTCTGGGATTGGGATATTCCAATTTTGAGGAAGCCCAAAATAAAACCAAGAGTTTTATTTTGAGATGAGAAGCATATGGAAACTCATCCAGTCCGATGGGGTCGGAATAAGTTTTCTATATAAAGGGACAGGCATGTACAAAGCATTAGCAGAAAGAATAACAACTACTTTAACACCTGGGACCAAAAAAAAAAATACAGAAGAGATCGGATCAAAGGAGAAAGTGGGAATCACAGAAAAATATGGTCAGGGTTGGCCTAAAACAAACTTAAGTCATATAGATGATTCTCAGACCTTGATCTGAGATCTTAAGGTCATAGGACCCTCAAGCACATGAATGGCGGTTGAGTGGCATGATGTCATGTGTATACACAAAGCACTGGGGCTCCAAGTTGTCATCAAAGGGCCCCTATCCCTCAGTTCCTCTGAATAATCTAGTTCCCCTGCACACTAACACCCATTCACTTAGAATTTTAGGCAGCCCGTCCAAAGCATCACACTTTTTTTTTCTTTTTGGGTCACACTCAGAGATGCAAAGGGGTTACTCCTGGCTCATGTACTCAGGAATTACTCCTGGCAGTGCTCGGGGTGACCATATGGGATGCTGGGAATTAAACCCAGGTCGGCCGCATGCAAGGCAAATGCCCTACCCATGGTGCTATCGCTCCAATCCCCCAAAGCCTCACTCTAAACCAGGACTCATAAATAGTCAGCGACCCTAAATTAGCAGGGAATGGGGAGAAATAACCAATAAAAATACATAATAAAATAACTCCTGAACAAACAGAGCTGCAACATTTGGCTCCTACCAGGTTCTTACATAGACGATGAAGGATTTTTGAAGTAATATTAATTGATTTTGCTGGCTCCCTATCAATTTTTAAACACCCCATACTTTCTACTTTGTACTTTATCTTGAAGAGTTGATAGCCTGAAGTGTTCCATGGGAAATCCTGGGGAAAGCCCCCTCCCTACCCCATAGGGTTACATAGACAAGAAAGAAGAGGTTATCCAGAGTTTTCCACGTGTTTATATTTCTTCCTAAAAGTCTTATTTTTTTCCTTTTTTAATTGAATCATCATGAGATATAGTTACAAAGCTTTCATGTTTGAGTTTTGGTCATACAATAATCAAATACCTATCCCTTCACCAGTGCACATTTTCCACCACCAAAATCTCCAGTATCCCCACGCCCCCCCCACACACACACATCCCAACCCTTCCCTGCTTGTTATGAATAGCATATGATGTCGTGTGACCACAAGAGTGGTCCCATGCTCCTGGAATTCTAAAATTTTAATAATTAGGGTCTGGAGAGATATCTGCAGTGAGCTGCTCGTTTCTGAGATTCTTTTGTGTGTCTCTAGATCATGGCCGTTTGGAGCTTAAATAGTAGCCAGATGCAGTTCGTGGGCATCACCTCAGGGTCCCATTGGGGTGGGTGGGGGCGACAAGAGGGACCAGTTCCTCTCCTGTCCCGTGAGGCCTGGCTTTTGCCATTACTGCTCCCGCATACCTGGGCTTTTCATTGAGTTCTGGAACATGGCGGCTGCTGGGAATTCTAGGAGACAGACAGAGCGACAGCACCTGCTTCCGTCTGAAGTAACCTGGCAAAAGTGGCCTGTTGCAAAGTCTGGAGGCATCAACTCTGCAGCGAACTGCTCAGTTCCGAGATTCTTTTGTGTGTCTCAGCCTTTTTTTTAAAGGCATGTCAGCTCTTCTGAACTTCGCATCCACTTTGAGGGCTGACCCTGCACTGCCAAGGGCTGAACCAATAGTCCATACTTCTCTAAAAGAAACCACTTCATATTTGGAGCTAGAAGATAGAATCAACTCACAGAGAACCAGGGAAGCTCTTGAAAAATCATGGCATAGAGACTGTGTTGGCAGGTGACATTTGAGGAGATGTTCGAGGGGCAACCTCTTGCTCCCCCTAGGTGGATTCAGTCTGTCATAGTAGACAGGCTTTCTAGGTGAAGATTTCCAGATAAATGATGGCACTTCTCTGGGACTAATATCATTCACTGCCACATATATTCTTTCTAAACATTCCAGATACATCCTATTCAATCCTGCTACTTTCTAATATATGTTTGCTGAACACATGTGTGTTTGTGCGTGTGTATTAATTAGGTGTTGAGGGTTAATCTGAGAAATAGCACACTGCACATACAAAATATATCAGTACTAGTCTATTTTTGAATCAGAAAAAAAAGTTAGTCTCTAATCTCCACCAGAAAGATCACTTGCATTCTGAAGTTCAGTAGACCTTTCCAAGTTTTTCCTTCTATTTCTTCCACTATTCTTACAATGATGGTGAACTGAATATCTTCCTAATTAAATGT
Source organism: Sorex fumeus (assembly GCF_029834395.1). Classification (NCBI taxonomy): domain Eukaryota; kingdom Metazoa; phylum Chordata; class Mammalia; order Eulipotyphla; family Soricidae; genus Sorex; species Sorex fumeus. The sequence goes on from NW_026606179.1 coordinate 35,051,908, forward strand.
TTCAATTAGGAGCATATGGTGCTGCCAGTAGGTCAACCTGTACCTGCGGGATGAGTGCATCATCTGCCTTCAGGTTTCCTGATACACCCTAATTGCTGCTGTGCCTTTGCCTGGACCCCAACAACTTGGAGCAAAGTTTACCAAGAAATTAAATGATCAAAAGTTAGGTATGTGGGAGCCATGCCCACAAATCACCTCTGGCTCAGCTATACAAGCTCATTTATTGGCCTTATCTCAGAGACTCATAAATAAATCTCAAATGGGATCAAAAGCAGCAGTTAATCTCGGACCCACCCATTACTGAACAGACCCAAGTAAATTGGAGGGCAGGGGGGTGGGCAGGTTAGCCTGGTGCCTGCCCAAGCAGAGCTCACAGCAGCCTCTTGCTTCCACAATCCAAAATCACCACCATACTCCTTGCCTTACTCCACCATCTCAGGATAGACCTCACCAAGATATAATCTGCTGAAAATTCAGGTATGCAGGGTTTGTGACTGAAATCTCCAGGCTTTCTTGGAGTTGGGATGGGTTTCCTTCCCCCACTTCCCTGAACTTCCAGAAGCCTCAGCAGTCATATCCACATCCCAAAGCTTGGTTTTTCACCCAATTGAAAAACTACTTCAGCCTTACTGTCCCAATAAAAATACTGAAATATCCTGAACAAACACTATGACTTCTTAGCACCTGTATTGCAAACTACAATGTAGACAAGGAAAAGGTGAGAGAGAGAGAGAGAGAGAGAGAGAGAGAGAGAGAGAGAGAAAGAGAGCAAAAAGGAAAGTGCCTCCCATAGGGGGAGTCTGGGAGTGTGGTGGGGTGGGGTGTTGGAGGATGGTGGTAGGGACATGGGACAACTGTGTTGGGAAATGTACACTGGTATAGGGATGGGTGCTATATCATTATATGATTGAAATCCAATTATGAGCAGTTTTGTAATGATCTATCTCACGAATATTCATTTAAAAAAATTTTTTTAAATAATAATAAAAAAGTATTGTGGAGTTTATGCCCATTTCAGTTAGCTTAATCAATGGCTGAATAAATAGCACTACTCCTACATTTAAAAAAAATGTTTCAGTTAGATTTATCTCAGTTACAACTAACAGAAAATCTAGTTCAAGTCTCTTTGAGCAAAAAGAAAAGATTAGACAAATCCAACTAAAGATATCAGAGGGTAATGGGAAGTTTTATCTTATTTTTAATAGAATTTTTTAAAAAATTTGATTTTATTTTTCATATCCTATTAATCATCAGGCGTGACCAATATTAATGTTTATTTTTAATATAATTTCAGTATTTTTTAAAGTTAATTATTTTATATTTAAGGACAAATTACTAATATGTATCACCTATTAATAGTGGCTTTAAGTCATTTTTGACCTGGAATAGCAAATATACTTCATTGCAACTAAGCTGTTCCTTTCTATTCTATTTTAAGAAACTATTTTAAGATTGATGGTGATACATCAAACATATTTATTTTTGACTCTCTATTGGTTCATGACCCTCAATTTAGAAAACACTGTTTTAGAATATTCTGCTCAAACTTTCTACTTTCTTATTGACAAAGCAACAAAGAGAAGGGAAATGAGTCATGAAAACTCATTTGTCTTAGTTTAACTGATACTTGACTGTATTGGATTCATCCAACAGGTTTTTTTGTTATTTTTCAGCTTGGCTGGGGTCACACCCAGCAGTGTCCTGTGCTCAGGGTTTACTCCTGGAGTTGCTTAGGTGGCCATCTGGATCCCAGGGATCAAACATGGGTCAGCCTTATGCAAGGCAAGCACCCTGTTCATGTACTATCTTTCCTGCCTTCAGGTGTCGGTAGGAGAAAGTGCTGCTATCAGCTCTGAATCCCACGTCCCTACTGCTTTAGTGTTGGTGGCCTAGGGCTCTTCAGGATTCTTAGAAAAAAAGCTTCATACCTCATTGACTGTCCCCAGAAGAATCACATTTGTGCATTGACCTTGATGATGTGCTGCTTCCATGACTCAGGTATGTCGCTTTCTTCAGGTACTTGGACTGAGAGTGAGGGAGAAAAATTAAGACATACTTGCAAGAAAAGATTAAAAATAACACAACTGAGAAAGACCGGATATTTCTATAAGGTAGGCATATAACAGATTAAACTGGAAATTAGATTTATCATTAGTAAAAAGAGTTATTTCCCCCAAATATAGGCCTCTCCTGACTCACCATTCCTAACTTTGGTATAAGCTTTCAGTTTTATTTTTGTGGTAGAAGACAGCATAAGATCAAATAGCTTTGGGAGAGAGAGGAATCAATTCAGTCTAAAGTGTAAATGGCTGATACAAAAAAAAATTTTTGCTGTGAAAGAAAAAAATGTATGATAGGCAGATTTATGCAATGCAGTGAAAAAATTATTTATATATAATATATATGAAGGGGACAAAGAAAATGCATTTGCTTCCATCAAAATTTAGATTAGTTTTCCTTGTTCTAGTGTACCTATCATACTTTAAGCCCAACTCAGGCAATGGAAACTCTTCTTTTTATTAGAAGGAGGGAATGGAAAATGCATCACTGTTCTCTGAAGAGTTACAATTTTCTTAGAAAACAAATTATGGGGTACCTAATGTCAAGACCCGATATTTGGTCATAGTGTTCTTCCAAACTGTGCATGGTATATAGTGCATGGTATAAAGTCATATACAATGACCCAATAGAGGTAGCTTAACATAGATGCCAGTGAAGCTAAATTAACTTTGGGGAAGTGCTCAGAATTGTGTCAGCAGAGTACTAATTCTTAATAGGCATTCAATAATTAAATTTCACTGAATTTAACGAGTGTGATAACTGTAAGTTCAAAATTACTTTTTACAAAAGTTTCAAGAGCTTTAAAGTTCTTGTTAAGTTCAAATCTGCAGTCTTCCTCCTAGGGTGGCAGAAAATAAGGCACTTCCCAAACATATTTGATGATGGTTATAGGTAAAATAAGATACACATTAGGAAAAACTGACCTGGTACAAAACTAGTAGTAGGTCTCTTTATTCTTTCATACTCAGTTAGATTCATTCAAGGAATCATTACAGAGGGGAAATGGAACTCAATTAATTTTAAAAATTGGACAGAAGATTTGAATAAACATACTCGACCACAAAAGACATCCAACTTATAAAAAATGTTCCACTTCATTTGTTACTAGGGAAATGCAAATCAAAACTATAATGTAGTATCACCTTCCATTGAAGGGAATAACCAATATAAAAATGCTGAGAATAGTGTATGTTGAAGAGGATGTGGCAAAAAAAGAAATCCTGTTCACTACTGGTGGAAATATAAATGGTGCAGCCTCCAAGGAAGACTATATGAAGCTATCTTTAAAAATAACAATATGACCTATCAATGCCACAATCCTAGGTGTTTATCTGAAGAATGAGCAAACACTAATTTGAAAAGGTTTCCATGCTCCTGTATTCACCGTAGTATTAGTCACAATAGAACAAACAAGCAAACAAACTAAATGCTAATTCATGATGAATGAATAAAGAAGTTGTGGTCTATATATGTGACAAAATGCTACTCAGCTACTGAAATATAAAAGCTTGACTTTTGTGATAATGTTGTTGGGATTTGGGTGAATATGCTAAGCAAAAATAAATCAGGAAGTGAAAGACAATTATCAGATAGTTTAACTCATATGTGAAATCTTAATGACCAAAGTAAATGAACCAACAAATACAACAAAAATATGGACTTTAAAAAGACATGACAGTTACTCAGTGTATGTTGTGTGTGTGTGTGTTGTGTGTGTTGAAGGCATGGGTGGGGAGAGAGAAAACAGGAAGAGGTCCAGCTGATCATAGAAATGGTTCTAAAACATTGATGGGAGCAGAGGGACAGTATAGAAGGTAAGACTCTTTTCTTGTGTACAGCTGTGGCAGCTGCGATCCTGGTTTGAACCTCTAGCATAAAATATGGTTCCTTGAGCTCTGCCAGTGATCACTCCTGAGCAAAGAGACAGGGATATCCTGAGCATTTCTCAGAAAGTGGAGGTGTGCCCCCTCCTTCTCCCCATAAAAATGGATAGGACATTGATAATAGGTTTGGTGAGACATATACTTACAAGATTGTGAAGCTGTACTCTATTGTACATATGCTACTATAAACCAATGTCTAAACAGTAAAATTGGACTTACAAAAGAGAAATCAGGCTAGAAATGTGGCTCAATGTACAGCATTTGCCTTATATATGTGAGATCCTGGGATTAATACCAGCACCACACACAAAAAAAAAAACCCAGTATCACAAAATTGGCTTATTGAACATCTACCCTGTGTTAGTCACTCTACCAGCTGCTGAAGATAAGCCAATTATTTTTTTAAATATATAGACACAGTTGGTTTCCATGTGTCCAGTACTTACAATGTAATCATGGGAGAGGTATTTAACACATTATTACATAATTAAATAAAATATATAATGTGTTAGCTGATGTTCATATACACTTATTTAAATATGCATTGCTTTGTACTGACTCATGTAGATATACTAAGTATCTTCGTGTTTAGGGAGGACCTCTTAGAGGAGAGAATAGATTAAGTGTGCCTTATAATAGAAAGCAAAGTCCCAAAGAGATGTGATTTTGATGCCAGAAGGCTTAAGAGTGATAGAAAAGAAAAAGACTAGGACTCCAGAGCTAACTAATTGTGGGAGATTTTGGGGGAGAACTTTATACCCTTCTAGAGTGAAAAACATTGAGAACAACAGTGGTCCATCTCCTCACGCATGGCAACCTCCCAAGTCAAAGTCAATGTGTCTGGTAAGCCCTGTGCAGAGCTGAGTGGATCTGAAGCTCATTGGTCTTAGCCAAGCAACAGTCTAGCTTCTGAGGTATATTTACTAGCAATTCAGATTATACTTGAAGAGACCATCTGGGACGGATGCCAAACCCACTGTAGCCACTCTGGTCCTGAAAATGGCACTTAGAGGGACTGTGGAAAATATAAACAGGATCAATCATTCAAGAGAAAAGAGCAATCATAACTGTAAAATTCTCATTCAGCTTGACTCAATTGATAATAACAAAGGGAGTCGCCTTTACCAGCACTACCGCCAACCAATTATAAAAATGAAATTTAATAAAGACATTATCGGTAGGTAGGTAAGATTAAATGTCTGTGCAATTCTTGCACACATTAGAATCATAAGTACATAATTCAGTAAATCATCATGGATTGAACACAGCTGTTAACTAGTATCCAGGTTAAAGATTTTGTAAAAGATTACTAACATCATAATAGCAACCCTGCCTTAGACTTCTTTGTAGTCATTCCCTCACAGGCAATGATCTTTACTGGAATCGTGTAGATTACTTTAGTCTGCTTTGTATTCTATAGAAGCAGATGATACAATAGGTACTTCCATGTGGTGCTTTCTGAAGTTCATTCAAATGTATTACTCATTCTCAATGCACAGTATTCCTCTGTGAGATATATTGCACTTTATTTATCTAAAGCTACTACTGATGGGCATTTGGATGATTTCCATTTTATGACTTTTACAATTTGTACTCCTATAAACACATTAGCACACAGTTTTGGTGATTAGATTTATTAATTTCCCTTGAAAATATGCCCAGAAGTAGAATTGCTATGCTGTGCAATGTAAATTCAGCCATAGCAGATATTGCCAGTTTTCCAAAGTGGTTATATCAATTTGTAATGTTTTTAAAGTTCCGAGTGCTTTTCCATGTCTTTACAAACACTGAGTGTTATTTGTCTTTTCCATTTTTGCCATTCTGACTGGCAATGTAACAGCACTGTATTTTTTAGTTTAATATTATTATTTGAATGGCTAATGAAATGCATCTTGTCCCGTGCATTTATTAGTCATCTGGACACCCATTTTATGAATTATCTTTTCAATTATTTTGAAAAATAATTGAAAATATAATTATTAATTATAATTTAATATTAATTATTCAATGGCTAAGTTTTCATATAGATTGTTTTGTCTTCACATAGATTTTTAGGAGCTGTATGATTGCTAGTGACTCTTTCATGGGCACAAAAATATTTTGAGATTACCATTTAACTCTGAATCTTATGATAGAGATATTAATTTATTGTTTTTCTTTGTAAATAGAAAATTTTACACCCTATTTAGAGCATATTTGTCAGCTCAAAAGTCAGATTTTTCTCATATTTTTATGTACAAGCATTTTTAGATTTCCATTACATTTGGTCCACAATTTACATGGAATTAATTTTTCATATGGTAAAGGTCAAGACAAAATATATTTTCCATACAAACAACTAATTTACATCTGAAAAGTTTTCATACTTGTCAATAAAGTAAGTAATACCATAAGATTTTTAAAAGGAGTCACTATGGGTAGAAAGAAAACATGGACAATCTTAAATATGCCATTAGGCTGAAGGAGAAAAGTCTTCACTATGTGATCATAGTAGAAGGTTCGGTAAAAAGATCCACTAAAATGACTCTAAGTCTAACTTTTCACTCTTACCCACCATCTTCTACACAAGATTCAAGAGTAAATGACTAGTGTGGCTGTTCAACCACATGCTCTGTGGTACAGTCATTCTATGCTATTCTTAGAGGAGATGCTTTCTTTGTCTCTTACTCGGGCCCTCCTCCCCCACGCCCACACAAACGCTATTCCTTCAAAACTTTTCTTCAGTGCTCTCTTGTTTACAAAGATGTCCCTGATTGATTTTCTCACCTTAATTAGTTTCTCATCACATATTTTGCCTACTTCTAGAATAGCAATGACCTCACCCTATTTTTATTAATGATTTGCCTCACTTCCATTAAGCCATGGACTTTTTTGAAAGCATATATTGTAATTTATCTTGGTATCTGTACCACTCAGCACAGTGATTTAGCCATATAAAAATAAGTTTGTTCTGATTTGATTCTCTTGGTAGCTTGCCGGGCTCTCTGAGAGGGGCGGAGGAATCAAACTCGGTCGGCCATGTTGGCTGCATGCAAGGCAAACGCCCTACCACTGTGCTATCGCCCGCACAGCAGAGCCTGGCAAGCTCCCCGTGGCGTATTTGATATGCCAAACACAGTAACAACAAAGTCTCCAATGGAGACGTTACTGGGCCTGCTCGAGCAAATCGATGATCAATGGGAGGGCCTTTACCTTTACCTTTTACCTGATTTGATTAATGTGAAATAAATCGACTAATAGAAATCTCATGAAAAGGGGACATTTGAAGAATGTAAATGGGGCAGTGCCATGTCATATGGATTAGGAAAAAATAATGAACATAAGATCTATGATAACATCATTCTTGTGGAAGAAACTAGGATGCTCAGGATAGAAGTAGCTAAGTTAAAGGAATAGGAGGAAGAAAAGGAAAGAGATTTTTGTTTGTTTTCAGGATGGAAAAACTAATATTGGGTTTATTTACCCATCATAAATTGCTATAAAACTAAATAAAATATGCAAGACAACTAATTTTAAATATTGTGGTCGATATGCAACACAAAAAGGCAAAAAAGAAAAGAGAGATGAGAAGAGAGCCCAATGCTTATTGTCTTCTTGGTGTGGGGACAATTTCCTGACTGTAGCACAGGAAGCTTATGCCAAAATTCCACTTAGCTGAAGTGACAGACTAGATTTTGAGACCAGTGAAGCAACTGAAATATGCAAGGCAGTGCTTTATGGGAGAAATTGTTTTACAAGGTCAGGGATTCCAGAAGCATGTATGGAGAAGCCTTAAGTATGCTTGGTAGAAGCTTAACTATGCTAAATAAGGAAAGATTCCACAGGCATTATGGAAAATAATAGCTATGACATCGACACATATTAGAAGTGTAATGGACATACTTAGGATTACACAGTAAGTAAACTATTAGAACAAAACTCAACACCTTACAAAGGATGGCAACATAATTCATATCCCATAAAACATTGCTTCTGTTATAGCAAAGCATATAATAAAAATGTATTCAGCTTGTGAAAAAATAGGAAAATATGGCATGTAATCAAGAAAAATCCACCAATAGAAATAGGCATTAAGATGACTCAATGTTGGAATAGCAGTAAAGAACTTAGCAGCTACTAAAATTATATTCAAAGACAAAAGAAACCATAGTCTTACTGAGAAGACAAGGAGATAGAAACTATAAAAAGAACTAAATGGAAATAACTAAAATGGAAAATTTAGTGAATGAGCTGAACAACAGAGATAGTAGGCGAGGGATGATTTACTACTTTTAAAACAACAATAGCAATGATTCAATAAAAAATACACTTTAAAAACTGAAAAAAAAAGGATCAGGCCCTCCAGAATTTATAAAACAACATAAAATTTTATGATCTGACACATGTGTGATAATAGGATCAGAAAGAAGAGAGTCTAAATTATCCATAAAAGTTTAAGAAATAGCAGCATAAATATTTCCAATTTTAAATACAATAAGAGATCAACAAATCCTATAGAGGATAAATACAAAGTATAACTCAATCACATTACATCTAAAATCCTAGAAATAAAGCACACACACACACACACACACACACACACACCAATAAAACTAGAAAAAATAGAGAGAATAATAATATAATGTCAGTTTCTTATGAAAAATAAAGTCAGAAAGCAATTGAATAATATTTTTGAGTGCTGAAAGAAAAATTATGTCAAACAAGAAATTTATTTAGCAAAGTCTATTTTTTAAAATTAGAGTGAAATAAGACACATAAGCAAAAACTGAGACAGCTTGCCAACAACAGACCTGTACTGTGATAAATACTAAAGGAAATTATTCAGACTGAATGAACATTCACACAGAAATTCAAACCTATAAGAAGGAATGAAGACTACCAGAAATAGTGATTTTGAAAGCAATTATGGTTACTAAGATTTTTTTTTGCCTCTTCATTTGTTTTGTAGAAACTAAGACTGAAGAGGAAAGAATAGAGACAAAAATTAAGCAAAAAAAAAAAAAAACACCTGGAATCAAATTATGGTCCTTCTAACTATGAACTTTCTGGTGGTGGATAAGTTACTTGACTTCTCTGAGCCATTTTGTTCATTCCTTGATTGGTTAATTACAGTCACCTCTAATATTTTTGAAACAAGTCATTCTTACTGGCATAAGGTGATGTCTCATTGTGATTTTGATTTGCATTTACCCAATAATAAGTGAGCATGAAGATTTTTTTCAGGTACCTATAAGGCATATTTTCTTTGGAAAATGTCTATTCGATAATTTGCCAGTAAAAAATTATATTGCTTGCTTTCTTTGCTGTTAAGTTGTGTGAGTTTTTCCCCGTGTTGATGCAGTGCAAAAAAAAATTCACTCAGTATTGGTAGGAATATTTTCTGGTCTACCCCTACTGGACGCAATTTGAACACATCTAAAAAAATTAAGAATGGAGAGCCCACCTAACCTAGATATCCCACTTCTAAGCACCTATCATCAAAACACAAAAATATTAGTTAGAAATACATATGTGTACCTATGTTCGTTGCATCTCTTAGTGCAATAGCTACTATGTTAAACTGGATAATCTAGAAGAAAAGAACAGATTCATGAAAACACGTAATCTCCTAACACTGAATAAGGAAGAAGTAGAACAGACCAATTACAACAAAGAAACTGAAACAGTAATTTAGAATCTCCCCAGGAATAAAAGTCCTGGCCTAGAAGGGTTTATGAGTGAGTTTTATCAAACCTTCAGAGTAGACTTACTGCCATTGATCCTTAGCTTTTCCAAAATATCAAAGAAACAGGAATCCTTCCTCACACCTACTATGAAGCTAACATTACACTGACACCCAAAGTTGACTGATACCTTTATCAAATTAATAACAGCTATCTATAAAAAATCCTATAGCCAATATTATTCTTAATGGTGAAAAAATTGAAAGCATTCCTGCTGAGACCAGGTACAAGAAAAGAATGTCTACTGTCCCATGTTTATTCAACATTGTATCAGAAGTTTTAGCAAGAGCAATCAGGCAAGAAAAATAAATCAAAGGAATACAAAGTGGGAAAAAGGAAGTCAGATTATCACTATTTGCAGATGACATGATTGAATCTTTTTTTTTAAATTTTTTTTTATTAGTGAAACACCATGAGGTACAGTTGTAGATTTACAATTTTTTGTGCTTGGGTTTGATTATACAATGATCAGATACCCATCCCTCCACCAGTGCCCATTTTCCACCACCATGGATAATATCCCCCCTACCCCCATCCCCCATCCATCCCTGCCTCTGTGGCAGGGCAATCCCCTGTGTTCTCTCTCTCCTTTTGGGTGTTGTGGTCTGCAAAAGAGGCATTGAGTGGCAAACATGTTCAGTTCATAGTCCATTTTCGACATGCATCTCCCCTCCCGGGAGGATCCTTCAAACACCCTTTATTTGGTGTTCCCTTCTCTAGACATGATTGAATCTTTAACACACTGAAGACCCTAAACAGTCCCTTTAAAAACTCCAAGAAACAATAAACCAATAAAGCAAAGTGGCTGGCTATAAAGTCAGTACATAAAAATCAGTTGCATTTCTATGTATAAATAATGAATCAAAAAAGGGAGAGACTGAAGAGTCTACATCATTTAAAAAAGTGTCCAAAAACATCCAGTATTGAGGAATCAACAAAAGAGGTGAGAGGCTTTTACAATAAAAACTCCAAAACATTCAGGAAAAAATTGAGAAGATCTTAGGAAGAAGTGGTAAAACATTAGAGGCTCATGGATTGGAAGAATCAACATTGTCAAAATGACTGTCTTATTTAATTACTATGTAGATTCAATGCAATCCCTATACAAATTCAAACAACAATCTTCAAGAATTTAGAACAGTCAATTATAAAATGTATGAGGAACTGTAAAAGACCCCGTGTAACCAAAACCATACTGAAAATCAAAAAACTGAGAGGCACCTCACTACCTAACTTGAGTCTATATTATAAAGTCATAGTGACATCATGGTACTGGAATAAAGAAAGACTCTGACCAATGGGTCAGAATAAAATATCCAAGGATAAACATTCATATATATGAGTAGTTGATTTTTGACAAAAGAACTGAAACTATGAACGAATAATGACAACAATTTTAACAAACAGTGTTGGGAGAATTGGATAACTACAATGCAAGAAATTAAAGCTGGATTCATATATCACACCTTACACAAAAGTCAATTCTAAGTGGATCAAAAACCTTGAGATCAGACCTGAATCTATAAAATACATTTAAGAAAATATATGCAGAATGTTCCAGGACCTAGATCTCAAAAGAGTCCTCAACAATATGGTGCCTCTGGCAAAGCCTACAGAATCAAAATTAAGCAAATGGGACCATCTCAAGCATAAGAGTTTCTGTATGCCAAAAGAAACTAGAACTAAAACTAAACAACAGCTGAGTAGGAGAAAATATTCACACTCAATACATCAGACAAAGGGTTGATATCCAGGATCTAAAAAGTACTCACAAAGATCAACAAACAAAGATTTGTAAAGCCCCATCAGAAAAAGGGGAGAGGATATGAACCAACACTTCTCTGGGGAAGATAAATGCATAGCCAACAAGCACATAAAAATGCTCCTTATCACTTATTATTAGTGAAATCCAAATCAAAATGACAATGAGATATCATCTTACACCAATCATAATGGTACATATAAAAATACTGGAAACAATCTCTATTGGCAGGGAAGTGGTAAAAAGGTAACCCTCATCTATTGCTGGTGGGAATGTTATCTGGTCCAATCCCTATGAAAAAGTATGGAGAGTACTCAGTAAACAAGGCACTGAGCTCCCATGTGACCCAAATTTCAATTTGGGGTATCATTCCCCAGAATAGAAAACCATTAGTTTAAAAGAACATATTCAGACCATTATTCATTGCAACATTGCAGCATTCAGTACAATAGCTAAGATAGGAATCAACCTAGATATCCAATAACAGATAAGTGGATCATGAAAATGTATAAATATACAGCTATAAGGAATGATGATATCAAGCAATTTGTAGCAATGTGAATGAAACTGGAAGACATCATGTTAAATGAATTAAGTCAGAAGAACAAAGACAAATACAAAATGTTATTACTCATATGTGGTTTCATAACAACTGGTTAAGGGAAAGCAGGATTTTAAAGAGGAGATGCTCAGATCAACCATGGCCCCAGGCTATAGGGAGGATCAGGAAAGAAAGATTGGAGGGGACAAGGAGAAGCGACAGATGAGAAGCAATGGGGGCCAGGTCAGGGGAGTCAGGTACAAAGGTGGTATTAAGAAAGGATACAGCCCTCCACTACCTCCACCATCCAGCCACCACCACGTCCCAGGACGCTTTCCGGACGCTCCGGCCGAGACTCACGCACAACTGAAACCCCACAGAACAAGATAAGTGGAACTCTGAGACCTTGGTCTCGAGGCTCAACGGACCCAGGGGCAAAGATTCTCTGCTTGCTCCCACCAACCACAGGTGAAGAAGGGATTAAAATCAGGAACCCCACCATACCCTGCCCTGTCTGCTTCCACCAACCGCTGAGACCCAGGGATTGGATTGTGCACAGAAGACCCATCCTACCCCTACCAGTACCAGATAAATACCTCACCGGCACACCTCCACTACCTCCACTACCTCCACTACCCAGCTGCCACCATGCTCCAGGACAGTTAATATCCGTCTTCCAGAATTGAAGTACCTTATTTGATAGGGTTCAAATATGGTTTGAACCATGGGAACACCTACAAGGGCAATTAGAGGCCACCCCTAAAGCATCTATCCCTCTCAGAAAGCCTGGCAAGCTACCGAGAGTATTCTGCCCTCACGGCAGAGCCTCGCAAGCTATCCGTTGTGTATTCAATGTGCCAAAACCAGTAATTACAAAGGGTCTCATTCCCTGACCATGGAGGCGGCACCAATATGGCAGCGTTGAGAAGGATGAGAAAGGGGAGGCTGATAAAAATCTCAAGACCAAACTAAGCTGCCAAAACAAAGAAAGACAAAAATGATCCTCTGTACATTCTCGATTTGCTCGAGCGGGCCCAGTAACATCTGCATTGGAAACTTTTGTTGTTACTGTGTCTGGCATATCGAATACATCACGGGGAGCTTGCCAGGCTCTGCCATGCGGGCGAGATACTCTTGGTAGCTTGCCGGGCTCTCCAAGAGGGGTGGAGGAATCGAACTTGAATTGGCAATGCTGGCTGCGTGCAAGGCAAACACCCTACCACTATGCTATCGCTCCAGCCTGTACATTCAATGCACGTACGCTAGCATCAGATGCATCCATCGAAGACTTGATGGTACAAGCACGAAAGATCAAGTACGACATCATTGGTCTGACTGAGACAAGAAGGCACCAAGATCGGATTACAGCTGAATCTTACGAGGACAATGTTTATGAGAAACAGCCTTGTTCCTGATGCTCCATTCACTCTCAAAGGAACGACGATCTCCGAATGCAACAGTTATGTGTACCTAGGTCGAGAAGTCAACATGATGAATGACCTGGCACCCGAGCTGTGCAGGAGGAAAAGAGCGGCTTGGAATGCCTTCAAGAGCGTTGAAGAAATAGCTAAGAGGATGAAGAACCTCCGGCTCTGGGCACATCTCTTTGATTCCACTGTTCTTCCTGCATTAACATATGCCTCAGAGACCTGGGCCCTACAAAAACAGGATGAGAACGCTATTTGGGTGTCCCAAAGAGGAATTGAAATAGCTATGCTTGGAATATCACGTTTCTCTAAAATGAGAGAAAGAATCCAGAGTTCCGACCTCCATCGACTATCAAGAATCAGGGATGCTGTCTCGTTTGCCAAGGCATCAAAAATCAGATGAACTGGATACATAATGAGATTTAGAGACGACCGCTGGACTAGAGCTGTTACAGACTGGATTCCATGGGAATGTCAAAAGACCACGTGGTCGCCCACCTACCAGATGGTCAGACTTCTTCATCAAGATCATGAACGATCGGTTTGAGGCTCTTTGTGTTCCTAGAACGAATAGACGCCATTGGGCTGCACTAGCACGCGATAGGGACAAATGGAGACGTTACTGGTGCCCACTAGAGCAAATCGATGATTAACGGGAAGTCAAGTGATCAAGTGATCAAGTAACAGCCAAATATCCAAACCAGCGTCAATAAGAATGAAATCAAGAGACACAAACTTTGACAAACAAACAGAAAAACAGTATCCACACACAAGAGATGAAAGAAAGAAAGAGAGAAAGAAAGAGAGAGAAAGAAAGAAAGAAAGAAAGAAAGAAAGAAAGAAAGAAAGAAAGAAAGAAAGAGAGAGAAAGAAGAGAGAAAGGAAGTAAGGGAGAAAGAAGGAAAGAAAGAAAGAAAGAAAGAAAGAAAGGAAGGAAGGAAGGAAGGAAGGAAGGAAGGAAGGAAGGAAGGAAGGAAGGGGAGGAAAGAAGGAAGGAGGAAGGAGGAAGGAAGAAAGAAAGAAAGAAAGAAAGAAAGAAAGAAAGAAAGGAAGGAAGGAAGGAAGGAAGGAAGGAAGGAAGGAAGGAAGGAAGGGGAGGAAAGAAGGAAGGAGGAAGGAGGAAGGAAGAAAGAAAGAAAGAAAGAAAGAAAGAAAGAAAGAAAGAAAGAGGAGAGAGGGGGGAGGGAGGGAAGGAGGGAGGGAGGGAGGAGGAAGGAAGGAAGGAAGGAAGGAAGGAAGGAAGGAAGGAAGGAAGGAAGGAATTCATTGCAGCTTTTAGTATAATATCTAAGTTATGGAAGCATCCCAAATGTTCAACAACACTCAATAGAGAAAGAAGCTGTGGTATATATACACAGTGAAATACTGTGCAGTCACAAGAAAATATAACATTCAGATAATGAAAACTTGCAAGGAACTCCTTCCCTCCTTCCTTCCTTCCTTCCTTCCTTCCTTCCTTCCTTCCTTCCTTCCTTCCTTCCATCATTCCTTCCTTGTTGAGTGAAATAAACTAGAGGCAGAAGGACAGATACAAGATTATCTGTGGTATTTTAAAAAAGGGTATGGGCAATAGGAATTAAAATAAACCTTGGTACTGGATTACAGATTAGAACATACCAGTTTGGGGCAAAAGACTAAGTGCAGGGGTTGGGGGAGAACAGGGGGAGTGTGAAGCAGACTGGAAGTGATACAAATGCATTAAGTGGGTCTCAGGTATATTGATGGTGGTAGAATGATTTAATGGTATGCACCCAAACCATACTTTTCCATCAATATATGGTGGGGGGAGGCACACAAGTGTGTGTGTAAGGAAGATCAGAACAGAGGAGATACAAGGACAGTGATGCAGGGCCATGGGCACTTTGGTTGTAGTGGTGTGCAGTAACCTTTTACACTATTACTATAAACTTAACTAAACAGCATATAAAACAAAAAGTTACGTGAGTTCTTTATAGATTGTGAGACCTGAGATGTATACAAATATATTCTCCCAATTTCTTGATTGGCTTCTTTCTCTGGTTGTTTCTATTGCTGTCTAGAAGCATTTTAATTTTTATGTGGTCAGATTTGTTTATTCTTGCATTTGTTTTCCTTATCAATGGGGCAGAGTTTCCAAATACATTAAAAGGAGAAGTCCTCCCCAAACTTTATTACATTGATCAAGGTGTTTGCTCTCTGGAAACCTGTCGCATTTTCCATAAAGCTGAAACAACTATGCTACGATGTTGTAAGAATTGAATGGAATTATATACTTACAAAAATTCAGCAAAATGATTAAGAAATAAAAATTACTAATAAATATTCTACTAAAATTGAATTTTGGACTCTCTTGCCTAAACAAACAGCATCTAAAGAGTTAATAACATTTCCTTCTAAAATAAAAATCACAAATGCTCATGGAAATCATCTTTATTTGATCAACTCACTACTATATATTCCAAAACATTGCATTTTAGAATTATCAAACTTTTTACAATTTATGAATTCCAGTGTTATGTACTTTATAATAACAATTCCCAAAAATGTGTGCCTGAGATGCAAATGGATTTTAAAATATGCAGAAACTTTTGTCAATGACTCAAGAAGCAGAGCATTCTATGCTATTTCCCTGACTTCAGCCTTTTGCTTAAAATCTTCATAAATGTTTCTATTATTTGTTCAATATCTTTATATGACTATTTTCTACTTAAAGTAATTTTGAAAAGCAACTTGGAGTACTACCATATATGGAATAATGGTTTCACTCCCTACAAATAGGTAATATGCAGGAAAAACAGAATTAAATTAAAAAAAACAATGTCATTACTTTGCTATTGCTATTCAGCAGCTCTGAACTTGAAGTTTATTTCATTTTTTTCATACACAGAGTTGAGAAAAATTTATGAGAATATGTTATGGAGGGCTTAAAACCGTACTTGCTTCTCAGACTTTCTCTTTGTTGAAAACACAAGTAATGAAATCATTGAAAAGGGAGTAACTTTCTCAATGTGCAATTCTATTTCCTAATAAAGATGGCAGTCAAAATTGTATATGCAAGGTTATTAGTGCAATGTCAGGAGTATAGATGGCACTCAAAAATGTTACCTATAATTTAAAATAATACATGCAAGTTTTTGCTCATGTTCTTCCTGGTCATGGGGAAAACAGATCAGATTCTTTTATTTACCCTCTTCATAATGAAATGGGAGAAGGGAGGAGAAGTCTTTTAAACAGGAGATCACCATACCTTAAAGCTGAACTTGTTAGTAGATTTTTTAGTTTAATTAAATTTTTTCTAAAATAAATATAGAAATAAGATTCATTTCTTAAGGACATTAAAAGACCAGCATTTCCTGCCACATGCTTGGATCTAAGTCTGTTTTTATTTTGGGAATGCTCCCAGCAATAGGCAGGGTCATTTTTCATGGTTACCAGGACAGTGCCAGGGATCAAACTTGGGTCTACCGATACAAAGTAATCAGAGTAAGTATTGTACTACCTACTGTGCTACTGCTCTTACTCTCAAAGAGTTGGTGCTTTCACTTCTTTTCCTTCTACCCCTGTCCCAACACACACACACACACACACACACACACACACACACACACACACACACACCACAATTTGTGCCTAGTTCTATGCTGTGAAAGTCTTGAAGATAGAAGGTCCAGATTTATCTCATTTTTAAAATGACTTGTAAGGGAGAAAGTATGTGTTTCTAGTCATTGATCTGACTTAATAATAAAAAATGGTTTTTATTAAAAGTAATTAGTAATGGCAAATTAAAGAAAACCTTTTTTAGTAAATTTCAGTCTTAAGAAGCATATATATATATATACACACACACACACACATATATATATATATATATATACATAAAAGGACCATAAACTTTTAAAAACAATGATGCATTCACTCTGGGTAGAAAAATCTAAACTCACTACATTAATATTGTATCTTTTCCTTCCCTCTCCCGCCCCCGGACATGAGCTGATAATTAATTGCCATTTTTGTTACCGAAAACAATAAAGAACAAACAACATAAAAGCAGGATGTTGTCAAATCATCACCATACATCAGACATAATGCTTTTTCACTTTCATCATATCTGATGGATCTTTACAACCTATCAGATATGTTAATATTTATAGTGTTTATAGAGAAATCTGTTGGAATTAATAAATAATAAAGCTAATATCTTTTTTAAAAGTAAATCAAGAATCCCATCACAAAGTTACCCATAATTTATTGCAGCAATATAGAACAAGAAAAGCAGCTAGCAGACAGGATGATATTCTATTACTCAGAATATCTAACTACCGCCAACATTTTTTTTTGTTAGATTGAAGTATAATGTTTTGACAACTCTAACTTGTATGACTATTTTCTTTAGTCTGCTTGGGGACAGAAGTGATTATAAATATGTTTGCATATATATAAACATATGTATACATAGTACATTATATATCACATGTGATATAGTCTTACACACTAATTTGTGTTAATAGATTTTCTGTTCTCCTTATTTGCATCTGAGATACTATATTTGCTAATGTATTATTAAGCAAATTTCTATTTCTAGTCCTAAGTAACATGTTGACTTTTTCCAGGTATACAAATCCTTCCACCAGACAAAGATTTCTGAAGTGAAGGTAAATATGAAGTCTAAATAATGCTTTTCAGAATCAGAAATGAAAAAAGCAAAAAAATTATGTTATATTTTTCTGTAGAAGATAAGAAGATAAAACATTTCTCTATATTAAAGTAGACCAGAGTTTGGATTAATTTAAATTATACTCTACTTTGATTTAAAAATGCTTTTCCTTAGGATTATTTAGGTCTTGTTTCTGGGGATTATTTAGGTCTTATTCAGTTATAACCATGTTCCTCAGAATAAAGAACTGATACATAAATGCATCTATTTGCAGGGGTTGGCAGGATGGGTGGAGAGGGCAGGGAGAACACACCTAACAGTGATTATTTCTGAGTCTTTGTTTAGGAATCACTCCTGGCAGTTCTTAGAAGACCACAAGTGTCATGGTGCTGGGGATTCAAATCAAAGTTGACCATGTGCAAGGGAAGTGCCTTAACCCAGTATTATCTCTCTAGGCCATAGTTATGTGTTTATTAAATTTTCATTAAAAGCGTAACATTTTGGCTTCCTAAAGAAAGTACAGTGAATAGAACACTTGCCTTGCACATGACTGACCTGTTTGATCCCCAGCATCCCCATATGGTCTTGTGAGCCCCACCAGTAGTGATATCTAAAACTCAGAGGTAGAGTAAGCCCTGTGCACTGCCGAGTGTGACCCCAAAACCAAAAACCAACATTAAACATAACATTTTGATATACCAAATATCTTAATAACTGAACTGTAGCAATACTAGAAAATATGCTGAATATGCTGAATGTAAAGAAGTTTCTGAGTCATATGGGTGAAAAGATCAAGATTTGATTCAAAATATTCATGGTGTATATCTATTAACTACAAGTTGCAGAGAAAGAAGCAGTAATCTCAGCACTGGACAGTGCTTACAATGCTTTAAATTTTATTTTTGTTATGGATGTTAGCCTCAAGCAACTTGCCAAGCTATAAGTGCAACTATTGAACTATTTTTTATTGAATTTATCAAAGTATGTCTTACAGATATTTTGTTTAAAATTTTTGCTACCATTAAGTATTTGAAGTCAATTACTTATGGACAGCATCTATTGGGTGGTATTTATTGATCTACTATATCAGTTTCTGCCTTTCAATTATTATATATATTTTAACTGATTTTTTACTGAATCACTGTGAGATACAGTTACAAAGCTTTCATGATTGAGTTTCAGTCATACAATGTTCCAACACACAGTGTACATTTACATTTCCCATCACCAATATCCCCATATTCTTCCGCCATCCCCCTCAATTATTAGTTACCTAAATTATATGAAGAGAATTATTTACGTGCGATTGCTTAAGTGTTGTTACTGTGTTTGGCATATCGAATACTCTCGGTAGCTTGCCGGGCTCTCTGAGAGGGGTGGAGGAATCGAACTCAGGTCGGCCATGTTGGCCGCTTGTAAGGCTGGAGCGATAGCACAGCGGGTAGGGCGTTCACCTTACAAGCGGCCAACATGGCCGACCCGAGTTCGATACCTCCGCCCCTCTCGGAGAGCCCGACAAGCTACCGAGAGTATTCGATATGCCAAACACAGTAACAAAGTCTCCAATGGAGACGTTACTGGGCCCGCTCGAGCAAATCGACGATCAACGGGAGGGCCTTTGCTTGCTTTGCTTTGCTTAAATGTGTTCCAAATATGTTCATACATCTCTTCAAGATGTTGTGAAATTAAGAGCTGGTCAAATAAATGCTTATTTTTTGACTAATCAAGTAACTATTCTGTATTGAGTGATAAATCACATTGTACCACCCATAATAGAATAGCCTTCACCCAGTCATGCCCTGAAATCATACTTTTCTTTCTCCTCCTTTTTAAAAAAAAACTGAGGGCCACACTCGGCAGTGCTCAGAGCTTACTCCTCCTGCCTCTGCACTCGAGATCACTCCTGTTGGTGCTCAGGAGACCACGTGGGTTGCCAGGGATTGAACAAGGGTCAGTAGAATGCAAGACTCTGCCCACTGCATTATCCCTCTGAACCTATTCTTCCTTTATTATAGACAGGAATATTAGTGTCACCTATTGAATTTAATGTCTTCCTCTATTAGTAAAAAATTAAAGTTATGTTTAAACCTCATAATAATGTCTTATTTTTCCTGAGGAAAAAGAATGCTTTTTCATGAGCCAGAGAACTAATACAGGAATTAAGCAGGCCTTGCATGTAACCTACTGTTGTTCAATCCCCAGCATACTGAGCAATTCCAGTAGTGATCCCTAAGCACAGAGCCAGAAGTAAGCCTCGAACATTGCTGGGTGTGACCCAAACCACACCCCAGAATTTGAAAATAAAATGGATTTTCCATGAAATAGAGAGATAATACGGGATTTAAGGCAGACCCCAGTTTAATCCTCAACCCCATATGGTCCCATACCACCACCAGTGCCTAGAGAGATAGTACAGAGGGTAAGGTGTTTGCCTTGCACATGGCCAATCCAGGTTTGATCCCTGGCATCACCTGTGGTGAACCAGGAGTGATCCCTTAACACTGAGCCAGGAGGAAGCCCTGAGAACCATTGTGTATGACCTAAAAGCAAAACGAACAAAAACCATAACCACCACCAGATGTGACTCTGGAAGCTCAGTACCCCTGGGCAGTCCAAGTGGTCCCTGGCACCACTTTTGATACTGTATTGTGCTTTTATAGTTTGAGCATTTCACTATCCCACCTATTTTTACAAACAACTCCATGTTTCAAGATCCCATCTTTTCTATTTTCTTTTAAGTTGCTTCAAATATTTGCCAACCAAGACAGAGAGGATTTGAATATACAAATTAATAATAATCTAATGTTACAACATTAATTGCCACATTACTGTGCATTATAAAAGTTGTACTTTAAGGTCTTCAGTCTTCCCTAAGAAACCACTTTAGAAGATAATTTTTTTTCAATCAGTCTTGGTTTTTCAAGATCCTTCCTGGAGTCTCAAGGGTGCTAAAAGACCAACATATAATTTATTAGTAGAATCTACAATGGATGGGCAGTTGTTGGCTACTGAATTGAATTCATTTTTCCCGAGTCAGTTTCTTTAATGAGAAAAATGAAGGAAATAAAATGAGACATTGAAAAACTAATAGAAATCTTGAGTATAATAACTACTGACAAAGGCAATTAAGGAATACTTTTAAATTTTTTAATGGAAATAAATGAGAATGTTCAAATGATAGGCACCCAAAGGAAAAAAAGGAAATTTGTTAAATTTGACGGATACATTACTCCTATTATCTACTATAAATCAAAGACAAAATTTGAAACTTTAAAAAAGTACTCTATGTAACCATTCATGAATTCATAAACAAATGAATAAAAACATTCCTTCCTTTACTTCCTTATTAGGCTCCTATTTTTGACAAATAGTATTGATGCATTAAGAACAACATACCCAGGTTTTATTACATGTAGAAATTGGAAAAAGATAGACAATACAGCTCTCCATTGACCAAAGAGGTTTGTAGAAGGAGAGGGAACAGTAAAACTGGTAAACCCTTGTCTCTCCAACCTTTCCATTCAATAACCATTTGATGCTTCAATGATGTCTATGGGCAACATCCATCATATTGGCATCCAAATACTCATAAAATTTTCAAGGTCTATGTTCTAAGGAGTCACTTCTATTTTAAACTTCATTCACTTAAAGAAAAGAGAATTTTCTGTATGTTGACAGAAATATTCAAGTATTTCTTGCTCTAATCAAGGAAAGTTTTTTCTTAAAGAAGGTCCTAATGAGGATTTTCTTATTCAAGGACTTCTTTGGAACGTACTTGGGATTCCAATAGAGTGACAGTAACCACTTTGCCAATAATTGTTCACTCCCTCATCTGTGTATATTAGTAGGAAATTCAGCACCTTCCTTTAAAATATGCTAAATAGTTGTTCATTAAAACTAGGAATGTATCTGAAATACTGCAAAGTCCACAGCTTTCATCAATGCATTTGCCAAATGGAAACCATGTCACTCTTAAATACCAATCCTACACAATCACCTATCTATCTTAAAAGCACATTGTATAGAAGAGTTTGCAAAATAGCAGGACCAGAAATAATCTTTATGGCTGGTTTTTGCATATCTATATACATATCTATATACATATACATATACAACTTTTATAATGCACAGTAATGTGGCAATTAATGTTGTAACATTAGATTATTATTAATTTGTATATATATATAGATATTTGCATATCTATAGACTTTGTGTCTGTTTCGCTATTTTAAACACCAAAAGTGTTTAGTCAGAAATAATGTCAGAAATAATGATGTAACTAAAGTAACTCAAATTCTTTGTCTTCATATTCACTATAATAATTTATCTTGAATATACTATGTTAATACAGGAATATGTCACATCCCAGGAATTAGAGAAATATACTATGCTGGCAGCAAGCTAATGTTTTGTTCTTTTCACTCAAGATTAATTTAGTTATGTGGGATCTTTGTTCATTTCCTTGATGGTTTTTACACGTACATAAAAAATAAATTTGTAATTTTTAAAGGCATTACATATTTTTGAGTTTGTAAACTGTTTTGCATAGTATGAATGTTTTAACAATGTTTTTTAAATTCATGGACATGGGATATCTTCTCACTTATTTCTATCTTATTCAGTTCTTTCTATCAATGTTTTATTAAAAAACAACTTTTCTTTGTATAAATTCTTAATAATTGCTGCATTATCTTTTGAGTTTAAATAATACATATGTAGACTCAAATTAACACATTTTTATTTCTTATGTCTCAATGAATATGGCACTGTATGCAGAAAGTAATTTAGAGAGCTCCAGGCATGCAGTAGGGTCCTATTGCACCAGGACTCAACTATAAAGTAGGTCTCAAAAGATAAATTCTCTAAAGATTCATAATCATCATGGGAACAGAGAGATAGTGCAATAGGTAGGGCATTTTCCATGCATGTGACCAACCCCAAGTTCAATTCTTGGCACCCCATATGGTTCCCAGAGGTTGTCAGAAGTGATACCTGAGTGCAGAGCCAGGACTGCTGCGTGTGGTCCCAAAACAAACAAATAAACAACCCAAAAAATAAAATCATCATCCTGTTACCATAGTGTGGGGTCAATATGACTGAGCCACAACAACTACCTGAGAAAGACCTTCTACTGTTTCCACGGGGAAAAAAAGAGGGGAAAAAATGTTATAGAGGCAAAAACAAAAAGATGCTAACTTTGATGGTCATCCTAATTATCAGATGTAACAATGCTCTATCAGTTATGACTTTTCATTATGACATAAGTCACCCCACTGACCAGCTTCAGTTTGACTTACAATTCATATTTTGAATTTGAGACTACTGCAATCATCAAAAATAAATATTGGTGTCTTTCCAATGGTATCCTAGGGTCAATCTTCCAGGCCTCGCAGATATTTACTATTGCAAAGGGCTCAACCTCTCCAACTGCAGTACATTTTTATGGAGACCATGTTTGTGGTGACACCTTAACATGAATATTATGTCAGAACTGTTCTTAATTGTAATGCCACTCTTACTTTCTTAAAAGAAAGTATGCAGTAATGCAAGTTATGAAAAGAAACATTATTAAATGGCTGCAATTATTATTTTCTTATTTTTAAAAGGCATTTAAAATATCTTCAAGGCATTTAAAAATTTCAGTTCATAATTATTAGTCATTTTGTTCATTCATTTACACCCATGGTCACTTCTCTTCTCATTTCTTTACCATCACTTGATAATATGAACCATCTTTCACTCTTGTTTTTGTACTTGTCACTATTCCAACATTTGTAAATATAAGCATTTCCTGGAGAAAGGCTGGTAATATAAGTACGTGCTTGAGATTGAACTAAGATAATAGGGAGTGCCAGGGACTGTAATAAACTGGATAGTAGATATATCAGCTGAATTGAAATAGTTACTATTCAGGTCCAGTGATAAAAGGCTGTGGGACTCCTATTTCTAAGTCATGTAATATTCTTCAAAAGAGTCTAAACTTCCCATTTTCATGTGAAATATCAGTTTCTAAAAGTTAACAACATCAAATTTTAGTATTTGTATATTTTATTTTTATTTATATTATTTATTTTATATTTATTGTTTATATTTCATAAAGGTAAAGGTAAAGGCCCTCCCGTTGTTCGTCGATTTGCTCGAGCGGGCCCAGTAACGTCTCCATTGGAGACTTTGTTGTTACTGTGTTTGGCATATCGAATACGTCACGGGGAGCTTGCCAGGCTCTGAGAGGGGCGGAGGAATCGAACTCGGGTCGGCCATGTTGGCTGCGTGCAAGGCAAATGCCCTACCGCTGTGCTATCGCTCCTTCACCCCTTATATTTCATATTATTCATTAAATATTTATAAATTTGTTTGTAACCTGACATTTTTTAATTAACTTAATTAATTATAATTATTGCTTTATAAACTCATGGCTTATAAATTATTGTTCCATTTTATATTTATTATGTATATTTTATTTATGGTTTTTATTTTTATTTTTATTACTTAAGGCACAGACCTATCACCCATTACATCTGCAGGTCGTATTACCATTTGGCGATCTTTGCCACTCACTGAAAATGCACTCCTGAAAATGTAACAAAACAGTCTTTTTCTGAAAAACTTACTATATACTTCACAGGATGTAACTCATGGCAAGCAGTCAATAAAAAAGAGAAATAAAGTAAGGCTTGCTGACAAATGTTAGAAACACAGCAGAGGCTGCAAAAACGATTGCACAGGGCATTGCATCAACTTGGATTTGTTTTCAAGGATGTCAGATGACCTCACCAAAACTTTCAAGTTTGTGATTGCATGCAAGTTACTTTTCTCTGCCCAATGAATTGAATTAAATAAAACTCACCCAAACTGTTCCTGTGATGAGGGATTCTTCTAGGAAGACAATGAAGCAGAATCAGATTTAGGTGATAAAAGTCCTCTCTTTAGGGCCAGAGAAATAGTACAGCGGGTAGAGTTGCACATGCAAAACCTGGGTTCATTCCCAGCATCACATATGGTCTCCTGAGCCTGCCAGGAGTGATCCTACAGGAGTAAGCCCTGAGCACAGCTAGGTGTGACCCAAAGGAAAAAAAAACTATCTTTTTAAAAATGTCTTCACTCCATCAAAACTACTTCACACACCCACCACATTTTTCTTCCAACCACCTCCCATTTTCAATATGGAACCTGTAAACCAAACACAGTGTGTACCAATAATATTTGCATATAATTTTAGAAAATCTCTGAAGTCATTGTGCTACTGAGTTCTATGTGTCAAAAGCACATTTATGAAGATAATAACAATCACTGAGTCACAGATAAGGAAGCACAGCATGGCCTTAGGCTCCAAGTGGACCTGAAAAGGGTTAGATGATGATTTATTTAGTATGCAAAGGTTTCATTACACACTGATATCATATTAGTTAGAAATTTCTTAAATGGAAATGGTACATTAAGTCAATATTTAATTGATTAATTTCCTTTACAAGTCAGTGACTGGAAGAACCAAAGAGTGATGTGAAGTGAAGTCTGAAGTTGACTGTTCCATGTCCACCTCCACCTTTTGAATTAAAATCAGCAAAACTCATGAAAATGTTTTCGAGTGACCAGGAAAGTGGCAACATAACCTTTGACCAAAATAAATATTTTTGGGGGTATAGTGCTGCCAGCAGGTAAGTCTGTATCTGTGAGGCAAGTGCATCAGCAGCCTGATGGCAAAGTCAGACTTTCAGATACCCCAAAATTGCTGCTGTGCCTTTGGCCAGACCCCCAAAACTTGGGGCAAAGTTTACCAAGAAAGTAAATGACCAAAAGTTAGGTATGTGGGAGACACACCCACAAACCACCCCCGGCTCAGCTATATAATTGGAAGCATGGCTTCTCCGGTTCCTGATCGAACTGCTTAACGGCCATGATCCCAGAGACTCAGAAACGAATCTCAGAACCCAAAGGCTTATGGCAGAAATGAGTCCTGTTCCTGCAGCAGGTTACTGGTGCTGGGTCACTCCAGGTGGGAATAGGTTTTATGCCTTGGCCTGTTCCCCCTGGCAGCCCAGTGACCGCCATCCTTCAGAGGCCACTGGACAGTCAGGTTTGGGCCTACAGTGACAAGACATGTGGTGCCTCACCAGATGAGGGTGGAACTGGCCCTTTCCTCCCCATCCCAACGAGATCCCAAGTCGCCACCTACAAATGGCCTCTCTGGCTCCTGATCAAGCTGATTAACAGCCAAGATCCCAGAGACTCAGAAACAAATCTCGAAACCCAGCGGCTTTTGGCAGAAATGCTTCTGGACTGCATGCAAGGTGGCCGCCACCTCAGAGTTTATTGGAAAGCCAGGTATAAGCTGGCGGTGATGGGGCAACTGAAGTCTCATGGGAAGGGGGATGGTACCGGCTCATCCTTCACGCCCTACTGAGGTCACGAGTTGCCCCCCATGAGCGGCTTTCCAGCACAGCCATGGCTCCAGAGGCAAAAGAACTTAGTCCAGAACTCAGCAGCTTGCGGCAGAAAAGTGAATGGATCATGCGTTAAACTACAGCGCCATGCCTCCCCAGGAGTGAAAGGGTGTTGCTCCCTTCTGCCTTTTTCCTACCCAGCAGCAGGGTGGCCACTGCCTCAGAGTTTATAGGAAAGCCAGGTATGAGCCAGCGGTGACGGGGCAACTATAGTCTCACGGGAAGGGGGGTGGTACCAGCTCATCCTTCACGCCCTACTGAGTTCACGAGTTGCCCCCCACGAGTGGCTCTCTGGCACAGCATAACACCAGATGCACAGAAACCAATCTTGTAATTATCTGGCTCTTTGCAGAAATCCAAAATCGTGTGGCCACTATTGAAGCCACACAACATTATATGATTCTCATAACCAACTATAGAAAACAAAGTATTTCACAATGCCTTTTCAGCAATTCTGATTGTTGGGGGGGGGGAGGAAATTCTAAACAATAATGGTGCTTCTTTTGTTGAAATAATGAATGTAATCAATGTAGAGAAGAGTTAAGTAGAAATCATCGGCCTCACAGGCATTGGGAGGGGTGGGGGAGTATATTGTGGTTCTTGGTGGTGAAAAAGGAGTACTGGAGAACAGAAAGGTACTTAATCATTGTATGACTGAGACTTAAACCTGAAAGCTTAATAACTTTTCCCACAGTGATTCAATAAATAAATATAAGAAGAAAAAAATCAATAAAATTATGAAAAGAAAAGTAAGGTGGAGTTCATGTCCAATTCAATCAGCTAATCAGTGGCTGAATAAATAGCAGTACCCCTACATAAAATAAATAAATAAATACTTTTACGCCCTCTATGACTATTTAAATTCACAACTCACACATTAAATAAGACAATGCTTCTATTTTGCACCTTGCATATCTGCAGTGCTCTACAAACAAAATGGACTGGAGGACAGTTGGAACTGATGAAAAGCCCCACCCCAGAAGAATCCTGATCGTCCACTAGTCCTCAACCTGCTTCCCAGAAGCTTCTATAGCCCAGCCACTTAACAGAGACCCAATGGGGATTTGATGGAGCCCCAACCTCATCCTCCACTGCTGGAATATGGAACTATATGAAGAGACTTCTATTCCTTCAACTTCCAGCTGAAGAAAACAGTATCACGGTAGAAGTACACAATCCTGGGGTACACCCCACTGCTTCTAAGGGCTGAACCACAAAGAGCACTCTCACAAGGGTGAATTATGAAACTTCTTCCCAGAGAAGAGCAGATACAATGGGGAATCTGCATAAAAGCCCCTCTTTCCCAAGCCTAGGAAGTAAACTAATAACCCAGAATACTCTACAATCAACAACCAGCTAAGTAGCCTTTCAGAGAAAGACTTTGGGAACACCATGATGTGGATACTTAGTGAGCTCAAAAAACAATGATACAGATACAAGAAAGTATGAGAGCAGAAATAAAACTAATCAATCAGAAGTGACAGATTGAAGGGTGGTGTAAATTTCAATGGAAGTCTTCAATAGCACAGTGAACAGCTGAGTAAAAAATTAGTGAGCTCCAAGACAGGATACAGAAAACCTCTAGAAACCAACAGTAGATGGAAGAAAATTTGAAAAGAAATCAAAAGCATACCAGAGAACAATGTAGTGTGTTTAAGAGTTATAATAGTCTTTAAAAGGCAAGACAAATCTCATAATCACATATAACTTTCACAAAATTATGTCAATAAATTCCTTCATCTCAATAATTTCACTCAATGTCAATGGACTGAACTTACAAATCAAGACATGGAATGGCAGCAGAGTGGGAGGATGAATCAGAAAACATATCAAAAAAATGAACCAATATTCTGATGCCTATGAGAGACACACTTGAATTGTCAGTGTAAACAGGTCAGAGTCAAAGGTTGGAAATCAATCTTACATGATAAAATAATTCCTTTACAAAGGCCAGGGTGTCCATACTTATATTAGACTTATCCATAAGGGCCAGGGATAACCATTTATTAATGATCAAGGAATCAATACATCAGTAAGAACTCATACTCTTAAATATATATTTTAGGATGATGGACCATCACAATATTTGAAACAACTACTAATAGACATGACAAGAGACATTGAAAGTGACACACTAATAGAGACTTTAACACTCTTCTTTTACCACTGGATAGATCATCTAGTCAAAACTTTAAAGAAATAATGACCTTGAAGAAAAATGGAAGACATGGGCGTAGCAGACATAAATAGGGCCCTTCACTCAAACTTGAGTATGCATTCTTCTCCAATGCCCATGGAAGAAGTTTCCAAGCTAGACCACTTATTAATGGGAGGAGGCAGATAGGGGCAGATATGAAAATGAACAGGAAACATACTCAAAGAAGACATACAGAATGCCAGAAGGAATGTGAAATATGCTGTGCATCACTTATCAGAAAATGAAAATCAAAACAACAGTGAGATCTCATCTCACACTAGACTACACACATCAATAAGAACAGAAACAACTACTTGGCATGGATATGGGGGGAATGGGACCCTCATCCATTACTAGTGGGAATGTCAACTGGTCCAGTCTTTTTGGAAAACAATATGGACATTTAAAAAAAACTCGGAATTGAGTTTCCAGAAATTTCACTTGTTGGCATCTACCTCAAGGGCCCAACAACTCAATTTAGAAAAGACATTTGCACTCGTATGTTCATTGCAATACTATTCACAATAACAAAAATCTGAAAATAATCTAAGTGTCCAAGAATGATTGGATACAGAAACTATGGTACATATACACAATGAAATTCTGCTTTGCTATAAGAGAAGACAAAACCACGTTATTTTGGTACTCTGTGAATGAATCCTCCATGAGCTGCATTGCAGATTCAATACCAGGATCTCACCATTTTTCAGGTAGGTGATCATCGATGTCAAGAGAGGGGTTGGGCAGAGTGATACCATTTCACCGAAACTCTTCAGTGCCACCCTCGAGAACATCATGCGACGACTGGAATGGGAAGGAATAGGAGTGAAGATAGACGGTCAGCAACTACATCACCTCTGCTTTGCTGATGACATCGTTCTAATAACACCAAACATTAGCCAAACAGCACAAATGCTGGCTAACTTTGGCCATGAGTGTGGAAAGGTCGGATTCCAGCTGAATCTCATGAAGACAATGTTTATGAGAAACAATCTTGTATTGACGTTCCATTTGCTCTCAATGTGAGGAGCATCTCTGAATGCAACATTTTTGTGTACCTAGGTCGAGAAGTCAACATGACAAATGACCTGGCACCTGAGTTGTGCAGAATGAAGAGAGCAGCTTGGAACGTCTTCAAGAGCATTGAAGAAATAGCTAAGAGGACGAAGAACCTCTGGCTCTGGTCACATCTCTTTGATTCCACTGTTCTTCCTGCATTAACATACGCCTCAGAGACCCGGGCCCTATGAAAACAGGATGAGAACGCTATTCGGGTCTCCCAAAGAGGAATTGAAAGAGCTATGATTGGAGTATCATGTTTCACTCAATGAGAGAAAGAATCTGGAGTTCTGACCTCCATCAATGATCAAGAATCAGGGACGCTGTCTCATTTGCCAAGGCATCGAAAATCAGATGGGCTGGACACATAATGAAATTTGGAGACGACTGCTGGACTGGAGCTATTACTGACTGGATTCCACACGTCAAAAAGATTGCGTGGCCACCCACCTATGAGATAGTCAGACTTCTTCGTCAAGACCCTGAATGATCAGTTTGAGGCTGTTCATGTTCCTAGAATGAGCAGACACCATTGGGCTACACTAGCACACTACATGGATGAATGGAGATGTTACTGGTGCCCACTTGAGCAAATCAATGAGTAACAGGATATCAAGTGATCAAGTGATCAAGTGATTGGATCTTGAGAGTATAATGCTGAATGAAGTTAATTAGAAGGAGAGGAACAGATACACAATTGTCTCCCTCATATGGTGATATAAAGAAACATAGTAAGGAAATAACAAATGCACAAGGGCAACAGAAACTGAGAACAGGTCTTTAGTAGGATGCTTACCCCAACATGGGGACTGGAGGGGGTAAACAAGACAGAGAGCAAGGAGACAGGAAGCAATGGTAGAGCAAAGTGAACACTTTTATGGAGAGTGTGGGGCTGGACTGTTTTATTCATAAAGCCCTGACAGTAACAGTATTATAAATCACAATAACTAAAATAAAATTAATTTTTAATAAAATTCTAAAAAAATCCATGGGCAAAGAGGAAGAAAAGATAGCTAGGAATTCTGACAAAGAGAGTGAATGACTCATCTTCGAGTATGACACAAGAAGATACATAGTAATTTCTCCTGATTTACTCTTTTCTTCCTTACTGCTTGTATTCTATATTTCATTTCGTATATTATTTGGTTGTCAAAATAAGATTTTTTTACCCAATTTCACACACTTGGAAACTGAGAACCAAAGATACATGATTTAAGTGAGTCCAACAGGAAATTTATTCACAGTTTCTGGACTAGACCCCTGCTTTTCAAATCTGCAGGATCTCATTCTTGCTCCATAGCCATGATACTACCAAAACAAGCTTTATTTACTTATCCTGGTGCTCACTCTGCTCAGAAGTATGCTCCATAAGTTAATTATTTTTCCCATCTCAACTCTAATTTAGTGATAAAACAGACAGAATCAAAGGTAGGCTTGTCAAGAGATCTATAACATCTTTTAAGTCTAAGGTAGATTATGAAAGGAAACATAACGTAAATCAACCAAGTGTCTTGAATATGAACTTTTAAAAACTACCTACCTAGTCCGATTTTATCCCTCAAATGTCGACAGTATAGATACCAGCCAGGCGACAGACCTAGATTAATGAACAGGCTAGGATTACTTATCATTGACCTATTCATTGTTCCTATGCAGATGGTTCTACTAAGTATGTGAAAACAATTTGTTCACTTAAATAGGTTATATATTCCCTACCCTTGGTCTTGTTTACCCTACTAATTTGCTTAGCAAACCCTTTTTTCCATATCTAGTCCAAAGGTAAACTTCAGCCCAGCCAGAGGGTCTGAATTATTCATACACTCTAAATTAGCAGGGTCCACATTAATGAGGTTTTACTCTACTTTTTATCCTCAACTACTTTCCCTTGGGACATGGAGCCATGGCTCTCCTCTCTCCTCTTCCCTATTATCATAAGCAATATCCCCCAAGGGAGACTCCCTTGTAAAGGGCTCCTGGTTACAGTCTCTCCATGGCCGCTCCGAAGACACAATGAAATGAAAGACAAGTGGTCATGGAACTGCACATTTTTTTATTGTCCCATCCTTGGTTCAAACTCTTTGCGGTGAGTAGCTGTCAAAAGCTGACAACCAGCGTAACTTCCTTTTCTCCAACATATAATGTTTATCAAAGGACTGGGCACCATGAGGCCATTAGCTGGGGGCGGTGAGGGGAGACAAAAACAGAGAAAGCCTTAAAAGACTTCTCCCATGGCCCCACTGGTAATCATAGACTTAGCAAGAATCAAAACTCTTATCTCCATGAGATAATTCAGAGAGCTGGTTGGGGTACGATCCTACTCTGCTCTGCGGTGTTAGAGATATATACATTTTAAACATTCATTTTCCATGCATGATTCATGAATGACAACACCCTCCCTTCAAAAAAAAAAACCAAAACATGCAGGAAAGGCAGTCTCTCTCTTTCTCTCTCTCTCTCTCCCGCTCTGCCAATGTCATCTTGATGATGTGAAAATAACTATTTTGAGAATGGTGCAATCTGTGAGAACTAAAAGCAAAGAAATTATGTGTTTATCCAAGGTAAGTATGTAAGCACCAGCAACATAAGAACATGGACATTGTTGGGGATTAGCTGAAAGCCAGTCGTCGCATGCACGCTCATTTCCTCTTTTACTGCTTAATTCCCCCATGATGCCATCTGATCAGTTTTCGAATGTCCCCTGTGTCTTTGCCTTAACAATCGAGCCTGGTAGGCCATTCCACACATTTGTGATTCTCTGCATGAAAAAATGCTTCCTGACATCTGTTCTGAATTTGTTTCTCTTTAATTTCCATTTATGCTCCCTTATCCTAACATCTGTGTCATTCTGAAAACAGTAACTCAGACTGACGTTATCTGTGCCATTTACAATTTTATATTCCCCAGCTAGAAGTTCCTCTTAACCATGTAGTGGATGTGGAATTCTGGTTGATGTTCAAGCCAGTGAGTGGGGCTCAGCTGCGATTTCAGAGGGTTCAGCAGATGTGTCAGCCCCCAATTCTTTCTCAATATCTCTTTTGAAAAAGAAGCCAAGGGAGGTCAAACCTGGATAAACACAATATTTCAGCTGGAAACCTTTCTGCTGAAGCTCTCCTGGGGCCCTTTAGTGCAGAGGTGGACTTTCCTTTTGGTTTCCTATAGCTTACCCTCCCACTTTTCAGTATTTGTCCGAGTTCCAGCACTGTTATACTAGAGCTCAGATGTTTCATGCACTCAAGAAAAGCTTACTGAAAAAATGCGTGAATCGAGGAATGTAGGTAGGTGGGAAGGAAGAATGGTGGAAGATTGCTTGGCTTTAAGAAAACAAAGATAGGCAAGATCTAAAATAGTAAGTGAATTCTGAAAATAACCATGTCTTTCTGAAATCTAGTCGCTTAGTAGAGCTATAATTTGGGTGTTAAAATATTCCTTTCTATCCTACAGTTCTCCCTGTTCAGGTAAATCCCCAGAGGGGATCGACAAGTTTCATCAGTTTTATCATTATTACAGGAGTCTATTGTCTGGACATTGACACTTTCTTTTTGTTCATATCTCATTTTCATAACCCCTGTTTTCCTCCTCTAAACCTAAAAGCAGACACCTGAAACTTGTCCTGAGATTCAAACTCTGCCACTCCCCAAGAGTTAAGGAGCATACATTCAAGAAATTGTGATTTATTACACAAGCATTGTGTACCAGATGCTGTGCTACACACTAAGAATGAAAATAGTAGAGTTGCTCTGTGCCCAGATAGGACCAAAATTATTGCTGGAAAGTCACAAGAAAGCACGAATAAGCAAATGAGTCAAATTAACCTCCAACTTCATATTATGGCCACTGTAAAGGAAAAGAACAGGGATCTAGTTAATGAGACATATTATAAGACTGAGAGATTCAGGGAGCAATCACAGAATATAATATCACAATAAATATGTAGCAAAAACTGCCAGGGGCCTCATGACAAAGAGTGGATAAAACGTAAAGAAAGACTGATACAAATTTCCTGAATAGGAGAGGCAGAAGAAAAAAGAAGTGACATCCTCAAATATGGCAAAGATAGCTAGCTACCTGCACCTGTGTTCATGGAAGTGAAGAAGCAAGTCTGTTGTTTTTAAATGAGAAACAGGTTATCAAACACTGGTGTTGTGGCTTGAAGAAGGGAGAATGTGATACAAGATGGAAATGTTTGGGAAGGTTTTGAGAAAACGAGGAGCCTAGGGAGGTACTGAAAGAAGGTGAGAGAGATCCGTCTTCTCTGGTCCAGGAGTCCAGCCACCATTTCTCCTATTGACCACAGCTTTATTTTACCAACTATTCATTTTGGTAAAACCAGAATGTTGTTCCTAAAATGTACATTTGATCTTGTCCCCTCAAAAATCAATGATTTATTTATTTTTTCTCAGGGATTCATTTTCTCTTTCTGTACCACTTGATTTATTTTGTTATTTGACATCCTCTTTTTGTGAGTTTCCCAAGTTATCTGGTTCCAGAAAGGAATTTTGCCATGAGTTGAGAGATCTGGTTAATTCTAACTTTTTGATCTGCACAAGGAGCTCAAGGCTTCACTGTGCTCAGGGTGAAGGCTGCCCTCCGTTCTGTGACTCCCAGGGACCTCATGATCTGGCCCCATGGGTCCCTCTCCCCGAGTCTCTGCAACATCTCTTCCCCCTAAACTTCTCTGCCCTCATGCCAACTTCCTTCAATTCCACGCATCTGTGATGATATGTGCATGCCATTCTTTCTGCCTAGGTCACCCTTCAGCTCCCCACTTGATGGCCTTCTCCAAAGAAAAAGGATGAAATCAGTATCCGGGGAAGCCTCTGAACCTCCTTAGGTCTTAGTTGGAGGCATTGCTCTGTGCTCGGACAGCAGGGGACTCCATAGCATGACTCTATCACACCATATTATCACTGTCAAATAATTGACTCCCCTACATCACAAGTTGTGTGAGAGTGTAGATGAATCTTATTCCCCACTTTGATGCCCAAGAACTTGAGCAGTTCTCCCTGGAAACAAAGAGTGAGTGAGTACTGATCAAGTAGTTGAAGCACAATGCTGAGTTGAAAAAAAAAACTCTCAGGCCAATTAAATTAGAAGATATTGCCATTTCATTGACCAATTCCAAGCTTCGTCACTGAAATAATTCCCACTTAAAGATAAATTGGTCTCCCAAATATATACATCTGGTCTACATGAGAGAGCCCCAAAGAGACAGAGCACAGCGTTTCAACTTTAACGTCCAGGAAAATGAAAGGAAGGCAAAAGGAAGGGGGGCGGGGGGAGGGGATATTTTAGCACTTCTCGAAATGATGGCATTTTTACATCAGAATGTACAAGAAAAGAATAGCTGCCTTTCTTCCCTTCCCATCACTCACTCCCGGGTTTAATGAACGCCCTGATTCAAGGTTTCATTCCCCCCACCCCTTTGAAATTATTTATGGGTCATTAGGACTAAAGGCAGAATCTTTCGGAGTAAACTGTTATATGCTCCTCCCATTCCACATTTTTAAATATTTAGAATACTGATCCTGTTTTTAACTAAGCCCTAGTTTGTGAGTAATAGGTAAGTTTTCTTCCCTGGTTATATCACACCAAAGCTTATTCAGATGTGATAACGTTTTTGCTGCTGTATCTTGGCAACATGATTTATTCTGCAAATGTTCAGTGTTACCGTCTCACAAAGCTGTACCATCTGGGTTGAATTAATAGGCTACCCAGAGAAATAAATGAGAATGGTCTCCCATAATTAACATGTAGGTAAAGTATATTTAACAGATTATTATAATTAATATGTCAGTTACTGATTTCATGCTAAATAGAATTGTGAACACAAGATATTAAGATTAGTTACCCTCTCTGTGTTTCTCCAAAAAATGCAATGGGGAAAGAAATAAGGGCACTGAGTTCACTATCAATAAAATTGACCTTAACATTAAGAACATCAGATACCAGAACTCTAAGCAAACAGTGACAATGTCAGGCACTATAAACTGCAAGCAGCAAATTACTGATTTCATAAATTTAGAGTATAGACTAACAATGACCAGAATATCCCAGATGTAACCTGCAAAAGCACAAGAATGTACTTAATTTATACACAGCTGACAGTGGCTATCAGGGAAAAAAATGGGGTGGGATGGGTAGAGGAGGGAAGACAGAAAAGAAAACCAGATTTGCTCTTAGCTTCTAATGCCAGGCTACATCCCCCGCTCAGTACTGTATGTAGAATGCCAGTTTAAGTTTAAGCACATACACACACACACACACACACACACACACACACACACACACACACAAAACCTAGGGGCAATGGGAACTCAACTCAGGGGACTTAGGCATCCAGACTACATTCTCAGGGGGCACCGACAAGAGATTTTTGTCAACTGGTGTGGATATCAATGAACAGGGCACCATCCTTTAACAACAAATTCCACTATCTAGCTTATTAAGTTTCATTTCTTTCAGAGCTTCAGGGAAAAGAAAAGCTTCTGCTTGGTAGAAATCCTCATGGGGACACTGAAAGAAACTGTTCATTCCCTAGACTTCATCATAGTTTCATTTGCTTCTCCCTAGAATGGATGCATGCGTGTGCTTCATCCCACAGTGATCCAACAATAAGTTTGTCTAAATATGTGCTTGCATATGCTTCTGTGTACATGTTTGAAACAAAAATGTGAATTTTATTTCATTACTCTAGGTCTTCCTAGTCCTAGAAAGGAGCGATTCCTTCCACTCCCCACTCCTACCCACCCTCCACCCCCCTCCCCATCCCCCACCAATTATTGTCATTACCCCCCTGTTTCTACTCATGATCTAGAATTCAAAGACTGAGAATTTTTGTTCCTTCCTCATTGAGTTTCTGTGCTTAGATTAAGACTGCTATTCTGGTTTCAACTGACATGTCCAAGCTATTAATTTCTCTGGGGGCAGGGGGTGGGAGTGAATAGCAAAGCCTTCATTGACTTCTAAGGAGAGGCCACTTATTTTTTGGATGGCAACTGGGGGTAGGGGTCATGTACCATTCCCTCCCTCTCCTTCCAGTAAAGAGCAGTGCTCAGTGTCCCACCCGACAGAGCGTCTGCTTCCAGGGCTCCTTAATTGAGGAACAAATGGATTCATGAATCCTCCAAGCTGAGCCTTCTTTAGGGAGTCCCCGAGATGGAATTCAGCATGTTTCCAAAATACCCAGTCCATCAGAGAAATGGCAGCTAGAGTCAACAGAAACATGCCTATCAGAGTGTACTCATTTAGCCCTTTGCAACAGAATGCAGAGAACGTTCCTTATTACCCTTTTTCTCAATAGTACAAAAGAGAGAGCAAATAAATATTGCCTTAGTGCTATGGACCAAGGGGTAATGTTTTTTGGAGAAAAGAACCATCAGATTATCTAAAACAAACAAACAAACAAACAGATTTTTTTTATTATCAAAACATTTTTTAATAGTGAGACATCATGAGATACAGTTGCAGACTTACACATTTTTGTGCTTGGGTTTCAATTATACAATGATCAAATACCCATCCCTCCACCAGTGCCCATTTCCCACCACCATGGATCCCAGTATCCCTCCCACCCCCCATCCCTGATATGTTAATCCAAGTGTTTGTAGCTTGTGAAAGGTGAGGCCAAGATTACTGGCCTGTGGATCAAACAAACAGATTTGTTGAAACAAATCAGAGAAGACTGGAAGACCCCAAGAACATGGAATGCTCTTGATCTCCGGAGGGAAAATTGGACATAAAGGAGCCACCCTCTCCAGCCTTTCTTCATTGTTCTTTCTCATTTTCCCTTCAATCTGACTTCTTCCCTTTTCCTCTGCAGTGTTGTCTTTTCTGTTCCATCTACACACAGGGAAGAAAACGGTTCCCTTTTCAATTCTTGCCAATTCAACCATCCCCCCACACCCCCAAACCTGACTAGAGTCCTAATGCTCTAATGACAGCTCTCCAGGAGAAAATGCGATTGACTGAGCTTGAATCAGGAGTTCAATCCTGGTTCGATCAGCTGTGCCAGGAGTATGGTGGCCCAAGTGGCTCCTCAGCAGGGGTGGAGGAAACAACTCTATTGGAGGGAGGGAGGGAAGGAGGGGTGGATGGAGGCAAATTGATGAACATCATTTGATTTAATTTTCTATTGCAGCACCCTGTTGGCTTAAATTGCAATGGGGACTGTTGCTTCCTTTTCAGAAAGGAAAGTTGTCTTTGCCCCACTCTGGATGGTTTATTTAAAAAACAAAAACAAACAAACAAACAAACAAAACCCTTTCCAACACAACTATTAAGGGGTTTCCAAGTTGTAAATTCAAAAATATTAGGAGAAGAGATTGTAGCTATGAATTTTGCTAGTCACTATGAGTAGGGAACCAGATGTAGTTTGGGTAATCTGTTATACCCCTGAATCTTGTCATAGTGCTTGGCTCTTTCAGTTGATGTTTTTTAAAAAAAATGTTAAGAGAATCAAACAATGAGTGAGCTTTTTTCAGTAGCTCTGAGTCTCCAGTATCGGTCTCTGTGGCAGCATGGCATGTACATCCCCACTTCACACTCAGCAAACAGTAACTGCAGGATGATTAGACTTGGAATGGAGGCATTGCTGCGGTATCACCAGTTACTATGTGGATAGGCAGCGTCTCTCAAGTCCCAGTTGAGCCTGTAGGTGTGCAACATGCATTCAGAGGGAATCTACCCTTAGGACACTGGCTCCAAGTTTGCCACAGTGTGCATCAGCTGTGGGCTGCTTGGAGGAGCTCTTGAATATAAAGGAGGTTCCAGTGGGAGTGTGGCAAGTAGAGGAACCAAGATACCACATTATCTCAGTGCCTGGGTGATCATAAGCACAGGAAAAAGAGCTAATTCTAACAAGTTCTAGGATATTTTATTTGAATTTCTTTAATAATGCAAAAAAGATGCAATGAAACATGAACTCACATTTGACCACAAATATATATATATACATATATATATATATACACATTTATAGAGATAGAGAGAGAGATCTATGCCTTAAATGTAGCACAAAAAATGTTATAGTGCTTTATATGTACCACAGACATAGAAGATGCCAAGATACATGCTTCTGGTTTTGTTTAAAAATAATCTCTGGTGGTGGAGAGATTCCCTCAGAGGATTAAGTGCATGCTTTGCATGCAAAAGGCCTGGGTTTAATCCCCAGCATAATATAGTTGCCTGAGCCTCCAAACTAAAAAATAATAATCCCTAAATAAAAATAACTTCTGTGTATGTGTTGTGTGAAGGCTGAAAATCCATCGAAAAGGGGGATTGATGTAATACATTCCTATCTTTAAAACTACCTCTAGGAAGTGGTAGGAGCCACTGTGGGGAATATTTATACAAGATCACTCTGCATCCTATTTCTAACTTGACTTTCTAGAAGCATAGTTTTATTTTATAATCCTCAAAAAATTAAACTTCATTAAAATTGGGCCAAACACATTCTCCATAATACAGAACCTATTATTGCCACTAGGAGAGATGGCTAGCACCAGAGCAGGACTAGGTTCCACAGATGACTCATGTGAAGTAGGAGGAGAGCGGAGGTGGTAGTCTCAAGAAGGGAATCTATGGCTTCTAGGACTGACTTATGTCTGCTATGAAGACCTGCATAATACAGACTTCATGTCTCACCAGCCCCACAAGGAGGTTATCAAACCACACCTTAGCTATAACTTGTTCTGCCGGTTTAGGAAATGGTTACTGCCACCTGATTTCTTAAGAAACCATGGAACTCAGAATGGAGTGAGAAATTGCAGAGGGAAGGGAAGGGAAGGGAAAGGGAGAGGAGGGGAGGGGAGGGAAGGGGAGCAGAGTGAAGGGAAGGGGAGGGGATGGGAGGGAAGGGGAAGGAAGGGGAGGTGAGGGAAGGGGAGGGGAAGGGAAGGGGAAAGGAAGGGAAGGGAGGGGAGGGAAGGGGAAGGGAGGGAAGAAAGGTAAGGGAAGGGAGGGAAGAAATGGAAGAGAAGGAAGGGAAGGGAAAGTGTCCTAAATCTTACCCATTCTTTCCAGATCTGTCACTTTCTCTCACAGAAAGAATTTTAGAGGAGATAACTTAATCACTTAATCACTTAATCCCCGTTATTCATCGATTTATTTGAGCGGGTGCCAGTAACGTCTCCATTCATCCCGGTTGCGTGCTAGCGTAGCCCAATGGTATCTGTTCGTTTTAGGAACATGTAGAGCCTCAAACCGATCATTTAGGGTCTTGACGAAGAAGTCTGACCATCTTATAGGTGGGCGTCCACGTGATCTTTTGATGTCTCGTGGAATCCAATCAGTAATGGCTCTAGTCCAGCGGTTGTCTGTAAACCTCATTACATGTCCAGCCCATCTGATTTTTGATGTCTTGGCAAATGAGACAGCGTCCCTGATTCTTGAGCGTTGACGAAGATCAGAACTCCGGATTCTATCTCTCATTTGAGTGAATCGTGATATTCCAAGCATAGTTCTTTCGATTCCTCTTTGAGAGACCCGAATAGTGTTCTCATCCTGTTTTCGTAGGGTCCAGGTCTCTGAGGCATATGTTAATGCAGGAAGAATAGTGGAATCAAAGAGATGTGCTCGTAGCTGGAGGTTCTTTGTCCTTTTAGTTATTTCTTCAATGCTCTTGAAGGCATTCCAAGCCGCTCTCTTCCTCCTGCGTAACTCAGGTGCCAGGTCATTCATCATGTTGATTTCTCGACCTAAGTATATATAACTGTTGCATTCGGAGATGGTGGTTCCGTTGAGAGCGAATGGAGCGTCAGGGACAAGGCTGTTTCTCATAAACATTGTCTTCGTAAGATTCAGCTGTAGTCTGACCTTTCCACACTCACGGTCAAAGTCCACAAGCATTTGTGCCGCTTGGCTGATGTTTGGTGTTATTAGAACGATGTCATCAGCAAAGCAGAGGTGGTGTAGTTGCCGACCATCTATCTTCACTCCCATGTTTTCCCATTCTAGTCGTCGCATGATGTTCTCGAGGGTGGCACTGAAGAGTTTTGGTGAAATGGTATCACCCTGCCGAACCCCTCTCTTGATATGGATGATTACTTCTTTGTAGAATGGTGAGATCTTGGTAGTGAATCCGCAATAGAGCTCACGAAGGATCCTGATATATTGAGTTTGTACGCCCTGATTGGCTAGGGCTTCCATGACCGCTTCCGTCTCAACAGAATCAAAGGCCTTCTTTAAATCAATGAATGTTAGACAGAGTGGCATCTTGAACTCCCGAGATACCTCAATGAGCTTGGTTATTGTGTGGATATGGTCAATGGTACTGAATCCTTTTCGGAATCCAGCTTGTTCACATGGTTGTCCTTCATCTAGTGTTCTGCTAATCCTATTCAGGATGACTCGAGTGAATAGTTTGTAGATGACAGACAATCGGCAGATTGGGCGATAGTTGCCAATGTCGTGGATGTCTCCTTTCTTGTATAGTAGTACAGTCTTGCTGGTTTTCCATTGGGATGGAACCTTGCATTCAGACAGGTAGCGTGTGAAGAGTCGAGCTAATGTATTGATGAGTACTGATGGTAAGTTCTTCAGGTGTTCAGGTCTGATCTTGTCTGGGCCAGGTGCTTTTTGTTTCTTTACCGACGAGATGGCATGTTGGATTTCGGAAGGGAGAACATTGGGAACGACATATCCATCATGTGGTATGTGGTATGTGGGCAAGTGGATGTGGCTATTAAAGAGATCTGAGTAGAAGTCATGAATAATCTTCTCCATTGCCCTTCTGGAAGATGTGATAGATCCATCATGATGTCGGAGGGCAGTCATCTTGGTTTTGTAGTTGGTGAAGAGGAGATAACAGTGAACTAAAATAAATTAATGGGAGAAAGAGAGAGATAGACACAGAGAGAAAGAGAGTGAGAATGGGAGGGGAAGAGAGAAATGGAGAGAGAGAGAGGAGCTCAAGAGAGAACATGGGCTTCTACAGAGTGGGGGAGAAAGTGAAATATACACCCCAAGCTGAGATGAGGGGAAAATGCATACTTTTCCTACACCAAGTTAGTTTATAAACAGTTTTCCCAAATTGCCAATCAAAGTCCATTGCTAGGGTGGTTGCCAGAGGTGAGCCTGGAGTTGTTAATGGTCTTCCTTTGACATTCTTAGCATGACCTTTGTTCTAGTAGAGCATCGCCCTAGGGGCCAAGCCCTGCTCTGGGCATAGAATTCTGTCTCAGTGGTTTTCTGGGTCTCCTAAGATGGGTCTTACGCCTTGGGGTTGATTTACGTTCCAGACTGTTTCTTCCTAATATACATTACCAGGGCCTGCCTATCCCTCTGCTTGAAACACTATCTTAATACTAAGTCATTTACTATAAAACACTTACCTGATTGGGAATTGGAGCCAGAGTAA
The DNA here is from genome assembly GCF_029834395.1 of Sorex fumeus. Taxonomy (NCBI): domain Eukaryota; kingdom Metazoa; phylum Chordata; class Mammalia; order Eulipotyphla; family Soricidae; genus Sorex; species Sorex fumeus. The sequence goes on from NW_026606179.1 coordinate 35,093,990, forward strand.
CTCCACCTAACTTCTACAAAACAATGCCCTTACACTGTGACATGATGCATTTAATGGAGATGTAGGAATTCAAGCTATAAGGGACTAGTATGCATTTTGACCTATTAGTAAATAAATGGATAAAAGGAGTGATTTAGAATGTGGCATTTTCACAGAGGCGGTGGGGGTGGGGGTTGGGGGAGGGTTAGTGGAGAATGGGCACTGGTGGAGGGATGGGTACTCGATCATTGTATAACTAAAACCCAAGCACGAAAGTTTGTAAGTCTACAACTGGTGTTTCGTGGAGTTTCACTAATAAAAATTAAATAAAAAAATAGAACATGGCATTTTATATTTTATAGACTACAGTGGGATTTTTACTTACTTAGAAGACATATGACCTTTAGACAGCTATATAAATCTGCATTTCAGACTATTCTCTCATAAAATTAAGGTAATCATAAAGTCATTGCCATAATACTTGTAAGTGCTATTTGTTAAGTACAGTACTTACCTTCAAATATCTTAACCAGCAATTACGAGTCACTCATAAGGAAACTTATAAAACCTAAGTGATCTACCCTTGGGGCTGCAGAGATACCACAGTGGCTAAAATACTTGCTTGTATGTGGCTGACCCGGGTTTAATCTCTGAAACTCCATAAGGCGCCTTGAGTGCAGATCCAAAGTAAGCCGTGAACACTCTGTATGTGGCCCAATGACAAAAAACTGACCTTCCCAGGCTCTTTATATGTGAGTGGGAATTCCCATGCCATAACTAGGTTTCTTTAAGTCACCTGAAACTCCATTGAAAATTTGCAGGAAAGAGTATATGTAAGTAGTTTTTCTAGAGCAAGGTGCACAATCTTAATCCATCCTTCAAAAGACTTATGAAAGCATTAGTAGAGTCTCAAGTAGACCTGTGAGTCTACTTCTTTCTAGAGGCAGGGGCTCTGGATAATCTCCCACTGAGACACCACAGACCCCAGAAGCAACTCCTTGACCATTGTACTCTAGCTTCCATCACCTACTTGCCTATTAATTTGTTTTATTTTTATTTTTTATTGAATCACCACGAGATACACAATTACAAAGTTGTTCATGATTGGATTTCAATCATACAATGTTCCAACACTTGTCCATTTATCAGTGTACCTTTCCCACCACCAATGTCCCCCAATTCTCTCCCACCATGCCCCTCCCATCTTGCCTCTGTGGAAGTGCTTTTCTTCTCTCTCTCTCTCTCTCTCTCTCTCTCTCTCTCTCTCTCTCTCTCTCACTCTCTCTCTCCCTTTCTCTCTCCATTTGGTCTTTGTCGTTTGCAATACAGGTAGTGATGTTATCAGGCATATCCCTTTACCTACTTTCAGCACTCAGTTCTTGTCCAGAGTGATTATTTCCAACTATTATTCACAGTAGTCCCTTCTCTATCCTAACTGCCCTCCACCCCCCAACCCCCACCCCCCACACACACTTAAGTCAAGCTTCCAACCATGGACCAGTCCTCCTTCACCTGTTTCTCTAGACCTTCTTCTGATAACCATTTTTCACTGGGCAGTCTAGATTACCGCCCCCTCGCCACCCATTGCAATACTAGTCCACCTCACTGCATTAGAACAGAATCTGGTCTTACAACAGGCTGATAAATCTATAAGTACATTTTGTCACTGAATTGACTGATTTGGCTGAATGAATTTGCTTGGCTGGATTATTTCAATTTCAGCTGACAGAAATCGAACTCTGTCTCAATAGAAAGGAAAAGAATTTGTTCCCATAAATAGGTCCAGGACTGCATCTAATTTCAAGCAGAGCTATATCCACATGCTCAAGCAATAGTATCAGGAATCTTTCTCCATTTCCTTCAAGTATTTTCAGTTGTTGTGGGGAGCCATAACCCAACTAGTGCTTAGGGGTACTGTGGGGTGTTGGGGTTGAACCAAGGGCCTCACACATACATACAATGTACGAGCTCTACCATTTGAGACATGGACCCAGTTCCTTTTCTTTATCCTTTTTCTCTGCTTTATTCTGGACTGGCACCAGAGGCCATTGAGGCTCAACTGTTCCATACTCATATTTTCAAAAACAACAAAAATAAAATAAAATAAAATAAAAATAATCCCTCATTTCCTTTTTTCAATTCTTACTTAGCTCCAAGATGACTCCTTTTGCCAACAGGGTGATTGCCCCCTCTGAACCAATTGCCATGGCCAAAAGTATGGCAAATTATGATTGGTTAGCCCTGGTACCACCTGTAGAACAGGGGATGAAATCACCCACAGAGAATCACATTGATCAAAGTGCGTGGAGAATGATTACCCAGAGAAAATACAGATGCCATTGGGAAAAGAAAGTGGGAATGGATGTTAGACTGGACAGCTGTTTGCTTCGTTATAATTCTTAAAGATACAACCTCAGTGGCGATATATAATAGCCAAGTTTGTGTGTGTGTGTGTGTTTAATTTTTATTAGTGAAACACCGTTAGTGAAACTGTAGAGGTACAGTTGTAGACTTATAAATTTTTGTGCTTGGGTTTCAATTATACAATGTTTGAGTACACATCCCTCCACCAGTGCCCATTTTCCACCACCACTGATTCCAGTATCCCTCCCACCCACCATCCCCCCCATCCCATCCTGCTTCTGTGGCAGGTCATTCCCTTTTGTTCCCTTTCTCCTTTTGCATTCTGTGGTTTGAAAAAGAGGCATTAAGTGGAAATCATGTTCGGTTTATAGTCTACTTTCAGCATGCATCTGCCATCCTGGGAGGATCCTCCCAACACCCTTTTCTTGATGCTCCTTCTCTATCTGAGCTGTCTTTTCCCCTAGCATGTGAAGCTGGTCTCCAAGTCATGGAGTGAACCTCCTGGTACTTATCTCAGCTATTCTTGGGTGTTAGTCTGGCCTACATCCAAAAGAACAAAATCAACCAGTGTTGGCGCGGATGTGGCAAGAAAGGGACCCTCCTCCACTGCTGGTTGGAATGCTGACTGGTTCAGCCCTTTTGAAAAACAGTATTCTGATTCAGATTCTCAAAAAATTAGAAATTGAGCTTCCATTTGACCCAGCAATACCACTCCTGGTAATATATCCCAGAGAGGCAAAAATGTATAGTCGAAGTGACATCTGCACTTGTTTGTTCATTGCAGCACTTTTTACAATAGCCAGAATCTGGAAAAAACCTGAGTGCCTGAGAACAGATGACTGGTTAAAGAAACTTTGGAACATCTACACAGTGGAGTACTATGTAGCTATTAGAAAAGATAAAGTCATGAAATTTACATACCAGTGGTACTACATAGAAGTATCATGCTAAGTGAAATGAGTCAGAAAGAGAGGGACAGACATAGATTGTATTCATCTGGGGAACATAATGTTTGTGTGTTTTCTTAAATGGAAATAGTCCAACTGAATGCTGCTTCAGTTTCACCAAACTACAAGTTCAAGCAAAAGATTTCTCAAGTCAAAGATGGCTGCAGTCTTGTCTCACAGATAAACTCTTCAGACACAACTACTGCTACTCACCATCCTCTCAGTGGTCCTCCACTGCAGTTTGCAAGACTTATATTAGCCTGTCAGAAGGAAGAATTAGCTAGTATTTTGATTTCTGTTGAAAACACGTTGTTTCAGAAATAAAGTTGGCATGGCAGGCATCTTGGTTGATTTAATCTCTGACACAGGGAGCTTATTTATAGCATCACAGCCTTCTGAATGTTTAAAAACTCAAGCATTATAAGCCCGCTGTGCTTTTCCTGCGAAAGATGGAACAGCACTAAATGAATAATACCACCTGGGCCAGTAGCACAGGCATGCCACAGAATCAAACACAGCTTTCATCTGCTCCAGGCCTTATGAACTCCTTCTGCGGAGATTAGATCATCCTGCTATGTTTCTGGGGGCTTCATTCCATATCATGGGCAGGGAGGTCCTGAAAGAACTGATTGGTCTGTGACCCCCTTTCCCAATTTGCTCTCTCTCTTCCAAGTTCTCTTTAGGCTTGCTGGAGACTACCCCCAGGATACAAGCTTCTCTGTTCTGCCTCTTCTCCCAAGATAACCCCTTCTTCTCTCAGCCCAGTTCCACCAAACATGTGCCAAGAATAGTTTTGAGAAAGTGGAGTTAAGCACTTTTAAGTTACTCTCCGCATTTTCCAGGTCAGAGCAAGTCTTCAACAGTACATTTTCCTCCAACAACTAAATTTCACTAAAAATAGATATTGGCAAGAGGGACATGGAGTAATTTAGGCATTTAATTCTGCCTTCCTTTCACGGGAAAAATTGATTATATTCAAGTTAAAAGGTAAGTTGATCTGGGTATATTTAAAACATCCAACCCATTGTATCTTTTTGGGCAGAAGATCCCAAAAGACTACTGCAAGTCTCAACTTTTTTTTTTATTAATTTACAAACAACTTCAATGCTAGACTCTAAAAGCATGTACTTTTTTGTAGGTCAAAGAATCAGACTGGGAGCAGGACACTCTATAGCAGGTAGATCATTTGTCTCGCACACAGCCCACCCAAGTTTGGTCCCTGGCATCCTATCTGGTCTTCTGAGCCAGCCAGTAGTGATCCACAAGCACAAAGCCAAGATTAAGCCCTGAGCACCACTGAGTGAGACCCAAAACACAAAACAAAAAGTGGATCCAATTTTTAGATTATGCCAAAACTACCTCTTTTAAGAATCTGACTGAAAAATAAATGCTACCTCCAGGACTTTTCTGAAATTCATCAGACATAAAATAGAAGGTTAATGTTCATTCCTCAACATCACTTAATCACTTACTCACTTAACTTCCCATTAGTGGTCGATTTGCTCGAGAGGGCACCAGTAACGTCTCCATTTGTCCCTGTCGCGTGCTAGTGTAGCCCAATGGCATCTGTTCGCTCTGGGAACATGAAGAGCCTCAAACCGATCGTTCATGTTCTTGATAAAGAAGTCTGACCATCTGGTAGGTGGGCAACCACGCGATCTTTTGACATCCCGTGGAATCCAGTCAGTAACAGCTCTAGTCCAGCGGTCGTCTTTAAATCTTGTTACGTGACCAGCCCATCTGATTTTTGACATCTTGGCAAACGAGACAGCGTCCCTGATTCTTGATGTAGGTCGGAACTTTGGATTCTTTCTCTCATTTGAGTGAAACGTGATATTCCAAGCATAGCTCTTTCTATTTTTCTTTGGGAGACCTGAATGGCGTTCTCATCCTGTTTGCATAGGCCCAGGTCTCTGAGGCATATGCTAATGCAGGAAGAGCAGTGGAATCAAAGAGATGTGCCCGTAGCAGGAGGTTCTTCGTCCTCTTAGCTATTTCTTCGACGTTCTGGAAGGCGTTCCAAGCCACTCTCTTCCTCCTGCGCAGCTCGGGTGCCAGGTCATTCATCATGTTGTCTTCTCGACCTAGGTACACATAGCTGTTGCATTCGGAGATGGTCGTTCCGTTGAGAGCGAATGGGGCATCGGGAACGAGGCTGTTTCTCATAAACATTGTCTTCGTAAGATTCAGCTGTAGTCCTACCTTTCCACACTCACGGTCAAAGTCGGCCAGCATTTGTGCCGCTTGGCTGATGTTTGGTGTTATTAAAACAATGTCATCAGCAAAGCAGAGGTGGTGTAGTTGCCGACCATCTATCAATTCCTCATCATAAGTTTGATTATAGAAAACTTCTGAAAGTCAGGACAGAAACCTCTGAATGAGGCATATGACAATCCTTGTGAAATACTAATAGGAAATTATTAGGCATTAATGCAATGGCCACACATCCAAACCAAAAATAAGACAGGTGTTCTGAGAAATGTGAAACTTCTAAAGAAGGTAAATACTTAGATGACGACCATCACAGAACATAAACCTCTGTGATTAGAGAATTGAATTGTGTCTTTGTCCTGAAAGTTAAAATTGGCTTTGACTTTCAAATATGGCTACAAGAAAAATTTTTCTTTTCCACTAAATCTCAGTTTCTTCATCTGTATTATGGCAATAATCCTATAATCTTCTTCCAAAACTATTATAATTATTAAAAAGAAATAAACAGAATGTTAATTCAGGTTTCTTTGTATCAAAAAAAACTAAGTCAAAGACAATAAGATAGATGTCAGTTACCCCTGGGAATATAATAAGACATTGTAAAATGTATTGTTCATTCTTCACTCATCAATAACTTTTAGGGAGAGCAGGACTTTTACTTGTGAAGGCCAGTACTGAGCAATAAAAAACATGCCTGGTCCACACCAACAGTGAACATCAAAAATCACGGTATCACAACAAAAATCAAAAAGGCAATCGAGTGATTGAGAAATAACAGTTTAAAGTCATATTTGGTTGATATCTAAAATACATTTAAAAAATCTTTTAAAAGTCATGCAACTCAGCAACAAAAACTACCCAATCAAAAAATAGGCAGAAGATCTTAGTAAACACTGCACTAAAGAAAGTATACTGATGAAAAAAAATGTTAATCATCACTTATTATTAAGGAGATGCAAACTGAATCACAATGTTGGTATCACCTTTCACCTGGGAGAACATTCTGTATCACAAAAACTGGAGACAACAAATGATAAGTAGCTGAGGAAAAAAAAAAGAACCCTCATACAGTAAGGGAAAATAAATTGGCAAATTCTCTAAGGAAAATGGTACAGTGATTCCTTAAAAAGTTAAGAATAGAAATATACCATATGGGGCTGGATAGTACAGTGAGTAGGGCACTTGTCTTGCACACAGCCAACCCAGGCTCAATTCCTGGCACCACATATGGTCCCCCCGCCCCCAGCCCAAGCCTGCCAGGAGTGATGCCTGAGCTCAGAGCCAAGAGTAAGCCCTGAAAACTTCCAGGAGTGACCAAAATACCAAAAAATAAATAAATAAATGTAGAAAATGATCCAGCAATTATACTTCTCCACATCAGAAGGCTATGAAAACACTAATTCAAAAAGATAATTAGATGCCATTGCAGTAGTATTCATAATAACCAAGACAGGGAAACAACCCAAATGCCCTTCAACATATGACTGGATAAAATAAGTTGTAGTATATTTATTCAACGGAAAACTTCTCAACTATGTCAGAAGATGAAATTTTATCTTTCACAACAACATGAATCTGGTTTGAGTGTAAGTCAGGAAGTGGAGGTCAAATACTAGATAGTTTCATTCACAGGTCAAGTAGCAATAAATAAGGCAAAAGAACTAACACAACAAGAATAATTCTGAGACTCCAAGATCTGTGGTAGTTGCCAGATGGGGAAGGGAAGCATTTGAGGAGGAGTATCAGGGTATGGGATGGCGGGTGTGGGGGAGGTGTTTGATTTGATCATGGTAAATAGCACCAGGGAGAGAAAATCAGAATAACAGCAATAATCACCAGGACAGTCAATCAACAAACAGAGGTATGAGCTGTGGATGCCTTTGATGTTTGTTTCCAGTCAGCTGAGTCACCTGTGAGTATAAACAATATGGTACTTGCAAGTCTAAAAGAAAGAAGTAAATAACTGGTAAGGGCTGGAGCGATAGCAAAGTGGTAGGGCGTTTGCCTTGCATGCAGCCAACATGGCCGACCCGAGTTCGATTCCTCCGCCCCTCTTGGAGAGCCTGGCAAGCTACCGAGAGTATCTCGCCCGCATGGCAGAGCCTGGCAAGCTCCCCGTGACGTATTCGATATGCCAAACACGGTAACAACCAAGTCTCCAATGGAGATGTTACTGGGCCCGCTTGAGCAAATCGATTAACAATGGGAGGGCCTTATTATTAAATAACTGGTGAAGATTCACAAGAGCACAGGTTCTTGGTTCTCACAGGAATCCCAAACTGACAACTTAGAAGGAATATGATGGAGTTGGCTGTTACACGGGCAGATAAAATTGTAGTCAAAAAAATGTTTATCAGTAAATAAGTCATGAAGGTAGTGCTGGTGAACTAGAGAGAAAGGGAGATGCAGTGTCTCTAAGGAACTAGCATGACTTGTCAAATCCCCTTTAGGGTTGCTATGATGACCCTGAGAATAGAAAACGGAAGCAAATTTGGCTATTAAGGTAGGAACTTGTCAAAGTTTTACATAAAACTGTGTTCATAAGACTTTAACTTGTTGAGAGTTTAACTGTTTCCACAAGTGGTAAGAAAGGATGGATAAGTGAGTGAGTGGAGTGAGTCAGAAGCCAGAAGATGGAAGGGAGAAGAGATTTGGAGTTCCCAACACAGCTTGATTCACAGTCTCTCTCAGTGCAAAGAGAAACAGAAAGGAATGTGTCCAAGGTGAAGAAGGCCAAGCTAGACCTAGACTCCCTGACAGAAAGAGAGAAGTTGGAAAGAAAAGAAGGAAAAGTCTGATGAGAAGCGAGGCCCTGACTTCTGGATAGGAAACCATACTCACCAGAACTTCAGTTCCTCTGTGACAGCCTTTCTGTTGGATGACCTTCCAAATCTCCCTGTCCTTCTGGAAGCCTGGCAGTCCCGCCCACGAACTGCCTCAGGTGCCATATAAGCTCATTAATGGCCATGATCCAGAGACTCACAAATAAATCTTGGAAAGAGCCACAGCTGCAGAGAGGCCTCCATACCCCAAAGTCACCATCCAGTTAAAAATTTAACTCTAGCTCTATCACCTTATTTAAAATTTTTAGAATTCCTGAAATAGCATCTCATTCTCTAAGCCACTGATGTACCAGGAATAGTACACCACATTTTATGGGATGTAAAATAAAAGACAACAGATCTTGATCATGATCATGATCATCCTGTTGTTTGTCAATTGCCTCGAGCAGGAACCAGAAACGTCTCCATGCTAGCCCTGAGATTTTTAAAAAGTGCCATATTCAAGGCTCTTTTAGGGTTAGGAGAATGAGACCCAACATTGTTACTCGTATTTGGCATATTGGGTACACCACAGGGAGTTTGCCAGACTCTACCGTGTGAGCAGGTTACATTTGTTAGCCTGCCTGGTTGTCCAAAGTAAGAATGATATGTGGCCGCGCACTTCTGGGAACTGGATTTTATAGTCTCTGAGTCTTGACCATTGATGAGATTACACGGCACCAGGGGGTCAGTTGGTGGGTGTGACCCCTGCCTACTGGAATTTGGAGGATCTAGGTGGAGGATGCTCAGCCCTGATCCGAGCAGGCTTGGAGATCTCAGCCCCAGGACCCGCATGCCTTTGTTCCTCTGTCGGTACCTTCATGCATGTGGAGAGTGGTCTCAGCATGGTGGTGACTGGTTCTGGAGGTCTTTGGCTGGCAGAGCCCTGGTGGGGGCGGGGAGGGAAACTCAACCCGCTCCCCTTCAAGGGGCCCTGGTGAGGACAGCCAGGTATGGGGGCAGGAGACTCTGTGCTGTTCTCTTCCAGGAGCTGGGTTTTATAGTTTTATACCAAGTAATACAAAATAAATTATTTAGGATCTGCCTTTGGGACAGGCTTAGGTGGTGGTGGGAAAATTTGAAATAATGGTTGTGGGAAGGTATATGGTGGTGGAATTGGTGTTGGAATATTGATAGTAATAAATTATTGAAAACAACTCTAAAAATTAATTAATTTTTAAAATTTTTTAAAATAAAGTCTTGTAACCCAAATAATGTAGAAGGGATCCTTCTCAGTTTCCTACCATGGTCAACCGGGCACTCAGTAGGACTATGGCAGTTTGCAGCTTGGAACAGAGAAAGAGATGGGGAGGAAAAACAGAAACCTACCAACCATACCTGAGGCCTGGGCTACCTCACAGGGTAGCCAGCTGGAAAATGATGTCTGAAGGGCTCCCAATTAATCCATGACTTTGAAAGAGATGATGGTTATTCTGTCACCGTATTTTGCCCCATAACTTGTAACTGTGATAGAAGAGGGGACGTGACTCATATACACAAAGAGATGTGTGCACGTGCACGTGTATGTGTGTGTGTGAGTGTGTGTGTGTGTGTCTATAGTTTAGAGTTGGCTGGGTTGCAAAAGGGGTGAAATTTCAAAGATATTTGTGATATTCCCTGATCAATAGAAGAAGACATGAAAATTTTGGTCACCCAGAGAGTCCTGACCCAGGAACCAAAGATTAGGTCTTGAGCTTTTGCTGATTATACCCAAGCAGAAGAACATTTTTTCTCTCCAGTCCTGTTTCCTTCCCTGTATAATGGGGTTAATGATCCTGGGTGGAAGGGATGTGAGACCCGATAGAAAAAGACTTTGGAGTGATACAGATTTTATTCCCAGTTGGGTTGAACAGCTCCCAGGCAATCTTGGGAAATTTGCTTCCTTTCTCTCTACCTCAGTTTCCTTCTTTGAAAATTAGAAAAAAATGGTAGCTCTCTCCTGAACTGTTGAGAAGAGTAACTGAGTTAGTTAGCATTTCTTGAGTACTTATTATTTACCAGATGTACCTTTTATTTGGGGGCAGACAGATAGTGTAGGAGATAAGAAACTTGTCTTGCATTCTGCCTACTCAGCTTCATCCTTGGCATTCTGAGTATATAGTCCCTTAAAGACCACCAGGAATAATCTATAAACACAAAGCCAGGAGTAAATTCTTACCACTGCCAGGTGTAGCCCGACCCCCACCCCTAAATAAAAGAGAGTGTTTATTCAAGAGCTTTTATGTATTCAAGAGCATTTATAGATAAGAAAATAGATACAGAGAGGTGACTTGCTTAAGCTCACCTAGCTAGGAGTCAACTCCAAACTATCTGGGTCTTGTGCACTTTTAACTTTTGCTACCCCGCATGATGGCTGCAGAGAGTGTAGCACAGTGCTCAAAATGCATAGTAGCCACCCCATAATAGCTGCCATTACCACTTTACAGGGTTGCTGTGATGACAAATGAAAGATGTGCCTTAAAATACTTAAAAGGTTAGATATAAACAGAAGTCAATGGTGGCAAATGGTATTATTATACCAAGCTACTTAGCTCCATCTCTTAATTAAATCAAGGGTCAGGAGACAAAATCCAGCTGCCATCCATTTTGTAAATAAAGTTTTATTGAGACACAGCCATGCATATTTGTTTACATATTGTCTCCTGCAGAGGTGAGTAGTTCTGACAGGGATCATATGATCAACCCAGCCTGATATAATGTCTTAGCCCTTTTCAAAATAGTTTGCTGAACCCTGTCTAAAATCATGTGCCTTAGCAAGTGTTCCTCTCTAATCAGATCTGTCCACTTCATCGTGTGGAATGTAGGGATCCTTGGGATATAGGTAAAGGCCTGAGTCAGTGAGTCCAGTCTCAGGTACTGCTCCTAATAACACTGCCATTCACCCCAAGAGAAACTGTGTCATCTCCTGTGTACTCTGCAATCAACTGTGCACCCCCCTGTGAGCCCTGCAACCAAGTTTGAGTGACCCCCGCCAGTCATTGCATAAACAACAAAGGGAAGGAGAAAATAATACAAAATATGATGCCAGTGAAAAAAACTAGTAACTGAGGACAGTGTAGAGCTAAGTTTCGTCTGGCAGTCACTTCGCTACCTGGCTAATATGCATGGGCTCACTTTTAATCTTTTTAACAACCCAGTGCATCAAGACATTTTCCGTTTCACAATTGAAGAAACCAAGGCAGAGATAGTTTGTGGAACTTACCTAATGCCTGACAGCTGCTAAATGGGGGAGTCAGAACTCAAAACCAGATCCAAAGTTCCTGCTGCTTCCTCCAGCTTTGGGGGTAGCTTTGTCCTTTCCCAGTCAAGCAGGGAGAGTAATTTGAGTCCTTTCACTAGCTCCGGATAATTTCAGGAGCCAATAAAAATGAATGCATGTCTTTGTCAACTTGAATTCATTCCCTGATATCATTTTCTTTTTTCCTTTTTCCCACCTCTTATTTCCAAGGAAAATGGACTGTATGTCCCCGGCCCTCCATCCCCAAAACATGCACGTGCGCGCACACACACACACACACACACACACACACACACACACACACACGGGGCGGGGGGGGAAGGGAGAGAGAGAGAGAGAGAGAGAGAGAGAGAGAGAGAGAGAGAGAGAGAGAGAGAGCCTTTGGTGTTGTGTGCCAAGCAGGGAGTAGATAAAAATGCTGAAGCAAATAGGAAATCAATATGTAGTTGGGTGGGGCTTTTTCTGTTTTTCCCTCAAGTTTGCACTTCAAAGTCACTTTAGCCAATTGTCAAAATGTCAAGCGTGGGCTTTTTCTCATTTTTTTCCTTCTGTCTCGTTCTCAGCTTCTGCGCCTTTCTTGGTGTGCACTGTTTTTGTTGGCTCTGCTACTGAAGACACACACACACACACACAGAGAGAGAGAGAGAGAGAGAGAGAGAGAGAGAGAGGAGAGAGAAAGGAGATCCATCGGTTTCATTAGCTCTTTGAAAAACGAGGTGGGACCAAGTTGGCGAGGTGACAAGGTCACTGAGAGTCATTTATCATTTTCGATGAGGCATAATGAACTCCTCTAAGTTGGACTCTAATTTAATTGTCTTCTACTTAATTGAGGAGAAGGAAGCCAGCTCCGAGGTACTGACAGAAGGTGTTTTCATTGAAACATAGACAGTTATTTGTACCCTGTAGGTGACAGGGGGAAATAAAGCTGCTTCTGGTTAAGCTGTCTCTCTCTCTCTCTTTCTCTCTCTCTCTAAGTGCAATCTTTATTTTGTGTCTAGTGGCATCTAGACTACTCTGCAAAGGGGGTCAACCCCTTCTGGAAAATGGTACCATCATCAAGCAAGCTGCCCAGACCAAAACCAGAGTCAACCGCCATTCCACATGCCCTATAGCCTTTACCAAGAGCCCCTCACCCAACAACTCTCACTCCTTCAAAACTAATCATTCTTATGGTCTCCAACAAAGTCCTTCCTGGTTTAAACCACAGGATGTTCACCTGCACAGCTATGAAGTCTCAGTGTGATCTTCCTTTCTCTCTTAACCCCCTCCAAAAAAATTCTGTCCCTTCAGTGGACAATCTAAATCAGAACGTACTCCAATTAGTATAATCATTTGCTAAAAGAACAAATTACTCCAAAATTTTCTGCTTACCAAAAATAAAGAAAAAAAAGAAAATATTACTCCAAAATTTAGCTGCTTACAAAAAAAATAATAAAATAAACTTGAGTTATCTCAAATAAACTGTTTCTGAAGATGGGGAATTTGAGAGCAACTTAGTGAGTGTTTCTGGTTGAGTCTCTCATGAACTTTTAGGTGAAACATCAGCCCAAGCTACTAACATCTGAAGGTTGGACCAAGACAGGAGGAACCACTTACAAGGTAGCTTGCAGAACTGTTGATTGGAGGGTGCAGCACTGCCCCTCATGGACACTTCTTTAGTTGAATGTCCTCTGGGCTGAACAGGGCAGTTGACTGCCTCCAGACTGTGGACTGAGAGAATGCCAGCAATGTTCTTCAACAGCAAAACTCAGGTATCATAACCACCACTTCCCTTAGCCTACTAGTTATGTCTTACTCAATGGGAGAAGTTGGATACTGTCTATCACTTGGTTAAACACTCTCAACGGCTTCCTACTGAGATTAGAACAAATTGCGAGCTCATCACCCTGATTGGCAAGGCAGACCCATCTAACGTCCTCTGTCTTTCTCCCTTTCCCACTAAGCTTCAGCCACTAGGGCCTTCTTTCTGCTCATCAAACCTCTTCCTGGCCCAGGGCCCTTTCACTTCCATCCCTCTTTCAGGGAGACCCATCTTCCAAATTTTCAGGGTGCTTGTTCTCTGTCATTCCCATCTCAAGGCACCATCTTCCTCTGAAAATCACTCACCACCAGCCCTCTCTAGTAAAAGTCACTCTTCTGCAACCACCACAATTGTGGGTAAGTGTTCACAAAGAATATTAAATCAGCTGAACTTCAGGTAAAATCTTTAAGGTAGAGAGAGCTCTGAAGCTCGGTGAGCTCTTCTTCCCTTACTTCTCTCCATATCTTACATCAGACTCTCAGATGAATCAATAGACCCCCAAAAGATGATCAACATTTGGGGGTCAAGCAGAGACCACTAGAAGCAAGACTTTCACCTTCCACCATCCATAAGAATGAAACCTTTTCAGACTTTCTGGGTGTGTAGCTACACCATCCTTACATTCACAGGGTGAAGTGCTAGGCTGAGCATCCTTTTGGTTTCCTGAACTTTGTTTTACAGATTTTTCACAGCACACAATTCTTTGAAGTTGAAAACTGTAGCTCTACTACACAATGAGGAAGCAGCAGTTTGTGTGGGATGCAGCACTAGTTTAATGATATGAGTCAGAATCCAAACCCTGCTTTAACTGCATGGTCGATTGTCAATACTTCTAATGCTACAAAAATCACCTCTCCCAATGTTTACAAAGGCATTGGCATGTTGTCTATAGTTACGCACTGAGTTTCCCTAAATCATTTTATGTTAATATATCAGTCATTCTTATCTCACCAAACAGCAGTTGGGGAACACCTGCTGTGCACACCACCCTTGACCAGTTGCTGGAGGCATCCTACAAAGCATGACACTATTCCAGCCCCTCAAGAAGCTTGCAATTATATGTTGTCTTGCAATAAATAAGAGGGAGTATTTTATCTAATAAAAGAGTGAAAACATTCCTGAGATGGGTAGAACAGGGTCAGGAGGATAATGTAAGGTTAGAGGGAAAAAGAAGTTTGTTCAAGCCAGGAAGAGCAAGCAAGATGTAAACAGAAGAGAAGAGTTAGTGGAAGTCAGTTAATAGTGAGATTACGATGATGAGTAAAATTTGGACTGTTTGTGGTGTAAAAACCTAACAGCTAATATACTTTTTTAAAATAGAGAGATATATGAGGGCAATTAACTGATCAACTAGAGATCAATAAATATCTGTTGAATAAGGAATACAATATGATAAGAATTATTCTTTCTGAGTAAATATCTGTGGATAATTAACTTTATAATCTATCTGCCAGGGTGGGGTTGGGGGGAAGAGAAATAGTACAGTGGGCTTGCCTTGCATGCAGCCAACCTAGGTTGAATCCCAGGCACCCTATATTGTCCCCTGCGTACTGCCTGGAATAAACTCTGAGCACAAACCCAGGAGTAATCTCTGAGGACCACTGTGTGTGATCCAAAGCAAAACAAAAACATGTTATATGCCTGTTCTTAAATAGCCTAAATTAAAATAGCCTAAATTAAAAATTAAGAAAATAAAATAGTCACTTTCAGTGAGTATTGACTTAAGGGTCATATAAACGAGGTTTACAGATACTTATATATTTTTTTATTTTCAGATAGTTTTTGAGAACTGAGTCCTCTGTTTTATAAGCAGAGTACGTTGAACCTAGTTTTTAAACCTGGTTCAGCTACTTCCTGGTTGAATGACCTGATCAAGGTAAACAGTTTTTCTAAGCTCATCTGTAAAATATGGATAAGAATAGTGTATTTGCAGGGCAATTGTGGGGATTAGTTCAGATAACATCCATATTTTATAGACCTTCAAATATTAGCTTTCTCTCCCCAACCCTGACCTTTAATTGTGCAAGGCAGGTGGCTTTGATTAGGACAGGTAGGGAAGACAAGGGCAGAATATGTGGTAGGTACTTCACCTCACAAGCAGTCATTGGAGGTGGACATAGATTCTCTTGACTGTCCAGAGGAGCAAGTGATCTCCTTTCCTGTCTCTGTTTCATGTCCCTATTCCAATCATGTTATAGATCCCATTTTTCTGAACAGAATTATAGGAATTTATTCTAAACCAAATTAGGCCAATAATAGGACTCAACTTCCTGACTATATTGCTGTACCTTAGATGCTACCTGACACAAGCCAGGCCACTCAAGGCTCTTCTCTAGAAATTGTGAACCTGGAGTTGGAGAAACGGACTCCACTTCCTCTGTTCTGCTCTTCCGTGTCTTAAAGAAAAAGTTGCTCCTGTTAAAGAGTTTTATTTTCCTTTAAGAAATAGAGAAAGAAATAGAGTAAGAAAGAGAAAGAAAGAGAAAAAGAAACAAACAAAGAAAGAAAGAAAGAAAGGAAGGAAGGAAGGAAGGAAGGAAGGAAGGATGGAAGAAAGAAAGAAAGAAAGAGAGTTCCTCCACAGTAAAAGTAGAAATACAAAGTAATAGAAAGTCATCAAGTCTAGAGTAAAGACAAGCCAGACCAATAAAGACCCTCTAAAGGATATTTTCTTCCTTCCTTCCTTCCTTCCTCCCCTCCTTCCTTTTTTCTTTTCTTTTTTTGTTATTGAATCACTGTGGGATATAGTTACAAAGTTTTCATGATTGAGTTTCAGGCATACAATGATTGAACACCCATCTCTCCACCAGTATACATTCTCCACCACCAATTTCTCCTGCCATCCCCACCCTACCCCAGTCCCTTTTCTATGGAAGACAATTTCCTTCTTATTCTCTCTCTACTTCTGGGCATTATGGTTTGCAATACATATACTGAGAGACCATAATAGTTGGTCCTTTATCTACTTTCAGCTTTATCCTTTATCTACTTTTATCTCCCATTTCTTCCTTCTTTCCTTCCATTCCTTCCTTCTTTTCTTCCTTGTTCATTTCTTTTGCTTTCTTTATGCTTTCTTCCTTTTCCTTCCTTCCATACTTCTTTCTTTCCTTTCTTTCTTTCTCTCTGTCTCCCTTTCTTTCAAAAGGGGCTGGGGAGAGGGATTGATCCATGCAAGTAGTATTCAGGCTCACAACTTGGGATTGTTCCTGGCAGTGTTGGGGGATGGTGGATGGTGCTGAGGATTGAACCTGGGCTTCTTACATGCCTGTGCTCCAGCTAATTGAACTATCTCTCTGGTCCTAAGAAACATTGTGGTTCCAAGTTCCACCTGTGCCAGGGATCCAACCACACCTTCCTTCCATGATTTGAGAACTGAGGAACTCTCCCCTTTCCACCTAAACAAATTTGAGCTAGATTTCCGCCACTTACAATTCAAAGACCCCTCCACGAGAATGAAGATGGAAATGAACTTGTCATGTTTGAAGAAAAAGGAACAGACAAAGGTCAACGGAATAAGAGATTTATTTTAAGGACATTTGAGATCCAAGCAGAATTAAGTAAGGGGGGCTGAAGACTTTACAGAATCCTTAAGACCTAGGGTCCAGAATGCAGTCCTTTGGGTTGAGTAACATGGACAGGAGAACTGGGGAAAAATAACATCAGGCAGAGGCGAGAGGAAGCGAGAATACCTGGGAGGCCACTGGTGTGAAGTAGCGTAGATTCCGTTACAAATTTCAGATGGAATCTCGGGACTTGTTGGTACAAGAACTCAAAAACCGTCTCAACCTTCGGAATTTTACCTGACAATGTCCTCATTAGGGAAAAACTCTATCCACAGTCACATCAATAACTAGATGTGTAATTAACTTAGATTCCCACCCACCCCACCTGGGCAGGGGGTGGGTGGGGTACATAGGACTGAGAATAGAAGATCACTATGGCACTTAGTGAAAGCTTTTCCGAATGGGGTTCAAGCAGATGCCATGCTGACAGTGTGGCTATATGAGGGGGCTTCATATAACAATTTCAATAATCCACTGTTTAAAGACATGCCATCGCTGTCATCTGCATTTGATAAATACAATTTGGGGGCTGCTTGCTTTCCCCCCAGCTTTCTTTTTTGGGGTTTCTGGAACCCTGTGTTCCTTGGGAGCCGAGTTTCCTTTTCAACACCACAAATGCCATCCCTGCTATTGGGACACAACAGTTAAATAATGTGAAATTGCACTGATGCCAGTGAAATAAAAGTGAGTTTTTACAAAACCGAGTTCCTTCCCTGAACATAATAACAGTAAATTTCTAGGGTCCTATAGTGTAATATCCATTAGATTTATTATGTTGCAATTCCCAGTCCCACTAGTTCTGCCTGAGGGTGAGTATATTACATTTCATCACAGTTTCATTTTCTCCTACAGATGAGAAATGGGAATGCGATTGCAGTTATGTAGCATGCATGTGTTAAATCTGATCTCTAATAAAATCAAACACATCACAACTCAAAGCACTTTAGCACAGTGTCGGCAAAATGAAACACCATCTGTCATCATGTAGAGATTGCCTTATTATAACACAAAATCAAACTGCTCAGTGTGAACATTGTTACTTAATAAATGGGTAAATGAAAACTGATAATTATGATCTTATTTATTTTAAATGATTACTTAAAGCCACCAAAAGCGCAACATAATTTGTCAATTAGACACTCCGGACCCTTTAACAGCATATAGAGCAAACAGCCTTTAGTGAAAATGGTAAATAGACTTGGAGAGAAACAAAGGAGAGAGATTAAGAACTTTTCAAAACTGTCACAAGTGAAAAATAGGCAAGGAGTTCAAGATTTGAGAAACAGTGGTCAGTTCTGGTGGAGTGGTAGCAGTTTCTACACCAGAATCACCCAAAAATTTCATTTGGGAAAATAATCAGCAGTTCCCGGGTTGGCAACTATGTGGACAGATATGAACCCCAAGGAGGGCTGGTGACCCTGCCCCTGCCCCAGGATGTATATCTCAAGTGTGTTCCCATTTCTAACTATTGGGGTAGGAGGGTTTTAACTTAGCTTTAATCTCTCATTTGAACAGAACATTCTTGGTCTAAGGTTAGGTATTTCTGAAAATGGATTCGAAATGGTTAGAAAACACTCAACTGGGTAGAGAGAGAGGTGTGTGAATGATGAGATAATAAAGATGCTGTCAGCTGTGAATCACCATGGTATGGGGGAGGGTTCGGCTCTTCCCTCGAAGGAGTAAATGGAAGTATCTGCAGGATGTGCTGTATTGGTGGACCTGTGGTGTTGGCTCTTCCAAATGCATCTCCCTATAACCCTGACGACCTACGCTAATGAAAGCATTTCATTCCTGTGAGATGTGACAAGAATCTTCAAGTACTAGAAGTCAAAGAGATCCTTCTTATTCATGCACTGAGTGATTTTATGCAGAGCCACCACATAGAGATGACCATCTGGACTTCCTCCTCATCATGACATGTCATGACATGTAGTGTTTCAAAAAGTTTGCAGGGTAAGTCACTGTCCTTGTATGCAGTTGATCTGGCTCAATACCAGGTACCACATATGGTTCTTCAAGCACTGCTAGGAGTCTTTCCTGAGCCAGAAGTAGTCCCTGTGCACTGCAAGGTGTTGACCAAGCACCTCCCCATCTCCAAATAAAAGTCTAACAAACACAAAGCATTGTCTTCATCCCTGAGAAATGTATGAAAGAGTTTATAGATCTCCCCCTAGGCTTCCCAGACGTTCCCCCAAAAGACTTGAAATGATATCTTAAGTGACAGAGAACCAAATTGAGGCTGAAAAATGAAGAGACCTACTGCCCTCACTCTGCTCTCCCCCAGCACTGTGGAGAGTGATTTTGGAGGAGGTTTGTTTTAAGCTCTATCTCAAATGATTTTGTTATCTAATTTCAATAAAACTGTATTACAAGGTGGTTTCGTTTCTAATGTTTAATTCAATTAGGTAAATATTTTTGGAGCTCTGCTATATTTAAATTAATGAGGTGATTTCAATAAATAAGCAGTTTTCATTTGCATGCCATTTGCAGCACATAGTTAAAGAAACATTGTAACAAGGATTAGGAATTTGTAGCAAACAGAGATAACCTTCAAAGAAAAACCTTCTTGGTGACTGTTTAAAAGCAGGGGTGTGGGGTTTCCAGGTGGAGGGGGACAAGAGAGATTCAGAAGGGAGAGACTCACTTGAGGCAATGATGGGAAAAGAGAGGATTTCATCTGGGATAGACTGTGCATGCCATGAAATGTGAATGAAGATGAAGCAGAAGAGAAAGTATGGTCAGGAAAATCCCAAAATGACCTTGTGACAGGAACACAAATTTGTCTGGTCTTTGTGAGGTCCCTCACCTAGAGCTCCTGAACTGTCAGTGATCTCCAGAATAAGAGGAATATTTTTGTTATTCAAAAGAGGTCACTCATAGTTGATCCCGAGAAAGACTCAGAAGGTGGGGGGTATATGAGGAATCATCAGAATGACCAGCCATATGATTTGAGGACTGGAATTGGGGGCCTACCCAGAACTTTGAACCTCTGGGAAGAAAGGAAGGGCTGGAGATTGAGTTCAGTGCAGAGTACGATCATTTTATCAAGTGAGACAACAAATGAGGCCCTGGTAGAAAATATGGCCATTGAAACTTGATGATGCTCTCAAGTTGATAAACACTTGAATGTGTAGAGCAGGAGATGACTCCACAGAGAGAGGACATGGGAGCCCTGCCCTCTCCTGCTGTCTCTACCTCCTTGTTTATAGAACTTCCTCATGTCCCAACAAGTTCCCTCTTATGCATCAATCCCCCTGAGACTACTAAAAAATTAACTTGCAAGAACATCTGCATGCCTATGTCTTTCACAAATTATTTACAACAGCCAAGATATGCAAACAACTCATGTGCCCAACAACAAGTAAGATGATAATGAAACTATAGTGTATATATACACAATGGAATGCTACTCAACCATAAGAAAAGTGAAACCTTGAAGTTACCTGCAACTTGGATGAAACTGGAAGATACGTTGCTAAGCAAATGGAGTCAGAAAGAAAAAGACAAACACCATGTGACCTCTCTAATAATCAGAGTATAAAGAAACAAAGAAAGGAAATAGACAACCCCTAGTGAAAACAAACCCTCATATATTGCCAACAGAATGGTAAACTGAGGCGGAAAAGGGGATGGAGTTGGAATGGGGAGAGAGGGAACCTTGAGATAGTCATGGAGGGATATTGCCATTCTGGTGGTGGGGTTGTGTAGTAGCTTCAGAAATATAAAACATTAATATGAAATTTGATATAAATCATTTTACTTTGAGAAAAATAACCAGGCAAAGTACATGGAATAAACCTTACAGTGAACTTTCCCCTTATCCTAGATCCAAATAGGTGATCCTACTCTAATCATGTGAACTCTTAAAAGCAATGGAGTGCTTTATGGAAAGAGAGTTGGGAACGTTAGAAGAAATCAACAAGAATCCCAATCTTTATTGTGAGCTTTGAAGATCGAACAGATCATGGAACAAGGAGTATAGTAGCATCTAGGAGTCATACCAGTCAAGTGCATGCAGAGATAAGCACTTATGGACCTGCAACCACAGGAACTAAAATTCTGTCATGACCACATGAGCTTAGAAGAGAACACTGACACATTGATTTATGAAACTCTAAACTGAGAATCATGATTACCCCCAAGCCCTGATTCTGCTATACAGAATTGTGAGATAATAATGATGTTTTGTTTATAAAATCACTACATTTGTGGCAATTTGTCAAACTGCAATAGAAAATTAATGAAAGAGGACCTTTTCTGAGGAGTATGCTATGAAGCATCATCTTCAATATACAGCTTCTCTGCTCAGCTTCTCTACACAGCTTTTCTAGTGTTTGGAAACATCCAACGCCACATGCATCATTTCGGTTCTCAAAACCAAATGGGGACAGCCAGATGGGAAGGATGTCTTTTCCCCTGGACACAGAGTGAGATTTATGTGAAACAGTTAGAGCTCAGCTTGACTCAAAATTAGAGATTAGCTGAAATTCTAAGGCGCAGAAATCAACAAACATGGTGGCCACATTTTCTCCTATGTAGAAGAAACTCTGCCTGTGAGAGGAAAGATTGAAGTCAACATACATACAGAGAGAAACAAGAACCAGAAATAAGCATCTGCATATGATCTTTACTTCATTTTTTCCTTAGCTTTCGAGATACATATCTTTCATAATAATGTATTCTCCCTTGTGCTTAAGCCAAATTAAGTTTGTTTATGTCTATCATAGTGAAAATAGTCTTAACTAATACCACTGTATTAGTAAATATGTGTGATTTGCTGAATTTTGATGAAGCTAGCCTAAGTTCCTCTGTTCAAAGAAAGTTTCTTGTCTCCAAAGAACATTTTTATGAGTACTCTACAGAAGATAATGTGCTGATCTTCTCAGACACAAATATTAACAACTCATTAATTTTGGTTTTTTTTGCCAAAGTTATTGATTCATTTGATCCATTCAGCAACAATCTGTTAATTAACTTTAAAAAAGCAATTAGAGCCAGAAGGTAGCTTAAGTGGTAGAGGCATGCCTAGAATGTGTGAAACCCTGAATTCCACCTGTGTCTTCCCAGCACCATCAGAAGCTGTGCTCCTGAAAACTGGGACCCTGAACCCCAAACCATTAGGTCACCAATTGCTAGAAGTGATAGCCTTTGTCCCCAGTGCCACTGGAGGTGAGCTCTTTAAAAATAATTATGCCTTAAATGCTAACAAAAGCTGGTTCATTGAGCTGGTCTTTTAGAAAGCTTTGGACACGTAAGAAAAAATTAGCCATATTTATAATATAGTCAAGCTTCTCTGGATGAAAAATAGAGGGATTTTAGAGTTGTAGGTGTCATTCTTTCTCTCCATTTCCCTCATTAATCCAAGCTCTGAGCTCAAAGAAGCATATTAACCAGTTTCGCCCTTTTATCTGTGACCATGTCTACCAAAACCCAGAAGTTCTAGAGTTCTAGATGATATTAGATTAAAGGAAAACATGGGGATCTTTCGAGGAACTTCACATTTCAGGACTTCTACCCATGATCTCCATGAGAATCCAAGAGGGGAGCAAAGCTAAAGTGATCATATAAAAGGATGAGTGTAACAATACTTTTGGGGCTTGAGAAATAGTAATCTTAAAGCACGTAAAGCACTTGCATATGGCTGACCCTAGTTCAGATCCCTCTTTGAGCACTGCCAGGGTTCACTCCTAATCACACAGCCAGGAATGTGGGTATTACTAGCTGTGACGTGAACCACTGAAACCAAAAACAAACAATATCTTCCTGTTGAAAATGGTCAATAAAACAAATTGTCTCAACAACAAAAAATTAAGTATGAGTGTTCAAGTAATTGCAAATGGGGTTAAATTAGTGGGCACCTCAGTCCTGGGCTGTAGGGCAGTCTACAGTCCTTTTTCTCTCCCTTATCTGCTTTTCTCCCTGCCACCTTTCTTCTTATTCCAAACTTCACATATGGTGGGTGACATCAGATAAAGAACAGTCTCAGCATTCTGGATCTGCAAGAAGAGATATTCTTATTTTCCTCAATTGCTTTCTTCTGCAGAAACGTACAATTCAAATATCAAAAAACTGATTTAATCCATGTCTATCCCAAATAATTATGGGGGAGAGGGTGCCAGACTGAGGTGATTGTGGGTGATTCCCCAAAGAAAATTGGAGTTGTAGGGTGACTATAAGGTAAAGGTAAAGGCCCTCCCGTTGATCGTCGATTTGCTCGAGCGGGCCCAGTAACGTCTCCATTGGAGACTTTGTTGTTACTGTGTCTGGCATATCGAATACTCTCGGTAGCTTGCCGGGCTCTCCGAGAGGGGCGGAGGAATCGAACTCGGGTCGGCCATGTTGGCCGCGTGTAAGGCGAACGCCCTACCCGCTGTGCTATCGCTCCAGCCCAGGGTGACTATAGGTCACCCATATTCTTGTCTGGCTCCAGCCTCAATGGCACCTGCTCTCTCCTGAATCCATCTGCCCCAGCTGGCCATAGGGGTATATGAGGGGATTTTAGTCTGTCACCCTAAAATGTTCGCGGGTAGGGCGTTCGCCTTACAAGCGGCCAACATGGCCGACCTGAGTTCGATTCCTCCGCCCCTCTCGGAGAGCCCGGCAAGCTACCGAGAGTATTCGATATGCCAGACACAGTAACAACAAAGTCTCCAATGGAGACGTTACTGGGCCCGCTCGAGCAAATCGACGATCAACGGGAGGAGGGCCTTTACCTTTACCTTTACCTTTACCCTAAAATGTTCAACTTTATAGTCCAGGATCCTCTTCCTGTTTCCTCAACCTTCTTATTTTGGGAAGTTGTCTTGAGCATCTCCATTCTATCTAAGCATGGAAGATTCTGCTTGGTTTTGTTAGTTTTGTCTCAGAGACTAGGAACTGGGGTTCCAGACTTGCTCAGAACCCCAGTTCTAAGCCGGTCATGAGTGCACAGACTTCAATGATGTCACCTGCATATTAGTCTCTGTCCCTGAATTCATTGCTGTCATGCCCCACTTGCCCATTAGAACTCCTCCCATCTCTCAACTCTTGTTAAAAAAGTAAAAAAAGTAAAGGCCCTCCTGTTGATCTTCGATTTGCTCGAGCGGGCCCAGTAACGTCTCCATTGGAGACTTCGTTTTACTATATTTGGCATATCGAATACGTCACGGAGAGCTTGCCAGGCTCTGTTCCGCGGGCGAGATACGCTCGGTAGCTTGCCGGGCTATCCGAGAGGGGCGGAGGAATCGAACTCGGGTCGGCCATGTTGACTGCGTGCAAGCCAAATGCCCTACCGCTGTGCTATTGCTCCAGCCAACTCTTGTTACTTCTGCCGAATTCTAATCCAGACTACAACCCTACATAGGTTAAATCTGCTTGGTGTTCAAGACTTTAGTTATTCACAACTAGTGTAACTTTTTTTGAATGCCTGTTTATAGGGGACATTTTTATGTTTGCCACTGACAACCATCTCCCTCTTTTACAATGCTCTAATTTTCCCTTGCATTTTGGCCCTCAGACCTATCCCTTGCCATTACCCTGTCCCTGTCTTTATTTCAGGAAAGCTGATGCCCACAAGCTTCATATTCCACATATAAGTGTTAGCTGGTTTCCAGGTGAATGAAGAAAATAAGAGGCAATAAGACCTGAGGGTACAAGAAAGGGAGAGGGGAATCCCCACCCCCAACCTCCCTGTCAAGGGACATGTGTTATGGATGTATCTTCTCAATGACTTCAGCATCTATCAGACAGATTCTGCTGTAGCTTTTCTTCCACCAGGTGGTGGACCTGGCACCAGGAGTCTGAGAAAATTAACTCCTCTCTCCCTTGGCCCTCTTAACAAGATACTGATGTTAATCTCAGGATTACCTTACCATTCACCATCTACATCAGACTTCTCTACTATGTCCTCACCTATGTAATTCTACATTAAGTTACCTTTGTGTTAAATATTCAAAGTGGCTTCAGCATTCTCAGTTGGCCCCTCGGTGATTCAACCATAGTTCATTTGCTTTAAGCTAAATCATCCCCATGAATAAAGGTGAGCATGTGATTTAGACTTAACCAATCAGAACGTTGCTAAATTGGTTACTTCAGGAATTTGCATAAGGTACCAATGGGATCCATGGATAAACATCATCAGGAATTAATGCTAGGACAATTGGGAAAGGGAGGGTTTCCTTTTATTTCAAGGACTTTCATGTGCAAATGCAAGCCTGAATATATCATTAACATTTTGCCTCCTGGAGAGGGCCATTCCTGAGAATGAAACTGGCCTAAGTGAGAGTAGAATTGAGAGATGGAAGGAATAAAACTGAATCTTAAGCTTACCTGCAGTGGGTCCATTGAGTCTCTGGAGTGTGAAGACAAAAGAAACAGCTTTACAGGAAAAGGGAAGGGTGAATCTATATCTCTATTAACATATCTGTCTCTCTATTTTGATATCTATACAATAAATTTAAAGTAGTATCTGGTGTCATCAAAAAAAGCACAAAAACAATTGCGTAAGACAAAATATATTGACATGAAACAACTTATATTGGTATATCCACTGGGACAGAGAATAAGCTTTGAAAACAGGGACTAGGGTCTGGTATTATTCCCAGCAAAGTAAGGGTGACATAATAGTTAAACATACCCCTATGAGTTTTTTGGGAACTCATGCACTTTTTCAGAAATTCATGTGGGATGATAATGAACTAATGTAATAAGAAATGAACACAATTCACATATAGACACAATTCACATGACACAATTCACAATGAACACAATTCACATGTAGACAAATGTTGATGATATGTCGTGTGTGTGTGTGTGTGTGTGTGAGTGTGTGTGTGTGTGTCTGCGTGTTTAGTATGGTTGTGGAAAGGAAGGTAAGTGGAGGTTGAGAACTGTTCCACTGTGCTGTATATACTGGCCAGCTGGGGTCTAAGATCAGTACAAACCTGATTTTAAGGTTCTGTTTTGCTTAATAAGAGGTGAAAGAATGTAAGAAATGGCTTTTTTCCAGGACAAGATTATCACCCCTTCAAACTTCAGGCCTCAGATCAGTTTTTTTTAGCTTTTCCTAACCCCAAAGAGTACTTCTAGGTTTTTTAGGAAGTAAAAAGAAGAGGGAACTTTTCAAAAACCTTTTACACTAGAAAGTCCAGTCAAGGCTAGATGCAGGGATTCAAAGATCAGAACAGTCTTCTTTAACCTTTTTTCATGCCTCTGGCTTGGTTTTATTATATGAACAACTTGAATTCACAGTGACTAAACATGTATAAAACTTTATTGTCCTATCCTGGCTATGAGTTCATCCTAGGTGCAAGGGAGAAGAGATCAGCTCCACTCAAACCATTTGGAGAAAGTCTAGCATGGGAGAAGGTCCACGAATAGGTTTGAAGTGCTGGGATTTCAACAGAAGCAGAAGGCAGCAATACTCACTGACCCCTTCTAGGACTTTCATTTTATACACAACAAAACTGGAGTAGAGCCAGCACTTACCCCAGGCCCATAGCTCGGAGCTCTGCTGAGTGTCCTGGTAGCTGGAGATCTCATTAACCTTCTTCATGATAATTCACTTGCTGTCCCTTCCATCATCTTCAAACAACTCTCTGAACATTCCCCAACTTTTCTATTCATGGTGCCCTTGGACTATCAGTAATTGTTCCTCATGCCTCGAGGTCAAAAGAAATAGATTTGTACTTTATTTAGTAGATAAGTCTGATTAGCTAAGCATTCATACTCTAACATTTTGGTAAATATAGTTTTGAAAATATAAGTTAATTAATAAAAATTAATTTGTATTGCATCCGTTAATACCACAACCATTTACTAATGGAAGCTATGGTTTCCCAAACTTTAGAATCAGATTGGATATCACTAACCTTAGCTTGTGTTCTTCATTGAGGTTCACTCCTTTCTTATTTTTGATCACTATAACTATACCGTGTGCTCCCACCCTGTAAAATAAACCATATGCACAAAAATATGACTGAACAGGAAAATAAAGGTAGCACAACCTAATAATGATGACCTCATGCCAGTACTTTCAATAAATATTTCTATTTTTTTTTCTGACCTTGTTTCCTTCCTGTAAGCATTTGCCCTAATTTCATGTCATGGTACAATAACATTTATGAACTCTTCATATGTGCCCCATTGTACCTTCTGGGGGACCCCCAGGAGGCATACTGTTTCAACTTGAGAAATGCTAGTTTTAAGTATCCAGCAGTGGCCAACTGTCACTGGTTTCCTTTAGAAACCTTTGGATCCTGTGGTGTCACGGTGTGGTTGAGGTGCAATGCTTTGACCGATCTTGACAGTTTGGGAACTACAGCCTAGAGACAAAGACCCATGGCCTGCCCTTCCCTTTCTGGCTGCCTTCCTCCACTCCAGGATAGTTGGAAGCAGCACAGGTGAGTCCTGGAGAAAACTGAGGCATGCAATGAGCAATTGTTCAGATTTGGTAAATCTCAATGCCCACTGTGCATAAGACACTTGTTCCCTGGGCCCCTCCCTGTTCAGCAGGAAAAAACTGCAGTGTCACCCCCATATGTAAGAAGTTGGGGAGCTATATGAGGAAGAAATAAGCCTCACTGAAATCTTGAGGCACTGTCTTATTGACAGTGATATTGCATATCATATCTCTGCTTCTCTTCTCTTTGATTTGGTTCCTATTTTATTTTGTGTCTCTGGTACATGAACTCATTACAAGCAAAGCATTTGTACTACAAATGCTACCATTAGGAACTGAAGCAAAAATCCTTTCAAAAATCAGATGATCTCCCTAAAATAGAAATTATATTTTACTTTCTTTTGGCCATCTTCTCTGACCCAGAAACAGTGCTCTCAACATGGCTTCCCTGTCCCTTTGTTGTATGGTACCAGTGACGCAAACACACATGAGTACCTGTTCTTCTTATTTGTTAAAAATAAATAAGTGAGATGGGTAGATTTTGAAATATCACAGACCAATATTTACTTTAATTCTTCAAAGATTGAGTTAAGATCACCAAGATTTAACAGTGGGTGACCCAGGTCCTATCTCTGTCACTCCATATGGTCCCCCAAGCTGCCAGGAGTGATCCCTGAGTGCAGAGGCAGGAGCAAGTCCTGAGCACCATCGAACACCAGCAAAAAACTGCAGTGTCACCCCCATATGTAAGAAGTTGGGGAGATATATGAGGAAGAAATAAGCCTCACTGAAATCTTGAGGCACTGTCTTATTGACAGTGATATTGCATATCATATCTCTGCTTCTCTTCTCTTTGATTTGGTTCCTATTTTATTTTGTGTCTCTGGTACATGAACTCATTACAAGCAAAGCATTTGTACTACAAATGCTACCATTAGGAACTGAAGCAAAAGTCCTTTCAAAAATCAGATGATCTCCCTAAAATAGAAATTATATTTTACTTTCCTTTGGCCATATTTTCTGACCCAGAAACAAGGAGATGTGTTTTCTCAACATGGCTTCCCTGTCTCTTTGTTGTGTAGTACCAGTGATGCAAACACACATGAGTACCTGTTCTTATTTCTTAAAAATAAATAAATAAATAAGTGAATGGTGTAGATTTTGAAATATCACAGACTAGTATTTACTTTAATTCTTCAAAGATTGAGTTAAGATTGCCAAGGTTTAACAGTGGGTGACCCAGGTCCTATCTCTGTCACTCCATATGGTCTCCCAAACTGCCAGGAGTGATCCCTGAGTGCAGAGGCAGGAGCAAGTCCTGAGCACCATCGAGTGTAGCAAAAAAAATAAAAATAAAAAACAAAAAAGAGATTGTCAAGGTTTAATGTTACCAATCATCCAGAGAGTAACTGCCATCTATGATCACCAACATTTTATAATATAAAGGTCATTTTACTATCAACAGAAGAAAGAAGTATTCCCAAATAATCTATTTTTATTTGTATGTTTATTTGTCTATTTGTTTGATTTGCTTTTTGAGGTCACATCCAGCGATATTCAGGGTATGAGTTCCTGACTCTGTTCTCAGAAATTACCCTTGGCGGTGTTTGGGGAGACCATATGGGATATCAGGTATGGCATCAAACCTGGATTGTTGCATGCAAGGATCCATTTTTAAAGCTTTTACTTCTTTTGTAAAGAAAGAAAACTTGCTGAGTGGTTTTCCTTCTCCCATTTGCCTTCAGACTGAGAAAACATCAAGAAGTTCCAAAGAGCAGGTATGTAAGCTACATCTTTGCTCCTGGTGCTTATAGTCACTGCAATTGTTAACTTCCTCTGAACATAATTGAGCCTCAGTATTTCCATCCAGTAAAGGGGCACACTGAACCCTGCTCTATTTGTTTCCCAGTCATATGATGAATGTGAAAGAGAAAAGTGAATGTATTGGTGAGCTAAAGAAAAACATTGCAGTACCATCCCAACATCATCTTTAGGAACCCCATTATGTTCTACCTGAATCAAGACTGCAATTATAGGTCTTCAACTTTTCTCCTCTGATTCTCTGGCCTTGACTGGTTTAATTTAGACCCTGAGCATTAGTTTAACAAAGTGCTTTCATGTTTATTATATTGGATTAGCAAATTATAAGCTATCATATGAGGCTTTCAAGAACACCCAGACAAATGGCCTACACACAGGGATACCTCATATAGTCACCATATGGGCTTCATTTATTAAAGCTTTGGACCTCGAGCTTGGGGAGAGGCAACCTCTTTACAGAGAGACTCCTGAGGATTGGTTGCTAGGAAGCTACAAAAGCTAGTGTTTTTAATGAGATTTAAAGTATCATAAATTATATATTATTTTCTGCACTTAGGACATTCATAGCTCTTTGCTTTATTTTGTATTTCATTTTGCATTGGTGACATATAATCCCTTTACATATAAAATACGTTGCATAAGAATTCCCTCAGAAATCAGAGCAAAATTACATTTCAGAATACTTTTTTCTCCCTCAAATAAAAGTTCACATTTCTTTGTCTCTTCCTGCATTTGCATTAGCAAAAGGCAGGCAATTGCTAAGAATTTATTTTCTCTGGCTTAAAAAAAAATTAATCCCAGCCTTTACCAATAATAATTACTCAAGTGAATACTGTGAGTTGAGTCTGAGGCTGCTGCTAATAAGAATTCTCATAATTCCATTTTCTGATGAGAGTTAATGTGGGTTCTGTGGGTTTAATTCCACAGATAATTACTGAGGCAGTATTTAAAAACCCTGTTTAGTCAGGACTCTCCTCAACTCCCTTCAGTTTTCAATGTTAAATAAAGAGGCAGCCATGCCACAAAAGACATTCAAAAACTATTTGGTTTAACTGCCCATCTTGAAGGTGGCAAGTTATTATGCAAATAGATCGCCCTGAATTGGCTTGCAAGAGCATTACTGTCCATCTGCATAAGAAAAGGCAGCCTAGGTTGGTTGCAAAGGGCCACGTGCACATTTCTTCAGAAAGTGGCCACTGATCAGACACTGGTTTTCAAAGAAATGTTTTGATTAGGGATCCTTTGTGAAATGAGATTTTAACATCTTTGGACAACAAAATGGTTCCTGAGAATGATGCTTCCTTCTGTTTCCCTTTGTAACTTCTCTTCTCCCGCGTGAGTTTTTCAATGGAGCTGCTCAATCCTGTTCTAGTGATATCAGGCTGCTTTGCAGGAAATCTTTGAGCTTAAATGCAGTGGATTTGCCTTCTATTAGTAGGAATCAAGAGCTCTTCCTATGCAGTGGTCAATTCCAGCACACGTTAGGAACTTGTGTCCTTTGAGACCAAGGACAGCTCAGGCAACAATGGACTCAGACCTCCGCAACTGGACTGGAGCTGAGACCAAGAAGACTGTTCCAGGTCTTAGAACCTCAAGTCCTTTAACGTGCCTTCACCAGACCAGTTTAATCTATTCTGTGGCCTTCCTGAAGGTCAGGGAAATCATCACAGAGGAAACTCTGCTTCTTATTTCTCATCTCACTTTTGATTGTTTGATGTTTGGTTTCCGGACTCCTCACTTGAATGATGTCTGACCAAGAACAACTCAGAAATCTGGGTTTCACATATCATCCAGGCCCCACATTCTCCTTCTCCCCTCTATCTATATCTAAATGCGTGGGACTTCAATGTTCTGCATTTCAAGTACAACTGTGGACCTGTCAGTTTATGAACTGTGTCCTTTAGCTGTAATTTCAAGTAAATCATGAGTGGATGACATGGAAATCTGGAACAAGTGACAAAGTGCAAAAAATAAGAATTTGATGACAGATTGAAAAGAGCACTCGAAATAGGATGGGGGGGGGGGGGAGACCTAAAAAGATATACATACAAACCAATACATACATCACATTGGCTATAAAGAAATTTTTGATGGCTTATTTTTATGTTCTTTTTCGATCAGCTAGTCTTTCTTACATTTTACACAATGATCATGTATTGCAATTAAATATATTTTGAAGTTTGTGGTTTTTCAGCATGAACTGGTTTCATGCATTCATGTGGCAAGGGAAGTCATCCAGCTCTATTTCATCTTTAGAACTCAGTTTCCAAATTTGCAAATGCCAGATTTGATTCTGAAGTCTCTTTCAGGGCTTCTAGTGAAATCTGGCCAAAGATCAATATTAGTCAAGGTCAACTATATTGTCACAGCTTTAAAAAAAAAAAGACAGTCTATCCTTAATTTACCTTTCCTCCAAATCTTAGTGCTTACACAATTTAGGTATACAGATAAGATGGAGTCTGCTTCAAGCAACTAGCCCAGAAGGGGATTTTATTGTTCATTCTGGCATCTACTGGTCTGCAGCCCACCTTTCTCCCCTGTTATTTCCCTATAAAACCCCTTCTGTGACCATGCAGGCAAAATGATTGCTTTGAGCACATAAGCCCACCATCTTCCAAACTGCCAGCTGGTTGCCAATAAACTTCTTTCTCAACACATCACCATGTCTCTCTTATTTGATTGGTCCCAAAGCGGTAGTGGAACTGGACCTTGATTATGTCAAGTCATCTCTGAATATATATTTGTCTTAGGAATAAAACAAGAAAACAAACATAAAAGAAAATAATTTTTTTCTTGCGACTTAGAAAGACTAAATCAATGAGTGTTTAGAGATTTTCCAAAATGTTCTTGTGCAAGAATGATTTGAAGAGAAATATTCCACTGAGGAAGAAAATAGTTAGAAAACCTGATCTGTCTTAATGTCTGAGAAAACTGACTTCAGGGTGACAAGCTGAAAAAGGGCAGCACTAGGATTACAACTTCCATGTTTTATACGTGTCTGAAGTTTTGAGTTTGTTTTGATTTGCTTTTACTTTTCCAAATTATGTACTCGTGTTAACTTGTATTATTCCCTTTTGCTAAGGGACAAAAATCTGCAATGCCAAAAAAAGTCAGGCAAAAAAATGGATTTCATAGGAGGGAATCTGAAGGACTGTTGGTGATGGCTTATGTTGAAAACATTTACATATGAACTTCTCTCTGCAAGGCATCTCCCTAGTGCACTAGGAAGTTATATTCTAACATCTCTTTTCTAATACACAACTTATATCTGCCTGCCCTTTCATATGTTTCTTTCCTAGTAACTTTTCCTTTTTCCTCTTCAAGGTCCTTTGTCTTTGTTGAGATACCTCAGAATGATAACTAAAGTCACCTGGGTGTTATTCCAGCTCTCTGGTCTCCTCCATGTACATAGGGAGGATGTGTGCTATGATTAAACTTTTTACTATGTTCTGTTTATTTGTCTGAAGGGACCATACCTGAAGGTGCTTAGCACTTACTCCTTGCTCTGCACTTATGATCACTTCTGGCAGGACTCCAGGGACTATATGTAGTGTCGGGGATTGAACTTGGGTTGGCCATGTGCAGATAAGCACCATATCCTCCAACACTCTAATGACTTTCTCCCTTATCAATCTGTCAGATATTTATTTGTTGGACTCTTCAACCAGTCTCTGAAGAACCCATAGGGGTACCAGATGATTTCTTTCATATCCATATTTGCCCCTTAAAGAGTGGCTGTTCATTGCTATTTGCAGGTCCATGGCTATTATCCCAGTGTAATTATTAATAGCATCCCTTTTGCTCTCAAAAATGTTCTGAATTAGACAACCATTTCAGTGTCATTCACCCCCTTAGCGTACTCTTTGCCCTTCTCCCAGCTGACAATATTTCACCTTATGACATGATTTGGCCTACACTTCCTCCCTGATATCAATCTTCATCAGAGAGAGGACTGACCCTGATATCTCTGATTTTCATTCATGGGAAAATTTATGGCTTTGATGACGAAAGACATCCTGGGAGACATAAGTTGGATTTGGCCTCCCAGCTCACAAGCTAAACTCTTCAACAAATCATGAAACACCATACAGAGAAAAAACAGACCCATTTAAAGGAAGCCTGCATGCCTACTTGGTGCTGTAAGGTCTCCTTTCTTCAAAGGAAGGGTTTCAGATGTACAGCCAATAGAGACCTTCATTAGACAATCTTCCCTTCTTCACTCATTTTATAAGAATAACAGAAATTACCAAGATCTGATCTGGTACTCAAAATGTTCATAGTTTTGTTGAAGGGTAGAGTGTGCAATGTGTATTTGTATTTAATTGACTGGTTCTAACATTTTTTCATCTCTAGACAATATATCTTATCATAGCTATTTAAAAATATTCATTGAATGCATACAAACACGAATTAATGCATTAATTAACATTACCCTATACTCTGTCTTTTGTGTCTTTCTCATTTTCCAAGTATTGTAGGTTTAAAGAAACAATAACTGCAGGGATTGGGGCTCGGGATGGAAACACCTGAAATATGTTGGTGGGAAGGTATAATGGTGGTGAGATTGATGTTTGAATATTAAATGTAATAAAATATTGTGAACTACTTTATAAAATAAATGTTTAAAAATATTTTTTAAAAAGAAAGAAACAATAATCTGTAAAAGTCAAAAGTGTGGTCTAAAGGCAGAATTCCTGGTTTTGAATGTTGTCTCTAACTCCTATTTGAACAACTTGCTTTTGTCTCTCTGTGCCTCAGTTTCCTATTCTGAAGTTGAGGATATTGATCTGAATTACCATGTAGGATTTTTAATAGAATTAAGTTAATGCCTTTATGTCACTGAAAGAGTGCCAAATAACAATGGTGTGCTAGTAAAATGGCTGATTTTAATGGGGTTGAATACTCTGCCACCACTTGAAAACTCACTGAATGCAGAAATAGAAAGTTGTTCAACTGGTCAACTGGTCTTGTGAGCCATCATCACTCAGTTTAGATCTAATAATATAATGAATATGTAAATGTTTGTTCCATTAATTATTCTCGCATTTTGCTCTTCATTGCACTTAACAGAACATGAAAGACATGAGATCAACATTCTAAATCATTTTACGGATAACTCAACTAGAGTCACCAAGTCTGTTGAGCACAGAGAATGAGGGAGGTCTCCATGGGATATCTGTCTGCTGTGCACAGGATTGTCAAGTTTCTTTTGAATGATTCAAAAGGCCCCTGGTGTTCTATGTGTCACCAAGTCAGCCCCTCAATAACCCAGGATGAATGTCAGAGACATTCAAGGACCCTACAGTCAGGAGATACATCCCAGCTCATATCCTCAACCACTGCTCTGAATTGCCATGAAACTGTAAGGACAAATCTGATGCCATACAGGCAGCAGAAATGAGAAAAATCAAGTAGGCCTCAGGTTTAGTTCCTGGAACTGAAACAGATTCATTTTCCCAGCAATAAAACAATGCATAACTAGCCAACCTGAACCCACCTGGGAAAGTTCTGGGCTCAGCAAGTGGACTCAATTAATCAATTCTCACAATGCCACAGAAATTGCTTTTTTGTTAACCCTAAAAGAATGAGAAGTCTATGTAATCATAAAATTGGTACTAATACTGGAAATTATTGTTTAATTGTTGCCTAACTACTGTTACCCTAGACATTTGCCAAAACACCTTTGTTTTGAAACAATAAGGCATGTACTGCTTACGTAATCAAACCCTATATAATGCTCTCTGAAGTCGGGGTTGCTATCAAGAGACCACTCTGTGGGTGAGATAGTTGACCCCTGTACACTGTAATAAAACTCATTCTGCTTTTGCATTATATTAGTGTTTCTGTCCATTCTGCCGCTTGGGAACCCAGAATCCCGGGCTTAACAATACCTTTCAAGTTCTATATCATTTTGACTATTGGTGAAAGTAGACCTTGGTTAAGAGGATAGACTCTAGAGCCAACATAGGTTCAAATACTACTTTCCACTGATTCATTCATATTATCCTAAGATGCTACTTCTATGTGACTCAGTTGCTACATTCAAAAAATGGGAGAAAATTATATTTACGTCAAAGGCTGGGCTCGAGCAATAGTACAGCGGTAGGGCGTTTGCCTTGCATGCAGCCAGTCTGGCAGAGTCAGGTTCGATTCCTCCGCCCCTCTCGGAGAGCCCGGAAAACTACCAAGAGTATCTCGCCCGCATGGCAAAACCTGGCAAGCTACTCATGACATATTCAATATGCCAAACACAGTAACAACAAGTCTCATGATGGAGACTTTACTGGGCCCACTAGAATAAATCAATGAATAATGGGAGGACCGTGACTGTGACATCAAAGGCTAGTTATAGGAATCAAATGAGCTAACATATATGATATTTACAACAAGTTCTGGCACACTGTGTGTTCTAGATGTTTATTCAATGATTAAAACTCTCCTTTAGGTAAAGTGGGAATTTCCTTTTATTTCACAACAGAAAACACATGAAATCAACTCTCAGATACATCAGTCATGTTGCCACACTGCACAGTTGTCTCTCCAAAAAGATGCAAGCAGATGAAGCCAAATGTCCTGAGGAACAAATACAAATGCCAGGTGTGTGCTTCCTCACACATGCGTGCATGTGTTTTCTACACTGACTTCCGAGAGAAATGGTCTCGATAGAAGCCACAGTCGTCACAGGCAGAGCACAGACTGTTTCTAACCAGGTTCTTTGTAAGTGTCCCTTAGAGGACACATGATGGAAAGAGAACAGATTTATCTGGTGATTAAACTCGTGCCTTAAGTTGCCCTCCCTTTAACCAAACCAAACAAGGCCTGCAGGAATGCCTCACCCACACAATAAATAAAAAGTAAAAGGCCCTCCCGTTGATCATCGATTTGCTCGAGCGGGCCCAGTAACGTCTCCATTGGAGACTTTGTTGTTACTGTGTCTGGCATATCGAATACTCTTGGTAGCTTGCCGGGCTCTCCGAGAGGGGCGGAGGAATCGAACTCGGGTCAGCCATGTTGGCCGCTTGTAAGGCGAACGCCCTACCGCTGTGCTATCACTCATACCACTGAGAGAAGTTTTTGAAAAATTTGGTAAAAAGAATGGCCGAGATTAGTACCAGGAATTTTACTCCATGAATTGGAGGCCAACCACACATACTAGGGGAAAAGGGAGCTCAGATAAAGAGGGGAACACCAAATAAAGGTGTTGGGAGGATCCTCCCAGGATGGGAGAAGCATGCTGAAAATAGACTATAGACCAAACATGATTGCCACTCAATGTTTCTTTTGCGGCCATGCGACATCTTATTATAATATCTTATTATCTCATTCCTACTTTGGACAAACTGGCAGGCTACCGAATGTAGCCTTCTCACACGGCAGGGTCTGGCAAACTCCCCATGGCGTACCCAATATGCCAAATACCAGTAACAATGATGGGTCTCATTCTCCTAAATAGCCTTGAATATAATCTCAGGGCTAGGATGAAGGAGACGTTACTGTGGCCTGCTCGAGGCAATCGACGAATAACAGGATGATTTGTGATTTTGTGATTTTGTTTCTTTTGCAAACCACAACACCCAAAAGGAGAGAGAGAACAGAGGGGAATTCCCTGCCACAGAGACAGGGTGGGATGGGGGGATGGGAGGTGGGAGGGATACTGGGATCCGTGGTGGTGGGAAGTGGGCACTGGTGTTTGATCATTGTATAATTGAAACCCAAGCACAAAAATGTGTAAGTCTGCAACTGTACCTCATGATGTCTCATTATTTAAAAATTTTATAATAAGAAAGAAAGAAAGAAAGAAAGAAAGAAAGAAAGAAAGAAAGAAAAATTTGGTAAAGATATAACCTCAGGTGACTTTGTTAGGGTTGCCAAATTGGTGGCTTTGCAAAGGAACCTGGAAAACCTCTATTATGTGATCTTTCCTTTCTAAAAGCCGATGTAGGTCATGGCAGCCAAAGTAGGTGGGTGACCCCCAAAACACAGCAAAGAACTATGTTGCATGAGAACCCCGCAAAACCCCCTACTCATACCTAAACACCTTCAGTCTATCACTCTCAGAATTGTATTTAACATCTTCTTCAATTAACTTGCTTTGGAGATCACCTCTTCTGTGTAGAAAAGATCAGGAGTTAGAGAAATCTGAGAAGTGAGGCCATTGGGATGCAATCAGCAAAACTGGGAGATATTAAAGAATAAATGAGCTAGTTTCTTCAGTGAATAAATAAACAGGAAAGAGAGGAAGGGATTTCTTACAGATTGAAAGAGACATTAAAGCTATATCAACCAAATTTAATAGATGGACTTTGTTACTTTGAAGGAACCAAACGTTAAAAGTCATTTTGAGATCATTTGAACAACAACTGAATATTTCACCACACTAAGTAAATTAACATTAATCTTTTAGGTGTGGCAAAGATTATTTGTTTGGTGGGGAGGGATGAGAAATAGGTCAACCTGTTGAATACATGCTTGCATGTGAAAGGCCAGGGTTCAATCATAGGCACCGCAGATGATACCCCCAAGCACCCACAGTGGCAGTTCCCAAGCCCAGAACCTCAAGAACCCCTTAGCGCTGTTAGGTATGCACCACCACCCCCACCAAAAAAAAAAAGAAAGAATTTTAAGTTCTTAAATCTTAAAAATACATGTTAAAATATTAATAGACTAACCAACGGAATATCTGTTATTTGCTTTAAGGCACTTCAGGCAGAGGTGAGGGAGGCAGGGTGGGGTAGTCAATACAGAAGAAAGCTACCTTAGCTCTAAGCTGAGAGTGACTGGATGCTAAGCAGAACAGAGTTGATGAGACTAGTCCATCTACCCTGTGTATGTCTGACGATTTTCATAACTTTTTAACTTTCTGGAGAATCAGAAACATTGAAATTCTTTCTCTTTCCTCTCCTTTCTTCTAAGTCCTTCTTCCCAAGATTTGAGTAATTAAGAATGAACTCATACAAAACATAAACTCTGGGGGGTAGGGTGATAGCTCAAATGGCTAGTGTTCATGCTTTAAATACAAAAACCTAGGTTTGATCACTGGTACTACATGGTTAGCCAAGTACTAGAGGATCCTAAGTATCAAGTAAGGAGAAGCCTCAGTCTGGTGGATTGAAGGAAAATGGGGTGGGGAGGAGTGGGGCAGGGAATTGAAGAAGTGGATAAGGGTGAAGGGATCAGTGTTGAAACATTGTATGCCTGAAACCAAATCATGAATAACTTTGTGATTTCTTCGTTTTTCTTTTATTTTTGGGGGTCACACCCAGTGAATACTCAGGGGTTATTCCTGGCTCTGCTCTCAGGAATCACTCTTGGCGGTGCTTGGGGGACCATATGGGATGCCCAGAATTGAAACCTGATCAGCCGCAAGCAAGGCAAATGCCCTACCCTCTGTACTATCACTCTGGCCAGTAACTTTGTGATTTCATGGTGGCTAAATTCAAACAAGGAGCAGCCTCTGAGCACTACACGCTATAGCCCCCCAAAACAATAAATTAAATATACACAAACCACAAACTCTATCCTTGCCACCTGTTGGGTCAAGAAAAGATTCCTGGAATGAAGTGAAAAATAAATAAATAAAAAACAATAGCACCAGT
Source organism: Sorex fumeus (assembly GCF_029834395.1). NCBI lineage: Eukaryota > Metazoa > Chordata > Mammalia > Eulipotyphla > Soricidae > Sorex > Sorex fumeus. The sequence continues at coordinate 35,132,710 of NW_026606179.1, forward strand.
TGACTTTACATGAATTTACTGAAAAATAATTCTCCAGAATAGGAATAGGTGACGGGAGAGATGCTTTCCCAGAGAGAACTTCTTGGATCTCAGTGCCTGTAATCCTCAACTCTGGGAAATTCTTATTGATGGCTTCTTTAACTTTGTTTCTTCATCACATGTGCCTTCTTGCTGTTCAGGGACACTAATGACTCTTATATTGTTCCTCTTGAACTCATCCCATAGTCCTCTTGTATGCTGTACATTTCGTTTTAGACTATTTTCTACCTTCTGCTGTTTCCTAGCTGTTTCCTCTTTCTCATCTTGGAGCTCCTTGATCTTTTGCTCAGCTGCTGTTATTCTGCTATTCTGAACTTCTATTGAGTTTTTTTATATCACCTACCATGCTCTTTATTTCTGTTATTTCTGATCTTAGTAGTCTTTTTTTTTTCATTTGACTCTTTACCTTCTTGTTCTTTGCTGACTGCTTGTGCTATTATTTCTTTAAAACTCCTTGAACATCCCTATCATAGCAGCACTAAAGACATTGTCTGAAAATTTACTGGTGTTGTTTATGTCCTCAGTGATACTTTTTTAACTTACTGAGTTTTGTAGATATTTACGAGTTTTCCCCCACTGGTTTTCTAGTGTTCTTACTGTGCTGGGGATGAGTTTTTGTAGTTAGACCCCCCGGAAGATGCTAAGATTGCTCTCTTTCTGCTCTGTTCGTCTCCAACAAATGACAGGAAGAATAACTATGAGAAGTGTGTCATTTATTGAGTAGATCTGTTGAGCAGCCATGGGCTTTAGGAGCTGTGGTGTGCGCTGTTTATAGGTGCAGGTCAAGTGTGGAGACTGCTGGGAGCTAGTCACAAGGGAGTGGCTCTGCCCTCTGTTCTGGATTAAGCCCAGTGATGTCAACTGGAGGCAGGACTCACCTGGAATAGCACAGCAGAAGGCAGAAAGTCAACATATCACCAATATCATGCACATTGCATTGGCCAAAGTTACTATTTAACAAAAGCCTATTTAAAAAAAAAAAAAGATGAATGGATGAAATAAATTTCTTCCTTCCCTAACTGGTTTTTGAGTTGTTCATGTTAAAAGTAGAATATTATTCTAAATCTTGAACATTTGGTATGTTCATTAAACAAAGTCATTGAAAGTGGATATACGTTTAAAGCAAAAGTTTCCTGACTTCTCTGTAATTTGTTGTGTTAAGTGCAAATAAGGTGATGTTGTGAAATACATTAAATCAAAGCTATGATGGGGCTGGAGTGATAGTACAGCGGGTAAGGCGCTTGCCTTGCACACAGCCGACCTGGGTTCGACTCCCAGCATCCCATATGGTCCCCTGAGCACCGCCAGGAGGAATTCCTGTGCATGAGCCAGGAGTAACCCCTGTGCATCACCAGGTGTGACTCAAAAAGAAAAAAAATAAAATAAAATAAAGCAAAGTTATGATAAGTTTGGGTTTGTTTGGGGGGAGAGGGGTATCGCACACCGTGCCATTACTTACTCCTGGCTCTATGCTCGAGGACCATTCCTGGTAATGCTTAGGGGACCAAATGTAGTGGTGGGGATCAAACCAGTGTTGGCCACTTGAAAGCCTAATTGCTTGCCCCTGTGCTCTTTCCAGTCTTGTTTCCTGTTTTAATTTTCTATTTTAACTCAGGAGTTGTTTTAAGAGTATGATGCACCTCCAGGATGAGAGTTTATGAAATTTTCCAAAACATGTTGACTAACAGACCCTTCTGTTCTTAGGATGTTCCAAAGACTAATACCAACACGAGCGGGTAGGGCGTTTGCCTTGCAAGCGGCCAACATGGCCGACCCGAGTTCAATTCCTCTGCCCCTCTCGGAGAGCCCAGCAAGCTACCGAGAGTATCTCGCCCACACGGCAGAGCCTGGCAAGCTACCCGTGACGTATTCGATATGCCAAACACAGTAACAACAAAGTCTCACAAAGGAGACGTTACTGGGCCCGCTAGAGCAGATTGATGAACAACGGGAGCCGGTGACAGTGATTTGGTCCCTCTGATGTCCTGTGAATTTTTCCTATTAATCTTCATAACATTTTATTTTATTACACAGCTTTTATAAGGGCCACTTTCAGTAGCACAGGGGTAGGAAGTATGTGGTCCTGGGGATAAAACTTAGGAACCAGCTTATTTTAGGCATGTAATCTATAAACTGAGGCATATCTCCAGCTCATTACTTATTTTAAAATAAATTGCACAGAGGCTGTGTAATAGCAGGAAAGTGCTGAGTCTCTCTGTTCCCTTCCCTCCTTATTGGTTAAATTATAACAATGGATGTTATTGTGGTCAGCACAAAGAACGTTATGTGAGGGAAATCAAATAAAAAGTACTTTTCATAAATGTTTTATTGTTTGGATGTATTGTTATTTTTCATCTTTCTCTCATTCTTTACTTCTAAATGTATACAGCAAAGGTAAAAGAGAAAATGGCATATCAATCAATGCTTGTTAAAACAAACCGACAAAAATGAAAGCCTCTCAGGACAAATATCAGTAGCTGCTAAGGCTGGTCCTAGATATGTGAGAAATGAAATAAGAGGAGACAATATGCCACTGGGAGAAGAGGGTTTCTTTTAACACAGTGCTTTGCATTGTTTTCAGAATCACAAAGAATGCAATAAAAATACATGTGAATGTGTGATTTTACACATATCTATGAGTATCCATCTTACACTATCCGTGAGAAACTAAAATTGACTGGGGTTTTCTTTCCAGGCTACTTCTTTGTAGTTTAAATGATGACTAATCTTACCTATTAAATCTGAGCACTGGATTGTTGATATTAATTCCTTCTCTAGGTTGACAGCTGAAGGATCAACGTATCATAGGAAACACACTAAAACTGAGTCCAATGAAGCAGGTAGGACCTGGTCTTACATCAAACATAGATATCAAAAACACATCAATTGTAGCTCACAAATTCAGTCCTCCCTCCCTCATCCCCTCCTCCCTCCTTCCCTCCCTCTCTCCCTGCCTCCTTCCCTCTTTCTCACCCTGCCTCCTTTCCTTCCTCCCTCCCTCCCTCCCTCCCTCCCTTCCTTCCTTCCTTCCTTCCTTCCTTCCTTCCTTCCTTCCTTCTTTTCTGCCTTCCTGTCTTCCTGCCTTCCTTCCTCCCACCCTTCCCCCCTCTTCCTTCCTCCCACCCTTCCCCCCCCCACTTCCTTCCTTCCTGTCTTCCTTCCTTGCTTTGCTTGCTTCTTTTCTCCAGGCAGTGCTCAGGGGTCATTCCCCACCTAAAGCCCCAGGGTTGCTCCTAGCAGTGTTTGAGAAAGTGTGCAGAACAGGGGATCAAATCTGGGCTTCCTGTATATGAAGCATGCTCTTCAACTCAGTTACCAGAGAAAATAGTTTTAAACACTGTGTTAATCACTGTCACTGTCCACTGTCCTCCCATTATTCATTGATTTGCTCGAGTGGGCCCAGTAACATCTCCATTGTGAGACTTGTTGTTACTGTGTTTGGCATATAGAATATGTCATGGGTAGTTTGACAGGCTTTGCCATGTGGGTGAGATACTCTCGGAAGCTTGCCGGGCTCTCCGAGAGGGGCGGAGGAATCGAACCCGGCTCTGCTGGGCTGGCTGCCTGCAAGGCAAACGCCCTACTGCTGTGCTATCATTCCAGCCCACTATGTTAATAAGACTATTATTTTTACATGTTGATTTCTGTAATGGTTTAAGCTTTTTCCATTGTTTTTGAATTAATCTGTCAACAAAGAGTAAAAATTTTCTTAATCTCTTTTAAGGCACAATTTGACCAAGAAATGTTCAGGCATGGAAACAGCTTTATCGTCTTTAGTATTTTAAGCCCTGACTTTAGTTAAAGCTTTTAGTTAAACAAGGAAAATCTAATCTGGCAATTTGCAAATAGGCTCATTTCTGCACTCGTTCGTTAATGTGCTGATTAGAATCATAATGTAGAGTAGGGGGCATCTTAAAGTCAACTCATTTATAGAAATGCTCATAAATTTAGCAAACCATTGCTCAAACAGAAACATCCCAGGATTACAGACTGTGGAAAAGAGTAGATTTTAAGCAACAGAGAATGGAAGAGGATACAAACTTCCTGATACAGAGTTATCTAGACTTAAGTGATAACAGCAGAGCTCAGAAGGGAAGATAGCCTGTAAGTGGTAAGGCTGACAGATTCTAGTAAGACAGGTCCTTGTCTAAATCCAAATAAAGTAGAAAAGAAGAAAATAAAGGGAGAGAGAGAAGAGGTCATTTGAAAGGAACAAAATTGGTTCATGAGCTTATTTTCTGTTGACATGAAATGATTGATACATGAGGTTTACTACTTTTGTATTTGAAACTTCTTATAATGAATTTTTTAATTTTGATTTTTTGTAATAAATATACTAATTTTAAGTGAATTAAAAGGAAATCAAAGACATTTAAAAATGTATGAGGACTCGGGGGCTGGAATGATAGCACAGCAGGTAGGGCGTTTGCCCTGCATGTGACTGACCAGGGTTCAATTCCCGGCATCCCATATGGTCCCCCGAGCACCTCCAGGAGTGATTCCTGAGTGCAGAGCCAGGAGTAACCCCTGAGCATCGCCAGGTGTGACCCAAAAAGAAAAAAAAAATCTATGAGGACAATAAAGATGAGAGGATGGAAGAAAACTCTCCAGAGGAAGGTCTAAAGACTGTTTAAAAAATATTTAGAAGAACCAACACTGGAATGGAGAATGATTACACATGAATTTTTGGTAGAGAGTGCATTTTAACTTTTTAAAAAAGCAAATAATTACTATTGAAGAACACTGTAAGAGTACTTAATGAAATTAAGGAAGGGAAGTTATTAGAAGAATACTTAAATAAATATAGTATTCACAAGAGATATACACTGCTGAGACAAAAATGATACAATCTGGAGGCCAGGTAGGAAGTTCAGAGGTTAAGGCACATATCCTCAAACCCAGTTAGATTTCTGACATCACATACACCAAGAGCACAACCAGGTATGGACCTGGCTGTCTCTAGCACTACAGAGTCTAAGCAGCACTACATCCTTTGACCCATCTTCTGAATCACTGTCCAGCTGACCAAGTAGCATCTAGAGTGGCTCCAGGATCCTTGAGTGCTTTGTGTCACCCCCAAACCCAATAATAGAACTTAAATAAAATTCTCATGATAAGATGGAAGATATAAAGGGAGAGGTATACAAATTCCCACATATGAAGGCCTAAAGGGGACCTCAGAAATTTCCCTGAGAATTTTTTCTCTAAGTAACATGTATTCATGCAGTTCACTACAGTTCCCTTTGGCGGCCTATTTTTCTAATGTCTCCCTTTCTAATGCTGCAAACAGGCCTGGGAAGTATAAGGAGCAGTTCAACTTCTGCTTCAACAGAACAGCAAGAAAGTATGTTATAGGGTTGCTTTAAGCTTTAACTTCTTTTATATTGCATTGATTTTTTTTTCAGGCTTTAAGTCCATTCCTCATTATTAGCACCTACACAACCAGTCACTGTCACTGTCCTCCCGTTGTTCATCAATTTGCTCGAGAGGGCCCAGTAACTTCTCCATTGGAGACTTTGTTGCTACTGTGTTTGGCATATCGAATACGTCACGGGGAGCTTGCCAGGCTCTGCCGTGCGGGCGAGATCCTCTCGGTTGCTTGCCGGGCTCTCCGAGAGGGGCGGAGGAATTGAACTCGGGTCGGCCATGTTGGCTGCGTGCAAGCCAAACGCCCTACCGCTGTGCTATCGCTCCAGCCCACCTACACAATATTTTTCAATAATGATTTGTTGGACGGATGCAGTAAAATGAACAATAAACCACAGAACTTTCCCTTTAGGTTATATAAGCAGTCATATGAATTCTGTTCCAGCTCATCTTGGAAGAAACACTTGAGAGAATGTGTGGCTTCAGAGTCACCCTCAAATCCTCCCTCTCATCCTTTCCTACCTGTTCCCAGTGTTAATGAGTTTTCTAAGCAGCCCTCAAATCGCCTCCCTCTTCCATTGCCTCGTTGAGCCTTCTCATCTCTTAACTAGTCTGTGGTCAATGGTTCCTAACCAGTATTGCCGTCAATCTGTCCTGGCTCCAACGTGATTCTCCCTAGTTATAAAACCTGACCTAAAATGTCTCAGGGAAGCACTCTGAGTTTTTCAATCAAAGGTCTTGATTTTTATTTATAATTTAATGCTTTTAAAATTTTTATTTTGAATATAATTAAAGGTTCTCAATCCAGTAAAGTCCTTCTATTGTAATCTTTCAACTGTAGTCTTGTTTCATTTCTCAGGATTCCTTCTCCCAGTCAACCACAGTTTCCCTTTGCTCCCATGGTACACAGTTCTAGAGAGAAGGCCATGATCATCCTGCATCTGCTTCTTCAATGCCATAAGTGCTTTTTTCCCGTCCTTTTTCTCTAACTAGGGTATTATACCACCTTCCAAACCCAGTTCCAATGAGTCTTTCATCTGTTCCTCTGGACATTTAGGTCATAGACGTTTTTTTAATACTTAACAGATCATCCTAGAATTATTAGTTGACTTGTCTGTTTTTCCCACTAATCAGTGAGCTATTAGATGCCATATACTGACTCTCATTTTTGTGAGAATTTCTCATTCCAGCAAATACCTGACATACAATACGTATTCAAAACATCACTTTATTAATATAATTTACATTTGGGGAGAAGTGTTCAGTCATAATCCCACAGATGCTATCTTCGCCTTTTGGGAATGCAGAGCAATAGCACAGCAGGTAGGGCATTTGCCTTGCACGCGGCTGACCCAGATTCGATTCCTCCATCCCTCTCGGAGAGCCCAGCAAGCTACCAAGAGTATCCTGCCCACATAGCAGAGCCTGGCAAGCTCCTCGTGGCATATTCAATATGCCAAAAACAGTAACAAGTTTCACAATGGAGACATTACTGTTGCCCGCTCGAACAAATAGATGAACAACGGGAGGACAGTGCTACAGTGCTATTGTGCTACATTTGGGGATGACTTCAGACAGAAAGAGAAGCAGCTTAAGACACAGTCAAAATAATGCTATTAAAAATCCACACATTTCTGGAAAAGAACATAAAGGAAGATATGGTAAAAAACTCCAACTTAGCCAATGTCTAGGATGCATTAAATATTTCCCTGTTAGGAAAAACTAGTTATCCAAGTTTTCCCACCTGGTTATATTATTCTATCCCAAAATAATTTTTCTTTGTCTGGCAAAAAGAAAAAGATTATTCAAGAAGAGGAAGACAATACTATGCATTGGAAACCTAAATTAGAAAGCCAAAATGATAAAGAAAAAAGGATAGAAAGAAGACAAAGAATATTTTAAAGATAAAGGCAATGACCTAGTTACAGCAGTAATTTTCTTACCAAGATTTAGGACCCAGTGCTTTTAGAGACATGTTAATAATAAAAAATCACCCAGAGTATAAGTATACCAAATAGTTGCAAAATACTCACAACTCCCTACTTGTTTTTCCCCTTTGCAAAAATGTCCTTGATTCCCCTATTAATTGTGCATCATTTCTTCTAAAATACAAAATATCTTCTTAGTAGCAGTGATGTAGTTTGTGAGATGAATGAAATATTCAGCTCCTCAAATACTTTCTTTCAAGAATGATCCACTATTTTCTTAGTATGAATAGTCTTTTGATCCAACCTCAATGACTACCAAAACAGCTAATGTTATTAGAATATCATCAAGTTTCATTATGTTTAATAAGAGATGGTGACAAGAGATAATTTTAAATATATTTTTACCAAAACTAAAATCATAAGTTGTAAAATTAATCCTAGAAGTGTCAGTTATAGTGTGGTATAATTTCAGTCTCCTTAAACTTACTCTCATTAACTTTTCTAGTTTGGAATGGCAGCAATAAAATTATAAATATGGCAAAGAAGCTAAAATCTCAAACACCATTCTGAATTCTTGATAATAAAGATTGTGGTTTCACTCATCAATTTATTTACCATTTCTAATGGATTATCTAAAAAGAATTGCTTTACATGATTAAATATCACATTATCTATTCATAATTCAGTTTATATTCATAAAAAATCTTATATAGATTGTTGGCCTGTCCAGTATAAGCTATTGTGAAAGGTAAAAGACATCATATGTCCACTTTCTGCACTCTGTAACTTAGAAAATAATCTAGAATTTATTCATATCCTGTTTCACGTCAGAAAGGGTATTGAGTTTCCTGTTTGAAAAATTCATGAAATACAACAGTATAAAACAAACAGAAGAATAAATTAGGTTGAAAGGAAAATGAAAAGAAGCAAATTGTTAGGTGAATATTCTGTTGAAAGAAATAGACTATAAATGGGAACTCCCTGAGGGTCCAAGCAAAGCACGCACGCACACACACACACACACACACACACACACACACACACACACACACGGAAAGAGAGAGAGAGAGAGAGAGAGAGAGAGAGAGAGAGAGAGGAGAGAGAGAGCTGCCTACAGTAAAGCTAATATTTTCTTAAACAAAAACTCAAATTATGCTTTCATGGAACATATAAAGGGATGCTGTAATGTTTCCTTGAGAACATCATCTCTGTATCTAATGGCATAGTGAGTTTCATGTAATTAACTGAAGGCGGATTGGCAACAAAAATCAGACAAAGCAACATAAGCTAAGTTTACTGCACTCTAATCATCGTCTCCCAAGAGCTAATTGTCTAGCTTGTGTCCCAAAGGAGTCCAATCTAAATTAAAGCCCACAGGATTAAAATCTATGATAGTCAGAGGTACTTGGAATCATGAAAAGCATAAAGGAAGAGATAACCTTGAGTGAAATTCTAAAGAAGGAAGAGGGCTTAGCTCAGACTAGAGGAAGAAACTGGTGGGGCAAAGGTCAAATCTGACCCTCAGCTCTATTTAAAATTTTTAGCTAGACCTAATATTTAATTTTTTAGATTTCTCATTTCTAGGAATCCTGGAAAGCTACCAAGAGTATCCCACCTGCACAGCAAAGCCTGGCAAGCTCCCCATGATGTATTTGATGTGCCAAAAACAGTAACAACAAGTCTCACAATGGAGACGTTACTGGTGCCCACTCGAGCAAATTGATGAACAAGGGAGGACAGTCCCACAGTACTACAGGAAGAATGTGGAAAGATTTGTTAGCAGAGTCAACATGCTTGCATGTCAAAAATTGGCTAAGACAAAGCCACAACCTCTCAAGATAGTGAATATTCTCTGATCTGTCCCAGAACCCCACCCAATCCACTTCATTCCTTTAGTTTAGCACCTTTCTGAGCCTTAGAAGCATTCAAGAAATAATCGATTTAATATCAGCTTACAAAATAATAAAAAAGAAATGAACAAAGGTTTGAAACAGTACGATACTTTGGGGAATATGGAGTGAAAACAGATGCCAGTTTATGTAGGAATGGTGGGGAGGAGGCTAGAACGACCAGGAAGAGCCAGATCCTATTCAAGACTAATTAGAAAGAGAGTAGAATTTGCCACTCCTGTTCTATTATTCAGAAAATACCCTAATTCCATTTGCTAGGAGAAATTTTTTGCATCTACTTGTTGCTCTGGTTGGAGTTCTTTCATGGAAAGGTTAGACTCGCTATGGAAAGGTAACATATTCCTCTGCAAGAGTTTTCCTAAGAACATAGCAAATCCCACATCTCCACTTCATTTCTACCGCAGGGTGAGTTCTTAATCTATCTGACATTCCATACTATTTTCAGGAATCAGTGTCCTCCATAAATGCATAATATAGTGAACCTCCTCCTACCCCTCCCAGTAGATCCTATCATCAATGCAGAGATTACCTCCTACATGAAGCCTGCTGTTCATCAGCCTTGCAATGAGCGCTCCCTCCTTTCAATCCCCTATGATCCTCGATGCTTGCTGGATCATAGTGGGTATTTGAAGGTTTGAATTTGGGGAGAGAAGTGCCAAAAATACTTCCAAAATGGGAGAATGTATCTCCTGTCTGAATTTATTATGCATCCTGCATATACTTGTTTAGATCCCCATTCAATTCACAAGCACCATTGACCACCTACCACCATGGGCCAGATACTGAGCTGGGCATTAATGAACTACATCTTAAGAGATAGGAAATAAAGCCAATATCAAGAAATTTCCTTTCTGGAAGGTGGGCATTTTTATCAACAAATCAAATTATTTAAGATGGTAATAAGAAAATGAAATAAAATAAAAGACAATGAAAGTAAAATGAGGAGAGGAGCAAGAGGCTAGGTCAGAGCAGTGAGTAATTTAGTGATGGGGCTGGCAAGCTAAGACCCATGTAGCAAATCTAGCCCATCACTTTTCTCTGCAGGACCAACAAATAATTTTTTAACTGTCACGTTTTTAATTGGTTGATAAAAATCAAAATACTTTATGACACATAAAAATTACAAAAATTCAAATGGCATCATTCATAAGAATAGTTGTATGGGGACATTCCTCAGTGCATTCATTTCTATATAGTTATACTCTTCCTGGTTGAATAATTGTCAGAGACCAAAAGTCTCACAAGGCCTAAGATATTTACTATCTGCTTCTTTACAGAATGTGTTCACCAACAGTTGCTCTAGAATGTAAGCACCCTAAGGTTTGGTCCTAAGGTCCATTCATTTATTCAACAAGTATTCCTTCAGAGCCTATATGTCAGGCACTATCTTGGCTTCTGGTGAAGCATGGTGGATTAAGCCATTCAGTGCAAGATTCTGAATTCCAATAAAGCTACACTAAATACTGAGTGAGAAGAAAGACAGCTTTCTTTGAGACCAAGGATTTACAAAACTCAGTGACCCATGTCTCCCTCCCACTGAACAAAAGCATCTGGCCCCATTTTTATCAACCCCCAAAGAAGGGAGACTTTGGATCCCAAAAAGTGACCAGCTTGTTATAGAAATGTAGCCAATCAGCAGAATCTAAAGGCTCTGAAATATGTTGAGTCAAACTTTTTCTTTCCAGAGCAAATGCAAAAAAAGAAGATGAAGTCCTCAGAAACAGAATATTATTTAGCAAGCGATGGAAAGTGTTCTCACTGCACTAATGAGTCATTAAGTGAGGCGTTTGGGAACTGGGGAGGTGCTATAATTAGGTTATCTGTATTTTTAACACAAGAAAAATAATCCAAAGTGACATTAACCAATGCAGCTGTATTGGAAGGGGGACAGCTCTCTGCAACTCTCCAAACAGAGGGGAATCATTTTTAACAACTCAGAGCTCAGCTGAGCAGTTAATTTAACAAAACACTTAAGAACAATTCTTCAGCCTTTGGTAGCTATCCTTAACTGTCTTGTAGCTTTACCCTAACTAGATAGCAACACTCCATTCCAAAACACCAGGCCTGTACCAATATCAGTTTAGATGGAGTGGAAATAGCAAATCTGATCATAACAAAAGGGGAACAGAAATGAAGTGAGTGATGGGTTGGGATTTCACATAATTAAATTGTCAAAGGCCACAAAAGGAATGTGAAAATCAAGGGATATCACCACTATGGGGGAAGAGAGAGTGAATTTCGTTATAAATACATTTCTGAGGAAGATGAAGAAAAAATAGATGTCCAGATTGTTCATTTTTGGCCTAATGAATAAATCATATTGCCCCCTCCCCAGCCCCCAATGCACCTGCTGCTTTGAAAAGTCCTTCCACACCAACCCAACAGTAAATGCCTCACAATGGCTCCAACGAGGCTGGAGTCCCGCCAATGAAAATTACCACTCTTCAACCAAGATAAACATCATATTACTTCATTACCCTTTTAAAACATATGCAAATTAAATCCATTATTCTTTTTTCACCCAGAAATGAAGTTCGTTTGGCTAGAATTCAGCGATTCCTTTTGTTGCAGTTGACCATGAATGGATGAACTTCATGTAGATGGTGCCCACTCCCCATCTTTGAATCAAACATTAATACCATTTGACAGTAATAAATAACACTTATCACAATAGGGATGGAATAATGATTTTCCCACTCAGCTGGCTCATCAGAGCCTATCAGCTGACAACTGCATAAATGAGATTAGCATAACAGCTGCCTATGACAAATGTATCTAAATCCTTCTAATGCCAGCTAGTGCTTTGATCTCCCTATCAAGTCTATGCCAAAACCTAAATCCATTTCTGCAAAATACATCTTGTTTATTACAGATACATATGTATATCCCAGCACAGTCTGCAATCCCAAGACATCCTTAATTAAAAGAATTTGGAATACTGATTGAAAATTGTCACCTCTGGCTTTGTACTTCTTTCCATGACTTTGCTGAATATTTTAAGAAACAACGTTTTCAAAATGGAGTAGATTCTTTGCCTTCCCATACTTCATCCTGAGTCACTCACCAGAATGTAATGAGGTCCCATTCTGATGTTTTCAAATGAAAATAATTACCATGGTTTCATTTTGATTATTGCCTTTCAGAGGTATCAGGTTCATAAAAATTTAAATGAACTCCAAGTAACATAAGCCACAGTCCTTTACTTCCCATTATACAATCTCAGTGAAACACAGACTTGTTCTTTGTTTGGGAATGCAAATGGACTTTGAGATCAAACCTGAACTATAATGTCTTCATTTATCCTCCTCAACAATCCACATTGCTGATGAGAGTAATATGAGGAGCAGTAAATACACATTTTGGGTGTCCACGTCCTTGCAAGCTTCAATTTGTTTCTCCTACAGAATTGAAGTTGAAACAAGACAGAAGGTCCTGTGTCCAGGAAATAGCATTGGATAATAAGGAGATTAGGCAATGAGGAGTTAGAGATTCCCTTAAGAAGATGAAGGCTGGTTGAAAAGCTTTTTAAAAAGCTAACATGTGAATTGAATGTGGTTCTCATTACTCCATCTTGGTACATATTGAAAGTAAAGGGAAAATTTTACTTCCCTTCCTCCATGTGATGCATTTTAATCATATCCACATCACTGGCCTCCTCTAAATAATTAAATTAGTCAGTCATTCAGTAGTCATTCATTCATACAATAAATATTTATCAGGGACATGCTGCGTCCCATCATTGGTGCTAGCAATATCACAGAAACTAAATAAACTAGGTCTTGACTTCAGGGGACTTGCATTTTAAGGAAGTGATATTAAGAACTATTGAAAAATAAACATGTCATAGTGAAAGAGATAAAGATACTTTTCAGATCATATGTCATAAAGGTATGAATAGATTTCAACATTTTCATAAATATGGGCAACTGTAAATTAGAACCAACATAAGCGCACCATTTCTTAATCTTGAGCCATAACTTGAACTTAAAAGATAACAGCATATTCCAAGAGTGCCACAGGTAAAAATTAGAATAAATCAGGGGTTCCTGGCACAATATTAGGGGGGGTATCTTGTAGTATGGGGGAAACAAAGAAAAACACAAGGTCAGAAGGAGGCCATGGTTGGGAAAAGTTGGAAAAACAATGCATTAGGCAACTCAACTTGATTGAGATCACATGTTAGGTCTGAGTATTGAGCAATTTTTAATCGGAGGTTGAGATTCCACTACAATCAATTAATCAGCCCATACAAGATTCTGTGAAGCTCAACGCAAAACAACAGAGGATATTTATTAAACAAACAAACCACTATATGTGTAAGACTAAGTCTGCTGTTGGCGGTATACCATTCTGATGGCAAAATCTTTGGTACAAACATTATCTTTACAGTAGAACCCTACTATATTGGGGGGAAACACAGCAAAGACTCCATGAGAATGTAACCTTAAAACTGATTATAAAAGATGCAGACTGGCCTAACTTACAGAAAAGTATCAGTGTGACAAATGCAGCCATTGGATAGTAACAACAAAAGGCAAGAATGTCAAAACAAAAATTTTACTAAGATTCAATTAAGGAACACTTACACCAATTCCATTGTAATTGTCATATACACTTGCTACATGTAGTTGTCTAGAAACATGTTTCTTTCCATTAACTCTTAGTAAACCATCTATGGTTCATTGTATAAAGTGAAAGATTCCCACAAGCATTATCAGGGCAAGACTTCATATCCTTCCCAAAACACGTGGTTAAGAAAATAATACTCCTGAAGATGGAGTGATAGTACAGTGAGTATAGTGCTTGCCTTGCACATGACCAACGCAGGTTAAATTCCTAGCAACCCATATAGTCCCTCGAGCCTTGCCAGAGCTAATCTCTCAGTGCAAAGCCTGAGTAATGCTGAGTGTGACCAAAACACAAATAATAAAATACTTCTAATTTTAAAATGTTGCATTAGAATCTAAATATTGCTGACTTTGTTGCATGAAAAACAGATTTCTGATATATGCTTATTTATTAATATCTATATCAATGGAAACATTGAATTGAAGGATTTAAATTCTACATACTATATGCATTATCTGTTGCTATAATCATGCTGTCACACAACCAAATTGTCTTTTTATTAAAGCATATATAGATGGTTCTATTACTAACAATATATGACTAACAAGATGTAAAATATTTTCAAAGCATCACTGAATCTGTTGTTCTATTATTGTGTATTTTTCCATCCTCAGGCACAAAAATACTATATACATAAAATTAGTGTTATATGTAGATATTCTCATATTTAGAAAGAGATAGATACTTCTGATCTATGTGATGAAAGCTCCCATAAGGTAAATTATCAATTCTTTTGTTAATCTCAAAAAATGATTCATAATAACCAAACAATGGTTCTGCTTAATTTTACAGAATTCCATTCTTAAAATGACCCTAGAAGCATTTCATCTATCTAAGCGTCAAAAAAATAAATAAATAAAATCAATTGATTCAGGGCTATTAAGATGCTCATAAGTTTACATTTTAGCCTTGATTAAAACCCGTGCCATGTTTTTTCATTGGTTGGTTTGCATTCCAAGAACTTGCTTTATGCCCTCCACTTTGGCAATACTAAGGAAACAGCAATAACTTTTTAAAAATCATGTTATCTGACTTTAAGAAAGATTATATTATATTGGGGAAAAATATTTATATGCAATTTTCAGTACAGACAAGAAAAGTTAAGTACCAGGCGAACTATGGCACCTGACTAAGAAAATTGTCCTAATATGGGTTTGAAAAAGAGTGCTGGAAGAGATGAATAGAAGGTTTCACCAGCCTACTGAACCATTATGAGATTAACCAGAGTGGAAAACTAAGAGTTAACCAGACTGGAAAACTTCAAGGGACAAAAAGACATATAATAGGTTCTCAAGTTGAAGAGGGGAAGAAAGAGGAAAGAGAAAAGATTCCCAAGTTGATGTGAAGACATAATCATCCTCAGAATCATCATCTACATTAAAAATGTAAACCATGAACTGGTTTTTTTAACATAACAAGATATTAGAGGGAACCAGCTAGGACTGGGACAGCATTTCTGTAATGCTGTCAAATTCCTTCTATCTTTCCAGCCCATTCTTCTTTTCTTCTAATGGAAAAATATCACCCAGGATAAATATATATATATGTATATATATTTGGATATTTGGTCACAATGAAATTTAAAAGCTATTTATGATTGGATTTCAGGCATACAATGTTTCAGCACTAATTTTAAAGTAAAGACATTGTCTATTTAAATTACATTTAAAAAAAACATGGGCAGAACTCTCCAGAAATGGACCTCAGAGGTGTCTTCAAAAATCTGAGCACAGAAGCAAAGACCATAAGAACAAAAATAGACAAATGGAACTACAACAAATTTAAAAACTTGCATGGCAAAAGAAATTTAAGTTCAAATAAAGATACCCTACCGAATAGGAGAATAGGAGAAGGCATCTATACACAATGTACCAGAAAAAAAGGGTTAATATCCAAGGGCGTTCGCCTTACAAGCAGCCAACATGGCTGACCCGAGTTCGATTCCTCCGCCCCTCTTGGAGAAACCGGCAAGCTACCGAGAGTATTCGATATGCCAAACACAGTAACAACAAAGTCTCCAATGGAGACGTTACTGGGCCCGCTCGAGCAAATCGACGATCAACGGGAGGGCCTTTACCTTTACCTTTACCTTTTAATACCCAAGATCTATAAAGCACTCACAAAACTCAATCACAAAAACATACAACAATCCTATCCAAAGATGGGGGAGAATGAACAGATCCTTCCCCAAAGAAGATGTATAACTACCTAAGTTCTCATCTTCACTTAAAGGCCCTCCCGTTGATCCTCGATTTGCTCGAGTGGGCCCAGTAACGTCTCCATTGGAGACTTTGTTGTTACTGTGTCTGGCATATCGAATACTCTCGGTAGCTTGCCGGCTCTCCGAGAGGGGCGGAGGAATCGAACTCCGGTCGGCCATGTTGGCCGCTTGTAAGGCGAACGCCCTACCCGCTGTGCTATCGCTCCAGCCCATCTTCACTTAAATTAGGGAAATGCAACCAAAGCAATAATGAGATATCATCTCACATCAGTGAGAATCGCAAATATCAAACATTCTGGAAACAGCCAGTGTTGGTAGGGTTGTGGTAAGAAAGAAAACCCCACTCTACTGTTGGTGGGAGAGCTTTCTGGCTCAACCTCTATGGAAAGTAATATGCAGATCTCTCCAAAAAGTAGAAATACAACTTCCATACAACCCAGCAATACCTCTTTTTTGCATCTACCTTCAAAACACAAAAATAGTAATTCAAATGCACATCCATGTTCATTGTGGTGCCTAAGACAATAGCCAAGACATGGAAACAACCCAAATGCCCAACTATAGATGAATGGACAAGAAGTTGTAGTGTACACACACACATACACAAACTAAAATACTGTGTGGCTTTAAGAAGAGATAAATTGTGCAATTTGCTCACACCCAGTTTGAGTATCTAAATCTAGCAATTTGGCTGCTTTAGATTCTTTATATAAGTGTAATTCTTTAAGATATGACCTTTTGTTATTGACTTATTTCACTTATTAGAATGTCTTCAAAGTTCATGTAGGTGGCAGCATACAACAATATTTCCTTCCTTTATAAAGATTTTGGCAGAGCCTGGCAAGCTAGCGATGGTGTATTCGATATGCCAAAAACAATAGTAATAACGGGTCTCATTCCCTTGACCCTGAAAGAGCTTCCAATACGTTGGGAAAGACGAGTAAGGAGAGGCTGTTAAAATCTCAGGGCTGGGACGAATGGAGACGTTATTGGCGCCTGCTCGAGTATATTGAAGAACAATAGGATGACAGTGATACAGTGATGAAGGTTTAGTCATATTCCATTATATTTTGTTCCACATTTCCTTTGTGGGTGGATGTTTGAGTTGTGTATGTCACATGACTTTTGTGAATAATGATTTGGGATTTTTTTGTGAGGCATCACACCCAGGGCTTATTAAGGATCATTCCTGGTGTGCTTGGGGGACCACATAGGGTGCCAGGAATCGAACTTGGGTCAGAAGCATGCAAGGCAAATGCCCAGCTCACTGTACTTGTACTATTCTCTGGACCCATTTATGAATAATGATGTTTTGACATAAATGTACTGTTATCCACTTTTAAACTATATAGACACACAGACACAGCCATCAAAATTTAACTCTCCTTGCCTATTAACTAAGTAAGCAGAATATATTAAAATATACAACTGGCTCTTCCTTGGAAACATTTGACTAGAATAGCCTGCCCAGCTAATCTTCCCTATTCCCTCTAACATCCAGACAACAGCACTTCCTTGCCAATACCCAAGCCTATATTAATCTCAGGGTTTGGGGAGCTGGACTGTATGATTCACTGCTTTCTTTTATCAGGGTGAAACTCGGAGCTTTTTGGTTGATTAGTTGACTTTTTTCCCCTCCAGCAATACTAGCCTTATACATCATTCAATTTGAACTAGAAAGAAATGTGATTTGTAGCAAGAATCCCCAGTTAAAAACACTTGAAAACTTTGGCAGATATAAATATTAAATTAAAGGCAAGCACCTACTTCCTAGAAAAAGTAACTTATGTGAAGAGCTTAAAGGAGGGAAAAGTATGTTGAATTGTCATCTTGTGATTTAATATTGGTTAATAAAGATTAACTCAGATTTAGGCTTGCCATAGCCTCAGGATAGCTCTTGATTGGACATTGGTCAAATAGTACTGGTTTCGTGAAGTAACACTTTTGATTTATTTATTTTTAATTAATCACCATGAGATACAGAGTTACGAAGTTGTTCATGGTTGGGTTTAAGTCATACAGTGTTCCAACACCTTCCCTCCTCCAGTGTACATTTCCCAGTATCCCCAGTTTCCCTCCAGCCACCCTCCCCCCACAATCTGTCTCTATGGCAGCCACTTTCCTTCTCTCTCTCCCTCTATCTATCTATCTATCTATCTATCTCCCTCTCTCTTTCTCTCTCTCACTCCTTCCCTCTCTCTCTCCTTTTGGGCATTATGGTTTGCAATACAGATACTGAGAGGAGGAACACTTTTTAAATCAGTCCCCCACACACCCAAACACTCACACACAACTTCTTGGCACTCTGTTTTGTCCAACTTTGATTTAGTTACTTTCATAGATTTTATTACCATATTATATTCCTATTGAATTTGCTTACACATTTATTTCCTTCTGTACCCTGAAGGTTTTCTATGAGGTCAGGGATTTGTATATTTTGTTCTCTCTGAATCTTTGTTCCTTTGCATAACCCTAGTGCCTAGCACATAGTTGTGCTCAGAAACTGTTTGTCCAGTAAATAAATAAATATGTGAGTTATTATCTCAAGATTATTGGGACCTCCCCTAACTGCAGCTATTGCACCCCTTCTCCCAGAATTTAGAATCAGAACCAACAGATGATAAGCTGAGGCTTCACAGATGGCTACAACTGAGGTGATATTAAGTGGGGCCCATGTCTAGATAGGAATAGAAAAGCAAGACGAGTATACCTTCTGCAAAAGCACAAGGGAACTGCAATGAGAAAATCGGAGATGAAACATTACATGACCGCAATGGGAAGAGAAAGGAAGGTGCCTCGATTCTGCAGAGTTTTCTGAATTCCCCTCTCCTCTTATACCCCTCTAAATTTAAAATCAACTCCCTATTTGGCTTAAATCAACTTGCTGTGTCCTTCTATCCTTCCAGCTACAACAGCTTTCACTGAGATAGTGATATAAAAATCTCCTGGTGCAAATGACAAATGTGTTTGCATTCATCAAAGTGATATTTCAATGGCTCTCTGGTCAAATAAGTGTTCTTGCATTCTTTGCACTTTGTCGCTTCATTTAGAATCACTTGGAGCAGAGTTCACCCTGCAGTTTAAAGACAGGACTTTATATGTGGCTTTTTCATATGATAATGTGGTGTGTATTTTCAGCCCATCCCTCAATCAAATGGGCATCTTCCTTAGGAGATATAATTATAGCAGCTATTCTGTTGGCACTTTACAGGAGACAAAGCAAACAGGGTGCTAAGAAATTATATTCAATGATGACACTTAGAACAACGTGGGAAGAGGGTCAGTCAGCACAGAGGAACTACTCTGTAGTTTCCATCTGTAATGTTTTATCCTTAGAAGACTCCATCTAAATTATAGGGACTCACAAAGTGCTAGGCATTTTTACTTGACTGGATTGATGGAGGTGACTCTTAAACGGGTGTGAAATGATTGAGGCTGGTCTATCAAATCCAAATAAAATAAGGAGTAAAAATCCTTCCATAATAATGCATCATCTTTAGTAGCAATCATTTAAATCTACGGAAAACTACTTGGATAAAATAGTGGGTTTTGCGGGGCTGGAGAGATAGCACAGCGGGTAGGGCGTTTGCTTTGCACGCAGCCAACCCGGGTTCGATTCCCAGCATCCCATATGGTCCCCTGAGCACCGCCAGGAGTAACTCCTGAGTGCAGAGCCAGGAGTAACCCCTGTGCATGGCCAGGTGTGACCCAAAAATAAAAAAAAAATAGTGTGTTTTGGTGTGGTTTGTTTTCAAGAATTTATTTAAGGTGGACCAAGAAAAATTCATACTGGAAATTTTTATCTTCCATTAAAGAGTCAGTATTTCAGTACCCTTGACATAATTTGTAATTTAAAATTGCACAAAAATTAAAACACTGTAAAAATGATTAACAATGGTAATATATTCTCTTAATGTCACAATCAGCAAGTGAAACATAATTAGAGAACAGTTGGTTTGTAGTTCAATTATTTATCAGTCTCTGTTTGATATAAGAGAATTCTGACTTGGTCAATCATAAAACTGACCAAACTTCATTATACATCTTCTTTGTAAAATAATTGCATTTCATATGTGTCATAAATGTGCTTAAAAAGTAAAAGAATAAAAGCAATGAATTTCCAAAAATACAAGAGACAAGTGCCAGTATTTTAAAAAAATCTTTTGTTTGTTTTCTACACTATATAAGGTTCATCAGACATTGCGCTTGTGTATAAACACAACTGAATGGCTCTCATTGAGAAAACCCTTTTCCATTCTTCAACTAATAATATTTCCTTTTTGTTCCACCTCATTACTTCGAGCTTTCTCCACTGTTCTAAGCTAAGTAATTTCTGTCTCTCTTCACTGTTTGCACCTTTGCAAATATTTGCAAATGGTTATCATGCCCAACCCAGGTACTTACCACAAAGCAAAAAAAAATCTTCAGTGTCTTTAATACTTAATAACTGGCCCAGTGTCTTAACTGTTTTTCTTCCCTGTAATTTGAACTAACACTTTATGGTAATTACCTAATGCACTTTTCTGCAGCACAATCTTGAATTCAAAATTCATGTTACTTTCCTTGGGTGTTCTCTTGGTTGAACATGCACTAAAAACCTATCTGAATCCTGGACAAGAAATTTGGGTCATAGGAGTCTTACCTTTACCACTGCATGGCTTTGGACAACTCGCTGCTTCTCATTTTGTGTTCCTATAAAGTAGAGGTTTATCTGTATTGTCTCTAAGATGCCTTTTAAACCTATGATTCTAAGGCTAACATATAGTTCATAGTAATCTTTTTTAAAGCCTAGATATAATCAAGTCGATCCCTTCTTAGGACTTTGGTTGTCTCTGGTTGCTTTTAGAGTCAAACTTTTAAAATCAGACTTATCTACAAGGCCTGCAAAGTTCTACAAGTCTACATCACCAACCTTAGGTTGCATTTCCTAGTCATAGTTTTCTGCCTGGATTCTTCCAAATATACATAAAGATGGATGTGAGCTGGAGTAGATTATTTGGAAGGTTGGGAGGCAGAGAAGGGAGGTATGTCCAAGAGGGATATGTTTGCAGTAGTATTCCACAAAAAGAAATTGATGTTTTAGTCGCAGTGAGAACTCATGGGTGGAAGGGAGATACTGCCCAGGAATCCCTCCAGAGAGGCAGGGAGATTGGGATGTTTATTTGCTAAGTCCCATGCGTCATAGATTGATAACAATTCTCACAGCATCAACCTCTGCCCAGTATATTGACACGGCATCCCAGGGAAAGTCACTACATTCATTGGCTTCAAGAGCCAAGGCCACATCGAGTCTGATACTCACGCAACTGTTATTCCACTGTTAATTGAAATTTAGCCTTATAGATGTTCTTCCAGTTAATATTAACAATGATGTTATGCTGAAAGCAGGATAGCATATACTGTGATAGAAAGAGTATTTTCACTTTTATTCTTCCCCCAATCTAATAACCCCAGTCTGATCATGAAAAAAACATTTCGATCAACTCAGAGTAAGGGACATTATACAAAATGCTTGATCAGTACTTGCCAAAAGTATCCTGGGCGTGAAAGTCAGAGAAGGAAAAGACCAGAGGATACTAAAGAGACCTGACAATAAATGCAATGTCAGGTCTTAAATGCGGTGCCAGATCAGAAAAGGGGTATTAATAGATGGTGGAGGAAAGCAAAATTAAATATAAAGTTTACTTAATGGTAGCACTGTCTGTAGCACTGTCCTCCCATTGTTCATCAATTTGGTCGAGCGGGCACCAATGAAGTCTCCATTGTGAGACTTGTTACTGTGTTTGGCATATTGAATATGCCACAGGGAGCTTGCCAGGACAGGCAGAGGCGGGATATTCTCGGTAGCTTGCCAGGCTCTCCGAGAGGGGTGGAGGAATCAAACGCACTACCCGCTGTGCTCTCGCTCCAGCCCAATAAAAATTATTTACAAGAGAAAAAGAAAACAAGGCTGTGGACAGCCTGCCCGTGGCCCAGGTCCACTTCAGCTGGTGCTGTGGTTAGGGCTCCGGTTAGGGTCCCTGTCGCCCTGGACCCCCCATGCCCTGGCCTCCTGACGTCCTGGACACCTGACGTCCTGGCCCCCTGACGTCCAACACCCCCCGCCCTCCAACATCCCAGCCTCACCACTCCCTGGACCCCCAAAGTCTGGGCCCCCTTGACTTCCCAAACCCCCCTACTCCCCGGCCCCCTGATGCCCCGGGTCCCGGATGCTCCGGTCCCCAAACTCACCGTCTTGTGCATCTGGAGCTGTGCGTTGCTCGTGGTCTCATACAGCTTCCTGCTGTGCAGCAGCTTGCGCGGGTCCAGGCAGTTGGTGAGAGAGTTGAAATTCAGGAGAAAGAGAGAGAGAGAAGGAGAGAGAGAGAGAAAGAGAGAGAGAGAGAGAGAGAAGCGGGGGGAGTCCCGGGTGCCAGGGACTTGCACGCAGCCGACACAGGTTCGATTCCCAGCATCCCATATGGTCCCCCTAGTACTTAATGGTAACTGACCAATATTAATTTATTACTTTTGCTGAATATACCATAATTATGTGAGAGGTGAATAGTAGGTAAAAATGAGGTAACAGGTATGCAGGGACTTTTTCCTGTGTTAGAAACTTTTCTACACATCCAAAGTCATTCCAAAATAAAATTTTGCTTCTTAAAACGTCAGTAAACCAGACCTGATCACTAACAAAATTATGGTTAACTTCTTTAAATTTAAACTTTTTTAATCAATTGAGATATATATTATTTCAGATATTAAATTAAACACTACTAAATATTTGTAGGGAAAGCACCTTCTTAGAGCACATAGTAGGAGGTAAACAAATGATTTTGCCAAATCCAGTACTTCTTTTCCCCTTCTTTTAAGGAACTTGAGTTGCCACGAAACTCATACATTTCTAAATTAATGCAGTTTTAAAATGTTAATGAGTTTTCCAAAGCATCTTTTACTTACACTCAAATTTAAATGAAACGTTTGATATTCGGGCACAGAAAAAATTTATCGAGTACTTTGATGCTAAGGAATCTCTGTCTCTAACACTAACAATCAACCAAATTGCCACAAATCTTCTCTTAATACCCTCCAGATGACATCTGGGCTATGACTAGTCTCTGGAAGATTCACACAGCTTTTCCCTTGAAGGTACATACCAAGTGCAGATTCAGGCTCTCTATGTACTTATGGATCCTATAATTCATTGTCTCGGTGAAATGGGCTGCTTTGAAAAACTTGGAGACTATAGCCTTCACTTTTCAAATTGTGTAGCTAGCAGATTTCATTTACAGTATATTGCAACAAGTCCCTGGGAGTTTCCACTGAAAGCCATAAATCAGAATCAGTTAAGAAAAATGTTCAAGAGAATTTCCTATTTCTGCAGATAGACAAGGTTGAGAAATATCAGAGGTAGAGTTATATGGTGTGAAATGACACTTTCAAAGGGCTCTTTTGAGCAATTTATTAGAATTTGTCAAAGACATGCCAAGTACTCATCAGTGAATTAAACTTCTATTATAATACTTATTGTAGCATTTAAAGATCATGATACTTATCACTTAGATTGTACTTAACATGCTCAAAACATTTTCAATTCTAATTAAATATTCTCCCACGTGTATCTGTATAGAGAAATAACCATTTGTAGGAGGAAGAAATATCCAGACTCACAAATAAAAAAATCCATCAAAGAAGGCATGGGAACTTGAGTACAGTATTAAATATGTAGACAAATGCATAACATCTTGAGCCAGACATCTAAGTTGGTTCCCCAAACAACCATTTGGAGTTCTGTCTTCTCATCAAAATGAGCCTTTAAGCTTTTATTTTCCAAAGTTCTAACTGCCCAAGATAGTCTTTTGAGGTTGAGGCTAATTACATGGAGCCAAATAGGGAAAGCAAGCAATTCCATTTTCCCAAATGTGGGGTTTGTCTTTTCAGAAATCAAGACAATGAAGATGTGTTCAATATTCTTTAGCTTCATGGCTTCTTCTCCTTCATTTTCTGCTTGCCCCCAATCCCCCTCCACACTTAATAAAAAGGTATAACTTTTAAACTATCTGCCAGTGACATTTACATTTCAATAGAAGGAGACAACAAAAGGAGAGTTTGTTTTTACATTTTTCTGTTTTGTTGGTTGTTTTGGGGGTGACTGTGTGTGTGTGTGATTGTTATTGTAGTTTTACTGCTTGAGGCAAGGGCTGCCCAGGACAGGCCCACAGGTGCCAGGGATTAAATGGAATGCTTTATGTACGCAAGGTAAGTACCCTAATCCTTGACTCACATCTCTAGCCCTAATTGTGCTATATGTGAAAATATGACATAAGAATTTTTGCTGAAAGAACTTTGGAATTCAGATTCAGTCACTCAATGAGAGTTTTAATTACAGTGTTGAAACCATGAGCCTGACAGCAGCAGGGTGGCAGGATTTACCCAAGTGGAATAATGCCTATTCTTTGATCCAAGCACAGGATGTCTAAGAATCTGTCCCAGGGTTTTCTTGTACATTTATCTGCAAAAATGTGTGTACAAGTGTATTTCTTGCATCACTATTCATAACAGGGCCAAGTTGGAACTTTCCAAAATGTCACTTGATAGGGAAATGTATATTCATCTATTGCAATACAACTCTGGAGAAGTATAAACTAGAACTGGCTATGTTGGGGTCATGATGCTTTATGAAGAAATACTCACCACAACTTTATTCAGAAGGGTGAAGAAGGAAAAGAGTTAGAGTTTTCAAAATCTGAATGCTTGGGAAGCAATAGAATGTTATAGTTAAGTATAGGCACAAAAAATCAGATGATCTGAATTCAAATCCCAGCTCTACCCTCTATGTGGCCTTGGTCTAGTTGGAAATATCCACTATCATTGATTTCATTATATATAAAATAGGGGCTGTAGTGATAGTACAGTAGTAGGGTGTTTGTCTTACATGCAGCCAGCTGGTCAAGCCAGGTTCGATTCCTCCGCCCCTCTCAGAGAGCCCGGCAAGCTACCTGGAGTATCTCGCCCACCTGGCAAAGCCTGGCAAGCTACCCGTGACGTATTCAATATGCCAAACACAATAACAAGTCTCACAATGGAGATGTTACTGGGCCCACTCAAGCAAATCGATGAACAATGGGAGGACAGTGCCACAGTGCTATATATAAAATAGGAATGGGTACAAACGCATCCTCTCTGCATATTTCTTACACAAATTAAATGAGGCGAAACACATTTAACATGATTCCAAGCACACAGGAAGAACTCAATAAATATTACCTGCAATGAAACTACACAGCTAGAGAAGAACTTAGACTGTGATTTAAAATGAGTTTCTGGAGTCACACAGCAGTAATTGAGTACTTGTTGGAAAATAAAATCTCAATCCCACTCCAGATACACCAAATCAGAATCTATACTTAAATGTGATACATAGATAATTCTTGAGCACATTATAGTTTAAAATTATTGTAACAAAATAAGAGACTAATACCCAAGAATAGCCGAGATAAGTACCAGGAGGATTACTCCATGGCTTTGAGGCCAGCTGCACACGCTAGGGGAAAAGGCAGCTTAGATAGAGAAGGGAGGACCAAGTAAAGGGTGTTGGGAGGTTCCTCCCAGGATGGGAGATGTGTGATGAGAGTACACTATAGACTGAACATGATTGCCACTCAATGTCTCTTTTGCAAACCACAGCACTCAGAAGGAGAGAGAGATAACAAAAGTGAATGCCCTGCCACAGAGGTAGGGTGGGATGGGGGGATGGGGGTGGAAGGGATACTGGAATCAGTGGTGGTGGAGAATGGTCACTGGTAAAGGGATGGGTATTCAATCATTGTATAACTGAAACCCAATCACAATTTGTAAGTGTACAACTGTACCTCATGGTGTTTCACTAATATAAATTTTTAAAAATTAAAATAAAAAATAAAGATTACACAGTTCTTCCCCCTTGTTTAATAGAGGAAGAAACTGAGTTTAGGAACAGTTAGCAAACTCATTCAATCCATATACCTCAGTAAATATGGAACTTACATCCAATATCACTCCCTGTCTCTTATACTTTAAACAAACATGTCAGATTGTACATTTGCGTTCCAAGAGCATGGTGGATGGTTTGAAATGGACTCACAATCGAATTCTGAGAATCTGTACATGTGTCAAGGTAAGTGAGACCTTAAATGGTTGTTTTAATGAATGCGACGTTGTAATTCACGCAGTCACTGTTGTACCTAGCAAATTCATAATTAGAGTAATTTCGCACCTGCTATCATGAGAAGATGGCATTTCCTTTAATTTAGCTTGATGTCTTGATTATACTGTGGGAGCGGCAAGAGACAAGGCAATCTCTCACTCAACTCCTGGAGCAAACATCAAGCATCGGTTTGTGGTTATGATTAATAAAGCCATTTAGCATCCCTGGAATCATCATTTACTGCTTCATATTGTAGTGATGTAGAATGTTCCATGAAACTTATCACCAACCAAACTGTTGCAGAAACCTTGAGAGACTGCTGAATTCTTTAGGGTAAACATCCCAAGAATTCCAATCAAACTAACTTGGAAACATTCTTGTCGAAGCAGTTATGAATCCCATTCATTAAATCAGAGTTATAGAAATATTTCTCTATTATTGAGTTTGCCTTCTAATTTGGGAACTTACTTCTTGGGCTTGGGGACTTCTAGGGGGCTTCTCCCCCTTTTAATGCACTGCTTTAGATTTAAGGAACTTATCTAGAGCCAAGACATTAGAAGTACAGTGACTAATTTTATATGTCAACTTGCTCAGCAAGTTCAAAACAAGTTCTCTGAGTGTAATAAAGTGTTTCTAGAAGAAAGTATCATTGGAGTTAGAGGACTGAGTAAAGTCTATGACCCTCCTCAATGGGATAGTCAGGGTGGGGGTGGGGAAAGGCAGTATCAGATCCTTCAAGGGCCCAAATAGAACAAAAGGGCAGAAGAGGGGCAAATTCATTATCATGATTCTTGAGTTGAGTATTCCCTCCACCCTCATGATTCCACTCCCTACTTCTCCTTCTGGCCTTGAACATCAGTGTCCCTGGATCTCAGACTCTTAGATGTCAATGATGACTTACATCTTCAGTTCCCTGAGTCTCCGGATTTTAGACTCTGATTTACACTACCTGTCTTCATCAGCCTGCAACTCACTGACAGCAGAAAGTGAGACTTCTTGACCTTTATAGACACATAAGCCAATTCCTATAGTAAATAACTTAAATCTATGAGTCTGCATTTCTATCCTATTAGTTCTGCTTCCCTGGACAATTTTAGTTAAGGCATGGGAAGGGGAAGGTTCCTAGACAAGCTGATGTCCACTGAGAGGTCCTCATCTGTTGCTGATGATCAGTTCCCAGTGGTCATTCTAGTGTCATTGAAGTATACTCCTGGTCCAGTGTTCCCTTGATGACTCTCAACTGCCTGGCTTATTTTATTTATTCTGGAGGAAGAAGAAGAAGAAGAAGAAGAAGAAGAAGAAGAAGAAGAAGAAGAAGAAGAAGAAGAAGAAGAAGAAGAAGAAGAAGAAGAAGAAGAAGAAGAAGGAAGAAGAAGGAGGAGGAGGAGGAGGAAGAGGAGGAGGAGGAGGAAGAGGAGGAGGAGGAGGAGGAGGAGGAGGAGGAAGAGGAGGAGGAGGAGGAGGAGGAGGAAGAGGAGGAGGAGGAGGAGGAGGAGGAGGAGGAGGAGGAGGAGGAGGAGGAAGAGGAGGAGGTCTGAGGAAAGTCCATCCTCCTGAGGTCCTCCCAAAAGCCATCTCTTCTCCTCCAGTGACAAGCTAGGAGAGTGACCAGAGATCTGGGGAGCCTGACTAGTCCCAAATTCAAATCCATTCAAAAAAGATCAAGTTCCCCCTTAACTTCTGCACTAATGAGCCTCTTATTTTCATTTCAGTGTTGACCACGGGACACAGGGGTTCTGATATGTGTGCTATAAGAGACATGACAGTATTGGGCATTCTAGGTAAGAATCAGGAGCCAGGGAAAGACAAAAGTGCCCTAGCTCACCTGACCATATTTTCTCTTCAAATCTGATGTTCTTCTCAGGAGTTGGGAGTATCCCATTGCGGCAAGGCACAATCATCCTTAATTGCTAATGAATAACTGCGTCATTTTTTTTCTGTTTTTATATAAAGCTGCAGCAGACATTATTTTAAAAGTATCGGATCAATTTGTTATCTAATATTCAGAGTTTGGGACAGAGTATGAGATTACATCACCAAAGGGCTGGAACCATCCAAGTCACATCTGCACAAATGATTCCCTCTTGACTCCCTCTTTGAAAAGAATGTAAGACAATGGTTGAAAGTGCTGTGAAGCTGGAAGACTTCATATCATAAATTTGCAACTTATTAGTTGTCTGACCTTGACCTCACTTCTTGATCCCTCTCAATCTCAGTTTTCTGACCATTAGGATAAAAATAATACCCACATACAGGGTGAATATATACATGAAATATTTAGCATTTTATGTTTCATTACTGGTAAACGCTTAAAAATTGTTAAGTACTGTTATCGATATCTTTATCATTTATTGTTATGATTATCTTCATTTGGGTAGGGAAAATAGAAAAGAGAATGAGCAGGAAGGGAGAAAGGGACAGCAAAGCACTTGGAAAGAATTTATCTTTCAAGGATTTACTCACCAAGGAGTGGGCAGCATCTGCTCAGATGTTCAGTAAGATGAATGATGAATCTTGTGGAGAATGGACAAATCTCACCTCCCCTGATGAATCCCCAATTCCTGCCTGCATATTCTCACCTCCTGGAGAATATAGACTCAGTCTGAGGCCACTCAGGAAGACTCCGAAAAGGCAAGTACTGCTCAGGTATGCTAAATGTATGATAATTTGATAGTGTAGACATACAAAGTCAATATGAATTCCCATTAAAATGCAATTAACTCTACCCTATTTTAGCAAATGTGAGATTTTGTTTTACATAAAAATATTCATGATGACTTGAATTTTCTATTTCAAACTCTTATTCAAAGTGTATGTTATTTGGGGCTTAGTATTTACTTTTTAAGTTCAAGCTGTAATGGGGGAATGCAAAATTATGGGAACATAATTACAGGACAAGCTTTTTTTGTTAGGTTTTTTATTGTTGCTATTTTTAAAAAGATTTTCTTGTTTTTATTCTATTTGCCTCTCATGAGATTCAAACTACAATTGAGGCTGGTATTAAAAGACAATCATTACCCCAAGCCCAGAGGATGGAAGACTCAGCATGCTGCATATGAGCCACTTGATTTCAAGTGGTGTTAAGAGGGTTTTTAATTACTCAGCTTTGGACTCAGGTATCATCTTCCCTTACAAAACAGCGAGCGAAGAAGAGCTTTCTAAGTGAATTAGATAACTTCCCCCACCCCCAACCCCATGTCCGGAAGCCATCTTGTCACACAGGAGAAACTATTTTAATCTAGCCCATGAGCAGGGGCAGGGAGAGGCACTATTCCCAAGAGCTGGGGAGAAAAGGGAAGTGAAACTAGACAGCTCACCTCAGTAGCCAACATCTCAACATTTCTCCTTTCTCCCCAAAATTTGTCTTTTTCAAGGACAGAACTCAAACTACTTGGGACCTAAAGAAGAAGTCATATAAACAATTCTTCATTGTTGTAAAAGATCTGGGCTCCAGACCCTGCTTGAAGAACATGCAGACATAGGTTGAGTTCTGGAAGAGTGCTCTTACTTTGACTTATTTAAACAGGGCATGTCGTTAACATTATTTGCTCCATAAGGTTTTGCGAGAACTGATATTTTTGAGTATAAAGAGTTCTTGGGACAGTAGTTTGCCTTCAATAAATGTTCAGCAGAAACAAGTATAATTAGTGTAGTAACAGTGGGCCTTCTTTTCTCAGTCTACAAGGCCAACAACATTTTTCTGTTATTTCCTAAATCATCCTTCAACCCAGTATGTTTTCATCCTTCTCAGTCTCACCACTGGTGTCTGAGAGGAGGGCCTGAGCTCTCTGATTTCCAGTTACATTCTCTCTGGAGGATGAGAGAGAATGAACATTACCTATGAACAATGTAAACTTCTTTTATAGAAGTCTCTTTGCCCTTCAAGTACCAATACCCAGAATATAGAATGTTCAGTGACTGGTCAGTAAATAGCTAGCTTTGCTCAGCACCCCAGTCATTACCCTGGGTCCAGGGTTCTGCTCACAGAACAAGGTGAGCACTAGCCCAATTCCTGAATTGAAATGCTAACCTTGCCACACAATAGCTCTATGATCTCAAGCCAGTGGCAGGCTCTCTGAGCTCATTTGATCATCTATATTCATAAAATACCATTCTCATAAAAATTATCAAATAGAGTGGTACTATGATAAATTATCTCAGTAGAGAGCAAAGTACCTTTAAAGACCAGTTCTTGGTAGTTGTTACTGCCTCTGGCTTCTGCTTCTCCCATCACCACATTCATGCCATCCACTCCCTCTTGGCCTCTTCAGAGTTTACTTTCCCCCAGAAGAGGCCTGATTTTTTTTGTGCCAACCATCTCCAAAGGCAATTAGGGCTCACCCTCCCTCTCCAGGGTTTGGAAACTTGATGCGTTCCACGCTTCTAGGACCATTAGCCATGACTCCGTGACACCATCCCAAAAGGGATCAATTGGCTTTGGGGTAGCAAAAGATGACTTCATTGGGAAGGCCATTAATCATAATTATGAAATAATGAAATGGCCGTCAATTTACCCATGCCTAATAGCACCTAGTTAATAACAGGGTCTTTTTATTTCTCACAGTGGAAATGGATGGCCAAGGATTCAGTTTCTGAGAGAACATTACACGTCTTGGATGGCTGAAATGCCTTGGCCAGTGGAAGTCACTCGACTCTTGGCTGGATGCCTCGGCAGCACTCTATGAGCCATGCAATCACCTCTCTGCAATGCACTGCTGCTCCTGTCTTATTGCTTAATTAATCCACTTCTAATTGATATGGCTATGCATTACCATGGCTGCTCCCTTGCCGTGAGAGCCATAAAAACATATTTGGTTTTTTTTAACAGGACTCTAGAAACAATGTCAAGAACATGAACTTCTAAATGACATCATAGTTGGTCAAGAAATGAGTCCCATGACTTTGGCCAAATATTATCCTGACATCTAATAAAAATGCCCAGGTCTGCTGAAAACGTTAAAATGTTTCAAAAGATTTATATTACAGGAGGTGGGGGAGGGAGAGAAGGAAGATAAGAACTAATTGGATACTGGGGGCTCATATTGTCTTGTTTCCTCTCCTCACAGATGCCCTTACACCTTCCTCTTAATCACATTATTAGAATCCCCCAAAAAAGACTGTCGGGTTTCTAACAAGTGAGCAGTGTGCAGCACTGTCCTGAGAGATAAGTCATTTCTAGATCAGTTAATTCAGCCTTTTGTGAGAAGCAGCTCTGAAAATAGATTGAATTCAAATCTCAGCTCCATCACTCTCCAGCTGGATGACCTTGACAAGTTACCTACTTCCCTGATACCCAATTTTTTTTGGACATTAAGAAGAAAAATTTTAACACATGACAGCATGTGAGGCTAGAGTTGGGAACATAATCCTTGCAAAATTACATACAATCAAAATCATTTTTTAGGAAATATTTTAAACCACGCTTGTCTCTATCTGCAGTAAGACTCGGGAACATTCAGTATAAAGCCCTCCAGAAGGATAACCTTAATCAAGGGTTGACAGATTATAATGCAACAGCCAAAAGCAACCTACAAACTGTTTTGTAAAAAAAAAAGCATTTGGAATACAGACCCTCATTGATTTATATATTGTCACTCTTAGCAGCAGAATTGAGTGGTTGCAACAGAAACTGAAATATTTACCATCTGTCCTTTACAGAGGAAATTTGCTAATTCCTGGTCTGGGTGCAAAGGTCAGTTTCCTTCTACCCACTCTGCCTTTAAGATAACTATCAAATCCCAAGTGGGAATAGAAAAGATGAATTCTAATGGCTTGCCTGTAGGGCAGTATTCATTCAATTGTAATATTAAACCTCTGTAAGCCCTGCTTTGAGTTAATAGAGTTGGTCATTGCCCAAGAATTTTTTTAAAGTTTGGTGTACATTGTGGGTCAGAGTTAGATTCTCAAAGCAACTCTAAAATCTTGGGATTTGAGGTTTCAAAATACATCCACCCTGACTGAAACCAAAGTGAGAGGTGTCAGCACAAAAGCAAGGTCTTTGGGAAGACTTCTGAGACAAGGTTTCCTTGGTGTGGAATCTGGAAGAATGAGAGACTGAAGAAATCCCCGTGAAGGGGCAAATCAGGACTTCTCATCTACCAGATTGACAGAAACCTGTGACAAACTGGTGTTTCCCTCCAGGTCCATATTTCAATGTCAGCTCCCAATTTCCTCTCCTCCGATCTGCCTGCCTTCCGCACAGAAAGCCTACCTCCAAATCCTGGCTGCTTCCAGCTCTCTCCTTCCTGCAGAAGGCAGGGAGACACTTCACAGGCGATATTAATCATGCTGATTAGGCATGACCTCCCCTTTTGTAAACTCGTGTTGATGGCCTCAAACCAATCAGTACCTGTCGCAATGTTTATGGTCCCTAAATGAGGGTGGAAGACAGTATAAGCAGAAAGTGCTTTGTGTGAGAATTAGGAGTCCCTGGAGGAAATGGCTTTTAGAAATTGCCTCAGTGCTGTGGTCTCTTTTGATCTTCACCCTCCCCCTAGCTTTACTGAAGTATGATTGACAAATAAAAATTATATATTTATGTTGTATCAAGTAGTGCTATTCAACATTATGATTTGATATATATGTAGTCATCATCCCTATGGGGTAGCTGTCCCCCCCACGACCCCAGTAGTCCTGAAACCTCAGAGAGCTTTGAACCTCTTAAGACTTTTTCCTGACATATATATGTATATATATATATATATATATATATATATGTGTGTGTGTGTGTGTGTGTGTGTGTGTGTATAAATGATAGTTTAACTGATAATTTCAGCATAGTAGGGAATTAATTATAGAACAGGACATAGTTTCTCTCTCAATATCTTATTGCATGTAATATTAGGGTCCCACTCAGTCATGGGTAACTATAACTGCAAAATGCTGAGCTAGCCACCGCAAACTCAGTTTCATTAACACCACAATCAAGTGATTAACACACCCACCATTTCATATTTAATGTGTGTGGTGAGAAAACTTAAGAGCCCCTCTATTAGCAAATTCCAAGTATATGTAATAAAAATGTTATTAACTGTAGTAATCACACTATACATTAGATTATTCAGAACTTATTTATTTGTTAAGCTTTTTGTCATCATTCACCAGGTCCCCCATTAATAGAAAAAAACCAAGAACACTATACAGCACTTCTTTTTCTGTACATATTTTCTCCCCGTGGCATATTCAATATGCCAAGACCCAGTAACAATGATGGGTCTCATTCCCCTGACCCTGAAGAGCCTCCAATGTGGTACTTGCTAAAATATCAGGTCTTGGACAAATAGAGACATTACTGGTGCCTGCTCGAAGAGATTGATGAACAATGGGATGACAGTGATACAGTGATACAGTGATTGTCTCCCTAGAAAGATGTTAAAGACAAGTGGCAACAACCCTGGCTCTTTATTCAAACTTCAAAATGAGAGTCCTGGCTATGTGTCTCAGTAGTCAATAACCTTGAGATGTATGAATTTATTTGAGCCCAGTTAAATCATCTGTAAATGCAACATAGTCAGGCTGCTTTGTGTTCCTCATGATATATGCACAGGATACAAGACCCCACACTTTGCAAGGCCTTGCAGTTTGTTTTTGGCTCTGTTGTTGCCATCTTTCTGAACAAAGAGACTTTTCATTTTCATTTTGCTCTGGGACCTGTAAATGTCACAGTTGTCCTGAATTGTCACCTTTCTCCTGGCCATATGTGGGGTAGACAAATACCTGGAAAGCTCTTGGAACTGTAATTAGCATGCAGTAGGCTTTCAAAAACAAATAAATGAATAAATAAATAATAAATAAGCTACTGTTATCAATACTGCTTATTTGAATGCACTGTAATGCATTAGAATGCATTAAAATTCCTTATAAACCAAACTGTCCTGGTTGTACTATTTTACATTTTTAGCTGATCATATGAGTTAACAGATTAAAGCATGGAAACTCAGAGGGAGGAAATAATGTTTCAAATGCCTTTAACTCAACCTTTATTCAACAAATGTTCGTTCATTCAGAAAGCTGATTGAGCTCCAGCCATGTGCCATAGGCTAGGAAGACTCCTAAACAAGAGAACCAGTTGCCCTCATTCATCTTACCATCCAACACTATTCTTCAAGGCCAATAATTAGTCTCTAAGAGGATCAAGTGCTGAAAAGTCCAGCGTTTCTATCCTCTAAGGTTAACAGAAACAACCATGTGCCCTTCCAACTACTGCAGTGGCAAGGAGCCTTACAAAAACTATTGGTCATGTTTTAACGTTTCTGAAAATTTTGGAGGTGTGTCTATTGTCATATGTCTGGCCCCAAATTAAGCACCAATGTTATCTATCATTTTCTAATTTCCCTTCAGAAATGAAACACCATAGGGTTTAATCTGTTTGTACCTAATTTTATATTCCTTGTTCACAGGGAAGATGTGGATGAACAAACACTGCTTCATTAAGTGATGTGTTCTGAATTCTTTCTTACTGACAGGGTATAAAACAAATGTCACACAGGACCTTCTAGTCTACCTGCCTGCAACTTTCACCCATCCAGTTCTTCCCAGAATCTCCTATTTGTCAATTAATATCAAGAATTCACAACCTTGTCTTTTCTTCACCTACATTACAAAATCTTTCAATGAGATAAGATAAAACCATTTAACCAGTATCTCCCAAACTTACATTCTGCTATTTTTTACATTCATTTATACCTATCTTAAAATAAATTTTGTTGGCTCTCCGGTGGGCTGGAGTGATAGCACAGTGGGTATGGCGTTTGCCTTGCAAGCGGCCAACATGGCTGACCGAGTTCAATTCCTCTGCCCCTCTCAGAGAGCCCGGCAAGCTACCGAGAATATCTCACCCACACGGCAAAGCCTGGCAAGCTACCTGTGATGTATTTGATATGCCAAACACAGTAACAAGTCTCACAATGTTACTGGGCCCACTTGAGCGAATCGATGAACAATGGGAGGAGAGTGACAGTGGCTCTCCAGCACAGCCATGGCCCCAGAGGCACACAGACCTAATTCGGAACCCAGCAGCTTTTGGCAGAAATGTGAATGGACTATGCATTAAGCTACAGAGCTATACCCCACCCCCCGAGGAGAGAAAGAGTGTCTGTCCCTTCCACCTTCCCTCCCCCCACCCCCCCGTGGTGGCACGGTGGCCACTGCCTCAGAGCTTATTGGACAGCCAGGTATGAGCCGGTGGTGTTGAGGCAACTGTGGCCTCATGGGATGGGGGGCTGAACCAGCATGTCTTTCCCGCCCTGCCAAGACCACGAGTTGCCCCCCACGAGCAGCTCTCCGGTACGGCCATGGACCCAGAGGCACATAAACCAATCTCGGAACTATGCGGCTTTTGGCAGAAATCCCTCCAGATTTAATTAGTAAAATATCAGAAATCCAAAATCATCATATTGTCCTCATAACCAGCAATAAAAAACAAATTATTTCAGGATATCTTTTCAGCAGGTCTGATTGTTGGGGTAAAATTCCAAATAATAATGGTGCATCTTTTGTCGAATTAGTGAATGTAATCAAAGTAGAGAGAGTTAAGTGGAAATCATCTGCCTCACAGTCACGGGGAGGAGTGGAATGGGGGGGGTATATTTGGGTTCTTGATGGTGGAAAATATGCACTGGTGAAGGGATGGGTGTTTGATCATCGTATGACCAAGACTTAAACCTGAAAGCTTTCTCATGGTGAGAAAAACTGTTCTCATGGTGATTCAATAAATAAATTAAGTAAATAAATTAATAAAATTTGTTTTTCCCAAATGACTATTTTTTAATTAGGTCTATAATTAAAAGAAAAGTTATCTCTTCACTAATAAAATGCCCTATATGCCTAAATAAAGTGACTGGACAATAATATAAAGTAAAAAAATAAGGTTATATTATACAGGTACTACCTACAACAACTATCTTCTATTAAGAAGAGTAGACAGAGCCTTGGGGAAACTGGCGGTTAAGCTGTCTTAGTTCTGCATTAACACCTAAATGTTATGATATTCATTTTCCAGTTATGCATTCTTATAAGTGACTCATAGAAACCTAGTGTTTAACACTTAGAAATAATGTGGTGAGTATAGGTAATGATAAAATGTTTTCTTATAGCAGAGCCTTTCAGCGAGGTTGAAAGCTTCATGCTTGGGCATCCAACTTCCTCATCTCTGAGTAATACAAGCTCACAACACTCAGGAATGAAGTACAGAGGCCCTGGGGAATGAGAAAGAGAGGTGACCTGCTTTCCAGAGAGCTCCATTTTCTTTGCGCTTCATTCCTTTCCCAAGTGAGGTGAGATAAGGAGCTGCTGCTAGGTTCTCCTGTCATTACAAATGCCTGGAGGAGGTGTGAGTTATGAAACTAATCATTTCACAGGTAGCTACTGGACAGACGCTAAGGGGCTATCTGTTGATTGCTAGGGCTGGTCTGCAACAAGATGACTGCCTGGTTAGCAGCCTGGCCTTAGTTATCTACTTGCTGGTCGCAATTCACCTCAAATTCTCAGGGCTCCACCCACTCACAATGTATCTGCTGACTTTGGCTCCTCTCCCCCTGTCTATATTTGACCCCTTAATTGATTTCCCACATGACCTGATTGGAGTAATACCATCATAGCATCATGTCTGTGAAAATCACTGTAACTCTACATCCTTCATGGCTAGCTTGGCATACAAACCTTTCTCAAATCCTGTCCCATGATTAATCGCTTCCTGGAATGATTGACAGTGGAAACATTCATTTCTTCTAGAGAAAACTATTCCACCCACCAGGTGTCATCTTGTCACCATGGTCTCATAAAGAAGCCACAAAATAGTATCAGACATTGATACATTTAACAATGCCCAGACTGTCCAGCTTTTCCTAGCCTAATTTATTATGCCAATAGATAGACCCTTCTAGAGACAGTAAACTCTTATTTTTAAAATGACATGACTTTGATTGGAGAAGGAATGGGAAAGAGTTCTGGACACAATAAAAGGAAGAAAGGTGTGGGGCACCCAGTACCTGCCAAAACACACTTCTTTTTGCTTATCAAATTACTGAAAACCAAGTTTCCACATGCTTAGGATATCAGTTCATTCCTTCATGAGGGTCTTCTTAAATATAACGAGGACTTCCTAAAGGTTCCTCCCTGACCTAAGTCAGCTTCCTTCATGTTGCAGCTGTCACCTTCCAGCTGAGATCAATTGAAGTGTAAATGAAGGTATGCCAGTGTACTCTTCTGCTCTTAGTTACCCAGGAGCACTACTCCCTCCCTTTGTCTAACTGACCCTACAGCTGAAACCCAAGCAGATCAAGAAGTCCAAAAGACAGAGCTTCAGAGATTGCCTGCCATTTCCTGTGCTCTGATTGAGTCCCGCCCATGCTTGGGGGTCTTTGCTGATTGGTTCATATTTCAGTGGTTTCTCAAATACAAGAAAGAACACTCATATTTAAGAAAAGCATGCAGATGTCTCAAAGGATACATGCTTGGGAGACTGAATTTTCATTCCAGGCACTCACTGCCAGGATTAACCCTCAAGGACCAAGGCAGAGTAGCCCCTAAGCACTGTGAGGGCAAAGAAAGAAAGAAAAAAGGAATAAAGACAGAAAAAGAAAGAAAGAAAGAAAGAAAGAAAGAAAGAAAGAAAGAAAGAAAGAAAGAAAGAGGAAGAAAGACAGAAAGAAAGAGAAAGGAAAGAAGGAAGGAAGGAAGGAAGGAAGGAAGGAAGGAAGGAAGGAAGGAAGGAAGGAAGGAGAAAGAAATTTTGCAGAACAACTACAAAATAGCTTTGTGAGACAGTTTTAAGAGAGGAACTAAATATTATGCATAGATTGGTACATTTTTACAGTATTCCCTAACATTTTGCAAATTAAGATTGTCACTCAGAGACAGTAAGCAGTGGAATGTTCATCTATCTGAGTCAATACAGACAGCGTTTGAGACCTTTTCTTGCTCAACACAATACACCAGAATATAAGAACCCACATGCAAAAATAGAATGCTGATTAAGACCACCTGCTCTACCAAGGTGCACACTAATGCAGAACAATATCAAGAAACAAATTTCTGGCCCTGTAATCCACCTCAAGAATCTTCGCAACAGCTCCTTGAGAATAACGGGAACAGTCTGCCTCTCCAGGGGACCCAGCAGGCAGAGATATCTAGCATGGCCTAAAAGACTAGCCACAAAGCAACCCAGGACTCTAAATCTGCAAAATCACCACTCATCCTGGGATTCACCTTAGAGCCACCATTACCTGCCACCACCTGCTGTGCCTTAAGAACTGAAGAAATAGCCCACCTCTTTGTGGGGCCCAGTACCGAAAGCCACCTGGCCCTGTCTACTGGTAAAGTATTGATCAGCAATACCTTATCTACCAATAGCACAGCCACAATAGCAGCTGCACCATACAACCTTCCTGCACATCCCACACAAAACACCTCTTCTACAGAACTCTTGCTAGAATAGCTGGCTACTTTCACCACACTGTGCTAATACTTGTTCAAACCTAGCACCAACCATCAATTCCACAAAAACTTAGATAGTGATGATAGCATGAAATCAGAAAGCCCGAAATTAAAGACTGCATCATAGTAGAATCAATAATATTGAACAACTTCTAGGGTCAGGGTAAGAGACTCCAAACAACTAAAACAACAAATTGGGCCGGATAACTCCAAGAGCAAGAGAAGAGAGCACAAACCAGCAGTTGGAGCAGCGGGGTAAGGGTAGGGTGGGGGCCGGCAAGCAGGGGCACAAACCAGAGTTCTGAATTTTAAATATATGCATCCCCTACAAAATACACTACAAAAGCCATAATGTGAAAGCAAGACAGAACCCCACAATCCTTAGTGAGCAAAAATTGTAGCCCTGAAGACTCAGATAATATGAACCAGCTATTTAACCTCTCAGATAAGGAGAGGTTATTCTTAGAAAGAAAATGTTGAGGATGTTTGATGAGCTCAATGAAGCAATTGTAGAGATAACCAATTTGCCCCAGAACATGGAAGAAGAAGAAAAGAAATAGAGTGAAAGGGGAAGGGAGAAGAGATAGATGAGAAGCAGTGAGAGCAGGGGTCAAGGGATGTAGCAGGTACATCGGGGGTGCTAAGGAATGATAGGGCCACATATCTAAACCACAGATATTTTAGATATTTTAAAAATCACAAGACCCAAACTTCAATAACTAAATTTAAAAGACACCTGTCAAGATGTTAGGCTGGGGCTGGGGCTGGGGAATAGGAGAGAAAACCTGGGAACACATGTGGAATATCCTTAAGATTCACAGTAGCACTGTAGCACTATCCTCCCGTTGTTCATCAGTTTGCTCAAGCAGGCACCAGTAACATCTTCATTGTGAGACTTGTTGTTACTCTTTTTGGCATATCCAATACATCACAGGTAGCTTGGCAGGCTTTGCCGTGAGGGCAGGATACTCTCGGTAGCTTGCCGGGCT
Source organism: Sorex fumeus (assembly GCF_029834395.1). Classification (NCBI taxonomy): domain Eukaryota; kingdom Metazoa; phylum Chordata; class Mammalia; order Eulipotyphla; family Soricidae; genus Sorex; species Sorex fumeus. The sequence goes on from NW_026606179.1 coordinate 35,172,396, forward strand.
CTCTGAGAGGACAGAAGAATCAAACTCGGTAAGTTTATCAAGTAAAACCTTACAGGCCTGAACAATCATAAGATATAGTAAAAAATAAAATAAAAAATAGTGAAATGATGGGCTGGAGTGATGGCACAGTGGGTGGGGCATTTGCCTTACACAGGGTCCGACCCGGGTTTGATTCCCAGCATCCCATATGATTGCCTGAGCATGGCCAGGAGTGATGATTCCTGAGTGCATGAACCAGGACTAGCCCCTGTGCATCGCTGGGTGTGACCCAAAAGAGAAAAAAAGTCAGTGAAATCATCACTTTACCTAGCCATACTAACATTCAGATCTGAAAGAATGATACAGAGCTCAATGGATAAAAAAACAGTTCAGGCACTTTCTAGATTCAAAACAACTTTACAAGAACTGAGGGGAATGTCTTTAAGATAAGAAAAATCTCACACACACGATGAACTTCTACAAAAAAGATGGCAGAAAACTCAGTGATAATCATCTCACACAATGTCAATGGTAAGAGACACAGAGTGGCAGGATAGATTAGAAACCAAATCCAACTTTCTGCTGCCTATAATAAACAGATTTGAATAGACAAGAAAAACACAGGCTCAAAGTCAAAGGGAGGAAATACTTCAAGCAAACTATTTCCCCAAAAAGACATGGATATCCGTGCTTATTTTAGACAGCATAGACTTCAAACATAAAAAAGGTGATGAGACAGGATGGTAATTTCTTTCTTTTATTTTTTCAATAATCCATAAGTAAATTACTGTGGCACTCATACCCACATGTATTCACTTCACTTTTTTTCTTTATCGAATCATGGTGAGATATATGGTTACAAAGCTGCTCAGATCGGGTTTCAGTCATAAAATACTCACTTCAGTTCCAACACTCACTGTACATTTTCCACCACCAATGTCCCCAGTTTTCCTCCTGTCACTTCCACCCCCATATTGCTCTCTCACTCACTTTCTTGCTGACTCGCTCTCCCTCTCTCTAGCTCTCTTGCTCTCTTGTTCTCTCTCCTTGTGGGCACTACAGTTTGCAGTATAGATACTAAGAGGTTATTATCTACTTTCAGCACACAGTTCTTAATCCAGAGTGATCATTTCCAATGTTATCATTGTCATAGTGGTTTATTTTCTATCCCAACAGCGTTCTCCCCCAACACTTGAGGAAGCCTTCCAACTATGGACCAATTCTCCTGGCCTGTGTTTCTACTGTCCTTGGGTATTAGTCTCATATTATGTTTTCAGCATCCCACAAATGAGTACAATCATTCAATATCTGTCCCTTTCCTTCTGAATCATTTCACGCAGTATGATACCCTATGTCCATCCATTTATGAGCAAATTTCATGACTCCATTTATCCTAACAGCTGCATAGTATTCCATTGTGTAGATGTACCATAGTGTCTTTAACCAGTCATCTGTTCTAGGGCACTCAAATTGTTTTCAAATTCTGGCTATTGTGAATAGTGCTGCAATAAACATAGAAGCACAGATGGCTTTTCTGCTGTGTGTTTTTGTGCCTCCAGGGTATATTCCCAGAAGTAGTAATGTTGGTCATAGGAAATATGAAAGCTCAATTTCTTCTTCCCCATATCCGAACCAACACTAGTTGTTCTTGTTCTTTTTGATATGTGCCATTCTCTGTAGTGGGAGATAATAGTTCACTGTTGTTTTGATTTGCATCTCTCGGATGATTAGTGATGCAGGGCGTTTTTTTAAGTGCCTTTTGGCCACGTGTATTTCTTCTTTAAGGAAGTTTCTGTTCATTTCTTCTCTGCATTTTTGATTGGCCTCAATGTTTTTTTTCTTGTGAAGTTCTACCAGGGCCTTATATATCTTTGAAATTAACCCCTTATCTGATGGGTATTGGGTAAATATTTTTTCTCATTCCATGGGCTGTCTCTGCATCTTAGTCACCATTTTTCTTTGAGGTGAGGAAGATTCTTAGTTTAATGTTGTCCCAAGTGTGATCATTTCTTACTGATCGAGGAATATGTGCAATAAGAACTCACACTCCCAAACATTTATGCACTCCTAAAGAGGGCCCAACAAATATTTAAAATAACTCCTAATTCTATGCGTTAATCCAGGCCATCAGGTCTGTCCGGAGGGGAAAGGGTGTTGCCCCAGTCGCCTTCTCCTCTCTGGAAAGAAAGATGGCGGCCGCATGGGAGCCTTGTGGACAGCAGGTATGAGCCAGAGGACTGGGGGCGACTAAAACCTCATGGGAAGGGGGGCGTTTCGGTCCGCCCTTCACGCCCTACTGAGGCCACCAGTTGCCCCCCACTAGCGGCTCTCCAGCACGGCCACGACTCCAGAGCACAGAAACCAATTTCTTAACTATCTGACTTTCAGTAGAAATACTTCCAGGGTCAATAAGTAAAATAGCAGAAATCCAAAACCAACATTTAATTCTTGAACCCAGCTGTAGAAAGCAAATCACTTCACAATGCTTTTTCAGCATGTCTGATTTGGGGGGGGGGGGGTAAACTCTAAATAATAGTGGTGAATCTTTTATTGAAACAATGAATCTAATCAAAGCAGATAGAGTGTTAACTAGAATTCATCTGCCCCACAGGGACTGGGAGGGGTGGGGGTGGGGTTTTATTGGGGTTCTTCATGGTAAAAAATAAGTATTGGTAAAGGGAAATGTGTTTGATATTTGCATGACTGAGACCTAAACCTGAAAGCTTTGTAACTTTTCCCACGGTGATTCAATAAATAAATAAATAAATTTAAAAAAAATAAAAATAAAATAACTCCTAATAGACTTGAAGTAAGACACAGTAATAGTTAGAGACTTCAACGTTGATTTTTTTCACCTCTGGATGTATCAATCAGACTAAAACTTAACAAGGAAATAATGATTTTGAAGGAAGGAATGAGTTAGAGGGATATCTTTTTTTTCATTTATTTATTTCCCAAAAGTTTAATACACATTCTTCTACAATGCATATGGACATTCTCCCAGGTAGATCACATGCTGGACCACAAAATAAACCCTCATAAAATCAAGCAGATAGAAATCATATCAACTATATTCTAATACCATGATGCACTGAAAATAAAAATTAATCATAAACATAAATGGAGAAAAAATTCAAACAACTCACTATTGAATGACCAGTGGGTCAAAGAGGAAATTAGAAAGTATTTCAAAATATTCCTGGAAACAAAGTAAAATGAGAAAGACCTATGAGATACAGAAAAAGTGGTATTAAGAGGAAAGTTAATAGAAATACAAGAAAAGTTCATAGAAGTCAGGAAGAAGAAAGGACCTATATTAATTACCTAACCACAGAGCTTTAAAGAACTGGAAAAGGAACCTAAATCAGGTAGAAGGAAAGGAAATTATTAAACTTAGAGCAGGAATTAAAGAATTTCAGCCCCGTCCCTAAATCAAAAAACTGATAAAACTAATAGCCTATTTTTGAAAAAATTAAACAGAATGACAAACCACTAGCAAGACTCACAAAGAAAGAGAACCTTAATATATCAAATTAAAAGGCAAGGGATCACAACAGATACTACAGAAATTCAAAGGATCATCAGGGATTACTTTGAAAATATTTATACCACAAAATGAGAGTACCTAGATGAAATTAATACATTTTTGGACTCCATAGCTTCATAAAATTGAACAAAGAAGATATAGAACACATGGACAGGTCACTTTCTATCAAGTAAATCAAAACTATAATCTAAAGGTCTTCCAAAACAAAAACTCAGACACAAATGGATTCACTATAGTGAGTTCCTCCAAACCTGTAAAGAAGATGTACTGCCAATCATTTTCAGTAACTTTCAGAAAATTAGAGAAACAGAAATCTTCTCAAAAATTCCTATGAGGCAAATATTACCTTGATACCAAGGCAGACAGAGGGTGTACGCATGTGCACGCACACGCGCGCACACACACACACACACACACACACAGGAAAATTATAGACTGATATCCCTGATGAACATAGATTCAAATATCTTCAGCAAAATAAATATCAAATCAAGTCCAACAGCACATCAAAAAGATTATACACCATGACCAAATTGAATTCATCTGGGGATGCAAGGACAGTTTAACAATATGCATGTCAGTCAATATAATACACCATATCAATAAAAGAAAAAGTAAAAATCATATGATCATATCAATAGAGGCAGAGAAAGCATTTGACAAGATCCTGCACCTACTCATGATAAAAAAAACACTCAATAAAATGGGACTCAAAGGAATTCTACTCAATAGAGTTAAAGCCATTTACCGGAAGTTCATAGCAAACATTATACTCGGTGGTGAAAAATTGAAAAACTTCCTTCTAACATGAGGCACAGGAAAGAGTTGTCCACCCTCACCACTACTATTCAATATAGTAGAATATTCAATATTGGAGGCCCTTGCCATAGCAATTAGACAAGAAAGAGATATTAAGAGCATCCAATAGGAAAAGAAGTCAAGTTCTCACTATTTCCAGATGGTGTGATATTTTACTTAGAAATTCCTAAAAACTCTACAAAAACTGCTCCTAGGAACAACAAACAGACTTGTAAAGTGGCAGGCTAAAAAATTGACATGCAAAGTTCATGCTTTTCAATATGCAAATAATAAAACTGGAGAGAAACCAAAAACACAATCCATTCACAATTGTGCATAAAAATTATGTAAAATTTTTGTGAAAATTATAAAAATCAAGTACCTAAAAAATCAGCTTAACAGAGGAGGTGAAAGAACCATACAAAGAAAACTACAGAGCACTATTAAATGAGGACACAGGGAAATGGAAACACATTTCCTGCTCATGGATTGGGAGGATTAACACTATCAAAATGACAATACTCCCCAAAGCATTATATGGAGTCAATGCAGTCCCTATAAGGTTATCCATGACGTTTTTTAAGAGAAATACATTTTTATTTATTTATTTATTTATTGCTTTTTGGGTCACACCTGGCGATGCACAGGAGTTACTCCTAGTTCATGCACTCAGGGATTACTCCTGGCGGTGCTCAGGGGACCATGTGGGATTCTGGGAATCGAACCTAGGTCAGCTGCGTGCAAGGCAAACACCCTACCCGCTGTGCTATTGCTCCAGCCCCGGAAATACATTTTTAAAAATCCTAAAATTTATATGAAATAATAAACATTTCCAAAATAGTCAAAGCAATCCTAAGAAAATGATGATGGGAGGCATTACTTTCCCCAACTTCAAAGGGTACAACAAAGCTATAGTATTTAAAACAATATGGTACTGGAACAGAGATAAGATTCTCAGATGTATGGAATAGGATTGAAAATACACAAAGAGATCCTCGTGTATATGGTCAGTTAATCTTCAGCAGAGGAAAAAAGCATTTAATAAAAGAAAGCCTCTTCAACACGGAGTGTCTGGCACATATCAAAAATAATAGAGACAGTTTCAGCATGGATGTATGGGAAGAGGAACCCTAATTCACTGCTAGTGGAAATGTTGACTAGTACAGACACTTTTAAAAACAATATGGAAACTCTTCAAAAGTTTGTGACCCTCTCATATCAATGAGCATTCATATGAGCTACCAAAAGCAAAATTTAGTAAAGACATTGCAACCCTATGTCATTGAAGCACTGTTCACAATGGCAAAATGCAAGTGTCCAAGAACAGATAACTGGATAAAGAAACTACGGTATATATACCCAATGGAATACTATTCTATCATTTAAAAAAGATAAAATCATGCAATTTGCTGCTACATGAATGAATATGGATAGTATCATGCTGAGTGAAATCAGTCAGAGAGAGAAGAACAGATTCAGAATGATCTTTCTCATATGTGGGATATAAAGAAACTGCAGAGGAATATCAAATGCCCAAAGGCAATAGAAACGAAGAGTGGGAGAATTGGTTTCCAGTAGGAAGCTTGCCACTCCAGGAACAGGAGGAAATAGGACAGAGAAAGGAATACTCCAACAATATCGAAGAGAACTGGCCACTATGGAGTAGGAGCAGATGCTGTGATTGCACAATACTACCCTGTCAGTAACAGTATTGTAAACCACCGTGCCTTAAAAGGGGGAAAAAAGAGAGTGCCTGCAATAGAGATTGGGTGGGTGGTAGGAGGGAAATTAGAAACATTGGTAGAGGGAAATGGACATTGCTGAAGGATTTGATGTTGGAAGAGTGTATGCTTGAAACTCAAGTTTGAATAACTTTGTAATTCACAGTGATTCAATAAAAATAAATTTATAAAAATTTAAAGCAAATTTGTGGACCTATGTTGTCTCTTGCTTTTACTTGATCTTAGCCAAAAAAACGAGAAGTGATTATCTCTTGCTTTTATTTGATGTTTACAGCTTGAAAGGGAAGCCATCCTGCAAATAGAAAGAAGAACCAGGAAGAAAGTGTTCCCAGTTCCTGACATCAAACCCAGACAAATCAGAACATGGATAAAATAGTCAATTTTTAAAGAGTCATTTTGAATGCATTGAATTCTTAACAAAACTTCCCATCAAGATTCTCCTAAGGAAGGAAAGAAAACTGCAACTGAAAGTATGCCTTTTGTAAATGAAAAAGAAATGGTACATCTGACAAGGGTCAGCTGGCCAGGCTCCTGTGATGACAGCATTCTGGGAGTATTAATACGTACCAAGAGCTGTAAGTGGTTGCAAAAAATGTACATGGATTCCTTGACATAATGTACTAACTTACACCATCTGCCACTTGCAGCAGCCATGGATTGCATGTTTGAATTCCTTTGTAATCACTTTCACTTACCAAGGACTTGAGCTACAAGCTAATTTTTTAAAATCTGTCACTAACATGATCCTCCAGGGTCACTGTTCTGATAACATTTAGGAACATCTAAGATGGGCTACTAAAGAATGCCAGAAATTTCAAACCTTTGTATGCAAGTCCACACTGGATACTGAACGGAGTTTCTTTGGTGCTTCTATTGGCAAATATATGTAATCAAAGTGGTGTACATGTACACCATGTTTCCACAAAATTAGTTAAATGTACCTGGAGTGGCTGGAGCGATAGCACAGCGGGTAGGGCGTTTGCCTTGCACATGGCTGACCTGGCCAAACTGAGTTCGATTCCTCCTCCCCTCTCGGAGAGCCCGGCAAGCTACCGAGAGTATCTCTCCCACGTGGCAAAGCCTGGCAAGCTACCCATGATGTATTCTATATGCCAAAAACAAAAACAAGTCTCACAATTTGTTGTGAGATGTTACTGATGCCCACTCGAGAAAATCGATGAACAATGGGAGGACAGTGCTACAGTGCTACCTGGAAGAGCAATAAACTAATATAATATAATCTCTATGCAAGGCCAATTATTCTTTCATTAGAAATTCAAAATCTATTCAACTAAAGAAACCATAATTCTAGCAATTGAGGAGAATATGGCAGTGCTAGGTATCAACCACTCCAACTACATTTGCTATATTTCTTAGGAATTATAAAATATCTTATAAATACTGAGACAGAAACATTTTATTATAATATTTTTTCCTTATAACTTTAGAGCTGTGAATCCCAGACTTACCTGGACTATTTACCTGTTTTTAGGGGAAAAAATATATCACTCAGTTGATCCCTGTATATCTATCATTTCTTAAGTAAACAGCTTCCACAGACGCACCTAAGGTTACTACCAAATCCCTGGATAATCTCAGTGACCCTCAGAAGGCTATATTGTCCATGGTGGGAAGATTCTCTTGGAAACTAACCTCAATCTTTAGCACTCACGTCTTTTTCTAATTTCAAGTACTCAGAAAACCAACCATTCTCTGTAGCCTAGGAAAACTACATATTAGAAAACTTCAATTAATCACAGTGATTAGGTGTCCGGGTTTCTGAAATAAACTTTCCAACTTGCATTGGATTTGTTTTGCCCAGGCAAGAGTCCTCTTGGCAACATTTTTCCCAACAGTCAACTTTTATTTCCAAATATTAGGACTTATCAAGGAGATAGAGGTCTTACCCATCATGCAAAAAGATCATAAGAAAACATCAGTTCAGGATTATGTGCTCTCAACACACTGAGAGATACAACCTAGAAACACACTTTGGCATCTAAGCAGAGGCAATTATAAATGAGACTTTACATAAAAACTACAGACATATGTTTCTCCCTCAGTGGAATGGTCTTTGGGAGCTCACTAGCCAAATGGACTGATTATAAAACCAGATTCTATTCCTCTCAGTTGACTCTTAGTTTTGCTCTCTGGAGGATGTAAACTTATTTCCCCCACACCCCATGCTTCAAATAGACCTCATGATGCTTTATCTTATGTTTCAACTTGCACTGACCACAGAGTGTCCAGATATTTGATTAAATATTTTTCTTCTAGTTTCTGTAACGGTGTTTTTGGATGAGATTAACACTGAATCAGCATACTGAGTAAGCAGATGGCCTTCCATAACATAGATAGAACCTTGCCCAATCAATTGACTGAATAGAGTTGACTGAATAAAACGAAAAGGCTGAATTAGAAGGAACACCCTGTGCCCTGCAGAGAATGGGTCTTTTGTTGTCTCTGGATCCAAAATTAAACAGTGACTCTTTATGGGTCTCAATTTAGCCAGCTTTTAGTCTAGAACTTACAGCATTGGCACTCCTGGTTATCAGGCTTTTGGACTTAGACTTGGCTCTCCTAAGTCTCTAGTTTGCTAACTTTTACTTTAGGAACTTCAGCTTCCAAAACCATATGAGCTAGATTATTCTTTAAAATAAATCTATTTATTAAAACAAATCTATTTATATACACACTATTGGTCTGGTTCACTGTAGAATTTTAAGACATGTTTGTTAGTCTCTGTAATTTGTATATAGAACCGGGTCTCTCTGTGAGAATTAGCTAAATATGGTCTGGTAACAAGCAATTCCAAAAGCTCAGGAACTTGTAGCAATACTGTCACAACTAAAAATGATCACCCAAGGAGGGTGGAGACACTCCCTTCATTGTAATCACCCAGAAATAAGTTGGAGGGAGCTGTTGTATTCCACCAACATCCCCACATCCCAAATCTTGCTGGTAACTATGCCAGAGGAGAAGGAAACTTTGGACAGTCTTGCACCTGGAATGCAATGTTTCAGTCTATAAAAGATAGTATTGTGAACCCTACTTTAACAGCTCATTGACCTGGATTGTTGCATGTCCCCATCCAACCATGAAGGAAATAGGAAGTGAAATTTTCCCATGAACCTGGAAGGCAGAGACTTGGAAATACTTTGTAAGGATTATTAAGAACTATTATATTTTTGAGATTTGATTCACTTTCTCTGCTATCTGCTTTCAGTTACCTTAAAATTTACAAAGCATTATGTTTGACTAGATTCTGTGACCTGCAACCTAGAACAGTAAAAACAAAACTAAAGCAACTTGAACTATATGTTTCCTAGCTCATAAATTTCCATTATTTCCAAATAACTAAGCAGAATTTAATATGGAACTGTCCTCTGTACATGTCTTTTAATCCCTTGACTTTTGTGGGCAATGTTTATTTCAGAAATATTACAGTCTGTGAACTTAAATTCTCTTACATTTTCCCTAAATTTGCATCCTCCTTCCACTCAAAAAATTGATGTTTCATTAAGGTGGGGCATAATGTTTACCTCAGAGCATCATTACATTAATTATAGAACAAGGCAAGGCAAAGGCTATCTTCAGATAGTCTTCAAAATCAGTGAGAATCACTCCTTTATTTCATAAATGAGAAAACTGAAGTCCAAAAGAGGAGAGTTGATTTTCTAGGTCAAAGTAAAGGCTCCTCAGTACTAGCCCTATTGCTTTTCACCAGGCCATGTGCTTCCCTGGAGGGATTCACTGTATCACTGTCATCACTGTCATCCTGTTGTTCATCAATTTGCTCTAGTGGGTGCCAGTAACGTCTTCATTTGCCCCAGCCCTGGTATTTTAGCAGGTTCTCCTTACTCGTCCTTCCCAACAGTGCTATATTGGAGGCTTTTTCAAGGTCAGGGGAATGAGACCTGTTATTGTTACTGTTTTTTGCATATCGAATATACCATGGGGAGCTTGTCAGGCTCTGCTGTGCAGGCAGGATACTAGAAAAAAAATTGTTGTTGGCCCATGAGCACAGGAAAACCTACAAAGGCACTAGTATGATTTAAAAAAAGAAAGAAAGAAAACTGAGAGAAGATAGAATTTGAGAACAACTTCAGAGATGCTTTTCCATTTTAAGATTTCCAAAAACATGTTTTAACAATGTGTATAATTTTCTTCCCTATTTCTCCTCTCTCTCTTTACCCACACACAGATATGAATTAAACAACAGGATATGAAACCATTTTGTTAAGCATTTGAGTACAGTTGAGTCAGAAAAGAAAATGACCAGTGAGTCATTCCTTCCGATAGGAGAGGGGAAAATAGGGCTTTTTACAGCATCAAGTATGCTTGCTATCGACTTTTTCTCCATAAAAAGTGTTTCCCTGGAAAATCACATTTTCATTTATATTCATAAAGATGAGTGCAGGAGTCAAAAGATAAATAATATCTCTGCTTTCAGCCACCCACCTCTTCCTAAGCACAAACTGCTTTCTAACCTTTCTTCTGGCACTTTGATATTTGACATATATTTCCAGTAAATATCAGTTATATAGAACATCTGCATAATCCTGGAAGGAGTTATTGTCAGGCAAATAAAATATTGCATAGGGAATGGGGGATAAAGTGTTAACTTCAGGTCAGAGTTTAAAAACCAGATATGAAAACTGTCACTCTATTCTAGTCTTTTGTCCACAGGTTCCCTTCACATACACACACACACACACACACACACACACACACACAGAGAGATACTGTAGACTTCACTCACAGTGCAAAGGATTTTTGAGAAGTAACAAAAGTATTCTTGTCAATTACAACAACTATTAATACAAATTGCACTTTAGAATTCTCACTAACAACAGGGTGGCATGAGAGACCTAATTAATACCCAGAGTACTGAGAAATGGTGAAACAGGGATGTTACCAACACCAGTTTAATAACTAGTCCAGTTGTGCTGTTAATTGGCTCAGAGTTAGTGTGTTAAGTACCACCCAGAAAAGAAATGTACTTCTTCAGTCTCCTGTTGTCTTGTGGTTGACAGGAGCTGGCCTGAAACTTAAGAGATGTTCTTGGAGGCAACTCAAAGTCCTGATCAGGGAGTGCTGTTCTCCAAACTTTCTGAAAAGATGTCAAAAGGCCCGTTGTCCACCCCGGCAACCACATAAGATGGAAAGCAGCAAAGGACTGACCCTGGAAGTGATCATTCATCTTTATGGACAAACACCAAATAGAGAAAGAGAGGTAACTTATGAAAACTTCTTATTTAAAAGATCAAGCTGAGCATAGAAAAGAAGACAAGTATATCTTTGTTGATAGAATTAAGACTTTATTGGGGTTGGGGTGCAGAGGAGATGGATTGCACTTTTAAACAGATACTTATTGTTGACCTAAAGAAGAACACATAGGTGTGTAAACACAAAAAGACAGCAGCAGTCTATCTCTCCCACTGCCCACGTTCAGTAGTCTTAGGCCGTTTCCCCCAGTCCTGGGAAGTCGATGGCAATGGGCAGGTGAAGGACAGAAACGAGGGCCAGGCTGGGTGGTCTTAGTTGCAGTTTATTCCAATCCTTTCTCCATTCACTCCTTTCCCTCCTCTGCCTTCCCCAACCCACTCTAACAGTCTCATTATATCCCCCAGCATGAGGGGTTGGAGTTGCGTGAACGTTCATTCAGTCGGAGGTGCTGAGACAAGGAACGCGAAAGAAATTTATGTCATGGAAGGCACAGGTTCTCTCAGACCTGTGACCCCCATAGAGAGCCCCCAAATCTCCTTTCATTGATCATGGTACCTCTAAAGGGCACAATGCCGTGACGTCATCAAAAGGAACATCAAGGCAGTAAAACATACATTGTTTCTTTGCATATGCAGGCCAGTAATCTTGGCCTCTGGAAAGATCATTGTCATCATCATCCTGTTGTTCATTGATTTGCTCGAGCAGGCCCAGTAGCGTCTCCGTTGTGAGACTTGTTGTTACTGTGTTTGGCATATCGAATACTTCACAGGTAGCTTGCCAGACTTTGCCGCGTGAACCTGGGCCGACCAGGTTGACCATGTGCAAGGCAAACACCCTACCTGCTATGCTATCGCTCCAGCCCACAGCACTGGAGTGATAGCACAGCAGGTAGGGCCTTTGCCTTGCTCACAGCCAGCCCAGCCAAGCGGGTTCAATTCCTCCGTCCCTCTCAGGGAGCCCAGCAAGATAGCGAGATTATCTCGCCAGCACAGCAAAGCCTGGCAAGCTACTTGGAAAGAAGATACAAAACCAAAACTTTCTTGGGTTTACAAGCACTTGGATTTGCATCCCAAAGATTAGTTTTAGGGATTCCAGCTTGGAATCTACATCCCAAGACCAGGCCTGGCTAGCACCGGAGATCTGCATGTCAAAGACCAGCCAGGTTTCTGTGAGAAAAGGAAAACTGCCCCTTTCAATATACTGAAATTATTTACTGAAGGCAGTTTGAAGGGAAAAAATGTTCAGTCTCATCCAAACTAGTCAGGACACAGGAGAAATCTTGCCCATTTTCATGGGTCCCTATGTTCCTGCCGTTGTGCAGTCCAGTCTAGATGGGCTCACCCTGACAGCTCAATAGGGTTGGGAAAGCCACTTCTAGGACAGATTCTCATTTAGCAGATCAACCCACCCTAGAACAAAATCCCCTGGGTGTGTTTATCTTCTCCTTGTCCAACAAATAAGTAAGCATACAAAATATAAATCATTTTGTAAGGACACAGTGAGAAATACTTTAAGCTTAGAGAATTGCTCTCCTAAATCCATCTCGATCTCAGACTACAGTACTCAGGCCAGATAGTCTTTCCTATCCCTAGCAGGGTCCTAGTCTCGTCGTTACTTTTGGATCATGAGGGCATTTGTCTATGATCAAACTCTTAACTCATAGTTAAGAATTGTGGCACTTTGGCCTGGCACATTTCGATGGCAGGGTAGCTCACAACTTGCCCTGGGTTCATTCAGTCCCTCGTCGGGACTCTGCTTTGGGGGTGTTAGGAACTAAGGGAAACTGAGGCTTAAGTCGAGAAAGCAGATGCCCAGGAGTGAATAATATTCAAAGCCAATTAAATCCTAAATTACAAAAGCATAATATTAATTGTCTTCCTGAATCTGTACAAAAAGGATATTGCTTTAAAGTAAACTATTCAAAAGACATAAGGAGAGGAGAAAGGCAATATTAACTTAATACAAGTTCAGCATCCTAAAAGGATCTGACCTTACAAATTAACAGATTCTGATTAGAGGAAAAGCTGATTAACTGGTTGGGGTGGAGAGCATAGAAGTGGTTACAGATAAACAAAGGAATAGAAGTGACTCAGGGGCATTGTGATGGGTGTAACCTGGTAAACCTAAGCCCCCTGTGGCAAGTGAGAAAGGACAAATCAATTGTTATCCTACAAATATACATACATACCTTTTGCTTAACTGTACTCTGCAGCATGGCGAGGACCAACTTAACAAGACTACCCTCCATCCCATTGAAAAATCCTCTCTTTTCACATCTCAGAAGGTCAAGAGTCTGTAACTGGTGGTGAAATAAGCATCATTTACTTAAACTTTTATAAAGATGTTTGTATAATATGAGCACAGAGGTGGTCACATAGGGAGAATTTGTTTATTATTCTTATTCTCAAATCCCTGAGTTTCATATATGTTCTAGTTTATCCTTTGTAGCACTTCCTAGAACAGACATTATCACAGGAACTTGTCATAGGAATCCATTCATCCAGCCTCTCATGCTCTTAATAGATAACATGTAACTGTTTTCTTCTCCTGGGCAGAAAGTTGACTTAGCCATTGATGACAGGCCAGAGGCTCTGCTGAACAGTTAGTGTTCTCAGAGGAATAGAAACATCATTTTCCTTTTCTGTGCCATTCTTTCTTCAGATATTAAAAGAGGGTACTATTTTCTATCCCCGGTAAGATTGATAAAGAACGTAAAAGAAATGAATGCCTTTGGTGGAGGAGGAATATGTATAATATATATACATATATATTATATATCATAAATATATACATATATATCACAATATATATACATAATATATATATATATCACAACGCCCGCCTGTACTTTGCCAACTACAAGACCAAGATGACTGCCCTCTGATGTTCTGATGGATCTATCACATCTTCCAGAAGGGCAATGGAGAAGATTACCATGACTTCTACTAGGATCTCTTCGATAGTCATGTCCACCTGCCCACATACCAAATTCTGCAGGATGGTTATGTCATTCCCAACACTCTCCCTTCCAAAGTCCGACACGCCATTTCGTCAGTAAAGAAGTGAACAGCACCTGGCCCAGACAAGGTCAGACCCAAACACCTGAAGAATCTGCTGTCAGTACTCATCAATACACTGGCTCGGCTCTTCACATGCTACCTGTCTGAATGCAAGTTTCCATCCCAATGGAGAACCAGCAAAACCGTTCTACTATACAAGAAGGGAGACATCCACGACATTGGCAACTATCACCCAATCTGCCTGTTGTCTGTTGTCTACAAGCTGTTCACTTGAGTCATCCTGAATAGGATTGGAACGCTAGATGAAGGAAAACCATGAGAACAAGCCGGGTTCCGCAAAGGATTCAGCATGATCAACCATATCCACACGAAAACCAAGTTCATTGAGGTTTCTCAGGAGTTCAAGATGCCATTCTGTTCATTGATTTAAAGAAGGCCTTTGATTCTGTTGAGACTGAAGCCCTAGCCAAACAGGGTGTTCAAACTCAATACATCAGGATCCTCCGTGAGCTGTATTATGAATTCACTACCAGGATCTCACCATTCTACAAGGCAGTGATCATCCATGTCAAGAGAGGGGTTTGGCAGGGTGATACCATTTCACCAAAACTTTTCAGTGCCACTCTCAAGAATGTCACGCGATGACTGGAATGGGAAGGAATGGGAGTGAAGATAGATGGTCGGCAACTACACCACCTTCACTTTGCTGATGACATCGTTCTATTAACACCAAACATAAGCCAAGCAGCACAAATACTGGCCAACTTCAACCGTGAGTGTAGATAGGTCGGACTGCAGCTGAATCTCACCAATATAATGTTTATTAGAAACGGACTTGTTCCTGATGTTCCATTCACTCTCAATGGAATGAACATCTCCGAATGCAACACTTATGTATACCTAGGTTGAGAACTCAACATGACGAATGACCTGGTACCTGAGTTGCGCAGGAGGAAGAAAGTAGCTTGGACTGCTTTGAAGAGCTTCAAAGAAATAGCTAAAAGGATGGAGAACCTCCAGCTCTGGGCACATCTCTTTGATTCCACTGTTCTTCCTGCATTAACATATGCCTCAGAGACCTGGGCCCTATGAAAACAGAATGAGAACGCTATTTGTGTCTCCCAAAGAAGAATCGAAAGAACTATGCTTGGAGTATCATGCTTCACTCAAGTGAGAGAAAGAACCCAGAGTTCTGACATCCATCGATGATCTAGAATCAGAGACGCTGTCTCATTTGCCAAGGCATCGAAAATTAGATGGGCTGGACACATAATGTGATTTGGAGATGACCACTGTACTAGAGCTGTTACCGACTGGATTCCATGGGACATCAAAAGATCATGTGGTTGCCCACCTACGAGATGGTCAGACTTCTTTTTCAAGACCCTGAACGATAGATTTGAGGTTCTTCATATTTCTGGAGCAAGCAGATGCCATTGGGCTACACTAGCATGTGACAGGGATGAATGGAGACATTGCTGATGCCCACTGGAGCAAATTGATGAGTAACAGGATGTCAAGTGATCAAGTGATATATGTGTGTGTGTGTGTATACATCACACATATTAAACATACATTATATATTATATATAATAATGATAATGTTATTTTTAGTTAACTAATGTTCTTTTAAAGACTTCAGAAAGGTAGTGGAGAAAAAAAGGTAGGAAAAAGAAAGCATGAACATCTTCATGAGGAATAAAACTGCCCTCAGAAGAGCTGCTGAAAAATGTCCCTGAATCCACACAGTATTAATGGGTGATATGAAGTATAAAAAAAAAAAATCCAGCAGTTCCTTCCTTAGGCTCCTGTGAGAGATGACCTTAGTCTGAGTCTTCAGTGTCAAAATCCCTCTTCAGGCTGTGCTCTTCAGGGCAAGACTTAACAGAGTCCGAGGAACATGCTTGTTCAGAACCCACACCACTTCGTCTAGCCCATACTCTATGGACCCAGCAGTCTCCAAGTTCCTATGGGAAGAAGCTTTAATATGGAAGTGTACTTGTGGTGTCCATGTGTGAATTCTAGAGATTTCTTATATTAAGGGAAACAATAAGGGACTGTGTGAGAAAGTAGGCCTTGAGCTGGAAATCAAAGAATAACACTCTCAATGCAACAGTCTGAAGACTCTAAGAATTCTAAATTTAAACCTGGATTTCCAGGTAATTAAGAAGGTGTGTTTGTCAAATAGGAGAATATAGTAGTATAATTCATGTGACAGTTTTGTCACTTTAGTTTATAATTTTTAAATATTTAGACACATGGTATAATGACTTCCATTTATACTCTTGTCAGTGTCCTGATAATATTAGAGGTAAGTCTACATTTCAGGGTCAATTAAGTTTGGCAAACATTAGGATAAGCTCAGTTAAAAGACTTTTTTTAGTGCAGGATATCGCAGAACCTTAAATATGCATCATGCATTATGCATAGCCAAGAAGGGATTATACCCTTCTCCTTCACTCTAAAATGTGTATTTCCCCCACATTTTAGCATTTCCAAAATCAGAATGTATCTTACAATTGTACAGTCAGAAAACAGCTGTGCTTTAACATATGCATTGAAATTTGCATAGTGGATGTTGGGGGCTCAGAAGACAATCTTAGAGATAATAGTAAAATATGTTTTCAAGTACTGTTGTATCACCCAAACTCTTGATGACATGAAAAAGAGATACTTGTAGAAAATCACAAACAACGAATCATTAAGTTATCATTTAAAAAATGATACAGAAGAGTAAAACTGGATACAAACCTTGAGGAAATCTAAACAATTTAATTTAGTCATGTTGCCTTCTTAGAATATATACAAACGTGATCATGATAAAAATTCTCTATCTACAGCATGTTATAAAACTTCCAATAAATATGTAATAAAAATTCAAAATGCCAAGAATGAGTTGTTTCAGTTGATAGCCCTTAGTTTTAACTAAAAATAACAATATATAGGATAATTGATAGCATTTTATATTCTATAAAATATAACATACACAAAACCTTCCCAGATGCCTGTGATTCAGGAGGTCTGTTTTCTATATCATTACATGAGATTCATGTTCTAGGAGCATGCGTTGAATAATGGAATACTGGTTGGAAGGAGCTTCAGCGATATAAATCCCTCATTTTCAAGATAGGAAAATTGAGGTATTGAAAAGGAAGTGACTTGGCAGATTCACAAAGAACATAAAGGGAATCTATAGGAATTGAGGGGCTAGATATAGTACAGGGACTAAGGTGTTTACCTCACTTTTTGCTGACTCAAGTCCAACCCCCAGCATTCCATATGGTACCCAGATCCCACCAGGAGTGATCCCTGAGTTCAGTGTGGTCCAAGAAAAAACAAACAGCAAAAAGCTAGTGCCCATTATCCCAAGTCCTGGTAGAAAAAATTTAATCGCTCAACTACTTGAATTCTCTTGGAGTTTTATCAGTTATTGTTCCCAACCGGAATTAGTTCATAACTATTCTGATTTTTTGGGTTAGGTCTTGGCAAATTGGAAACCTGCTTATGATTTATTTTCTCATTTTAAAAACTAAAAGTCCTGACAAAGGAAAAAGTTCCCAACACTCACATATTCAAAAAGTTTTATGAACTAGAAGCAAGATGAAACTTAAAGAAAACTGCTAGGCCAGAGAGATAATATAGCAGATAAGGTACTTGCTTTGTATGTGTCCAATTCTGGTTTGACCTCCACAACCATATATGGTGTTATTACTGAATACAGAGCCAGAAGTAGGCCCTGAACACAGCTGGATGTACCCCCACACCAAACCCTACCCCACCCCCCAAAAAAGAAAGAAAGAAAACTGCACCCAGATACCAATCAAATTTCTGAAAGCCAAACATTTATTAAAATACCAAAGTAGCCAGAGAAAAGAGATAGAGATGGGTTACAAATAAAAGAGTATGAGGTTAGAGAGATAGTATAGCTGGTAAAGTGATTTCCTCGCATACCGGATTTAATCTCCAGCAACTCATATTGATCTAGAGCCCCACCAGAAGTGATCCTTGAGAGCAGAGCTAGGAAAGCAGAACCCTGAGAGCAGAAAAGATCCCTGAGCACCACTGAAAATGGGCAAAATAATAATAATAATAATAATAATAATAATAATAATAATCTTAAAATTAGGAAAGTATCATGCTAAGTGAAATAAGCCAGAAAGAGAGGGACAGACATAGAAAGATTACATTCATCTGTGGAATATAAAGTAACAGAATAGAAGACTAACATCCAAGAATAGTTGAGATAAGTACCAGGAGTTTCGCTCTATGGCTTGGAGGTCAGCCACACATGCTGGGGGAAAAGGCAGCTCAGATAGAGAAGGGAATACCAAGTAAAGGGTACTGAGAGGATCCTCCCAAGATGGGAGGTGCATGCTCAAAGTCGACTATAGACCAAACACGATTCCCACTCAATACCTCTATTGCAAACCATAACACCCAAAAGGAGAGAGAGAACCACAGAGGCCGGGTGGGATGGGGGACAGAGGGGGTGATATGGATACTGGGATCATTGGTGGTGGAGAATGGACACTGATGGAAGGATAGGTATTCAATCTTTGTATAACTGAAACCCAAGCACAAAAATTCGTAAGTCTACAACTGTACCTCATGATGTTTCACTAATAAAAATTTTTTTTTAAGAATCTTAAAATTAGAGAACAGGGAAAATATTATGGAAACACTGAGACCTTGTTCATATTAGATAAAGTGGATTTCATAACAGGAAGTTTATCTGGAATTTAATATAATTGCAAATATTATAATATCTGATGTCTAAGGACAAGATGTAGCAATCTTAAATAAATATGCTTAATAACAGACTTCAAAATATAAGAAGCAAACACTAACAAAACTAAAACAAGAAATAGGGAGGGAAGCAAGCTGCCTTCTGCCCTCCCGGCAACCACACGCATGCTCCAAAGCTGTCACCATGCCTCTGGCCAGACAGCCCAGTAAAAAATTCTGAATTTTCTTGAGCGACATCTCCAAACTCGACACTACTGATACTCCAATAGTAACACACCAGATTGGATGAGAATGTAACGTAGAAGCCAAACAATCTCAACTAACAAAAATATTAACTATTAACACAGAAGGCTAAACTGGCATCAACAGCTTAGTAAGCCCTCAGATAAGGACTCACTGTCCCCATGATAAGATACAACACTTTTCACAAATTTTCTTCTAAGGAATTTTTTTTATCATTTCATTAGCCATTCAGTGGTTACTTGCAATACAAAATAAGTTATCATAGGCCTGTGGCAAGGGCAGGCTTGATGGGTGGTTGGGGAAAATGAAAACAATGGCGGAGGAAAGGTAACAGTGGTGGTGAGACTGATGTTGGAATATTGAATGTCTGGATCAAATCTTCATGAACAACTTTGTAAACCATGGTGTTTGAGTAAAGTAGGGAAAATAACTAAAAAGATAAATAGACAAATACACCATTATAGTTAGAGATTTCAACTATACTCTCTGTAATCCATGCAATAAGCAGTGAGAAGTTGTAAGAACAAATTTGGGGACACAGAAACATATATCCAAAATTCTTTAGAGAAGCCCAATGAGTGCATTCTTCCTCTGCAAAATAATGACTTAGTCACCCCTCACTTATGTCTAGGGTCCTACAAGTGAAACTGGTTTTGCACACATCTCAGATTGTGATAAGAATTAAACAACTTTGGAGGACAGAGACTGTACAGTTGATAGAGTGCTTGACTTGCATAAGGCCGACTCTGGTTCAATTCCCAGCATCCCATGTGGTCCCTTGATCCTGCAAGATATGATTTCTAAGTGCACTCAGGAGTAAGCCTTGAGCACCATTGAGTTTTCCCCCCTCTGCCCCCTGCCACTAAAGAAAAAGAAAAAGTAAAAAGAATTAAACAATTTGGGCTCAAGAGATAGTACAGCAGACAGGATGCAGACCTAGCTCACATCTCACCTGGGTTTGATCCCTAGCACCCCAAATGGTTCTCTGAGCCCCACCAGGAGTGATTCCTAAAAAGAGAGCCAGGAGTAAGCCCTAAGAACATCTTGGTGTGGCCCAAAAAACAAACAAAAGAAAATTAAACAACTTACAAATCATTAACCTTGGGCTTTCTAGCTGTGTTCAAGGGTCCAAAGCATTTGAGAAGCTAATAGAAACTTTTTACAGGGAGCTTGTTGTTCTCTAATGACTAAAATGTATTGACCTCCTTTAAAAATAATATTTCCACTAGGACACAAGGGGGTAAAAGTTTTTTGCTCCAGGGATATTGATCTCTTCATAAGGCAAAATGTGTGCCAAATGTTTTCCTTCCCTTTCTGGTAGATTGATATAGCCCTAGTCTTTTTTGCTTCCTTACATCTATGTTCCTGTGTAATTTCTTCCCACAATGAAGACTGTCTTGGTCATTTAACTTTCTTTGAGCAAGCAAAAATATGAAAATTTATATTCTTGCAAATCTATGTTCTCTCTCTCTGTCTCTCTCTGTCTCTCTGTATCTCTGTCTCTCTGTCTCTCTCTCTCAAACTTTGACTAAAACTTAGTCATCTATCAGACCTGGAGTGATAGTACAGTGGGTAGGGCATTTGTCTTGCAAGTGGCCCACCAGGGTTCAATCCTGAGACCCTATATGAGCACGGCCAGGAGTGATTCCTCACACACAACTCATCCTGACGGGTTCAGCTAAGAGTAACCCCTGAACACCACTATGTGTGACAAAAAAAATAACAATTTAAATAACAATAATTATAATAATAATAATGATAATGATAATAATAATAATAATAAACTTAGTCACCTTTAAAGAAGCTGGACAAGTCTCCTCAAGACCATGTGGTTCAGTTGATATCTATACATTAAACCTGTGACTAATGTTAGCCATCTTGGTTTTCCTCAGACAAACTACCAGAAATACCATAGATAAGACTGGCTGAAGTCCAGTCCAAATGGTATACACAAAATTGGCTGCAATAAAATGGCTGCTTTAACTTTTGGTAGACAGCAAGCAATAACTTGTTTTACCCCAAGCTAGCTCTGCACCAAGAAAAGCAAAAGTAACCACTTCCCTAGTTACTCAAGGGAAAGACAGAAAATGGCTCATTAATATTGCTTCGGAGTTCAGGCTTAACCTCTTCTGACGTAGTCCAACTCAGCCCAGCAAATCAATGTTAATAAAACGCATGTGCTGGAAATCCCCTGATGCCCTCCTAGGCAGAACTTTTTGGTTAGGAAAAGAAAAAGAAACTTAATTTGAAGCTTTAATAACCTCCCAATTAGGTTGTTTCTGTTAGCATTAATATTTAATCATGACATTACTGTGACTATTTTAGAATTGAACTGAAATTAAATAAAAATGTTTGATCATAAATAATCTTATTATTAAAGATAATCTTTGTTATATATGTTCCTGTGCCTATCTTTTATTAAGTTTACTTTTCATGCTGACATTTTTAAAGGCATAATTGCATGTTTTCATTCTTACTAATATTGTTACCATATATTAATTATGGCATCATGCCAGGAACACTAGTAATGAAATTCATTGGGTTTTCTACATTAGGAGCCAGCAATAGGCCCTCTCTCTTTCACAATTAACAAACAGATGATCAACTTTGAACCCGACATTGATCCACTGATTATTGTCTTTCCTTAATGTGTGCACAAGCATTGTTGACCTTGATTTGTGAAAATAAATCTATGTAAATAAGAGAAGGATGATTTTTTTCTCCCTATCCCCTCTTGTTCAGCAGTTTTTTTGGAGGCAAACAGCAAAGAGGAGTGCTATGGTTGGCAGAAAAATGGTCCCTCTACACCCCCATGTACCCCACCCCCTCCAAGGTGTCCATATTCTAATCCTTAGAACCTGTGCTCTATTATTTTACATGTCAAAGGGACTTTGCAGATATAATTAAGGAGCTGGATTAGCTAGATATGTCCAATGTTTCCATGAGATAACTAAGCAAGGATGAGGGAGGCAGGGCCAGAGAGCTAGAACTGGATATGCTTTGTATGTGACTAACCCTGGTTCAAATCCCCAGCACTTCATATGATCCCCCAAGCATATCCAGGAATCACTCCTGAACAAGAGACAAGAATAGTCTCTGAGGATCACCAGGTGTGCCCCTGAGGATCACCAGGTGTGCCCCTGCAAAAGAAGAGTGAGGGTGAGGAAGGCAGAAGAGAGAATCAGAGAGGGATATGGAGATGGAAGCAAGGTTAGATAAATATGTGAGAAAGGCTCAATGGACTTTAGCTGAAGACAAAGGGGTAAGGGGCCACACATCAAGCAATGGGCATCCTCCACACTGTTTCCCAAAGAGGGGGATACCACCCTCCACAAGGCAATGGACCAATCCAAGGCAATGGTAGTAGCCTCAGGTGCAATCGGGGAGAATGGCATTTTCTCTTTGTTTGCTTAAAGAAGGTAGGTTTCCAAGAGGTTGCTGAACAATTTTTGTTTCTGAAAATGAAGAAGTGGACCAAATAAGCCCGGGGACCTTTGCTCTAGAAAGCTGAAAAATACCAGGAATATTTCTCATTATATCCTAAACCTCCAGAAAGGAACACAACCTTCCATTGATTGTAGCCTAGAGAGACCTAGATGAAACTTCTAAACTGCTGGACCATAAAAGTTTTGTGTTATTTTAAGCCTCTTAGTTTGTGACAATTTGTTACAGCAGCCAGAGGAAACTCATCCAAGCAATGTGACTCTGAGCGGAGCCTGCTTATGGTCTATGCAGCAGGGGGCAAGTTGTCTAACCTCTCTAAGATTCCATTGTCTCATCTGTGAAGTGAGAATGATTGTGGTTATTTCATAAGGTTATTGGAACAAGCCAATGAGGTAATTTACATAAGGCTCTTAGAACAGTGTTAGTTTTAAGCTCTTATTGAAGGTCAATTATTGTTGCCATTAATAGAACATGTTGTGGTTGACTATTTTTGTTCACACTACTTGCACCCTGCATTGCTGGAGGATTTCACTGCCTGCACATCAGCATGTGACTTGTAAACTTCTCCTGGAGGGCATGTGTACTCCCAGCCCCAATGTCAAGCG
Source organism: Sorex fumeus (assembly GCF_029834395.1). NCBI lineage: Eukaryota > Metazoa > Chordata > Mammalia > Eulipotyphla > Soricidae > Sorex > Sorex fumeus. The sequence goes on from NW_026606179.1 coordinate 35,195,749, forward strand.
TGGCCATGGGACTTATTTGGCCAATGGACTGTGAGCAGACTTGAGCCAAACACCATCCAAGGAGAAGCCTTTAGAACAGGTGCACAGTTGGCTCAGCCCCTTGTTCTTCTTTCTTTGTGACAAGAAAGACATTACCTGAATGAAGACTGCTCATTCCACCTGAGTCCTGGCTGAGAAGACACATGGCACAGAGCCCCAGCACATGTAAAGTAAGATATAAACACTTATTGTTGTAAGTCATTGAAATTTGGTGGTTGTTTGTTTCAGTAGTAAAGCTGACAAACAACACACCTCTCATTGACTGTGTGGAGTTTGCCAAGAGCAGGCTCTCTCTCCCTCATTCTCTCTCTCTCATGCTCTATCTTTTTCTCTCTCAAATACACACAGAGAAGCATATAAATATTCACATACACTCTCACAGACTGCTTTTTTCTCACATATGCACATGAACTCACACACACTCTCAATCCCACACACAGACAAAAGACACACACTCTCACAAACACACATTCTCTCACATACTATGCTCTCAGGCACATATTCTCACATACATAAATACATATCTACTCACACACTACTTATATAGCACATGTGCACATTCTTACACATGACTCTTCTCACATATGAACATTCTCTATTTTCTCTTTTGCTCTCCTTCCTCAAGACTACCTATAAGAAATGTATTTTGGGATTCAAGGAGATGGCTCAAGTGGTAGAACACATGCTTAGAAGGCACAAGGCCTTGATTACAGTTCCCAACACTATATAACCCCCTAGCACCTTTGGAGTTTCTGATAAGTGTCCAAGCATTGCCCAGACTAAGTATCACCATTGCTCAGCCTGGTAAGAGGATCTTGAAGTGTTGCCCTGGGTACCCAAGCTTTACTAGGAGTGGCCCCTAAAAAAAATTTAAGACCAACAATTTTTTGCAAATTTTTCTCTAATAGTGTAGTGGCAACAGGGTCCCGAACAAAAATTAATCCAAACACAAATGGGATTGTGGACCCTACTAGAGCCAAGTAAATTTTCTTTTCAAGAACTTTGGAATTGAAACCTATAGGCAACTAGACACATTTTGCCTATGATATTACTAAAATATTTAAGAAATGGCAAGCGTTATGGTCCTATGAACTGGGTCTTGTCATTGGAGAAGCAGAGAAGATATGTCTTTAAGGAAAAAAAGAGTAGAATCACAGAAGGAGATGAAAAGATTGCCTGAGTCCTTAGTTGTCTTCTTATTCCTTAACTTCGTCTACCCTTGAGCTCCATGAAGATAATTCAGTGTCCTTTCAATAAACCACACTCCTTGCATACACAAACCCAAATTGATTTCTGTAACTTGAAATCAAAACTCTCATGGCCAAGAAGCTAAGATAGTTTGCACTGAGAGATTTCCAAAGCCCTGTGGAATCAGTCCGTGAATCCCAGAACCCTTTCCTCTTCCATAGATAAACCAGAAGCTCTCCATTTGCCATAAAACAAAACTGAACTCTTCTGGGCATAAGAATAAAAGATAGAAGAAGGCAATTTCAGTTCAGTTTGTTCATAAAACTTACATATTTAATAGGGCGTTCGCCTTACAAGCGGCCAACATGGCCGACCCGAGTTCGATTCCTCCGCCCCTCTCGGAGAGCCCGGCAAGCTACCGAGAGTATTCGATATGCCAGACACAGTAACAACAAAGTCTCCAATGGAGACGTTACTGGGCCCGCTCGAGCAAATCGACCATCAACGGGAGGGCCTTTACCTTTACTTTATCTGTTTTGGACACCATAATAGAAAAATGCATAGAAACAGAAACTCTCCCTCCCACCACTGAGCAAGGGCTGATAGGATGAAAATAATGTTTCAAATAAAGTTTCTGGATTGGAGTTTTATTCAGCCTCGGCTACTGTGTAGTTTCAGTAAGTTATCCAACTTAAGAGGTCTTCAAGTTCCCACCTATGAAATGAGGTGCTATACTAAAAGATTCTTACATTTAATTGGGCCATAATACCTAGCCCACTACAGTGGCAATGACTACTACAGTAGTCATTTTCTTGGACTGTCAATAATTTACAAATAAGGGTGAGCTAGCTTCATCAGAATTGTATGGCTTCATTTGAGTGATATTGAGAATATTACTGATTTCTGTTGAGTGGGGTAGAAATTCCTTGGCTTGTGCTTATTTTAATACATGGGTAAATTTAAGAACCACTGTTCTGGGCTTTCATAGATTAAAAGGTTTAAATGTAACAGTCCTACCTCAAATACATAAATCATAACATGATGATAAATTGTACATTAAGTTCTTATATAGCCTTAGTACTCATCTGGCACCACACTAAATACTTCACATGTATGAATCAATTTTTCTTCTGTTTTGAGCCACACTTAATAGTTCTCAGGACTTACTCCTTGCTCTGCATGCAGGAATCATTCCTGGTGGGTTTGAGCAGGAGGGGACAATATGAGGTGTCAGGGATCACACCCCAGTTTGCCACTTACCAACATGCAAGGCAAGTTCCTTACCTACCATGCTATTTTTCTTGCCCCTGAACCTATTTAATTCTCATCACAATGCTGAGAGGTAACCTTACTGTCCTCAGTAACACGGTCCTCCCGTTGTTCATCGATTTGCTCGAGTGGGCCCAGTAACGTCTCCATCATGAGACTTGTTGTTACTGTGTTTGGCATATCGAATACGTCACGGGTAGCTTGCCAGGCTCTGCCGTGCGAGCGAGATACTCTCGGTAGCTTGCCAGGCTCTCCAAGAGGGGCAGAGGAATTGAACTCGGGTCAGCCATGTTGGCCAATTGTAAGGCAAAGGCCCTACCGCTGTGCTATCGCTCCAGCCCCACTGTCCTCAGAGTGATGTTAAAATAATTTCATTTACTTTTCCTTTCTTGATATAGTCATGGATTGAATCGGGCCTTCCATGTAGGAGAGTGAGTTGAACAAGTAAATAATTAAAATTAAATTTAAAAAAATGGGAATAAATAAAAATTTAAGTTAGCTGCCCTAAGAGCCTGTCTCATGCCAACACTCCCTTCATAACTTCATGGAATGACTTAGGAGTACCCTCAGAGAGAAGTGATCCAAGAAAACAGACATTTAATTATGGATTTATTCTGCCACTTACCAAATATCATAAAGAATTTGTATTAGAATTAGAATAAATTTTCCGATATAATGGTGTTAAAATTTTTACAAGAGACAATATCAGACTCTTATACCTTGAATAAATTAATTATACTGCAAATATAGACGAACTGAGGAAAGGAGAAAAATTAGAAAAATGTGAATAAATCACTCTGTTATCTCATGTTTCTGGTGTTGTCATGGGAGTTGAAGAGAAGTGCTCCTAAGATGGTTCAGCATTAAATCAGAATTTTTATATTCTTTGTGATTTCTTCTATGCTTTGACTCCACCAATCTCCAACCACAAGCTCATTATCCCCTGATTACAAACCAGTTTACAAAACTCCTGGATTTTACATCCTACTACTATAGTATCCTAAGTATAAAGAGAGAGTATGCAACCATACTTTATACATCCCTCTTTAATCAGTCGATGAAACTTCTTTCAGAAGTAACATGTCCCTCATGCCTCATTGGCCATAACTGAGTCGTGACCACTGTTAAAGATTGAATTATGCCTCCCCAACTGTTATGTATTGGAGTATAAATTCAATGTGACTATTGTCCTTATAAGAAGAGGAAAGTTGAACACAGCTGCAAACAGTGAAAAAGATGAGGAGAGAAGTCTAGAAGAACTCCTTTCTTCATGGCCCTCAAAAAGAAGTCAGCCTGCGACTGACACCTTTTTTGACTTTTAGACTTTTTGACTTTTAGATTTTTGACTTTTAGACTCCAGAATAGGCTGGAACGATAGCACAGTGGTAGGGCGTTTGCCTTGCACACAGCCAACATGGCCAACCCGAGTTCGATTCCTCCGCCTCTCTTGGAGAGCCTGGCAAGCTACTGAGAGTATCTCGCCCTCACGGCAGAGCCTGACAAGCTACCCATGATGTATTTGATATGCCAAACACAGTTACAACAAAGTCTCCAATGGAGACGTTACTGGGTCCGCTCGAGACTCCAGAATTGCATCATAGGAAGTTTCTGTGGTTATACCACCAAAATTGTGATATTGTTATTCTAGCAATTATATCAAACTATTATTGGTATCTCTAACTCTTAGAGATGCTATGAAAGTGAATATATAGGCAACTTCTATTGGATGAGACTGGCCTATAAGCATATAGGATAGAGAACAGAATGCCTTTTGACTGGGTAGTCAGTGCTAACCTTCTTTGTTTACAAGTCACAGAAACAGTATCTGACTAACTCAGTAAAGTGTATTCAAAAAACTATGAAGAAAGGGTTAAGATTAGTAAACTTATGAGAAAACTAGTGACTCAAGCCCAGAAAAAATACAGGAAGCAGGCCAAGAAATGGGGGAGGGGTAATATCAAGATATCAAAAATTACTACTCAGAGATTCTCAATATTATGAATGAGCTCTTTGTATGTTTTCTTCCTTGATATGCCAAATATTTCAAGCCCCAGGAGAGCCCCACCTTTAGACCAGAAAATGGGGAAGTTTAATCATATACTAAATCCAGTGAAATAAGTCTTTGCTGGTCAGAAGATGATATCCCCCCCCAAAAAAGTTAAGGAACCTCTTCTTAAAGAATTAGGAATAAATGATAAGAGGTCAAATTAAATGTCCCCCACTCTGGTGGAAGAAAAGACACAGAAGTTAGGACAAATAAGACTTCCCAACAACTATAGCAAGTTACCCCTTAGCCTGCAGATACGTCTATAGGGCCATCCTTGAAGTGATTCTACACTGCCCACACAATTACCCAGTGTCCAGGAATCCTTTTTCAATCTCTTCTTTTAGGTCTTACCAATACCTTTTGACTCTGGAAGCCATCAAAAGACAAAATTAAAGCGATAATAAAAACAAACAAACAAACAATGGTTAAAACTCACCAGAATCATCCAGGTTTTTTTTCAGATTTAGTACCTTTTCCTATGCAAATAACAAGCAAAAATAATGATTTGAGTCTGTTTCAACAAGGTACCAAAAACATTTAGTCAATTGGATCGAGTTCGCAAACAAACTGTCACTCTGGCTGAGAGAGGGGAGAATCTGCCAAATTAGTTGTTTGACAGAATTGATAGGCTGTCTTGGTCAAAATAAGTCTTTTTTATTAAATGTTGACACATCATAGTATATCAAAAAGAAAATCTACAAAAGCCACTTTTCATCTATGTAAACAGTAAAATCAAGGTGGCATATTGGAAATCTCTAAATAACACTTTGTCGACATAAAAGGGTGCAATTCTCTAGGTCAGAATAAATTAGAAAAGAAAGACTTCTTTCTGAGTGCAAAAGCATTGGAAATGTAAATTAACCAGAGATAGTGTGTGGCCAGGATGAGTACAATTTCTCACCCACTCTTTTCATTTCACACTGCTCGCATCATGACACTCCTGTGTACCGAGTGAGCACCATGCTATGATTTATTATCTTATTTATTTTGAGTGACAACTTTTTAAGGTGAAAACTTCTACTCTGACTGCATAAAGGGGAAGCTCCAATTTATATGGTCCGAGTGGTATGCCTAACTTTACAGAAGTACTTGATTTCAGGGCAAAGATTTGCATTCAAGTCTAACTTCAAAGTCTTCAGTGTTTGCCATCTTTTAATAGCTACCTTCTTAGACTGTTTAACTATTCCTTCCCAAGTAGGACTGGATAAATTGGCAGAACATTCTTTTCTAATCATTCTGCATTCGAAAGTGACTCTGTGGTTCTCCAAAATGCAAAGATGGCCCTTATGAGGGGTTCACTTTAAAAATCCTTATCCCCATCGGTCTTTGACAAAATTTGGGCTCCAGACAGCAGCATCCAATGATGGGAATGTCTTTATCACTTGGATCTCTTGATCTCTGTGCACGATGTGTTTCCCATTTCTGCTGCACTGTCCATATGCTTGGAGAGAACTTTTACACTATACCATCTGACCCTTAGTAGTGTCTGACCCACTACTGCCGTATTTTATTTAGTTCAGGCACTGGGGGCTCTTTTTAGGAGCACAATGGTAAGATTTTCATTGCATTGTCATTGACTTTTGTCTTATATTTATGACCATGTCTTCAATTTCTTCTCTAATTTAGAGAACAAGAGTTGTTTGAAAAGCACTAGGGCCCGCTATTCAGCAAACTGTCTCTTGCCCTTCTTGATTGCCTCTTGTTTTTTATTCATCCCAACTTCAATTTCTTCTTTGTGCAGTGTGATCAAAACCCAGAGGGAATCACAGAACATGAAAAAATGGTTTCTACTTAACCCTTTTCTTCAGGGATAACAGTTCAAGAAGTATGTAAACCCCTTTGTGGCACATACTTTTAAAAAAATTCTTTGCCTTAGGGATGTGTCAGAAATTATTAAGAAAGAGTAAGGTTCCCACAGTCCATTCTAGAAAGATACAAAACTATTTTGAACAACAGCTTCAATTGCCTGAAACAATTTCTTCAAATTCTAGGCCCCAATTCTCAACACTTATGGCTTAAACAAGCAATATTTGTAATTGAGTTGAGCTCTAAGATCAGACACGGATAGAAGATATAAGGTTTGGAAAAATGGTCTCTTCTTTTTTAAAAAAAGAAAAGGATTAAAAAGAGAAAATGCTTTACAAAAATACTCAACTTCCTGCCTTTAATCTTGACCATCTTATTTTTAAAGCTTAAAAATATGTCTTATATTTTGCATACTTGTTCCTCCAAATTTATATTCACTTTCAGGACAAAGGACAGTAGAGAAATTAAAAGTAAAACATTCAAAATCAACTGTGCCAAAGGAACCTCCAGTTGGCTCCCCAAGGCATTACTCTGAGAGTACTATATTAGCAAAGGTTAAGAATTAATTTCTAGAAAGAGATCCTTAATCTAATTTCTCATTCTAAACAATTTTTCTTTATTCTAAACACATCTCATTTCTTTACTAAATTGATTTTATTAAAAAGATAAAAATGTGTAATCTATGACACTTTAAAATGAAATAATCAATCCTCTTGACCCATTCAAGAGTACTTCTACTAATCTATAAGGTATTTAATATATACTACATGTATCATTTTCCACGTAACTCATGAGGCCTACAACACAATGAACCCCTGTCCGCCCTCATTCTTGGGGCTCTACCTGTAGGCATCAGGGCCAACCCACCTCCCTACCAGTTTTAAAGGCAAGACTTTTGGGGTTTGGGGAATTGTTTTTCTTTTTGGCTCATTTTTGATTCTTCTTTGTCTTTATTTGAGGAGAGGGCAAGTTTTTCAAGGAGTGCTCAGAGGTGGTGATACTTGGCTATCCTGACTAGGGTTCAATAAAGCAATGCTGCTCAGGAATGATGCTCTGGAACATCAGGGAGCACCAGGGCCAGGTCCACCCAAACAGAGTCGGGGGGAGATATGCTCCAGGGTCACATCCTACATAACTCAGAGGCTTCCAGACTATACCTAGCTACGCTCAGTATGCCAAACATTGAATTCAGGTTGGACTGAGCCCTTGGGTTGTCTCCAAAGTCCCACTATTGAGTTTTTATCTGTTTGAAATCATGTAATAAATTGCTCCTAAAACATACTGCCTTATTTTTCTAGTCTCAGTAGTCTAAAAATGGCATTATTCTTTATGATGTCTCCAACAACTTGTTTTCTTTCATTAAATATTATGTTTCTATGTTCATGGTTGGTTTATGTGTCTGTAATTTATTTTTACTTTTTTGTTTCATAATATTCCATTGTATAATTAAGTTATGTACCACATAGAGACTTTTAAATCAATGACAGGCAATATATGTGACAGTGACCTCAATAGTTCCAAATGGCCTAAATATGTATATACTCTCTGATGTTTGCCCAGTTACAGGATTGTCTTACAGTGTATTTCTCAGAATGTATCCTTGTCCTTACACAGCACATAAGATTATATGCCCTGATTCATTTAGTTGTTCTCACATAATGGATATTTGATTGTTTTCAGTTTTCATCGCACCACATAATCTTTTGTCCCTTGATGAATACATTCAAAATATCTCTGAGTCATATACTAAGGATCAGAATGTTAAATCAGATTATGAAATTGCTTGATTTCACAAGATTGCACCAATTTTTTTCCAAAGTGTTTAGATGCCACCATCTTCTGCTACAACTTTTGTTTCAATCTTGTATAAATCAAGCACAAAATCAAAAGAATAAAACATCAGATAACACAGAGCTATTTAAGCTGAGATGGGTACAAAAAAGAACTGCACATGGGGTGCTAAAGTCAAATGAGAATGTCTCACTCTGACCTGGCAAAAATCCATACAAAATAGAAAAAAAAAATTCTGTCATATCTGTTTAGTTCTCTGAACACTTCTTAACTTTTACTTTACATCTAATTTCTCAAGAAGGTATCATAATATTTTCCTTTGACCCTATCAGACACTAAGTTCTTTTTAACGCCTATTGTATAACAGACTCTGGAACTAGGTGAGGGCTGTGACAGGCAAAGGACTTGCTTTACATTCTATTAGAGGGAAATGAATAAGAAATAAGTCCAAAAACACATTGAAGAAAACATAGAACTCTTTAGAATTTGAACCTCAGGGGCATCTTCAATATGTTACTTCAGTGGCAAAGAAAACAAAAACAAAGCAAACAAATGTGACTATATCAAGTTAAAATGTTTTCACATGGCAAATGAAATTCAGGTTAAAATAAAAAAGACACCCTGCTGAAACAGAGAAAATATTTCCACATAATACATCTGTTAAAGGGCTAATATCCACAATACATAAAGCACTACTAAAGTTTAATAGCAACAGAAAGCAGTAATTCCATCAAAAATGGGCATCTGGGCCAGGAGATAGAACAGTGATTAGGGTGCCCAATGTGGGCTCAATTCTTGGCACCTCATGATACCCTGAACATTCCTCACTACAGCCCAGAAATGCACCAGCAGTGTTGGTCTCTCGTACACCTCAAAGTTTAAATGACTTCTCATTCTTGGTGCTGATCAAATGGCCCTTTTAGTCAAGAATCCTTGGGAGGATCCCTGAATCTCCTGAACTCCATTTGAAAGGCAACACACACACACACACACACACACACACACACACACACATACACACACACAGTGGGAATGGGCCCAAGAGATAGTATAGGAGATAAAGTACTTGTCTTTGCATGAGGCTGCTTCAGCTGAGACCTTGGTTTAATCCCAAGTACTGCATTTAGTCAGTTGCCTGGGTACTAATCAGGGGTTGTTCCTAAACACAGAATCAGGAATATTCCCTGAGCATTGCCAAGTGTGACCCAATCCTGACTCTCAAATGGGAGAGGAGATGAAAAGACATTTCTCAGAAAAATCATATGGTTAGCTAGTAGGCATATAAAAAACTGCTCATTGTCAGTTCTTACCAGGAAAATGCAAATAAAAACAAGGATCTATCATCTCACACTCCTGGCAATGGCTTATTTCAAAAAAGACTGGAAGCAACCAGTTTTGTTTGATATCGGGTGAAAAGGACTCTTCATTCTCAGAGAGGGACAGGCATTCTCTTCCAACTCCCTCATGCTGCTGGAAGCCCCAGCAGCTATATGCACATCTCATAGCCACCACCAAGTAAAAGGCCCAACTTTACAGTTTTATGAGTAATGTTGGAAAAGATGCCAAGTCAATGAAACTCAAAGGTACGCTTTTCTTCAGGCTAAAATTTATTGGGCTTCCACAGGACAGGCTGAGAATCATCCCAATTTCATAGATCCTGGAGCTCCTGAAATGCATGGTCACATATATGATGGTTTGACACCCTGAAATTCCACAATACTGACAGCCCAGTAGGACCACACCAAATTAGATGGTGGAGTACCATAGATGCCCACTAATCCCAATAAGAAAAAAATAATAACACAGAAGGCTCAACTAGTGACAAAAAGCTCAGTAAATCCTCATAGACTCTTATATTACCATGGTGAGACATAACAATTTTCACTAACTTTATTTTATTGAGCTATTTTTTGATAATTCCACTTACCATTTTGTTATGACAAGCAATATAAAGGAAATTATTTAAAGGGGTGGGTGGGAAATATGGAACAATGGTGGAGGGAAAGTCACACTAGCAGTGGGATTGGCATTGAAACTTTGAATTCTGGAAACAAATGTATTATGAACAACTTTGTGAACCATGGTGTTTATATTAAGCTTTCACTGTCACTGTCACTGTCCTCCCATTGTACATCGATTTGCTAGAGCGGGCACCAGTAACATCTCACAACAAATTGTGAGACTTGTTGTTACTGGTTTTGGCATATTGAATACGTCACGGGTAGCTTGCAAGTCTTTGTGATGCAGGCGAGATACTCTTGGTAGCCTTCTAGGCTCTCTGAGAGGGGCAGAAGAATTGAACGTGGATTGGCTGTGTCAGCAAGGAAATAAAGCTTTAAAAATAATTTTTAAAACATTTTTAAAAGAAAGAGATATCCTTAGTTACTGCTCATGATAAAGTTGCCTGGTTCCTAATGCCCAAAAGTAGAAAGAGAATATGGGGCAAACTGTCTGACATAAAGGCAGGGGGAGGGATAGGATGCGGGGGTCATACTGGGTACATTGGTGGTGGAAAACGTGCACTGGTGGAGGGATGGATGTTTGATCTTTGTGTGACTGAAACTTAAACAGAAAAGCTTTGTAACTGTATTTCACGGTGATTCAATTAAAACAAATTTTTTTTTTAAGTTGCCTGGTTCATCCTCTATGAAAAACAGTTTGGAGAGCCCCAGAAAAGTAAGAATACATCTCCCATGTGATTCAACAGTTAGCCTTTTGGCACCTACCCCCAAACATAAAAATATTACTTCAAATAGATGCATATACACCTTTGTGGAGCTTGACTGTTTATATACCAGAGGATGCTGGGTGTGGGTGTGGGCTGCTGGGTTTCTGCAGCAAGGAAGGTAATCTGCCCACCATCATTCCCAGAAGGCTACTGAGTTTTATGGCTCAACTTCAAATTGAAATTCATCAAGCTGCCAGACTGCCAAATTGTTACAAGCAAATCTCTGGACTGAAAACTCTGAGGCCTTCTCAGATTGGGGGTGGGCATACTCCTCTCCACTCCAGAAAGGCCAGTGGCTACCACACCTGACCTCTCCTACATACAAAGGGCCCAGTTCCACAGTTCTTGCAGCATGTGTGCAGTTGTGTGACAATTCCTTCACAGTTCATAGTACTAACTGTACAGTAGAAGCACAGAAAAAAATTGTTTTTCTTTTTGGGTCACACCTGATGATGCATAGGGGTTATTCCTGGCTCTGCAATCAGGAATTACTCCTGGCGGTGCTCGGGGGACCATATGGGGTGCTGGAAATTGAACCTGGGTCGGCCATGTGCAAAGCAAATGCCCTACCTGCTGTGCTATAGCTCCAGCCCCATGAAGCACAGAAAATTTAATGGGAAAATTGCATAGGAGTCCACCAACCTCAATGAGTGAAACAATAACGCTAAAGACTCAACCAGACCAACTATCTTAGTAAATCTTCAGGCAATGACTTTATTAACATCACTGTGACATATAACGATTATCACAATCTTATTTTTTGATCAGTTTTTCTGATAATTCTACTTCCATTTTGTTGTAACAAGCAATATGAAGTAAATTTGTTTGTGCCTGCTAAGGAGGAAGGCTTGGGAAGTAGGTGAGAAACTAGGGACATTGATGGAGGGAAGGTCATACTGGTGGTGGGATTGGTATTGAAAATCAGAAGCAACTGTATTATGAAAAACTTTATAACTAACAGCATTAAAAGCTTTTAATAAAAATAAAAATATATATGCAAGCTTTTGTCCACTGCAGTACTTACTGCACTAACCAGGATATGGAAACAATCCAAGTGACCAATGATGAATGGATAAAGACATTTTGGTATATATACACAATAGAACACTGTGTAGCTCTAAGAAAAGATGAAATCTTGCAGTTCCCTGCAGTGTGGATGAAACTGAAGGGCATTATTTTAAGCAAAATAAATCATAAGTCAGATGGAAGAGGGAAAATATCAGTTGATATCACTCATCAGTATTATATAAAGAGACAAAACAAGGGGACATTGTCAAATGATGACAAACCCTTGGTATTGTATTACAAAACTCAGATTACCAAGTAGTGTGTGTGCTCGGAGGGACAAGTGTTGTGGAGAGGAAATGAATATGTGGACTAGAGATGACATACACACAGTGGTAAGATTTTGGACACTTTGTTGGTGGTAGGGTACAGAAATTTCGTACATCAATGCCATCAACATTAACACTATTGTAATTATGTTTCCTAAAATATATTTTAATAATAATCTAAAAAAAGAAAGAAAGAAATCAACTAAAGATTAGCCCAAATTGTGACTACTTTCTTCTGAATTATTTATTTTCTCCATAACAGATAGAGAGTTTGGTAAAGCATTCCAGGCATTGAGAAAGTACAAAAGCCCTTAAGCAAGAAATGACTGGGATGTTCAAGAGTCAGAAAGAAAAACATATAGTTAAAGCATTCTATAAAAAAAAGAACAGTAAAAGAAGAGATTGAAGACATAGAAAAAAGAGTCAGACAATGCAGGGGCTTTATGAACCAAGAGAGTTGGGTAAGTAATATAGGGTCAACTGGAAGAAAGCTGATAGACTGAGACGATAAATTAATCCATACAATGGAAAGATTTGTGGAAGAAGGAGAGATTAAAAGGGAGAAACAGAAGGCAACATCTGGGTTTTGGGTTTGTTTTTTGTTTTTTTTTTACCCTATCAACTGAAAATCTACCCTTAGGATCTCTTGAATGATAGATAGATATTGGTGGTTTCTATGGTTCAGATTTTGCATTTCCCTGGTACATCCTTGAATGAGGGAACTAAAACAACAAAAATTGTTTCCATCTTCTAACTCTCCTTTTCCCACCACATGTGTTTGGCTCAACTTTTCGCCTTTGCAAAAATGAAGCCATCAAGGAGGAACCTGTAGAAGGGAAGCTCCAAAATAGCAGAATATGGAGACTGTGGTCACAGGAGGAGGTAAACACAGCAAAATTTCAGCAAAATAAGGATGAATTGACACAGAAGCAGAACTGCAACTTGACAAATAGAGCTTCCACCACAAAGATGAAAAAGCTGTGATCAGGTGGAGATAGAGACAGAGCAATGATCTTGGGAAGGTAAAAAGTCCCATCTCACTGACAATGAGGCACCATTAAGGAGAGATCACTAAAGTGTGAAATTTTTTTCCTGGATATGTGTAGGACAGAAGAGGCAAAAATAGCTACCATACAAAAAAAATAGCTACCATACCAGTCCTGAAACAGTAGATATAAAGCCCTGAAACCTCTGCTTTGAGGCCCAGGAGAGGAACATACAAAAGTGAAAAAAAAAAAAGAGTATTGACTAAGAAGCAGCCTGATAAGTCAGGGAAACAGATTCATTTATTCCTGGAAGCCAAAGCAGTAACTGCTTAGCTATAATTGCATAGCTATACCAGGATCACAGATAACAGTGTTCTGTGTTTTCCAGTGAGGAAAGTAAATTGAAGGGAGTAGAAGAAGGCCAGAGAAGTCTGTAGCTGCTGTCTTGAAATCTACTAAAAGGTAAAGGTAAAGGTAAAGGCCCTTCTGTTGATCGTCGATTTGCTCGAGCGGGCCCAGTAACGTCTCCATTGGAGACTTTGTTGTTACTGTGTCTGGCATATCGAATACTCTCGGTAGCTTGCCGGGCTCTCCGAGAGGGGCGAAGGAATCAAACTCGGGTCGGCCATGTTGGCCACTTCTAAGGCAAACGCCCTACCGCTGTGCTATCGCTCCAGCCCGGAAATCCCTAAGTTCTCCACCCACTCTGGGAAGATGTTTCACTAGCTGGGGGTGGAGAGACAATTATCAAGAGGGCCTACCGCTGGTATACAGACACATATGGCCCCTTGTTAGTTCCGACCTTTCTGATAGAAAGGAAGAAGAATACCTACAGCCAATACACACTTCACAGACTTTCCAAAGCAAAATCACCTAACAAACTACCCCACCACCTACTGTGTTTCCCTCTTGGTCCTAGAGCTAGCAGACGTCCCTCCCTACTGGATCCCCTGCCAGTGCTTCAACACTTGCCATACCCACTAGCTTGTGGGTACCCACTACACTTTAAGGGCTGCGGTGACAAAAGCTCTAGCCTCCAACCCTAGGTGCTAGCAAGGCCCATTCAGCATATGACCCCAGCCATGGAACACAACACTCTCTACTTAATTGTTACCTTAGTTTCCAGCAAGACCCGCCTAGCCTACAGCCCAGTGGAACCAACTAGACAGTGCCACACTCCAGGGGAATCTGCCCTTTCTTACCACTGGTTCCTTGAGCTTCCCAGGTATTGCTTACCTGCAATGATGGTTAGCATTAATGCTTCTGGAAAAAAAACCTGTGGAGGTAGCTGGAAACCATTTGTGCTCATTCAGTGAAACACCAGCCCTTCCCTCACCAAGGTTTAGTGGGTTTTTGGACAAACCTGTCTAAAATTTTGCAATAATCCTCAATACCTCCCTCTCTCCTGAGTCTCAGAAGAAAAATTTCGCTTTCAAATCCTGCTGAGATGAGAGCCAGGCTGCAGTTGACCCTTGGAGAGTCCGTTGAGCCTGAGCTTTCCGAGAAAGTGTAGCTAGCAAAACCTACCTTTTAATTCTTTTTTACGCTCTGCTTTCATTTTTTTTAAATTAATTTTTCTGGTGCTGGAGATCAAATACAGGAACTCACATGTGGAAGGCATGTGATCTACCACTGAGTTCCTTCCCCAGTTTCAGAATGTACTGTGAGCAAAGAGTGATAGCAGAACTTTTCCATGATACAAGCAACCACAGAAGTCAGAGGCTTGTGCCCTTGACATACTACAACAGAAGACTCTGCACTCAATATCCTAAATTCTCTACCCTGCAGATTGTATTCTTGGGCCAGGAACCCACACAAGCTCTTTAACTTCAGATATTTGTGTTAAGGATCCAACTTACACATGACAAAAAGCTCAGTGTCCAAGGCTAACACTCCAGCCAATATTCTGCAATCTTCCATTTTAATAGTATTGATACATTAGGACTGGGGAGAAAAGCAATTTAGCTTAATCCATAGAAATAAACACAGAGTGCCAAGCATAATTAGGAATTAGAGGAGTTCAGCCCAACTGATAGATCAAGACAAAAGTTTGCAGGAAATCCCTAATGCAACAGAACTAAGTAAATTACCTGAAAAGAACTTCAGAACCACAGTCACGATGGTCTTCACTGAAATTAGGATGACAATGGTTGAACAAAATGAAAACTTCATCAAGGATATGAAAAAAGGTATCCACAGAAATCTCAGAGCTACTCTAGAGGCCCCAGCAACCACACCCATGTCCCACTGCCACCACTGTGTAAGCTCATCTGCCAACCTTGTTCTGGAGACACATAGTTAAATTTTAAAAGACTTCAACTAGCCGCAAAACTTTTTCAGATTTTTACCGGTCCCAGCTGGGAACTCTGGGGCTATCTTAGGATGGGGACAGGCCAAGTTGCTGCCCTACCAAAGCCCTCACAGCTGCACTCACACCCCAACAGCTGCTGCAATGCCTACAGCTGGACTCTGCCATCTCAAAAAATAAAGCTCCACAGAAATGTCAACCTGCAGAAAATCTCAGGTACACGGAGTCTTTTGGTTGAAAACTACAAACCTTCTTAGAGTCGGGCGGGGCAACTCCCCCCACTTCCCCATACTTCTGAAAGCCCCAGCAGTCACACTCAAGTTCCACTACCACTGCCATGTAAGCTCAGATCAACATTCTGGATATTCTGGGGCACACAGCCTTGTTCTTAACCTTGTAACATCTCCAAACTCTACAGTACTAATATAAACAGTAGAAGAACACCAGATTGGATGGGATGTAACATATAAGTCAATTAAGCTCACCTAACAAAAACATTAAAACCAAAGTCTCAACTAGCAACAACAGCTTAGTCAAAATTCAGACGAGGATTTAATGTTCCCATGGTAAGATACAACAATTTTCACAAATTTTCTTTTATTGAAGTATTTTTGATCACTTCATTAGCCATTAAGTGGTAACAAGCTATATAAAATAAATGATTATGGGCCTGCTACATGGAAAGGCTTGAGGGGTGGTTGGAAAAAATGGAAACTGGTGAAGGAAAGGTGACAGTGTCGGTGGGATTGGTGTTGGAATACGGAGCACCAGTAACAAATTATCATGAACAATTTTATAAACCACAGTTTTTAAATAAAGTGAGAAGAAAAAGAAATCTCAGAGCTAAAGAATATAGTAATTGATCTTAAAACCCATGTAATAGGATCAATAGTAGAAAGGATAAAGCCAAAAACTAAATAAATGATCTAGAAAATAAAGTAGCAGAAAAGCCACAAAGATCAGCAGAGAGGAATTTTAAAACCAAGAAAATATAAGCAAATTAAAAAACAACATCAAGAAGAAAAACACTTGTATCATAAGGGTTCCAGAGAAAGAAATAGGGCAGAAGCATATTTGCAGAAACAATAGCAAGAAACTTTCTGAAACTAGGGAAGAAAACAGATATCCATATCCAGAAAACTTAATGAATTCCAAACAAATTCAAACAAGCACAAATTCAAACAAGCACATACACCAAGATACATTGTAATCAAAGCAACAAAAATCAAAGACAAAGAGAAAATCTTAAAAGCAATAAGACAAAAGGAAAGTGCCACATATACGGGTACCATAAGACTCAGCAGATTTCTTAGCAGAAATTCTATAAACGAGAAGGAAATGGTTTTGCATATTCTAAATCATGAATGAAAAAATCCTTCACCAAGTATACTCCATCCCCCAAAACTATTCTAAGATGATCTCTCAGACTGGAAGGCATGATAAAGCATTCCACAAACAACACTTGAAGAAATCCATTTTCACTAAACCAGCCTTGCAGGAAACACTAAAGAGATTTAATAGAATGAAAAGAAACTCTGCCTAGAAGCAGCATAAAATAAAAATGTAAAAAGAAAGGAAGAAGGAAAGTAACAATGGGACTCATAGACTAAATTTGAGATTTACCTGCTTTCGATTTTTAACAGGTTGTAGGTTTAGAATCTTACGTGCAAGCCTCAAAACAAAAATAACTAGAAGAAACAAAGAAGTGGAAAAATATAACCCCTGAACTACACAAAAGGTCGTCTCAAAGTAAACATGAAGCAAAATAGTAATAAATAAATTTATTTAAATACACTTCCTAAATGTCAATGACTGGAACCCACTAATCAAAGGTACAGAATGACTGGATGGGTAGGATACATATCCCAAATTTCTTTTGTCTGCAGAAAGCACATCTGAGATCCAATGATAAATACAGACTGAAAGTAAAATTCTGATGAACAATCCTAAAGCAAGTGGTAAACTAAGACAGCGAGAGCTATACCTATATAAAATAAAATACATTTAATCTAAAAATGATCATTATTAAATGCCACTTTAAGTATTCAAAGGAAGATTCCATCAAGAAAACTTAACATTCATCAATATATATTCAACAAATGAGGGCTGGAGCGATAGCACAGCGGTAGGGCATTTGCCTTGCACTCAGCCAACATGGCTGACTCGAGTTCGATTCCTCCGCCCCTCTCGGAGAGCCCGGCAAGCTACCGAGAGTATCTCGCCCCCACGGCAGAGTCTGGCAAGCTACCCGTGATGGACTCAATATGCCCAACACAGTAACAACAAGTTTCATGATGGAGACGTTACTGGACCCGCTTGAGCAAATCGATGAACAACGGGAGGACTGTGACCGTGAGGAGCACCAAAGTATAAAAGCAAACATAACAAAACTTAAAGTATGACACAGCTATCCCTAGAACAAAAGAACATTAATTAAAAAAATATATATGCATATCTATCTTCTTTACAATGTTTATAAGATCTATTTACAATAGTCAAGATATGGAAACATTCCAAGTACCCAACAACAGAGAACAGATAAATTAGGTACACATGTGTGTGGATACACATATGCATCACTGTCACTGTCACTGCCCTCCTGTTGCTCATCAATTTGCTCAAGCGGTCCCAGTAACGTCTCCATTTTGAGACTTATTGTTACTGTGTTTGGCATATTGAATATGTCACTGGTAGCTTGCCAGGCTTTGCCGTGCAGGCGAGATACTCTCAGTAGCTCGTCGGGCTCTCCGAGAGGGGCGGAGGAATCGAACCCGGCTCAGCCAGGCTGGCTGCGCACAAGGCAAATGCCCTACCACTGTAGTATTGCTCCAGCCCACACATATGCATATGTACAGACATATATACCATAATTTATATTGTGCACATATGACATTATATATTTTACACACTGGCATACACTGGAGTATTACTTCTGCATAAAATTAGAGACTGTGAGACAGTACAGCAATTGGGTGCATGCCTGGCATGTTCCCACACCAGGTTTAATTCCCAGCTCAACATGGTCCCCTGAGTAGTATTGCATTCTGATGCCCTTTCACTGATCTGATCTTCTGTAAGTGGAGTCTCAAGACCTCCTGACTACCGTTTGGAAGGTTCCTCTCTACCCCCAGCCAAATATATATGCATATATATTTTTATATATGTGTATGTGTGTGTGGGTGTACAAAATGTTACAAACAAATTGCAGCATTTCACTAAAGCTTGGATGTAACTGGAGTGTATCATGCTAAATGAAGTCATTCAGAAAGAAAAAGATAAATGATGAATGATCTCACTCATATGAGAGTGTAAGAGAACAGAACAAGAGAATAGACGATAGCCCATGAAAACAAATCTTGATACACCACAAAAAAATGACACTCTCAGCAGTTGTAGAGAGGGACAGATAAGAAGGATCCTAGGGACACTTGGTGGATGAATCTGATGGTGTGAAATAGTAATAGTATGCCCAAAATATATCATTATATACAATTACACCTTAAAAATTAAGAATGGTATAGAAATACAATGGGCTGGAGCAATAGCACAGTGGTAGGCCGCTTGCCTTGCAAGCGGCCAATATGGCCGACCTGAGTTCGATTCCTCCGCCCCTCTCGGAGAGCCCAGCAAGCTACCAAGAGTATCTCACCCGCACAGCAAAGCCTGGCAAGCTACCTGTGACGTATTCAATATGCCAAACACAGTAACAACAAGTCTCATGATGGAGATATTACTGGGCCCGCTCGAGAAAATCGATGAACAACGGAGGACCATGACCATGATAGCTATACAATAGTAGTAAGACTTTAACACCCCACTCTCATGAGTAGACATATCAACCAGACATAAAGTAGGCAGGATGGCTCTACTCGGTGTGTACAGGGCATGCACTCAACCCCCAAAAGGCCAAGTACAAATTCTCAAGTATGTGCAAATATTCTAGAAGATAGAAAATATTCAGAAACAAAACAAGTGTCAACAAATTCATAAAAATTAAAAACAATCCATGGCCAGAAAGATAGTACAAGAGGTAAGATGCTTGCCTAACATGCTGCTGACCTCATTTCTATCACAGGCACCGCAGATGGTCTCCCAGGCATTGCTCGGGATCACTTCTAAGCAGAGAGCCAGGATCAACCCCTGAGAATTGCAAGGTTATGCCCAAAAACTCAAAATAAAAAAATTAAAATTATTTCTAGTATCTTTTTATCAGCACTATAACATTGTCCTCCCGTTGTTCATCAATTTGCTCGAGTGGGCACCAGTAACGTCTCCATTGTGAGACTTGTTTTTACTGTTCTTGGCATATCGAATACATCACAGGTAGTTTAGCAGAACAATAATAAAAGTAAAGTAAAGGCCCTCCCGTTGATCATCGATTTGCTCGAGCGGGCCCAGTAACGTCTCCATTGGAGACTTTGTTGTTACTGTGTTTGGCATATTGAATATGTCACGGGGAGCTTGCCAGGCTCATAAAATAACAATAAAAAGAAAACTTGGAAAACATCAATTATTTGGAGACTAAACAAAATGTTACTGAACAATACTAGCCCAACAAAGGAATTAAAGAGAAAAATACCAGTAAATAAAAAAAAATAAACAATTTATCAGAACCTATCAGATACAGAAAAAGCATCACTGAGAAGGAATTTCACCATAATATAGACCCACATCATGAAACAAGAAATAATAAAGTAAACTATCTAACTTTATATCAAATGGATCCTGTAGAAGAATATATTAAGGACAAAACTCAGAAGAAGAAAATTTAATTTAATTGGTAATGAATTAGGCATTTCAAAGACAATGCAGAAATCAATGAAACCAGCAGTTGGGTCTTCAAAGGAGTGATTGTCTACAAAAAAGGACAAACTGTTAGCAAGTTATATGAAGAAGAAAGAAAACAATCAGAAGTGAAATAGTACTGGTTAAAACAGATGCTATAGAAATTCAAATGAAAAGAAATTGCTATAAATATGTCCCTGCCAGTAAATTAGAATACCTAGAAGAAATGAACAAATTCTTAGAATCATGCAAATCATCCAAGATTTAATTGGAGGAAATAGCAAACTTGAACAGACAATCTCAAAACAGTAAGGAAATTAAGACAGTAATCAAATATCTTCCCAAACAGTCAAGGGCCAGATTGTTTAACAATGAATTTTTACACACACTAAAAAAGATGACCTAATAACTGTTCTTCTCAAAAGCTTCCAAAAACTAAAGAAGTGTATAAGCTTCCAAGCACATTTTGTGAAGTCAATATTACCCTGATAGTAAGAGCAAGCAGGATCCATACAAAAGAGAAAGCTACAAATCAAATACCTGATGAAAACAATTGTAAAATCCTCAACAAGATATTAATATATTGAATTTAATCATACATTACAAGTTGGGTTTTATCCCAAAGAGCAAAAATGGTTCAACATACACAAGTCAACAAATGTAATGCACCACACCAACAAAAGTATAATCTAGAAAACTGCATAATTACATAAACAGAGATAAAGAAAGCATTTGAAAAAAATGCAACATTCATTTCTCAAAAGAATGCATAATTTTAAAAGTGAGAGAAGAAACATGTCCCAAATGAGATCAGTGTTGACATTGGAATATCCAAGACTACCATATTATGCAACTCCAGGAGTATAATGCACACTGCATTTAATATGAATGGCAGCCCTGCAGCACAAGCACGTAAAATGACAATGTGAACAGCTTCTCAGAGCTGTGAATCATGTCAGCCCTGGAATGTTTTTGCCCCACTAAGCTTACCTTTTAATGAGAAAAGGCAGACCATAAGCACACAAGACTTTTTCAAACGGTGTTTGCCCTATATTACAAATGAGAAAGGTTTAATAATTTTCCATAGGATACTCTACCCAAAAAGCTACTGTCCTCCCGTTGTTCATCAATTTGCTGGAGCGGGCCCAGTAACGTCTCCATTGGAGACTTTGTTGTTACTGTGTTTGGCATATCGAATACGTCACGGGGAGCTTGCCAGGCTCTGCCGAGTGGGCGAGATACTCTCGGTAGCTTGCCGGGCTCTCCGAGAGTGGCGGAGGAATCGAACTCGGGTCGGCCATGTTGGCTGCGTGCAAGGCAAATGCCCTACCGCTGTGCTATCGCTCCAGCCCCCCAAAAAATGGCCAAAACTATGGTTCAAGACAAGGAAGATCAATGGCAGAGTAGACTCTTGTACTTGCTCTGCTACACATCTCCCAGTTACTTGCTGGAACAGATTCTGTTTGAAGGGGTCTACATTACCCTTATCCCCTGGCCAGTCTCCAGAGATACCAACAAGAAAATTCAGTCTTGCCAAAGACTATGATCTTAGCCAATAAGCAGCTAGAATTGTCTGTCTGCAGCAGTGAAAATCTCATGCTCTGAAACTATAAGACAGACCTTTTTCACAGAGAAAATATAGACATTTTATTTTAATAATGCTCAGAGAAGTAATGAAATGGTAGCATTACAAAAACATAATTAGGTCTTCAAAAAAATCTCCACTGGAGTCCTATAAAAAGACCACAGGTGTTCGTCATTATTTTTTATTTAGCAGACAGTTTTAGCCATTGTTTGTTTTTTTCCCCATTTATTAAGTTCTGGTATTTTAAGATGATTTGTGTGTAATAATAACAATAATTTCCTGTTTCCCTGTCAGTTGTGAGCCGCTTTAATTACAGATATTCATTTTCACAAGTTAACTTGGTAAACACACTCATTTGTTATGTTCCCTGTTCATTAAATCAGTTAGCACAGCTAGTAACTATGTTAAGTATCTTGCTGTCGGGGTTCAGCAATGGATCTTCATCGGTTTCCAATATTGTTTCTTATAGAGACAGACACAGACTTCCTGAGAATCCCTTCCAGTTGAATTGGAGACACCATCTCTTCCATCTCTATAGTTTGCCCCTCTGGAGGGATCCAGCAAGGACCTTGTGCATCACAGTCAAATCATTAATTCAGACTGGATGGAGCTCTTGGTAACTGGAAGCAAAATGCAGAACAAAGAAAGAGAGATACAGTGAAGAGGAAGGATCTGAGCATGTCCAATCACAACTTTGTTCTTGAATTCCAGCCTCCCCTCAAACACAGGCACCCGGCAGAAAGGAAGGACATCTGTGAGGCCCATAGTTGTAACAAATGACACCGACTTCATGCAGCAACTAAATATTCCAGAGGTGAACATCAAATATCATTTTCTGAGGCTGGAGAGATAGCACAGCGGGTTGGGCGTTTGCCTTGCACACAGCCAACCCGGGTTTGATTCCCAGAATCCCATATGGTCCCCTGAGTGCCGCCAGGAGTAACTCCTGAGTGCAGAGCCAGGAGTAACCCCTGTGCATCACCAGGTGTGACCCAAAAAGAAAAAAATATATATCATTTTCTGTCTTGCTTTAGATTTTGAAGGAATGATGCTAAGTTGGAGATATAAGATTCTGATGGTGAGAGCTGAGTCTCTGAGCTACATAGAAACCTTAAACCAGACACAAACTACCATTACAGAAAGGTATGAAGAGATTAATAAAGTTGACAATCATTGCTACAAGAGAGCATGAAACCAGAAAAATAAACAAAGCAAGCAAAAAAGGAGGTCACCTGAAGACTTAGCAGTTCCTATGCCCAGTTATTTGGGGTTTTTTTAAACCTTCTGTGCATCTCTAAAACAAATGGTTGCTTAGCTTATTTAATGGCTCTCTACAGACAACCAGATGCTTCCTGTTCAATAATTTTTTTTAAACCATGGTCACTATAATAATGATGATGGCACTAAAATTCTTACATCTGGTAAATACCAAGTTCTTTTAGGAAAGAGCCACAATCATTGGTGCAACAAATAACCAGGACCAGACCAGTAGGATACGGAATTCAGTTACCTTCTGAATAAATGCTTTATTAAAAAATCTTCCATGTGGGGAATGTGGCTGCATTGACATGCCAAGTCAAAACAAAAGGAATTTAAAAAGTGATCATTGCCTAATAGCTAGGTCACAAGGCTCAAGAGGAAGCTTATATGAGGTGTGAGTCAGGATAAATTTGTTCAAAGTGTTCAAAACTAGATACTCAAAGCAGAACAAAAGTTCAATAAGTTAACCATGGCCAATTCATCTTAATTACTGTACCCTGTTTCTATTGTGGGCTTTCTGAGTTTTCCTAAAATAGAAAGATCCATTGGTTTTAGCTGGACATGCAGTAATGATAAACTGAATGAAAAGATTTGGTGTAAGCATGGGGCAATTAGAGAAGATATTTAGTCACATTGAAATTACATGGGTCATCTGTCAGAAGTTAAGACAAGCATTAGTAACCATAGGGTGAAAGATAACCAAGTTTAACAAATTCAAATCAATCTGGTAAGGATGCGTCGAGATGTCCTGAAACTAGTCACATACTACTTTCTCCATGATGCATGAAGTTTCCTCCCTGATTTTCAATTTGAGTTCCTCTTTGTTTGGCTATTCTTTCTGCTCATCATATCTGTATTTTTTTCTTCTACTATGCCTCTCAGTTATTTCTGATCTTCTCAACTTTCTAAAAGAAATTGCTAGGTCAGTGTTAGAAATAGATGCTGGAGTTCAGAAGAGAAGAGAGTTCCGTGCACCGCTCCTGGTGACAAGGACAAAGCACTCTTAAACCATAGGATCATTAGGGTGAAGAATTAGTAGAGAAAGAATTTTCTCTGTGAGACCCTACAAAAGAAGTAAATTATGGAAGAGCTTATGTGAAGAGTCTTGGAAGAGCAAAACTTGAAAGAAGGGAGAAATGTTTGGTAAAACTGAAGATTAACGGGGGCCCTCTTTAGAAACCTTCATTTTCTATGTAAAGTAGAAGTGTTCTGGGAGCATGGAACTCATACAGAATTGCAAGCTTGAAGAGTAGGAAGCACTTAGAGAATTCAGTTGATGGCATACATCTGACTTGCTTTCATGAGCAAATAGTGCTATTTGTGCTGTATGCTGGAACTCTATTAGAGTTGTCTACCTTGTATTCATTCTCCCTCCTTTGATAACTGAAACTGGTTTTGATCTGGAACTTTCAGTGGATACAATCTTTTCTTATCAAGACTATTGCTCAAAGTGGAAGCAAAGATAAATAAATGGGACTACATTAAGCTAAGAAGCTTCTGCACCTCAAAAGAAACAGGACCTTCAAGATACGGAGACAGCCCACAGAATGGGACAAATTATTTACCCAATACCTGTTTAATAAGATGTTAATATCCAAGATCTTAATGCACTGGTAGAACTTTACAAGAATAAAACCTCCAACCCCATCAAAATATGGGGGAAGAGAAGAAAGTTTCTCAAAGAAAAAAATATAAATGGCCAAAAGTCACATGAATAAATGCTCTACATCACTAATTATCTGGAAGATGCAAATCAAAACAACAATGAGATATCATCTTACACCATAGAGACTGGCATACATCAAAAAGAATAACAACCAGTGCTGGTGCAGGTGTGGGGAGAAAGGGACTCTCATTCATTATTGATGGGAATGCCTACTGGTCCAGCCTTTTTAGAATACAATAGAGGCATTCCTCAAAAAACTGGAAATTGAGTTTCCATGTGACCCAGCAATACCACTTCTGAGAATATACCACCCGGGGTGCAAAAACACATAGCAGAAATGGCATCTGCATTTGTATGTTCATTGCAGGAGTGTTCACAATAGCCAGGATCTGAATAAAGAAGTTATGGTACAGCTACACAATGGAATACTATACAATTGTTAGAAAAAATAGAATCATGAAATCCACTTACTAATGGATGGACATGGAGTGTCATGCTAAGTGAAATAAGTCAGAAGGAGAAGAAAAGACATAGCATGATTGTACTCATTTGTGAGATACTAAAAAAATTGTATGAGACTAACACCCAAGAATAGGAGAAACAAGGATCAGAACAAATAGTTCCTGGCTGGAAGCCTGCTTCAAGGGCTAGTAGGGAGGGCAGTTAGAATAGAGAAGGGATCATTATGACAATGATAGTTGGAAGGAATAGCTCAGGATGGGAGATGTATTCTAAAAGTGGGTAAAGGACCAAACATGATGGTCTCTCAATATCTGTATTGCAAACCATAATGTTCAAAAGGAGAGAGGGAGAGAAGAGAGAGAGAAAGAGAGAGAGAAAGAGAGAGACAGAGAGAGAGAGAAAGAGAAAGAGAGAGAAGAAAAGTACGTGTCATAGAGCCAGGCTGTGGGAGGGGGTGGCAGGAGAGATACCGGGGGTATTGATTATTGGTGGTGGGAAATGTAAATGGTGGAGGGATAGCCTTGGAACATTTTATGACTGAAACTCAATCAAGAAAATTTTACAACTGTATCTCATGGTAATTCAATAAAAAAAATTTAAACAAAAAGTCAAAACAAAACAAAACAAAAAGACTATTGCTCAAAGTGTTCAAACCTCTCATAAGAGGGCTCCTATGAACTGGCAGATGACTTGAGTAAGAGCAATCCAGAGGGTTCTTTGTTTCTTGAATGCAGTAATACAAAACCTAAAAACTCTAGGTACTGATTTTCTCTTACTATAGCTCTCAGAATAGACTCCCTTTTAGTTCCTATTGCCTAACTACAATTCTTTCAGAGGTCTAGTTCCTCAAATCTTTTTGTTAATTTTGCAAACCACCTCATAGCCTTACAAGAAATTGCACTTTTACTTAAATTAACCAGGCTGGAGTGATAGCACAGCGGGTAGGGCATTTGCCTTGCAGGCAGCCAACATGACCGACCCGAGTTCGATTCCTCCGCCCCTCTCGGAGAGCCCGGCAAGCTACCGAGAGTATCTCCCCCGCACGGCAGAGCCTGGCAAGCTCCTTGTGATATATTTGTTATGCCGAACACAGTAACAACAAATCTCAAAATGGAGACGTTGCTGGGTCCGCTTGAGCAAATCGATGAACTTAAATTAACCAGAACTAGGTTCTGTTGCTTATAACAAACCCCCAACCAAGGAACAAGTAGTCTTACCAGAGTTACATAAAACTAAAACATAGAAGAAAGAACTAGAAATTCCAAAACCAGGATTTCACTCCAAGTATTGCCTCTGCCTCTAATATACTGGGCAACAGATGATTGGATAAAGAAGCTATGGTGCATAGACAAAATGGAATACTAATCAGCTGTAAGAAAAGATGAAGTCATGCAATTTGCTGACATGGATGAATCTGGAGAGTATCACACTGAGTAAAATAAGTCAGCGGGAAAGGGACAGACACAGAATGATCTCACTCATATGTGGGATATAAAGATACATAGTAAGGGGAAAATCTAATGCCTGAAAGCAAAGGAAGCAAAGAGTAAAACTGGTTCCTTAATAGGAAGCTTGCCACTAGGGCCAAGTGTTGGGGAGAGGTGGAATCAGTAGGGATCACTACTACAATGATAAAGGAAGTAGTCCCTCTGAACCAGGATTAGGTGCTGAAAGGAGATAAAGTGACATGCATAATATTCCATCAGAAGCAATATGGTAAACCACAGCGCCTAAAAGGATGGTAAAAAGGAAAAAAGAAAATCATGCTGCCTGACATAGAGTCTGGTGGGGATGGGGGGAGCTGAACTGGGAACACTGGTGGAGTGAAGTGGACACTGGTGAAGGGAGAAAAGAATGGTGTTCAACTATTATACATGTGAAACAGGATTGCGGATAACGTTGCAACTCTGTAATTCGTGGTGTTTCACGAATAAAATTTGAGACACTGGGCAAGTTTGATCAAGTTCCTCCAGCTCACTCAGTTACGTATCTCACATCTTCAGAAGAGGTTGAATGAGGCTGCTAAGATACTCCAGAAACAGTTTTTCACACATCTCAAGTTTTTTAACAGCCTGTAGTCTCTATTATCTGCTATTATTATCATTAGCCTCAGCTATTGGACTGAAAAGAGTTTAAGGGAAGGAAAGAACAGAAACATCATGTCCCACTCCAATAGACTTTATAAAAAGAATTCTAAATCCCATGTGATAAGCCAATTTTCCTAAGCAATGTAAGTTTAATCTGATTTCATTACTTTTTCATTCTTTCATTTAGCATCTACTAAGTACCTACTGCAAATTTGTCTTCCTTCAGGGGCTTAAAAAAATTAAGTCAGATCAAAAATGATCTCTACCCTTAAGAAACTTTAAATTTCATGGAGGAGTTGCTTGAAATCCCTAGAATATTTCTGAGAGGGTTGGAATCATACAACCAGAATGTAGTGGGTGTCAAATATATAGTAGGTGTTTTATTAAATATTTGATGATTAAGCAAGTTCTAACAAACATGTCCATACTTTATGTAGACAATGATCTTGAGAATTCAGACTGATAATAAGATGAATTTTTTCACAACTAGTATAAACTTTTATTTCATAGAATTTTAACAAGGTTTCAATTCTATAAACATTGCTCAAAAAAATAGAATAATTTGAAGGTATCTTAAAAATACTTCTAACTTTTAAAAAGTTCATCTAATGTGTTCAAACTAGAACTTCCTTTCTGTAAAATCTTTAGAACATCTCGCAAGTGAGGATAAACCTGAATTTGACATGCCAAAATAGAACTCCAATCCAAAAATGTTGGCCTGTCCCTTAGATGATGGTGTAATAGAATTTGACACGCAGCCGTGTTAAGCAAATGGAGTTGTTAAAGCCCCCGGCACCTCACCAGGCGTGTCAACACATGGAGGTCTGAGTAGCACAAGGGATTCTTGTTTCAAGAGGCAAAGTTCACACTGAAGATCAGAATCCATTAAGGAGTAACGAGAACCTTCTGGCGTGGCCAAGTGGACGAGTCTCGAAAAAACCTGAACAGTGAATGCAATAAAATTAAAATGCAATGGGGGTGAACTACTGTGGCAGCAAGCATAACCTTCTTGGTGTCTTTAGCAGCGCTAATGGATCTACTTATGGCACAGATGGTGGTTTTCAGAAAAGTCATTTTTTCCCTAACAAATTCATGACTAAACTAAAAAGACCACTATCAACTTCATTATGCTTTCCAATTGACTTGCTTTAAGGGTTATTCTTTTATTATAGCTCTTAAGCTCCCATTTCTTTTTTAAAGTACTTCTTTTAATACCAATTTTCACAGCACTAAGAAATTTAACACTCTTCAGTGGTTATATTAATAGCAAGGCACCGTTGCTGGCTATAAAGAAGCATGAAAACACTACTTTTGGATTGGCCATTTGGTATCTCCTTTACCACAACTAAGGGACCCAAATTTAGGGACTTTGATTCAGATCACTAATAAGGACCAGGACAATCATAGAAGATGGTGTCATCCTTCCACGAGGAAAGCATCTTCTTCCCTACAATATGGAAGTGATGGTTTTCTGCATTTTTTTCATTCTTCTATTCAAACATAACTCTACTCCAAGTTTCTCCTCTCAAACTGTGCCTAATCAGTTTTTTAAGTGACCAGCAGATCTAATTTGGTGTTGAATGCACAAACAAATACATAAGCACTTTACAAACATCATTGTGAATAAATGTAAATACAAAGATAAAACAGAATTTATATAATATGGTATCAGTGTTCTGCATCATGAGCCAACCAAATGGCTTCTTTTCTTTTGAAATCAGATTAACTTGGAGGGAAATCAGATTTCATAGAAATGAAGATATTTTCTATGTATTAATTGTAAGAGTAAAAATTGAGCAAGTTCCCAGTAATAAAAAAAAATTAAATGTATCAGCTTGGCTATTTAAAAGATTAAGAAGAACATACACAAATGCGGAAAAGAATGTCATAGTAATGTTAAAAGAAAACTCAAGATATAACAAATCTTTACACAAAATAAACTATCCAAAACACTGAAATCTAGGAAAAGTGCTGATTGAAATACATTAAGTTGTCACCAGTAGTTGTTCTGATAGTAGAATACACATACAATCACATACAATCACTCCATTTTTTTTATTTTTCCATCATTTCACAATGTGGTTATTTAAATGAATTAGAAGAATTAAATATTTTATCTTGTAAGAAAAAGAACAGCAGCCTTTCACACAGAAATCTTAATGACAGATTACATGGTTTTAGTAGTTTAGATTCTATTTGAAGATTTCAATTTTGCTGAAATATTCAAGAACATTAAATTAAGAGATCTTCATGGCCAGACTCCACAGGCTTGGGGTGAGCCTCATCCATGAATGAATCTGTTGAAAAACTCAAATATGAGGGGTTTGTGACTGAAATATCCAAGCTGTCACAGATTGGGGGATGATCTATCCCCCCACCACCCTATTCTTCTGGGAGCCTGGCAGTCACAACCACAAACTGCCTCTGGCGCCATATAAGCTCATTAACCTCCATGATCAAGAGACTCACAAATAAATCTTAGAAGAGATCAACAAGCTGAAGAAATACCTCTGGACCCAAAAGTCACCACTGAGTTAGAAATTTAACTCCAGCTATATCACCCTGTTTAAAATTTAGAATTCCTAGAGTGATATCTCATACTC
Organism: Sorex fumeus; assembly: GCF_029834395.1. Taxonomy (NCBI): domain Eukaryota; kingdom Metazoa; phylum Chordata; class Mammalia; order Eulipotyphla; family Soricidae; genus Sorex; species Sorex fumeus. The sequence goes on from NW_026606179.1 coordinate 35,225,693, forward strand.
TACACCACTTATGAACCACGAGTAGCACACCACATTGGATAGGATGTAAAGTATAAGGGAACTAATCTCTATTAAAAAAATATTAGTGCACAAGGCTCAATCTGTAACATGTTAATTTTCTCTTATACAAGGGCTTAATGGCTCCTGGGTGAGATAAAAAAATCTTCACATACTTTCTCCTTGGAATTTTTTTTTGATAATTTTTAGTGAATTATTCGTGACTGCACTGTACTGCACTGCCCTCCCAATGTTCATCGATTTGCTTGAGCGGGCCCAGTAACATTGTAGAGACTTGTTGTTACTGTGTTTGGCATATCAAATACGTCACGGGTAGTTTGCCAGGCTTTGCTGTGCGGGCAAGATACTCATGACAAGCAATGCAAAATAAATTATTTAGGCCTGCTATTGGGACAGGCTTGGGTGGTGTTTGGGAAAATTAGAAATAATGGTGGTAGGAAGGTGTAATGGTGGTGGAACTTGTGTTGGAATATTGGATGTTATAAATTATTGCGAATAACTTTATAAAACTAAAATAAAATTTTAAAAATAGTAAAACAAAGTAAGAGACCACATTTAGAAACTAAGCTAGTCAAAGAAAAAGCCAGAGTCAAGGAACATAATCCTCCCCACTTTACAGGTAAAAAAACTGAGGTTCAAAGTCCTTTTTTGTAACATGGAAAGAACCTCCTTCTTTGAGCTTCCTCTTCACTCAACAATATCATCCATTAAGGCAAGTCCTTGTCCTCTAGTAAAATTCTGCAAGAATACAAGAAAAGAGAAAAATCACTTAATCCCACTTAATCAGCTAAAGTCAAATCTTTTCACTATATTTTATCAATAGGTTGCAAAACAGATTCAAATTCTTCTACTGGGCTAGCTTCAAAGGAACAATGTCTCATAATTCTTAATTTACAGAAGAACCAATATGGCCTCCAAACTCCTTTCATTCTGAAACCTAGTCCCAGATATAGGTAGCTGTATGTGTGTGCAGGTGACAACAGCTGTTAGTCCTTGCATTCCTATTTGACTGCAACTACTCTGAAATCTGCCTTTGTTCTTTCTCTCCATGACATTGCCTGTACATGGTACAAGTTTTCCAGGCACAGAGAGATGCTGAGAGTATCCATGATACCCAGAACATAAGGCCTTGAGAGGAATCTGCACCCCCCACCCCTGCCACTACTGAAAAAAATGGCTTGCTTAAACAAATTCTATCCTGAGGGAGACATAATACATTGGGATATCTGAGGGAAATTAAAGTGCTTTTCAGTGAAAGGTTGATTTTTTTAATTTTAGAAAAGTTTTATTCCTCTTTTCCTCAGAGACATTTCCCCTTTGGAAACGGAGAGCAATTATTTTTTATTCAACTTGTCTTTAATTTTCATCTTAAGTGAAGAAAAAAAACAGTGATCACTCACAAAGAGTTTTTAATGACAGTAAAAATGGTTTTGTGATTGATCATTTCATGTCACGCATTCCCCCAGAGTTCCCACAGATCGCCAGCATGGGAGAGACTCTCAGCAGAAGCTAGGAGCAGGCCTCAAGGGCTTGGTACATAGGGGGCTAGCGGGGGGGTGGGTTATGCCTTGAACAAAAAACATGGGAACAGAGGACCACAATTAGAGGCACTTTTAGAGACAGGAGAGAAATAAAGGCTCAGAATGTGAAATATTTGAGTACTTTTGAATGTACTTTAAACTTTTTAACTCTCCAATCATTTCTTGAATCCTGGTTTTTTAATGAGGAACACTGCAGATAGAGACACAAAAAAAATGAATGAACAATCAGAAGAGTGCTTAAAAATCAGAGACGTTTTTTAAAACTACATATATCTGTGGGTCAACCTTTTAGTTAGCACAATGTTGAACTGTAAAAAGGAAATTGTTCTTTGTCTCACTGTGCAAAGTTTCTCACTGAGTTAGACTAATGCAATATCTATTTCATTTCAATTATGGTTTCCAGGCACAGTTTTAACTGCAGAAGAGTTTCAGATAGAATGAAGCATAATTCTCTCTCTCTCTCTCTCTCTCTCTCTCTCTCTCTCTCTCTCTCACACACACACACACACACACACACACACACACACACACACACAAAGTAATGAATGGAATTTTTACTTTCTTTCCATGGACTTTCAGATTGCCGTGGAATGGCTGGTATTCATAGTCCAAACTTCCCAATATAATGTCTACTAAAGTACACAAAAGGTCTGGTTTCATTTACAACACTGTAAACAAAAGGCCTGGGTGAAGGGAAGGAAAAGAGGACTATAGACCCAAAGACAGAGAAAATTGATTTTTGTTGTATCAGTGAGTGAGATTGATTTAGAATCTCTCTTTAGAATACTCTCTAAATCAAAAGAGCACAGTTAATTTCAAAAAGGTAAGAAAGATTAACTTCCTTTCTGTCTGTTAACCCAACCCTATGACCCAGCAATTAAACAGATAGAAAAATAATCACCCATTCTTCCACTTCCCACAACTCCTAAATAAGAATCACAACTCACCTTCTCTCTTCCTACCAGCTGGAGATCCCAAAGTCCAATATAAAGCATAACAGGGCAAAAAATAAAGTGGTTAAACAGAGATTTTGTTACAGATTTAGATGAAGTCTTCATGTAAAAGCATTAAAAAAAATGGGGTGGAAAAAAGTAAGTCCTGGGAGTCATGAAAAGTGCTGGAAAGAGATTAGTTTTCATTTCAAACATTTACTCAAACAACATCTGATTCTTGAAATATTTTTATCAGACTACAACACAATTTGTAGAACACAAAAAATAACACACTGACCAGTGATCAATATGCTACTAATTTGTTTTACTTAAAAAAGCTCAGTATACATGCAAGTGCACACTTTTCACTGAAGATTTTTTCTTCTTCTAACCAAATTCTTGTCTCGATGAAGATGAGAACAAAGTCTTAGATATGGAATCATAAGCCATAATGTTAGATTCTTAAGAAGTACAATATCTCAAAGAAATATTAAAAACATACAACAGAGTTCAGTGTTTAGAACTCAGTACAAAATGGTCCTCTAATCTGAAGTGACAAAAATTAGATAGTGGTGTGAAATTTCGGTACTTAGTGTCACTTGAAAGTCTACAATGAAAATAAGACATTAAAATAATTAATATGGTCCGCCTGAAATATTCTCTAGCATCAAAGTGATGTCATATAAAATGTCTTACCCACTACAGTGGCAAATTTGAGTGTGGTTAAGGAGAGGACCTGTTTGGATTTTGTTTTGTTTGATTTTTAGCAATACCTGGTAACAGTCAGGGGTTACTCCTGTCTCTCCACTCAGAAGTCACTCCCAGAAGTGCTCAGGGACCGTATGGATGCCAGGAATTGAAACCAGGTCAGCCACATGCAAAGCAAATGCTCTACCCTCTGAACTATCACTCCAGTTCCTGGATGAAACCTGTTTGAGGGTCCACTTCACTGCTATGACTTTAATATCTCTTGTGTGAAAAAAAAAATTAGACTTGAGGAAAGAAGTTATCCCTCCGGAGTCTAGGGATACGGCTCAAACATGAGGACCCAGAAGGAAACAAAAGAAGGATGAAATGAAGAAACTCAATGAACTTCTTTGAGAAATTTTTTAATAAGCATTATTTGTTGACACAAGTCTGAGATAGTCATTTTTAAAAGAATCACATTCTGAGCAGAAAGACGAGTTTTCAGATTTAAGCCAACTGCTAGGAACCTCAATGCACAAAGTTGATGTGATGGTTTCCTGAGACATCTGTTATAGAAGTTCAGAAACTTCCTGCTGCAAGAAAAGTTGCGATTCTGTAGCAAATGCTTACCAAACTAATTTTACCCTAGATTTATGGAGCCCCTACTAGGAATTCTAAAGAATAGATTCTACAGTTTCTAGGAGCACAGTATGAAGATCAGGTTTCATACATTCCAAAAGGCAGCTCTAAAGAAACAGTAGTCCACGTGTGATCTCTGAGGATCTAATCATCTTAATAGTACCTTTAGAGGCTGAGCTCCTAAGTGACCCTGGGGAGCCATGCAAGCACACACACACACACACACACACACACACACACACGCACACACCTGCCCATTGTTTGCACAGCTTCCCTCCTGTTCAATGACATGGCAGCCCCCATACGGGAAACTTCATCTTGGTAGCAGCAACCCAACACTCAGCTGATTGTCCTCCCACCTCTATGGACACTCTTTTCCAGTTTTTCCCTCAAAGTAGTCTCTAATGGTTGGAACACCATTGATTTTAAGTTCTAGTCTAGTGCTTGGTCTTTTCTACCCACCATCTCTGCATATGTTCATTCCCTAGTCCCATGACTTTAAATAGTCAATACCCAGAGAAGTCCTGATCTTTCACTTGAGCTACAGGCCCTATTTGGGTTTGGAGCAAGTGCTGGTGTCAACCCTAGCTGACAATCTCATACCAGTAGTGGTCTCTTTACCTCTGGGCTTTCTCTGTTGATCAGAAGCTGCTCTACCTGTGTGTGTATGTGATGATAAAGTTACTTGAAAGACTATAATGAAATAAGACATTAAAATAATTTGTTTGATCAACACAGAGAGAGAGAGAGAGAGAGAGAGAGCTTAGTATAAGGGAGCCTTCAACCAGGAACTAGCCTTCCTGAAGGAATGGCTGCCGGAGTAGAACAGATTTAGAAATGCCACTTTATCATTGATAAGATGGGAAAAAGCTCTATGTGATCCCCAATTTCTCCAGCTGAAATATGCTGACCAGGTATTCCCCATTGGTTGTCTTCCTCTGCCTGCCTCTACCCCTCCAGATCCTGAGTTTTCTGACCTTCACAAATGATCTAAGGACATCTCAAGCCTTATCTCAGGATCTTGTGAGGAAATGAAATGAAAACACCTTCCCCCACAAAAGTGTTCAAGCCCCTACCCCAGCCTGCTCTTTCCCACACTCTCTCATCTCAGGATAACACTCCATGGTTCTCCCAGAGACTCCGACAAGATATTAGGAACTTTCTTGGGTGGTTGTAGTTTTTCAAAACTAATGTGCCTCTCAAGGTGGCACATGGAGGTATTAAGAGAGGAGTGAGCAGGAGGAAGCATAGAACACTGGTGAAGGGAAGTAGACACTGGTGATGGGATTGGTGTTTGAATTTTGTACCTCTAAGACTCATCTACCAATAACTTTGTAAATACCCTTTAGTTAAATTAAAATGTTTTTTTTTTAATTTTAGAGAATTTCCTTTACTTTTCCTTCCATTTTCCTGCCAAAGTTCTGTCTCTTGTTCTCCATCGAAAACACATTCCCTGTGTTCTTTCCCTCCTCTCCTATCATCCTTTCATCCATTGGCTTTTGTCTGAGCAGTTGCAACAGCTTTTCCCCTGACCTCTCAGCTTCTGCTCCTGCTCTGCACCCAGTTTCTATTCTCCACAAAGCATCTGGACTGATGTCATGAAATCTTCAGTCAGATCAAGTCCCTCCCTTGCTTAAAATATTACCATGGAGTGGGGAACCTAGGATATGGCACAAGTGAACAAGCACATAATTGTCATATGTGACTCTCTGAGCTCAATTCTTGGTACAGTGTAACTTCCTGCCCAGGGCATAATTTGAGTCTCACCTGTCAGCCTCCAACTGTCAGCTCTATATTGCCAGGTCAAGCATCAGAGAGTTTTGCCAAGATCCTGGAAAACCTATTATATATAATAACTATATATGTGTGTATATATATACACACATATATCATGAAATTTTCCCATCGCACTTTGAACAAAGTCTTACTAAACCAATTTACAGATTCTCCAGTCTAGTCCCTCTCTAATTCCCTTCATCCCTCCTTCCTGTGGTTCCCTAGAGTCCAGACCTTCATGCCCTCCTCTGAGTTCATGGCTAATTTAGGATAATGAGTTCTTCATATTCTCCAAGACAAACCCTTCATCTTTAACACTCAGCTTAAATGTCCTCCTTTTCAGAGAGAGATCTCTGAATATCCAGCCACGGAAACCATACTTAGTTACCCTATTGAGTCATCTGAAATTCTTATTTCTTGACTGTTTTTTGCCTACCTTCTGTCTCCAGAATGTAAGCTTTTGTCTGCCATAGGGCACCATGCTAACCTAGGGCTCTGGAACAATGTCAAGCGCACACAACAGATCCTAAGAAAGACTCGGGAACCTCATGCAGTACATGCAAAGCCCAAGTGGGGTGCTTCACAGCTACTGGAAAAGCAGCGCTATCGGCACTTTCTACTCTGACCTTCAATTTTCCATCTATAAAGCGGCTTGCGGAAGATCACTCAGCTCATTAGTGGAGATAACTGCCTACTCAGGGATGCAGAAGAGTTAGGAATGAGCACTTGTGGCTAATTGTTTCAGCTGAAACAGTCAAAGTCCCAAGCAGCTGCCACATCCAGGAAGTCAAACAATTAGGTCATGCACACATTTGGCCTAAATTTTCTACCTTCCGGTATCTCTCTTCAAAGATGCTAAAGTTGAGAACAGCGGTAGTGTGGTTTTTAAAACCACGCATCAAATTGTGAATGGAAGCATTTAGTCATTTAAGTCTATAAAACGCAAACATCTAGCCCTTATGCTAAAATGACAATCTTCATCAGACAATTTAAAATTTAAAGTTCACTGACAACAGTGGCCAGGTCTTCTGATGATGTTTTCATCCTGAGTCCCACTTCAGGTTTTTTATGTGGACGAGACTATTTTTAGTGGTCTTTTGATAGGAGAGGCTGGCTGCATGATCAAGGCCCAGTAGGAGGCACATATATTTTTATAAAGTTCTCCATGGCTTTTAGCATGTTTTACTATGACACAAAGGCCACATTTATAAAACCCTCAAAAGACATTCAGAATTTAGAATCTCAGGCCCAGTCCACATAAAGCCATTATATTGTTTCCTCCTTAATAAGGGAAGTACTTGAACTCATCACAGTTTAGTTACACAAGATTCCATTTTGATTAAAGATGGACTTCTTGGCCAGACCATAGAGAATGTTCAGGGATGAGAAGAACGATCTCAAAAGAAGCAACTTCAAAACTAGGGGGAAATGCCTTTTAACAAATTCTTGGCACTTTTCACAAATTTGTAATACTAAATTGTGCAGCTTTTACCCAGCAGGAATTCTATTAATAAGAGTTAGTGGGGGGAAATGAGAAAGCAGATATGGCCCTATAACTATGAGGCTTCTCATATTTCAGTAAGAAGCTAGAAAGTGAATCAGATATTTGAGCACTATGGAAATTCCACAGATAATTGTGCCTTTGCCCAGTATAGTCCAGCTCCAGCCCTTAAGCATAGAACTGGGAATTAGTGGGTTAGCACCTATAACTCATACCCTTTCATATGGTTTTCTGGGAGGCAATCTGTTTGTTTACCAGAAGGTTCAGGTAGAATTGATCCATGATTGCCCAAATTTAAAGTGTGTGGTGCTTTAAGTACACACTCTCAGGTTCCTCATGTTGACTTTTCTTCCTCTTCTATTGCATTCTCTCTGGTCTCTCACTCAGCTTTCTGGAAACACCCCCTGCCCCCCCTCCACTGAGTCTTCATCTCTAACCTAATAAACCTACCACTTATTGGAGTTTCTAAACAGGACCTAAAATCACTCATTTTATGGAATACTTCACATACCTCATTTGAACCACTTACAGATATCGGGTTTATGAACAGGAAGCTGTTTTCACCTGGGCAGTTTAAGAAGGTCAGAATTCAGAAATGAAAAGAGATTACAAGGGTTATAAAAGGTCTGGTTGGACATTCTTACCAGCAGATGCCTGACACCAAGTTGTCAACTTCACCAAGTATCTTTTTATTTTTATTGGATTGACTCAGCGGTAGGGCGCTTGCCTTGCACGCAGCCAATATGGCCGACCCGAGTTCGATTCCTCCGCCCCTCTCGGAGAGCCTAGTACCGAGAGTATCTTGCCCGCACGGCAGAGCCTGGCAAGCTACCCGTGATGTATTCGATATGCCAAACACAGTAACAACAAAGTCTCCAATGGAGACGTTACTGGGCCCGCTCGAGCAAATCGATGAACAACGGGAGGACAGTAACAGTGACAGTGACTCAACTTCACTCCCTTCCTTGACTGGAAGGGATCCTCCTCCTACTTGTCCTACAAAAGATAGTCTAACAGCGCGCACTTCACGAAACCTGGCCTAACCTCTTTGCAGCAGGAGGAATGAAGTCTCAATACTCTTGGTATCCTGGTCATATCACAGCAACAGTGCATAGTTCACAGTCTGTATTATGCAACTGTTCCTTAGTGAATGGGCAAAAGAATTCATCAATAAATTTATAAGTTACTCTTTTAGGACATTTCTTACCGTGCTCTGGTTGCCTGAGTTGCCTCCCTGAGTCTGTAAACCCTGCAAAAAGCAACGTGAGTCGTGAATCATCTTTATACTCTGTGTCCAGAACAATGTTATTCACAGGATGATAACAGCATTTCCCAATGAATGAATGAATGAATGAGTGTATAAATTAAGAAGTAGACCACTTTCCTGTGGCACTGACATAGAATAAGCTGGCTAGAGATGCAACTTTTTTTCCCTTTATTTTATTTTTTTTAAAGTTGTAGATTTACAATTTTTTGTGCTTTGGTTTCAATTATACAATGATCAGATACCCATCCCTCCACCAGTGCCCATTTTCCACCACCATGGATAATATCCCTCCCACCCCCATCCCCCCATCCCCCCTGTCTCTGTGGCAGGGCAATCCCCTGTGTTCTCTCTCTCCTTTTGGGTGTTGTGGTCTGCAAAAGAGGCATTGAGTGGCAAACATGTTCAGTCCATAGTCTACTTTCGACATGCATCTCCCCTCCTGGGAGGATCCTCCAAACATCCTTTATTTGGTGCTCCCTTCTCTATCTGAACTGCCCTTTCCTCTAGGATACCCGGCTGGCCTCGAAGTTATGGAGTAATCCTCCTGGTGCTGATCTCAGCTATTCTTGGGTATTAATCTCATACTTTGTTACTTTATATCCCCCAGATGAATGCAATCTTTCTATGTCTATCCCTCTCTTTCTGACTCATTTCGCTTAGCATGATACTTTCCATATTGTACCACTTGTATGTAAATTTCATGACTTCATATTTTCTTTTTTTTTTCATTTTTAGTTATTTATTTTTTTACAGTTGTAGATTTACAATTTTTTTTGTGCTTGGGTTTCAATTATACAATGATCAGATACCCATCCCTCCACCAGTGCCCGTTTTTCACCACCATGGATAATATCCCTCCCACCCCCATCCCCCCATCCCCCCCTGCCTCTGTGGCAGGGCAATCCCCTGTGTTCTCTCTCTCCGTTTGGGTGTTGTGGTCTGCAAAAGAGGCATTGAGTGGCAAACATGTTCAGTCCATAGTCTACTTTCGACATGCATCTCCCCTCCTGGGAGGATCCTCCAAACATCCTTTATTTGGTGCTCCCTTCTCTATCTGAACTGCCCTTTCCTCTAGGATACCCGGCTGGCCTCGAAGTTATGGGGTAATCCTCCTGGTGCTGATCTCAGCTATTCTTGGGTAATAATCTCATACTTTGTTACTTTATATCCCCCAGATGAATGCAATCTTTCTATGTCTATCCCTCTCTTTCTGACTCATTTCGCTTAGCATGATACTTTCCATATTGTACCACTTTTATGTAAATTTCATGACTTCATCTTTTCTAACAGCTACATAGTACTCCATTGTGTAGATGTACCAAAGTTTCTTTAACCAGTCATCTGTTCTTGGGCATTCAGGTTTCTTCCAGTTTCTGGCTATTGTAAAGAGTGCTGCAATGAACAAACAAGTGCAGATGTCACTTCGACTATACATTTTTGCCTCTCTGGGATATATTCCCAGGAGTGGTATTGCTGGGTCAAATGGGAGCTCAATTTCTAATTTTTTGAGAATCGTCCATACTGTTTTCCAGAAGGGCTGAACCAATGGACATTCCCACCAACAGTGAAGGAGTGTCCCTTTCTCGCCACATCCACGCCAGCATCGGTTGCTTTTGTTCTTTTGAATGTGGGCCAGTCTCTGAGGTGTGAGATGGTATCTCATTGTGGTTTTGATCTGCATCTCCCTGATGATTAATGATGTAGAGCATTTTCTCATGTGCTTTTTTGCCATTCGGATTTCTTCTTTGAGAAAGTTTCTGTTCATTTCATTGCCCCATTTTTGGATGGGGTTGGATGTTTTCTTCTTCTGGAGTTTAACCAGTATTTTGTATATCCTGGATATCAACCCTTTGTCAGATGTGTACTCGGTGAATATCCTTTCCCATTCTGTAGACTGTCTTTGTATTTTGGTCACTGTTTCTTTGGAGGTGCAGAAGCTTCTTAGTTTAAGATAGTCCCATTTATCTATCTCTGTTTTCACTTGCTCGGCCAGTGGCGTGGCATCTTTGAAGATACCATTAGCTTCAATGTCATGGAGGGTTTTGCCAACTTTATCTTCAATGTACCTTATGGTTTCTGGTCTGATGTTGAGGTCTTTAATCCATTTTGATAGAGATGCAACTTTAGATAAACTCTAGAATCAGGTCATAGATAGATAGGCTGGAGCAGTAGCACAGTGGTAGGGCATTTGCCTTGCACGCGGCTGACCGAGCCATCTCGGGTTCTATTCCTCCACCCCTCTCGGAGAGCCCAGCAAGCTACTGAGAGTATCGCGCCCGCACAGCAGAGCCTGGCATGCTATCTGTGACATATTCCATATGCCAAACTCAGTAACAAAAAGACTCACAATGGAGACAATATTGATGCCCGCTCGAGCAAATCAATGAACAACGGGAGGACAGTGCCACAGTGCAGGTCATAGATGAGTGAAACTAGTCCAAGTCTTGGTAATTGTTGGCTATTTTTAATTTGAAAATTGAAAACTCATATTAAGTGCATCAACAGTGTTACATCCATGAGAGCCTAATGGCTATTGTGTCATGGTGATGGCTTTTTTCCCTCCACAGAAGTATTTAACCATAGATAAGTTCATTTTATTTGAGTGCTTTAGGTTTCTCATCAACAAGATAATGACTGTACATCAAACATTGACTTTGAGTCAAGCAACCACATGTACTATATTCTATGCCAATGGTCTAATGGTCTTCAACCTCCAGTTCATGGACCAACCAAAGCCAGTCAACAGCTATCAAAAATTTAAGAACACTAGTCTATGTGACTAGCTGTCATAAATGATGCAGATCACAAACTATATGAGTGCTTGGCAACCCTTCATAATGCTAAGTACTCCATATGTATTATCTCATTTAGTTCCTCAACAACTAAAAACTAGAGTTACAAGATTCATAGTAGAATGGAAAATACAGGTCTCAAGAGGTTAGGTGATTTATTCAACATCATACAGTACAAAGTTGCAAAATCATGATTTTTTTTACTGTGGAGTCTCTAAAGACCCCACTATTAATCTCATGCAGTAGTTTATACTGTTCTGTTTTGGAATACCATGATTCGCAATATTATTCATGATGTGGTTTCATGCATACAACATTCCAACACCACATCCTCCACCAGGGTGTCCACTTCCCTCTACATTTTCTCAGGATTCTCTCCCACCATCCTTGTTAAGTTCAGATCTGGAAACTAGTTGTCAGGTTCTGTTGTCTTTGACCATTATTCTCATACTGTGTTTCTTTATATCTCACACATGAGAGAGGTCACTGCTTATTTGTCCCTCTCCTTCTGGTTGCCTTCATGTAGCATGATATCCTCCAACTGTACCCATGCAGCAGAAATTTTCATGATTTTTACCTTTACTTGTATTTGAGTAGTATTTCATAGTGCTAACATGCCACAGATTCTTTATAGTTTTTTCAGCCAGGCTTGTTGTTACTGTGCTTAGGATATCAAATACATCATGCATACAACATTGCCAGGGTTTGCCGTGCAGGTGAGATACTCTCAGTAGCTTGCGGGGCTCTCCGAGGGGGACCAAGGAATTGAACTCAGGTCGGCCAAGTTGGCTGCATGTAAGGCAAACGCCCTACCGCTGTGCTATCACTCCAGCCTAAATCTAGATCTTGGCTATTGTGTATAATGCTGCAATGAACACAAGAGTGAAAAATGTCCTTTCAAAATGTGGTTTGAAGCCTTTGGTGTAGATGCCAAGAAGTGGAATTGCTGGGCTATCTGGAAGCTCATTTCTTAGTTTCTTAAGAAGTTTTCATATTGTTTTCTAAAGGGGCTGGATAAGTTGACATTCTTACCAACAGTACATGAGTGTCCTTTTCCCCATATCCAAGCCAACATATACTACTAGGTCAAAGTCATAACAAACTCAAAGATAGGAGGAAAGCACATTTGGCAAAGTGTTGCCAGTATATCTTTAAAATTTCTTTTTTTATGGTAATCCCTAATGGTTAAAACCAGAATGGCTTTATAAATAACCTAGAAAAATTAAAACGTCTGTACAAATTCAAATTTTATAGCATAATACTACACTGTATCTAATAGAAAATAGAATAAATCCCAGCCATTATTGATGTTCCCTATCAATAATGCTATAAATACAGAATACTCAGATAAAGAGAAAGAAGGAAGAATATGTTAAGTGGAGAATCACAGAATTTCCTTCCTTTAAAAAACTCTTAGAGAATATATTGGAAAAATCCTCAAAGGCATCAACTCAACAGCAGCCCAACTGCTGAGAAGGATATATTCTCAGGATACGTAGCTGGAAAAAGTCAATTTCCCCCTAAGTTTAGCAAAAGTAGTCTAAGATACTCTTTCTCCTTGAAGAACACTGTTTTTCCACAGTCAGCATGAATTTTGAATGCATAAATTACACCTTATCATTCCACATAGATTACCTTAAAGGATGGGGAAGTAACACAGGCATTAAATGTGTTGCTAAACCCACAGAGATTCTGTCCAAAGGTCCATATAAAAAGTCAATTTTGTTAGCTTGTCTCAACTTTAAGAGTGAAAAGTTAATAATTCAGTAGCAATTCAAGAGCCACGGGTATCAGAAAATGGAGACTTCCATAAGAATTTATCGAAGAAACAATACTTATGAGAAGTACCAACATTCCTTTTGCATTTCCTCTCTAATTCTGTCTTTGTAATGAGACTGTACAGAATATATTTTAATAGTTCCTAGAGGATGTGGAATCATCATTATGAATTTGCAGTTATCATTTCTGAAATCACATCAATCATATGATCATACTCCCAGGAGTATTTCTACCTACACAGAAGTACCTTGAAATAGTGCACTCTTTATATGCTCTGTCAATTCTGCTTTTTGGGTCACACCCAGCGATGCACAGGGGTTATTCCTGGCTCATGCACTCAGGAATTACTCCTGGTGGTGCTCGAGGTACCATATGGGATGCTGGGAATCAAACCCAGGTCGGCCGCATACAAGGCAAACACCCTACCCGCTGTGCTATCGCTCCAGCCCCTGGGCTAGAGCGATAGCACAGTGGGTAGGGCGTTTGCCTTGCATGCAGCCAACATGGCCGACCCAAGTTCGATTCCTCCGCCCCTCTCAGAGAGCCCGGCAAGCTACAGAGAGTATCTCGCCCGCACAGCCTGCACAGCCTGGCAAGCTACCCGTGATGTATTCGATATGCCAAGCACAGTAACAACAAAGTCTCCAATGGAGACGTTACTGGGCCCACTCGAGCAAATCGATGAACAACGGGAGGACAGTGACTGTCAATTCTGAAGGTATTCTTTTACCCTTCCTTTTGCTTGACAGCCACCTTTCTTTTTTTTTAATTATTTATTTGTTTCTATAAAGTTGTTCATGATGATTTGTTAAATTCAATATTCCGACACCAGTCCCACCACCATTGCACCTTCCCAACACCATTATTTCCCATTTTCCCAACCACCACTCAAGCCTGCCTCAATAGCAGGCCCTAATTTATTTTACATTGCTTATTATGAATAATTCACTAAAAATTGGTCAAAAAGGTTTCCTTAGAAGAAAGTGTGTGAATATTGTTTTATCTCATCATGAAGTCATTAAGCTCTTGTATAATAGATTGCTAACATATTTTTACAGATTACACCTTGTTTTTTAATATTTTCTGAATTAGGATTGGTTGCCTTCTATTTTATACACTATCCAATGTGGTGTAAAGTAGATATACCAGTTACTCCTGGTATAAAAGTCAAAAGAATTTTAAAATTTTGAATGGGATGATACAGCTAGACTTAAGTTTTTAACTGGATGTGACTATGGGGTCTGGAAGCATCTCTGCAGCTTATAGATCTCTTTTGAGATTAATTGATGAGTCTCTGGATCATGGTGGGTTAATGAGTTTATTTGGCACCAGAGACAGTTCAGGGGTGTGACTGACAGGCTCCAGAAAGAACAAGGGAGATGGGGGGAAGTAACCCATCCCCCAATCTATGAAAGCCTGGAGATTTTCATCACAAAAACAACATGCGAGAGTTTTCCAACAATATCAATATCTGGATGAGGCTGGTTTCAAGTGGTGGTGAAGTCTGGTGATGAGCATGGTGGTGATTGTGGAGTGTGGAGGTTTTCAGCTGCCCGGCTCTGTTTGGCTAAGTGATGGGCCCCTCTCTGGAGCGCCCTGGATGGTACTCAGCCTGGCGTGAGGTGGGGGGAGCAGTCAGGAAGCATCTCTGCAGCTTGTTTATAGCCTTCTCCCTGACCTGCTCCTTCTGAGCTGGCACAATATTTTAGATCAAGAACTGGTAAACTGCAATCCGTGGGTCAAACCCAGCATGTTGCTTATTTCATAAAGTTTTATTAGTACACATCCATGAGCATTTCTTTCCACATCACCTATAGCTACTTCTCACTCTGTAGCAGAGCCAATAGAACATTTAACCAAGACTGGCTGATTTCCAGAGCCTGAAATATTTACTATCTGCTCTGAAGAATGTGTTTTCCAGCCTCTATTATATACTCATGGAAAAGTCAGTAACTTTTAGAAAAAATCTTTCTCTCCTTTACTCGTTTAAGTGTTATGATAACCAACAACTGTGTTCTTATTAGTCGAACAGCCCTTTTTCCCTTATATCTCTGTTTCCAGATGTGTCTTATATGATCAAGGAGGTTAAAATCTTGCTCTTCCAGCCCATGGATAAGAAAAAATATTTATGGAGGGATGGGTACTTGATCATTGTATAACTGAAACCCAAGCACAAAAATTTGTAAGTCTATAACTGTACCTCATGGTGTTTCACTAATAAAAAAATAAATAAATTTTTTAAAAAAAGAAAAATTACTTAGCCAATACTCATCTGATAAGGGGTTAATATCCAAAATATATAAGACACTGGTAGAACTTTACAAGAAAATAACATACAACCCTATCCAAAAAATGGGGAGAACAGATGACTAGAAATTTCCTCAAAGATGAAATGCAAATGGCCAACAAGCACATGAAAAAGTGTTCTACATCACTAATTATTAGGAATGTGCAAATCAAAACAACAAGATATTATCTCACACCCCAAAGACTGGCATATATCAAAAAAGAACAACCAGTGCTGGTGTGAATATAGAGAGAGAGGGGCTATCATTTACTGCTGGTGGGAATGCCAATTGGTCCAGCCTTTCTGGAAAACAATATGGACATTTCTCAAAAATCTAGAATTGAACTTCCATACGATCCAGCAATATTGCTCCTGGGAATATACCCTAGTGGCCCAGAAACACTATGCATAGAAGCATCTGCACACTTATGTTCATTGCAGCACTGCTCACAATAGCCAGAATCTGGAAACAAGCCAAGCACCTGAGAACAGATGAGTGTATACAAAACGCTATGGTACATCTACACAATGGAACACTAAATGGTTATTGGGGAAAAATGAAATCATGAAATTTGCTTATACATGGATGGACATGGAGAGCATCATGCTGATTGAAATCAGTCAGAGGAAGAGAGACAAACATAAAATGATTGTACTTATTTACAGGATATTTAGGAAAAATACATAGTATGTGAATAATATCCAAAGACAGTAAAACAAATGCAGGAGTAATGGTCCATGGTAGGAAGCATGCTATCATGGGGAAGGAAGAATGCAATTAAGAAGGAGAAAGAATCACTATGATAATGACAGCTGGAAATAATCACTCTGGACACTGAGTGCTGAAAGAAGGTAACCGATATGTATGGTGCCCTTTCAATAACAGTATTGCAAACCACAGTACCTAGAAGGAAAATGAGAGGGAGAAAGATATATAGAGAAAGACAGAGACAGAGAGAAAGAAGAAAAGCATCTGCCATAGAGACAGTTTGTATGAACAGAGCAGGAGGGAAACTAGGGATACCTATGGTGAGAAATATGCACTGGTGAAGGGATGGGTCTTGGAACATCGACTGAGACTCAATAGTCAACAATTTTGTAACTGTATATCTCACGATGATTCCATTTTTAAAAAATTCTGATTTTTATATAGCACTGTCCTGTAGCACTGTCCTCCCATTGTTCATCAATTTGCTCAAGCAGGCACCAGTAACGTCTCCATTGTGAGACTTGTTGTAACTGTTTTTGGCATATCGATTATGCCACAGGGAGTTTGCCAGACTCTGCTGTGCGGGTGGGATACTCTCGGTAGCTTGCCGGGCTCTCCGAGAAGAACAGAGGAATCGAACCCGAGTAGGCCACATGCAAGGCAAATGCCCTACCCACTGTGCTATTGGGAAGACAATCTTTATATAACGGAGAATTTTTATGTTTAGAAAATTTAATTACATTTGATAGCGGTTTATAATATACTGAAAACATTTGTGTATTATAGAGCACTAACTCTAGCATTAAGCCAGTTGCATAAATATCACTGTCTTTCAGAGTTCTGATGCCTCAAGTTATTGAACACAACTAGTCCCAACCCACAAACACAACTGGAGTCACTGACTTAAATAATAATAGAAAGAAATGAGATGGAAAAGAGAGAATTAGGAAGTCACTGGATTTTAAAACAAAATTATAATGAACAACAACTAATTCAAGCTTCTCCCTGAGTGGAGAAATAAACCAGAGACATTGTTTAAAAACTAATATGGCGTTGTTTCCCAGAGCAGATTTCTAGCTAGAGGAATTACAGCATATGGTATTTCACACACAAAAGGTAATTAAGAACTGCCTTGAAAAAGAGCATTTGTAGCCACCTCATCAGTGACCTAGCAGGCTGGTTTGTATCAGTTACTATTCATTACTGTCAGTAAGAACAAAACAGGGTATGATTAATGCAGTCCAGTGCAATGAATTGCAACAGAGGATGACACCTTTAAAAAAATGAATTTCAGAATAAAATACCATTTAGTAAGTCTAGAAATTCCATTTGCATTTTATCCAAACAGTGTAATTATAATCAGTGTTATTACTAGCGAAGTAACAAGTATTTAAACATGCCTTGGAGTTGTCTCTATGCTATGTGTACATTAGATTTTTTAATCCTCAAAAAAAGTCAATGAAAAATAGATGTCAATATGATCCTAATTTACTAGTGAGAAGATAGATTTCATGAGGTCAAGTAACATATCCAGAGAATAGATATTAAAGCCAGAACACACAGCCTGAGTGACCCCCTCTACCCCAGGATCATGTTCTGAATTCTTGTCCTATTCTATCCCACCTCTTTCCTCTTTGAATTTAAATTTTGCACCTAGACATTCAGTTCATTTCAATATTGTCTATATCATTATTTCCCAATAGATCTACAGTGCAAATCTTACAGAAAAATTTATATTTTTCTAAGTAACTAAATCTCGAAAGAAAAAAAGTAATTGGTGGAATTAATTTTTTTAATTTTTATTTTTATTGAATCACTGTGAGATAGAACATTAAATAATCGTTCATGATTGTGTTTAAGTCGTACAATGTTCCAACACCTATCCCTCCATCAGTCTAATTTCCCAGCATCAGTGTCCCCATTTTCCTTCCCACCTTTTCAAGCCATCCCACCACAGCCTGTCTGTATGGCAGGCACTTCTCTCTCTCTCTCTCTTTCTCTCTCTCTCTCCCTCTCTCTCAATTTAGGCATTATGATTTGTGATACAGATGCTGCTGAAAGGTTATAACTATATCCCTCTACCTGCTTTCAACACTCAGTTCTTGTCAGAGTGATCATTGCCAATTAGTTTTGTCATAATAGACCCTTCTCTATCTTAACTACCCTTCATATCCCACACCATTGACTGGTGGAATTAATTTTAATAATACATTTTACCCAACACAATTTATCCAAAATATTAACAATTCCACATAAAATTAAAATAAAAATTATTGAGATAGATACATTGCATTCTTCTTTTGCACTACATCTAAACCTCTTGTGAAGTTTACATAAGGCATGTCAGAATTTAGTTATTAAAATTTCACTGAAAATATTTTATCTGTTTTTTAGATATAAAATTTGCAGTTTCTGAGGCAACCCAGGGAGGGGCGGGTGAATCCGTCCACCAGCCCCAATGGAATCCCAGCAGCCCAAAGCGTCGAAAGACAAAATCCAGAACTCAATCACCGCCATGATCACGATTGTATTCCTGGAGTGCACAGCCACAAATAAATCTCATGCTCTATACCACTGATGTACCAAGACAAGGACTTAATGACTCCAAGGTCAAATACAACAATCTTAACACACTGTCCTCTAAGGAAACTCTTTGTATCATTTATAGTGAATTATTCATAATAAGCAGTACAAAATGAATTAATTAGATTCTGCTTTGGGGGCAGGCTTTGGGGATCGAGGTGAAAACACTCAAAATGTGATGGTGGGATGGTGTAATGGTGTTAGATTTGGCATTGGAATATTAAACATAATAAATTATTGTGAACAACTTTATAAAAATAAAGTTAAATTTAAAAAATTAAAATAAATAAAATAAAATAAAATTGAAAAGTATAAATATCTATTTTATTGATATGAAAAGCAAGTTATACTAAATAAGTTTTAAAATTTCTCTGATTCTTGAAGTCCTTGTCATTTAAATTATGCTCAATTTAATTTAAATTAAATTAACATTCATTTCTTTAGCTATGGACTAGAGAGATAGCACAGCAGGTATGGCATTTGCCTTGCATGCGGCAGACCTGGGAGACCTGGGTTCGATTCCTCCACCCCTCTCTGAGAGCCCGGCAAGCTATGGAGAATGCCTCGCCCACAAGACAAAGCCTGGCAAGCTACCCGTGACATATTCGATATGCCAAACACAGTAACAAGTCTCACAATGTTACTGAGCCCGCTGGAGCAAATCGATGAACAACAGGAGGACAGTGCTATATATACAGTGCTATTCTTTAGTTATACTCCAAGTACTCGACAATCATATATGGTTATAATAGCACAGCGGTAGGGCGTTTGCCTTCCACGCAGCCAACATATATGGTTAGTAACAACAAAAGTCTACACATGCTTTACATATTCTAAATATTGAAGGAAATTAGGCAATTAATAAATCATGAATAAATAGAAAAAAGGAAAAATCTAGAATCCGAAAACTAGATTCCAAATCAATATCACATAACTCTGAGTTAATCATTTAGCATCTCTAGACCTCTGCAAAATGAGCAGAAAAATAGCTGCTCTGCTTACTTCCTAAGTTTTTGTTAGGGTTGGTAAAGTGACCTGGAAATGAGCAAAATTTTCACATGCCATTTCAAATTAATATTCTATGATCACATATGCTTTACACCATTAGTAACTCAAATTATGCCTCAGAGTGTATATTTATGTTAGTCCAAGAGAGATCAGCATAGATGGTACCTCAGGCTAGGAATGAACCAGAAGAGCAATAATTAAAGTATGGCAAGATGGACTTACACAGAAAGATCTCCAGATTCCCAGTGCTAAATTTGGTGTTTGTAACAAAGTAGTGACTCAATAAACATTTGTGGAGTTCATAAATAAGCAACGGAATTGATGAATAAATGTCTAGTTTGAATATCATCTTATCCTTATTTGGTTACCTCATAAACAAAATGTATCTAAAATAGTTACATCATCTTTGCCTGATCCATATGGCTGTTTATTTAGACAGATGGTTCTTTATATGTGATCCTCTACAACATGTTGCTGCATAAACATCACCGGAGGTACCAGCACTAAAGATGGCCCATTTGATCACCTGAAATATGGGAGAATTACTGTCTTCCTAAAGCAGAAGCTCATAAAGTGTGTTTCATAATATACTAATAGGCGCTAGTCAAAAGCAAAAGAATAAAAAAAATCCTAATACCTACCTTGAGAAAACAGCTAATCAGTTTCTTAACTTCAGAAATTCCTAGAACTTCTAATATGATAAAGTGTACTGAGAATCCAAGTGGAGAAATCGGATATACAAAATTCAATTCAAATTCCAAATTCAAATGACAAAATTCATATGTCAAATTCATATGACCACAGAAATTTTTCTCAAAAATTTATATAGGATTATTAACCATGAAATCTACCACAACAGGAAATAATTTTTTAAAAGAAAAACGAATGCATTAAATAGGGAAAGGTTATCAAAAAACAACGAACAGAAATTAGTGGTGCCCAATAAAATACTATACAGCTATTAGAAAAAAATGAAGTTATAAAATTTGCTCATAAATGGATGTACATTGGGGGTATGGGCCACCAGCAGGTCAGTCTGTACCTGTGAGGCGAGTGCATCAGCAGCCTGATGGCACCTTCAGACTTCCAGATACCCCAAAATTGCTGCTGTGCCTTTGGCCAGACCCCAAAAACTTGGGGCAAAGTTTACCAAGAAAGTAAATGGCCAAAAGTTAGGTATGTGGGAGACACACCCACAAACCACCTCAGGCTCAGCTATATAATTGGAGGCAAGGACTCTCTGGTTCCTGATTAAATTCCTGACAGGTTTGGGCCTGCAGTGACAAGACACTCAGGGCCTTAGGGGATGGGGTGGAGCTGGCCCTTTCCTCCCTGTCCCAACGAGACCCCAAGTCACTGCCCATGAATGGCCTCTCTGGCTCCTGATCAAGCTGCTTAATTGCCATGTTCCCAGAGACTTAGAAACAAATCTCAAAATCCAGCAGCTTTTGGTAGAAATGCGTCAGAACAGCGCAGTAGGTTACTGTCGCTGGGCCAGCCCAGGGGGGAAAGGGTGTTGTCCCTCCGCCTGCCCCCTTAGGCGTCTCAGTGGCTGCCATCCTCCAGAGGCCACTGGACAGTCAGGTTTGGGTCTGCAGTGATGAGACACGCAGGGCCTCAAGGGATTGGGGTGGAGCCGGTCTTTTCCTCCCCGTCCCAACAAGACCCCATGTCGCTGCCCACAAACAGCCTTTCTGGCTCCTAATCAAGCTGCTTAACGGCCATGATCTCAGAGATTCAGGAACAAATCTCAGAACCCAGTGGCTCTTGGCAGAAATCCCTCCAGATTTAAGTTTTAAAATTTCGGAACTTCAAAATCACGCAGCCACTACTGCAGCCACGCAACATCACTTGTTATTCATAACTAGCAATAGACAACAAATTGTCTACTGTTGCCTTATGAGCAGATCTGAGTGTTGGGGTAAAATCTCAAATAATAATGGTGGGTCTGGTATCAAAATATTGAAGGCAATCAAGGTAGAGAGAGAATAATGTGGAAATCATCTGCGACACAGGTAGGGGGAGGGTGTGGGATGGGGATATACTGGGTTTTTGGTGGTGGAGAATGGGCACTGGTGAAGGTATGGGTGTTTCATTGTATGACCGAGACTTAAACCCAAAAGCTTTGTAACTGCTCTCACGGTGATTCAATAAATAAAATTATAAAACATGGGGAAAAAAGTAAGGTGGAGTTCATGCCCAATTCAATCAGCTAATCAGTGGCTGAATAAATAGCAGTACTCCTACATAAAAATAAATAAATAAATAGATGTATCATGCTGAGTAAAGTGAGTCAAAAGGAGAGAAATAGACATAGAATGGACTCATTCATGGCATAAAAACAAAACCCATGTAATATGAGACTAATACACAAGGACAGTGGACACAAGGGCCAGGAGGATTGGTCCATGGTTAGAAGCCTACCGCAAATGCTGGGGAAGCAGACAGCTAGGATAGAGAAGGGACTACCATGACAAAGATAGTGTAAATGATCACTCTGGATAAGAACTGCATGATGAAAACAGGTAAAGGAACAACCATAACCTCTAAGTAACTGCATTAAAAAATCATAATGCCCCAAGGTTGAGGGTGGGAGAGAGAGAGAGAGAGAGAGAGAGAGAGAGAGAGAGAGAGAGAGAGAAGGAAAGTTCCTGCCATAGATATAGACTGGGGGATGGTAGAAGGAGAGAGAAACTGGGGTCACTGGTTGTGGGAAATATACATTGATGGAGGGATGGGATTTGGAATGTTGTGACTGAAAACTGACCATGATCAGCTTTGTAACTCTGTATCTTGTAGTAATTCAATGAAAAGGAAGGAAGGAAGGAAGGAAGGAAGGAAGGAAGGAAGGAAGGAAGGAAGGAAGGAAGGAAGGAAGGAAGTTGGTCACTGTTTTCAATTCCTTGCCATGTCTCTTTCCCAAGCTCCATAGGCTACTCCTGTCCACTCCAGGATCATATTTTTCTGGTTTAAGCCCATGGAAGAAACTGCCTTTTCTCACTTGTTCAAGCAGAAAAAAAAAATTGTTTCTGATTGAGTCTGATTTGGCTTATCTTTTTTCCACTTGTGGCCAGAGTATCCAAATCTCTGTGAGCTCAGCTGATCCCCACACTCCACCACTGCAACTCAGCATAGAAGTTATACTCACCAAGCTCAGGACTGAAGGAGGAGAACTGGGTGGCTCTACAAAAAAAAAAAAAAAAAAAAAAAAACTATGGCACTTTTATTAAAAAAAGGAAAAGTACATATCGGAGACTGAAATGACAACCTCCCAGCACAAAGACCAATTTCTCTAAATTTCTAAAAGTAGTTTTTGACTTTTTTGAGTAATGCTCCCCCATATTAAGAGTTGCTTACATATATAAAGCACCCCAAACAAGGGGTCACATCTCTATGTTCAGATTGATAAAACTTTGGCCCTAACAATGTATTTCCTTTGTCATTTCTGTAGTGGTAGTTTTATCAAATTGGATAGCAGAGTGCCATCTAGTCAGAGTTTCCCTCTAAATGTGAAATTAACTTCTGTTCGCCAAAACTAAAGGATTATCAAAGAAAGAGTCATCCCCATGTCCATTTTGCCATCTCATCAAATCCCTATCATCCCCAGTCCTGCAATCTACCAAGGAGCATCTGACTTCCCCCTAGTAACTATTGTACATTTTAGCCATGAAGTGAGAACACAGCTTGAAAATAAAAATAAAAGGTCACTGTGTTCTTAATCTGTTTAAAAACTGTGACCTGCCATAACCGTGCTCAATCTGTACCATCCAACAGATGGATACTTGCTGTGTGTGGCCATGAGCACATGTGAGAGTTCAGCATGAACAGAGGAAAAAGCTTTGACGGGGGGGGGGGGGGGGGAGGACAGCAATAACTTTTAAAGACTCATGACAAAGAGAGTAAAATATCTCATTAATCATTTTTACATTGGTTGCATATTTGGGGTATTATTTTGAATACGTTGTGCTAAACAAAATAGACTGCTAACACTGGTGCAGGGATCGGTGTTGAAACATCATATGCCTGAAACCCAATCATGAATAACTTTGTGACTTCTAGGTGACTAAATAAATTTTTTAAATAATACATTGCTAAAACTAACTTTACTTATTTCTTTTTCCTTTTTTGTACTTGGCTGCCAGAGGAGGCATAACATGATGGGTACATTTCATTCTATTTCTATCAGATAGCACTGCTGAAGGTGACCTCTGTGTATGGCAAATGAAGAGAGCAGATAAACACTGTATATGTGTGGCTTAAACACTAGAAGAAATGAATAAAAGAAAACCATGAGTGATTCTAGAAAACAGGGAGCACAATTTAATTTTTTCAGTAATTTACATTATTTTTTGTTTCATGAGAGTTTTTCAAATCACCTTGAAAAGAGAAGTTGAGGGTTGACCATTGTTGCACAATTAAGCATGTTCAGTACAGCTAAATTATCTTTAACCATAATCATTCATTACTTTAATTTTTACATTTAAGTGGGAGCAAAATAATTATTAAGCATTACAGAGGGACTTTATTTAGAAATTTTACCAAAAAACTTATTTAAAGCTGCTTTATATTATTTTTTAATTTAGATTTTGGGTCTCTTAACTGAGAGGTTATCTGTATCATTTTAATAAAACACATTATCCAAAAACCAGCCTACACATTTTTAAGAAAATTGTCTCCCCAACCCCCACCCATCTAAGATGATCTGTCTCTCACATCTAACTTAGGAGCTCTGGTCTAGAGCACAGAACCTTTGGACATGATGTTACATAATGTACATAAGCTGAGCCCAACCTACATGAATTCCTTAGGTCCGTGGTTTTTCAACCTCTTCATTTCTGTGACTGCCACAGGTCCAGGCACCAAATGAACTGTTGTTAAGTACTACAGGGCTAGAATGGAGCTTTAGGTAATAGTTTCTTTAGAAAGGGAGACTTCTAAAATCAGGCATGTCGAGGCAGGGAGAAGATTTCATGATCAAAAGAACCTACCTTGCAAGACTTACACCATAAATTCAATCCTCAGCAACGCCAATGTGAACCAAGTGCTATTCTGGAAACTTTGGACCACGGGCACAATAATGGAATAATCTCTCAGTACATAGCCAGGATTATGATAACAGAGACTAAGGTGTGAACACTCTGCTATTAACAGTCTAATCCTTCTGGAGCCAGAGCCATGGTACAGTGGATAGGGTTGCCTTGTACACGGCTGACCCAGGTTCAATCCCAAGCACTCCATATGGTCCCTCAAGCCTATCAGGAGTGAACCCTGAACACAGAGACAGGAGTAAACCCTGAGCACAGCCAGTTGTGTCACCCTCCCACACCGCGCCCTACCCCCCCCCCCCACACACACACCACAGGTTTGGACACCAGACCGACAATTTTTCAATTTTTAGCTTTTTTTGTTTGATTGATTGATTTGAATCCACACCTAGCTGCACCCAGGACTTATTCCTGGCTCTGCATTCAGGGATCACTCCTCATAGTAGTGGAGGAATCGTATGTGGTGCCAAGGTCTTATTCTGTATTCACCACCTACAAGGCAAACACCTGGGTAGAAGGGACAGTACAGTGGATAGGGTCCTTGCCTTGCCCCCAGCTGACCTGGGTTTGATCTCTAGAACCCCATATGTTCCCCTAAGCTTACCAGGAGTTATTCCTAAGACAGAGCCAGGAATAATCCCTGAGCAGTGGCCAGTATGGTCCCCAAACAAAGCAAAAACACCTAACTCACAGTACTATTTTTTCAGCCCAGGACTTTTAACAAACTTTTTGGGTGAATCTGATATATGGTGAAGTCTGGGAAGCACAGTATTGGTGGCCTTTGATCTTTTCTTGGCCTGAGAGCAAGGGTCAGGAGAACTACCTGCTAGGCTGTGTATTTGGCCCCCATAGAAATGCCTTTGCAGTTTGATGCTGTATTACTAGCCTTCTGAGCAGTACAACATAAGAACAAATCCCAATTGTATTTCTTAAGACTATTGTCAAAGACTCTTGTCCCTGAATTAAAGTGTTTAAAGTGTTCTCTTGGTGGAGACTCAGAGGGGAAACATATTTGTAGTGTGAACATAAAGCACAGTTTGGCTTCTCCTCTACCATTCATGCCATTCATGCTTCCAATCTAATGGTTACTGGGAATAGTTACTGGCATTAGTGATACGGGGAGCCTTGCAGCCAAACACACAGCCCCCTTGCGCAGCATGCCAGACTTCTCAGCCTTCGTTATATGGGTCAATTTCATGTCTTCATTTCATGTTCAGAAACATGAGTTCTCCTGTTCCACCAATTTTTCAGACTCACTCATTTTTATTTTATTTTGAGTTATGTAGTTTTGCAAGCTGCCTTCACTCTTTTCAGGGAAAAGGTAGGATATGAATAAAAATATCTATGACATGCAAGCATGCATGCATAAATAACAGACCCTTATTTCCAGAGCTCCAATAATGAACCTCAACTTGTTTTTTAATGATGCCGGGAAAGATAAGGAAGAGAATGGGGAGGGATTGGGGCAGGTTATAAGACCATGAATACTCCACAGTATTTGAATTCTTGCTCCTAGTTAATAGGCAGCAGAGGAAGGCAACTTTATCTTCAAGATAAATGTTATAAATTGCACATAATGAAATAAGGTCTTATTTTCCCACCTTTTGGTTTCTTATTTTTAAGATATACAGTCCTATGTCAACCAAAATATCTAGAATTATAGCACACAATTCTATTCAGCTTGTAGAACAAATTCACTGGCACAGTCGATTTTTATTTTAATTATTTGTATAGAGTAGAAAGGAATGGCTTGATTTATTACCAAGTTGGACTCCAATGGCAATATTATTATAGTTGCAACAGATGAATAAACCAATGTATTTCTTAAAGCCATAAAACAACCAGCTACATGTCAGAGAAAATTGTTCTCCAAAACAACTGCAAAAAAATAATAATAAAAAATCAAGGGAAAGAGTGGCCCCCTTAGCCTCTCAAAGCCATCCTGAAGGAAACAGGACTCCTGCAGACCAACAAAAACTCATTTCCACAAAGTTGCTTTCCATCTACCCACTAAAATTAAAAGTCCACTGAAATAATTTATAATATTGTCTTTGGTGTTGATGTTTGATTCCATTTGAATGTGCTTTTTAAAAAATAGGAAAGAGAAAAAAGGAAATCAGTAGCCCCTTAAGATCATTGTTCTCCCATAACCCAAAATTGGACATGCTGATGCAGCCTTGGGCTGCAAGCCCCAGGATTAAGTTGATCAGAACTATGTGCTGGTGACAATTTAATGCCTGATCAGAACAGAACTGTTTTTCTGCAATTTGCTTTGAAGGGGGAAGGAGGAAGGAGGGGGGCAGAAATGGGAGGAAGATTTTTACATTTCAGGTTTTTGCTTATCTACAGCATGCACGCCCTCTTGCATAGGCTGAGGACAATGAGAAGGAACTGCAGAGGACAGGGAAGTCAAGTGCAATGCTGAATGGCTCTCCTGGAAGCTCCCTGAGATTAGGTGAACTGCACCTATTGCCAACCCATAGGATAACCAAGACTTCCGGACAGCCTATTCCCCCTGAGATGTTGATGTTATTTCTGGTGTGTTTTCCATTTGTTTGCATATTAAAGAATGTTTCTGTATGGGTCCTATACCTTTGAATGTGCAGAAATAAAAAACTGTGATTGCCAGATGTGTATTTCCCAGTCTCACTGAGCCACACTTTTCTCATCTGTTGATTGGGGATATGAATATCTATCTTACAGGATTGTTAAAGGGACCAAATACAATCCTTTTACAGTGTGGGGCTCAGAGTAACAACAGTTGCAGCAATTCCCAGGTATTATGTCCTAGAAAGAGAAACTCAATCATTTTCCAATTGTACGTGCTACCTTTTAAACCAGTTGCCATTCTAAATTCTCTCATGAGTCTGAGATTTGGCTATGAGGGAAGTCTCTGCAGACACCTGGAATTTCTTGGAATGTCCTATTTGAGGTGAGAGCTACAGCATTTGAACTCAGAGGACATAAGCTGCTTGACTAAGAAACATGGAGTGTAAATGCCATGGGCCTTTCAGTACTCATGTGCAAAACAGACACCTGCAGAGGCTGTGAAAACACCAATACCTTTTCTTCCCTGAACATGAAACATTAAAATAATTACACTCATCACAAGCACTCATATTTAAACACTCATATTTAAAAGTCACTTGCTTCTTCACAGGCACTGTAGTTAACCTTCTTCTGGTAGCAGTTCAACTAATCATCATGACTCTCCTATAAGGTAGTTACAAACTCCACCCACCTATTTTATAGATTGAAAATAAAATGGATCATAGAGGCCAAGAAACTTGCCAAACTAGAACTGAACAAAATTCTAACTTCTTAGTATAATCCTATAGCCCAGGGTCTTAACAGACGCATGTCCTCCTACACAGACTGAGGACAATGAGAAGAAACTGAAGAGAATAGGGAAATCAAGTGCAGTGCTGACTGCCTCTCCTGGAAGCTCCCTAAGGTTAGGTGAACTGCAGCTATGGCCAGCCCATAGGCTAACCATGGTTCGTGAAAAATCTAAGATGGGAGTTACCCATAGTCAGTTCTTTCTCCTTTGGGGTCCCTATGGTCCTATATATGGTGGGAGATTCCTGCGGCACACCTTGCCCCTGTTTTAGAAGCCCTTTTTCTAGTGAAATCCTTTTTCTTTTATTTTCAGTGCTAAAGATCACCTCTAGAGTATCATGTGTTCAAGGAATGTGCTCTCGCACAGAGCTACTACGCAGTCCCCTATGAAACCATTTGCCAAAGGCAAAGAAAAGATTCCAAGAATGGAACTTCAAGCTTAGACTCTAATAGTGGAACTTCCAGTTTGTAAATACAGACTCCTTTCACCAATAATGTAACACAAACAGTTCAAGCACTGTCTTGGCAGATCAAGTGAACAAGATGGTTTCTGCTGTCAAGGAACTCCTACTTGACAGGAAATGCAACGATGGAAAAAATCTCCCAGTCACAAAAGCCCTCTCAACGTGGAGGAAAACAGAAGGAGCAGAGTGAAGAAGACCTCTTACTCTGGATCCATAATAACAATGATGCCAGAATACCTACACCCAAGCAATGAACTTTATAGCTACAAAATCTCATCCAATACAGCCTGAAAAAAAAAAACCTCATCTCTACCTCAAACTATATGGCATCTAAAGGACCATCAAAAATATCAAAAATCTATGATTTAAATCTCTCTCCCCTGTAAAAGAGCATTCATATTTATTTATTCCTTATTCGAGTGAAAAAAAAGATTTTATTTCTAAGTCTAAAAGAATCCATCGTTTCTTTAGGCCATTGTTCTGATTTGAAGCAATTCATCACAGAGCGATAACACGCTGATGATGTGTTACACTAATACATCCTTACATTGGTAATGCTCTAATGATCTGGCAGACTCCTAAATCACCAGAGAGCTGTCACTCCCATGATGTGTTACTCAGAGATACGGCTCTGATCGGAGGAAGGCATCCGGGAACTCAACAATGGGAGAATTATATTTTTTGACTTCAGAATTTTTTTACTATAAATAATCACCTCTTTCATAGAAAATAGAAAGCTCAGCCTGAAATCAAGAGAAGCAGGGAAATTTCTTATATTTCTGAATATGTCAGAGATACAAAGATAAGAATATATATTAGCGGACACCTTGGCTAGGTGGTGGAGGAGTTCACTGATAAGAAAATGATTTCTGAAGTATCAATGGAGCTCTGAATCTGTTTCTGAAAGGTAATCAGTTGGGTGTTTACAGATCCATTTATCACAGATGTGGATTTCATCAGTGCCCTGAAATAAACAGTTTTAAAGCCTGAGTAAAGAGAAAAATGACAGGACAGGGAGAAAGTTACCCTCCTCAAGACTGTCAGCAGGAGAGTAAATTGATATAACCTTTCAGAATGCAATTTGGCAATATTTATCAAAATTTAAAGCATGCATACTTTGGGCCCAGCAATTTCATTTCTACAAGACCATCCTGAAGACATTCTTGCACGTACAGAAGGATATATATATAGAGAGAGAGAACATTTACTGCAGTAAATGTTGTAACTGAAAAAAAAAGGAAAAGCCCAAAACATCCATCAGAAGTAAAGTGTTTAAGTATACCACTGTGTTTTCATTCTCTGAAGTATATGTGGTTGTTACAAAGTAGGATGTGGGGGCTCAGTGGAAGCAATGCTTTCCTCACCCAGCCCACACCTGGGATCACAGCATGGCTGTTTGGGATCCCCCACTGTAATAGCAAGTACGCTGACTCCAGTACACAGCAACTGAGTATGCAACCCTCAGTTATCACAGTAATAAGAGCAGCAATACAGGGGAGGGAGAAGAGGGGTAGAGATAAATAAAGAAATTATTAAATGAGCCACTGGAGACCTAGGACAGGGATTAAGATGTATGTAATCAACCCCAATTTGGTCCCTGGTACCACAGAGCTTAAGAAACACCACATCCTCGGGTTTATGAATTGAACCATTGTCTTTGTTGGTAAATAATCACAGGGAGTGACCCCTGGGCCTTCTGAGCATCTGAGCATTGCTTGGGAGCAACCATTGCAAAAAATATAAATAAATAAAAATAAAAAATAAATAAACTTGAGGAGCAGTAGGGAGAAGTAAAGAAATTATGCCGTAAATCATGTCTTTGAAAGCATTATAGAGAATTATGAGGGTTGACTGTCAGTTTTTCCGCGTGTACCAGCATTACTGGGAAGTCAGTGAGAAACAAAGGTCCAGGGTCACTGAAGTGGAATTAGGCCTAGGCCTCTGCATTCCCATCAAGTTCTTTCCTCAAGTGGTGGTGATACGTACTGAAATCTGAGAGTCACTTGCCTAGAATGCTCTGTAGAGGCATCAGAGTTTGCATTTCTATCCATCCTAGTTTCACTGCATGTGTGTGCACATCCATGTGTGCAAGTGTGTGTGTGTGTGTGTGTGTGCATGCACACATGCGTGCATACTTAATCTTCTTTGGTCTCCAAGGGGAAAAAATTGTACAAGGTTGAATTGTTTCACTCATTTGAAAACAATTAGTATATAAATTTACCTAACGTTATAATATCTTATGTGGTTTCCCCTAGATCTGAAAGTCGAGAAATCCTATTTAATACAATGCGGTAAGCTTTTGGGATGCTGAGAAAGCTATTATCATGAATTTGTATGAGAAAAATGAGCAGTCCCAGACTCCAGAACCACATAGCATGTCATACCAATTAGGATCATTCTACTTTCAAGCAGGTGAGAGGCCCACTGTGATTCACAGTCTTTCTCCCATAACCCTTGGTGACCACACAATAGAGTGATCAGAGTATTGCTCCTCACTTGGCAGATCAATAAATGGAGGTGCAAAGATGTAAGAGAATTCCTGAAGATTCACAGCCAGTAATTCTGGGACTGGGATGTGAAACCAGGCAGTGTCATTTTTGAGTCCAAGTGCTTTCTGGCCCCACTGTGTATGTAAACCCACATTGTTCCAGGGGAAGCAGGTCCATAAATCAGCTTTTTATGAGAGGGTTAGTAAATAACATACACTCTTGGATACAATTTTATTATATATTCATAGAAGAAATTGATGTATTACTTTTATGAGCAGGGGGGAAAAATGAAGCTATATCCACAATGAAGAGAATGAAAAGTAAGGGCAAGCAGCTGGAGAACATATTCTAAAATTCTGAATTCTATACATTTATGCAATTGTCCCAGACACAATCATACTTCTTCCTCAAGTTATACATAGGTCTGTTGCCCTTTGGGAGTCTATATGGACTAAAACCAATGGCGTGTTAGATGCGAGGGGACTATTGAGAAAGGAGATTGTATGTAAGAGGGAAAGGATGCTGTTCGTCTCCTTTGTCTTGCATCCTCAGAGCCTTCTCGATGGCAGGCACATTGTACATGATTAGTAATTAATGAGAAATAAATGAGCATTCCATATCTAGAATATTTTTCTTGAAATTACATGTGTCTATCACTGCATCACTGCATCACTGTCATCCCGTTGTTCGTCGATTTACTCGAGCAGGCTCCAGTAATGTCTCTATTCCTCCCAGCCCTGAGATTTTAGCAGCTTCTTACTCATCTTTTCCCAATGATTGGAGTTCTTTCAGGGTCAGGGGAATGAGACCTGTAGTCTTTACTGCTTTTGGCATATTGAATACGCCACGGAGAGCTTGCCAGGCTCTGCCCATGCAGGCGGGATAATATTGGTAGCTTGCCGGGCTCTCCGAGAGGCATCTATATATGTGTATATGTGTGTGTATATATATATATTTCTCTCTATGATTTGTTGCCTATCTGAACTCCATCAAACATGGTGTAGTAATAATTGAAAATGGGTAGTAAGTGTCTTATGATGGTCCGGAAAGTGTCCTGGAGCATGGCGGCACTTGAGTAGTGGAGGTTGGCTGCCGGGGCTGGGTCCCTTGGGGTGGGGAGGGCTCTCACACACCCCACTCGGGGGCGCCCCAAGTGAAAACAGCCTGGCGCGGAGTCCATGTGTCTATATCAACTAGAATTTGTCTTTATACTTTTAAGCTTTTTTGCGGGGGAGGGGGTGTCACATCCAGCAATGTTCAAGGCTTACTTCTGACTCTGTGCTATGGGAACACTCCTGTCAGCCACATGCAAAAGAAACACCATCCATGCTGTACTATCACTCTGAGCTCACATTTTAAGACTTTTTAAGAGCAGTTTTGTGTCCACAGAAAAATTGAGCAAAGGGTCCAGATGTTTCCTATATACCCTCTTGCTCTACACTATCATCATCCTTCGCCACCAGTGTTAGGGGTTCCCAGTGTTAAATATTATATGGAGATGGGCAAATGTGCAATGACACCTCTCCACCAGAACGTTCATAATTGCTTAACCATCCTCTATGTTTAACATATTCATCACTCTATCCTTCCTAGCCTCTCACCAACCTTTCATCACTGTCCCCTACCTGCTGCACCATTACTCTGTCCCTGGTTTTCCATTCTTTTTTATTTCTCTTAACAGTCCTTATTTCATAGCAGTTGGCAAAAAATTTAAATCACAAGTTTGGCATTGACATGATTAAAGTTTTCTCACCTTTGTTTAATTCATCTAATCTGGATAAATCAGCTAATCGTTATTTTTAGTCTACAGACAGAATGAATAGAATTCGCTTAGGAGTGAGGGAGAGGTGATACAAAAGTAGTAACAGATGGTCTTCCTAACTTCATGGCCTTGACAAGTTTTTACCCGAATGTGAAAACATACATTTAAAGAAGGATTATAAATGACACAAGAGTTTACAAATCACATATTAAAATGCATGGTATGGACTGAGTTAAAAGGAAGAAGGTCAGAACAGTCCAAATTGTCCAAAATAAATAGAGGGTGTTAATTGGGCTTTGTAAGAATAATTGGCATTGGTCAGAGACATAAGTACAACTTTCATCTATGATATGTGGATCAGTGATTCCCAAATGCTGAGTTGCCCCATTACTAATGACTCACCAGTCTGGCATGGGGAAAAGCTATATTTTCTGGATAGGACGTTTATTTGAAATGGTAGTCCAGTTAAAAATGTATACAGGTGTAACAGCGTCTGTCTGATGAATCATACAATAGGTGAACAGCCAGGAGAATGGAAAGGATGATCCAAACCCCTGCGAACAAGAGTAAAGTGTAAACTCAAATGGACAAGAGTTTTTGAGCACTGAGTACCCACGCAGGAGGTGCTGACAACTCTCCTCCCCAGCAGGGCAGAGTGGCAGGGTGACCACTAATTGCTTGGTAAACACTGGGAGACATTGTTACGAGGCGATAATGATTACATTGGAATTGTTCCTAATTTGTTTAAATGTTGTTTTTAGTCTCCTAATCACTGCACAAGGGCTGCCAAATTTCGAATGATCAAAAGTGGGCCATGAATTTACAAAGACTGGGAACCACTGATTTCTATCCTCTCCCATTCCTACCTTTAGCAAGACATTGTATGTGTGTATGCACGTGTGCACACGCATGCATTCATGTGTGTGTGTGTGTGAGTGTGTGTGTGAGTGGGTGTGAGTGGGTGTGGGTGGGTGGGTGGGTGGGTGGGGTTGGTGGGTGTGGATTTGGTCCCAGAAATCAAACCCGGGGTCTGTAGATATAAAGCAAGTGTTCTACCTCTGAGATGCATTTTAATAATATCAAGAAAAAAACCTTTGTGAACTATAAAATATTATCATTATCTAGAACTTTTTTAATTGAGAAGATACTTTTAAAAATAGCTTTAGGATCTCACAATCACCACCAGGTAAAGCAGTATAAAGCCCAGCTCGATAGTTTCACCATTAACCTCAGAAGAGATACAAGCCAAGCCGCTAAAATTCACAGGTAAACCAGTCTTCTGATTGAAATCCCTGGAGTACCCTCAGGAGGCGAGTCCCCACCCTGCGGAAGCCCAGGAAACTGCACCTACACCTCACGGCCACTACCACAAAATTGGCACAGCTTCACTGCCTCACGACTAATTTCTGCAGACACCAAACTAATGAGAAATTCCAGGAATATTGGTTTGGGAGCTGAGAACTCTGGGGTCTTCTCCGAATAAAGGTGGGCAACCTCCCCCCCATACCTTGTACTGCCAGATGCCCCGGCAGCCACATCCTCATCCCACAGACGTGCCATGTTAACAACACCCAGCTCCACAGCTTCACCACTAATCTCGGAAGAGATATAAACCAAGGCAAGCTGCTGAAACTCATCAGCCCAGTTCTACAGATCCTGGAGTTCCCACTGCGGCTGGCAGTACAACACCTTCAAATTCCACAATACTGACAGTTCAGGAGGAGCACACCAAATTAGACTGGAAAATAGCATAAAAGCAAACTAAACTCAATAACAAAAGCAATAACACAGAAGATTCAACTAGCAACAAACAGTTTAGTAATCCCTCAGACGACGGCTTTAATGACTCTATGGTGAGATATAACAATTTTCACAAATTATTTTACTGACGTATTTTTCAATAATTCCATTAGCCATTTTGTTGTATTACAAAATAAATTATTTTGTGCCTACTAAGGGGGCAGACTTGGGTGGGAGGAAGGGGTTGGGAAACTAGAGACAATGGTGGAGAGAAGATCACACTGGTGGTAGGATTGGTGTTGGAACATTGAATGCCCAGAACAACTGTATTATGATCAACTTTGTAAATAACAGTGTTTAAATAAAGCAAAAATAAATAAATAAGAATAACTTTTGGCTTTTGTTTGTTTACTTGGTTTTGATTTTGGTTTGGTTTGGTTCGATTTGGTTGGTTTGGTTCGGTTTGGTTTGGTTTGGT
The DNA here is from genome assembly GCF_029834395.1 of Sorex fumeus. Classification (NCBI taxonomy): domain Eukaryota; kingdom Metazoa; phylum Chordata; class Mammalia; order Eulipotyphla; family Soricidae; genus Sorex; species Sorex fumeus. Next base: position 35,260,529 of record NW_026606179.1, read on the forward strand.
TTCGGGACCACACACAGTAGTGCTCAGGGCTTACTCTTGGCTCTGCACTCAGGAATTACTACTGACAGTGCTCAGGCTACCATATGGAATGCGCAGACCGAACTTCATGCAAGGCAAGTGCCCTACCTGCTGCACTATCATTCCTGTCCCCCCAAAAATAATGTTTGTTTTGAAATAATTTTAAATTCTCCAAAGTTTAAGTCAGAAGCAGAGTACAGCACTCCCAAGTTACCCATCACCTAATATCCCTGTCACTCAATAATAATATTTGAATAAACAAAGTAAGTTGTCAAAACCATAAAATTGACGTTGGTATACAATATTATCAGCACAGATTAAGCACTGTCCTCCCATTGTTCATTGATTTGCTCGAGCGGACACCAGTAATGTCTCACAACAAATTGTGAGACTTGTTGTAACTGTTTTTGTATAGGCAGGCATTAGTTAATCAGGTACCAACAGCATCTTCCTACAGCCACAGTTCAAAGACAACTACAAACTATACAGAAAGGACATAGTTTACAAAGCAGCATGATGATGGTTCTCATTCCCCTGACCCTGCAAGAGCCCCCAATATGCCATAGGGCTACTCTAGCACGTGACAGGGATGAATGGAGACGTTACTGGTGCCAGCTCAAGCAAATCGATGAATAACAGGGTGTTAGTGATAGTGATAGTATAATTTTGCTGTGCAGTTTCAGGAATCTAACCCAGATCTCACATATGTGAGGCATGTACTACCTCCTCTGCCCTGCGATATTCCTTAAGAAACAGTTGATAGCATGGAGAAAAACTACCTCCCGTGCATTTGTAGGTAGATTCTCTGCAGGAAATTGAGACCTGAAAATTCCGCTAAAGCTAGCCAGGATAGTAGGGGTGGGGAAGATGTCAAGGGCTAAAGTACTACCCTGTACTGAGCCGGAAAGATTAGTACAGCTAATAGGGTGCTTGCCTTGCACATGGCCAAGAAGAGTTCAATCCCCAGCATCCCATATGGTACCCCAAGCACACCAGAAGTTATCCCTTAGCACAGAGCCAGGAGTAAGACCCAAGCACCGTCGAGTGTGTCCCAAAAACAAACCAAAAAAAAATTTTTAAATATCCTGTGCTCAGGATGAAAAGTGATAACCAGTCTTAACCACCTCAAGGACAGGCAGACAGAAGCTCTGCTGCAGGAGCATAACATAAGAGATGTGAGACAAGCCCCAAAGGGCTGCAAGCTAAGGAAGCCCCTTAACACACCTGGCTACTGAGAACCTAAAAAGTGGAAAGTAGGCAAGGCTTCACTGAGATTCACTGAGATGCATTCTAGGTGCAAAACATGCATTGCATTTCATACTTCTCACTAAACACAACAATAAAAATTATCTCAATGATTTTGTATTGACTTCATATGGAAATACTACTTTAATTACATATAGGATTTGCGTTCTATTTCTGCTGGTCTACTGCAGTATTTCTCAACCCTTTTCTGACTGTAGCTCCCTTCCAACTTCATTTCCTTCCACTGGTGCTTTGTCCTACTGGTGAGCTTTGTACTGGTTTTGTACCATAGCCCCCTGACCATTTATGTGCTTTGTTTTGAACTGTTATATCCCCTTGTGGACACCTCCACATCCTGGGAGCCTACCATGGACCATATGACTCCTCATTGAGAAATACTGGTCTAGAAGATTAGCAGTGACTTCTCAGGGAAGATCATCTTTAAACTAAGTTATGTACAATAAGAGTAAGATATCTAGCAAAAGGGAAAGGAACAGCAGCATCTGAAGACCCAGAGTGAAGCTGGGTGAATGTGTGTTTCAAAGGGTAGTCTTTTACATTGGGTTGAAAATGTAAACTTGAATCTGAAGATCAAGGAACATTGAAGAATTTTACACAGGGGACTACAGTGGTAAGATAGATTTTCAGTAAAGAAATCTATCTTTGCTCGATGGAAAAATCTATCTCTTGCTCTATGGGGCAATGTGGAATTGGGCAAACAAGTTAAGGGGTGTTGAAGAATTCCAGGCCAGATATCTTCCTGCTAACACTGTGGCCCAATTCTACTTTTCTACCCTGATACAAATCCAGTGCAAGCATGAACTCTACTGAGGGCATCAGGGTGATGTCAGAGCAAACTTGGAAACCTTAGAAGAAAGCCTTTTTTCTATAGCTCAGTTTCCAAGGCTAAGTAATTAGAGACAAAATCATTCCTGGACATACTGGATGAAATTCAAACCTAATGACAAATTCTTCTCTGTTCTCTGCTTCCTTTGGCCCTGAATATATCAAAATAAAGTGATTGCAAAAAGACCCATTAAGTCTACTTGCTTTGCATTCCTACTTTTCCATTTCCTTTGGGCATCTCAACTCTCCATTTAAGGCCCTTACCACCGAGATCAAATCTTAACGACTAAATATATTTTCCCAATCTTGTTCATCAGTCCCAGCCACTGGCCAATCAGAAGACAAGTGAGACAGCCCACTCCCTAAAACCCAGATAGATCAGATGCAGGCAGGAAGGAAATAGAGTACATAGAACTGTGGAAAACCCTTGGCTTTGGATTATAAAACCGATTTGCAAATAGTGGTGTGTGGGTATAGGAATAAAGATTGGACCAGAGTTGGCATAAAGATCGTGGTGGAAGTCATGGGCACTTGGGGGAGAGGGGTACAGTATTTTTGTGCATTAAAATCATAAACTTAAATATTGTTACAACCATATTTACCAAAATTATAATTTTTAAATGTTTTAAGAATCACAGAAAATTTAACTCTTCTGCCCATGACTGTTATGACCTTTGAGAGTGACATCTTTGTGACATAAATTTAACCATCACTTCCTCAATCATCCTTTGCCTCAAAAATTATCATTTTACTGTTTCTTATTTGTGTTCTGTTGTTGCTATTGGTTTTAGTATTTGCTTTTGTTTCTCTCACTAGCTATAGTTTGGGAATCATCTTGGGAACATTGTGGAGTTGGAAACTGATCATTAAGTTTATTAGGTGTATTGTTTGTTGAAGCCCTACAGAACAAGTACACAAATGATTAAGACAAGTAATAGTGCTGTTTAGAGAGTTGAGGGGGTTGAATGAGAAGTGTTGGGGTTTTTTGGGGAGGAATGTGGGTACACTGGTGGGGTGCATGAGAAACCATTATTAACTATAATAAATCATAGGCTCTCAATCAATAAAAAAATGTAAATAAGCAAATAATAGTTGGTTAGGGAACTGACCAGGAGTGAGGGGCACACACCTTAGAAGCATAAGTTCCTGAGTTCAAACCCCAGCACCAAATATATACCATCAATTGTAACTCTGGAGACCACTATTCACAGCCAGATATGGTTCTAAAAACCCTGAACAATGCCTTGGGACCCAAACAGCCTGCATGTTCAGGACCTAACTTCAAGCTATTCTCTTATTTTGCATCTTTACATTGTATGTATGAGAGTGATCATTCTGTATCTGTTTTTCTCCTCGTTGACTTCATTCAGCATGATACCCTTCAGTGCCATCCACAAAGCAGATTGCAGGATTTCATCTTTTCTTATAGCCAAGTAGTATTCCACTGTGTATAAATACCACAGTTATTTTACCCAGAGATCTCTTCTTAGTTATTTGGGTTGTTTCTAGATCTTGGTTATTGTGAATAATGTTGCAATCATAGCACAAATGTCTTTTCAAAATAGTATTTTTGGACCCTTGGGTTATATATCAAGCGGTGGAATTACTGGGTCATATGGAAGCCTGATTCTCAGTTTTTAGAGATGTGTCCACATTGTTTTCCAAAAGTGTTAAACCAGAAAACATTCTGACCAGGAATGGATGAGGGTTCATTTTCTCTATGTTCACACAAACAATGGTTGTTGTGTTTTTTTCTTTTTGATGTGTGCCCATCTCACTGGTTTGAGGTGTTAACTCATAATTGTTTTAGTTTACATTTCTCACATACAGTGATGGACAATATCCTTTCATATACCTATTGCCCATTTGTATGTCTTCCTTGAGGAAGTTTATATTCATCTCTTCTCCTCATTTTTGGATGGGGTTTATTGATCTTTTTCTTGTTGTATTTTACAAATGCTTTATATATCTTGCCCCCTCTCCTGCCCCCGCGCTTGGCTGTCCTCGCTGGGGCCCATTGGAGGGGAACGGGTTGAGTTTTCCTCCCTGCCCCGACCAGGGCTCCGGCAGCCGAAGACCTCCAGAACCAGCCACCACCATGCTGAGACCACTCTCCGCACACATGAAGGTACCGGCAGAGGAACAAAGCCACACGGGTCCCAGGGCTGAGATCTCCAAGCCTACTCGGATCGGGGCTGAGCATCCTCCACCCAGATCCTCCAAATTCCAGTAGGCGGGGCTCACACCCACCAACTGGCCGCCTGGCGCCGTGTAATCCCATCAATGGCCAAGACTCAGAGACTATAAAACCCAGCTCCCAGAAGCGACATCTTATCATCTCATTCCTACTTTGGACAAACCAGCAGGCTACCAAATGTAACCTGCCCACACGGCAGAGTCTGGCAAACTCCCCGTGGTGTACCCATATGCCAAATACCAGTAACAATGAAGGGTCTCATTCTCCTAACTCTGAAAGAGCCTTGAATATGGCACTTTTTAAAAAATCTCAGGGCTAGGACGAAGGAGACGTTACTGGGGCCTGCTCAAGGCAATCGACGAATAACAGGATGGTTGTGATTGAGTGTGATTGATTATATATCTTGAATAGTAACCCCTTGTATGATAAGTGGTGGGCAAATATTTTCTCCCAGTCTGTGGGTTATCTTTTTATTCTCATTGTTTCTTATACAATGTATAACTTCTTAATTTGATTTAAAATCCCTGGCAGGTGCAATGATAGCAGAGCAGGGATGGCTCTTTCCTTGCATAAAATCCATGACAGTCCTATATGCAAATAATAAAATAGGGGTGAAAGGCAAAGGGGAATATCTTTCATAATTGCAGCTCAAAAAAAATCCAAAAAAATCCAATCCTAACAACTAAAGTGAAAGACATATAAAGAAAACTATAAATTACTACTAAGATAATAAAAGAAGACGTAAGCAAATGGAAACACATCCCCTGCTCATGTGTTAGAAGAATATTGTAAAAATGATAATCCTATCCAAAGTAGCACTGTAGCACTGTCCCCCCATTGGTCATTGATTTGTTCGAGTGGGCACCAGTAACGTCTCTATTGTGAGTCTTGTTGTTACTGCTTTTGGCATATCAAATAAGCCATGAGGAGCTTGCCAGGCTCTGCCATGCAGGTGGGATACTCTCAGTAGCTTGCCGGGCTCTCCAAGAGGGACAGAGGAATCGAACCCGGGTCAGCCGAGTGCAAGGCAAACGCCCTACCCACTGTGCTATCACTCCAGCCCAAAGTATGATATAGATTCAATGTCCTTTCCAAAGTATGGATACAGCCATATGTCCATATCCAAAGTATGGATACAGCCCTATCCAAAGTATGATACAGATTCAATGCAATCCTTGTAAAAAGACTGATGACATTTTTTATTTTTATTTTTTAATTGCATCACTGTGAGATACACAGTTACAAAATTGTTCATTGGGTTTCAGTCATACAATGTTCCAACACCCTTCCCTTCCCCAATGTACATTTGTCATCATCAATGTCCCTCCCCCCCCACCATCCCTGCCTTCCTCTCTCTCTCTCTATATATATATATAGAGAGAGAGAGAGAGACTATAGAGAGAGAGAGAGTGAGAGAGAGAGAGATTTACTGCAAAGACTTTCTTACATATTAGGTGACAAGAATCAAATATGCAAGGCAAACACCCTACCCTCTGTACTATCACTCTGGTCTTTATAAATTAAAATTTTTGAATCAACAAGGAACTGCAATTATTCATTCATATTTTCAGTATGTGGCTCATCCACACAAATCAGCTTTTCTTTAAAGGTGTTTTAAATAATTCCCTTTCATCATTCTTACCTCACCACTACCTTCTTATTTGTTCTTATAGTTGCTGCAATGACCGTGAGGTCACATAAACTTGTTGCTGGTATGCACACACCTGGGTTGCAGGGTATGTAGGGTTTCAAACATTCCGTTGCGGTGTTCATGCACACCTGGTTGTGCTGTGCCAGAAATCACACACTTTATTGGAGCTTCAAGGAGTGAACTTGTGGCAATTTTGAGATCAGCTACATGCCTGAGACCCCCTAACACTAATTACTTATTTACAGCATCAAAGACCAAACCCAGGACCTCACATACAGACTCATGTGCATGTGTTCTCCTTGCTGAACTACAGAAACAGAGAATTTCCTTCATTTTAAAAGAAATTTGGAAGAGATTAATCTGTTAGTCCTCCCAGCTCTAAGATGCTATGTTTTATGACAGTAAATTCACTTAAACAGCTGCTATTTTTTAAAATAACTAATTAGCATCACTATAACTGGCTAATGAAGTTAATTGGGAAAAAAATAAAGCCTAGCAGTGAATTATTTCAACCCATATAATGATTTATTTATTCTGTATTACATATAAGTTTTTGTTTTGCTTTGTTATTTTCTTTGGGACACACCTGGTGATGCTCAAGGCTTACTCCTGGCTCTGCACTTAGCAATCACTCCTGATAGTGTTCCTGGCATCATATGGGATGTTGGGGATCGAACCCAGTTTGGCCTCATGCAAGGTAAATGCCCTTCCTATTGTACTATCTCTCCTGCTCCTAGCTCTAAGTTTTGTTGTAACTATTGTACTATTTTTTAATAACAATATCCTTGAGAGATTGAAGAACAGATAAAGGCACAGGGTAGACCCAGATTAAATCCCCTGGAATCCATATCCCCAAAATCCTGCCAGGAGTGATCCCTTAGCCACAGAGCCCCGAGCACCAGTAGATATGACATAAAATAGAAACAGAAAAAAAGTGATAATATCCATTAAGCATTATTTTTATGAGTTAGATATTTGTTACTATATTCTTAATCTTAAAACTTAAATAGAGATCATAATTACTCTTATTTTGCAAACCAGAGAACTAAGACTGAAATGGTTAAATAACTTTCCCCAGTTTACAGAGATAAGAAATGGTGGGTTCAGTACTAAAATTCAGATTGGTTCTATGCCAAAAGTTTGCTCTTATTCATTATACCACGCAGTCGCCAGGCTTAAGGGTAAGCTTTATTATCAAAACAAGCCAATTTTAATCTCTCCCTTTGATTGATAAACTTAGCAATAGACCAAACAGTACCTATGACAGATTCCAATCGGGTGATAGGAGATCGTTTTTCCATCATTGTTCATTCTGCACTTTTTAATATAGCTTTATGTTTCTCTGGAGTTATAACATAATGCTCATGTCAAAAGAATCAGACAGAGATCTATATTTTCATCATCTTAACCACAACCCACACTTCATAGGGAACTCTTATAAATATGTCTGAGGGTTCCCACCCACTCCCCATACATTGCTTTATTACTCAAGCATCAGCAAGGTTCCTTTGGCTGAAAGTATGTCATTTTCACACCTAACAGCTAACTAGGATTGATATGAGACCAAACAAATGCCTTTCCATTTGGGAGAATTTATACTGAAGAAAATGTGTTTTCCCAGAAACCTCCATTTATCCATCAGGTTGAATGATGGAGATGGGGGATAAAGGAGAACCTAAAACAAGGATTGACTTACCTGCTTTGATTTGTTAGGTTTCAACTCTGAAAAGCACACTTACAAATTGAATGAGGATTATCTTCTAAACATCATCTTAATTTGTTCATTTTGGGCCCAAGATATTTTTTAAATGGAACATGCAAGTTGGATCCTAAACACTTACCAAGAAGGCATACATTGAGTCCAGTTCTAGCATTTTAAACAGAAACATGGTCTGGCCAGAAATTTCTTCAGGATGAAGCTGATTTCAACATTTACTGTGGCTACAAAAAGGATTCGATTTTGGCCAACAAATGCTTCCAAAAAAACATTTCTAGCCATCCATGGGAAAGGAGTGAGTGCCCCCTGGTGAAAATGTGGGAAACGTTTCCATATGTTATTTTTGGCTGGCAGAAAAGTGCAGATGTCTTCACAATAAAAATACACTCACTATGAGTGTTTGTCTCCTTGAGAAGTGTTGGCACCATTTGGGCACTAGATCTACAGCATGGCATAGACGCACAAAGAGCAGAAAACGCCAGCACAATCACCAGGACTTCAGTTGGCACTGTGGTTACATGCGCTGGAGTCATGAAGGGACTTTGGGGAGTTTTGTTGTTAGTTTCTTTGTTTATACCTGTGTTGCATTATCTCTTGATTTTTTACTATTTAACAAGTTTTATTGGATCACCGTGGGATACATTTATGAACATTCATGACTGCGTTTCATTAGAACAATGCTCGAGCACCCATCCCTCCACCAGTGCACATTTTCCACCACAGAGGCATCATCTCTTTTTTTAGTTTCTCCAAACACACTTTCCACCTCTGCTCACCTTGAGCTGACCTGAAGAAACAGTATGAACAGGTTCCCTTGCCCTCAGGCTTCTATTCAACCAAGGGAAGATGACTACAAGTAATTGGAAGTTGCAGCAGAGCAATTTTGGCGCACTTTTTCCCAGGATTCGCTTCTTGCCGGGCAAATTCTCTCCTGTACACCTCAATCTCTCTAGGGTCTGTGGACCTCTCCATTCAAGTTTTAGGGTTTTTATAGTTCTTCAACTTTAACCCAGGATTCTTATCATTCTTTGTTGGATTCTCTTAATTCTATAAAAACCTGTGTAAAAGCTTATAGAGCAGATGCTCCTTCTTAGCCTTTGTAAGGCTCCAATTTCCCCTATGTGCTCTGACTGATATCATGCTTTTCTGTGTACTCCAAAATTTTTGCCATAAGCAATGAACAATCCCTGAGCCATTCCCAGGCTGCCTAAACTTCCTGGTGGTCCCAGATTCCAATCCCAGCATTTGTAACCAACATGGACCTGGGAGAAATTGAAAGAATCAGAACATGGGGCCCTCTTTTCAGGGTCTCGCTTCACTACCCAGTACCCCAGCAGTTTCTTGTGCCCACATCCACCCTTCCAGCTGGGTTTTGAAACACCTCTGTGTTGTGAAAGGGCAAAGAAAATAGTTCTGTAGATGTTCAGCCTCAACCTATCTCACCAGAAGGGGTGGAAAACAGTTCCTCTCAACAGAACAGTTGCTCTGTGAGAGGAATTGAAAAGATTAAGCCAAGAGTAGACTAGTTCTGTAGGTTTGAATTGGCACGGCTGGGCACTCTGCACAAACCACAGGAACAGGAGGGCAGCCTCCTGACTCAGCGCCAAGGACAGAAAGCCAGGGCTCTGTTTTTCACAGGAAAACACAGAATGACTTAGGCCTTCTCAGTCACACTCCAAACACATCCAGATTCCATTCTTCAATCTATTATGAAATAGTCACTATATATATATGTATATATATATATATATCACTTGTAATCACTTGTCATCCCGTTGTTTGTTGATTTGCTCGAGTGAACGCCAGTAACGTCTCCATTCAACCCTATAGCATACTAATGTAGCCCAGGGGCGTCTGTTCGCTCCAGGGACATGAAGAGCATCAAACCGTTTGCTCTTTTGGACGAAGAAGTCCGACCATCTTGTAGGTGGTCGGCCAAGTGTTCTTTTGACATCCCTGATGACGTCCCATTATCCAGTCGGTGATGGCTCTAGTCCAGCAGTCATCTCCAAATCGCATTAGGTGTCTGGCCCATCTGATTTTCAACACCTTGGCAAACGAGGCATCGTCCCTGATCTTCGATTGTCAATGGAGGCCGGAACTCCGGTTTCCTTCTCTCACTTGAGTGAAGTATGATACTCCAAGCATAGCTCTTTCAGTTCCTCTTTGGGTGATCCAAATAACATTCGGATATGTGTGTGTTATATAAATTATATATATGTTGGAGCGATAGCACAGTGGGTAGGGCATTTGCCTTGCATGCGGCCAACCCAGGTTTAATTCCTCCATCTCTCTTGGAGAGCCCAGCAAGCTACCAAGAGTATCCCACCCGCACAGTAGAACCTGGCAAGCTCACCGTGGTGTATTCGATATGCCAAAAAAACAGTAGCAAGTCTCACAATGGAGACGTTACTGGTGCCCGCTAGAGCAAACTGATGAACAATGGGAGGACAGTGCTACAGTGCTATGTTGCCTGTGCACTTTTTGATATTATGAGTGTGAGAGATAAGGATCTGGAAACATGATCTTGGGCTTAAATCCTGGACTTAATTCCCAGATCCACTCTTCTTTCATGGAGTAATGAGGGGTGACTTTACCAAACCTTTCTGAAACTGATGTCCCTCAATTGCTTTTGTTTAGTTTTGGTTCTGTGCCGCACCCATTTGTGCTCAGAGCTTACTTCTGTCTCTGTGCTCAGAGATCATTCCTGGTGGGACTCAGGTGACTATATGTGGTGCTGGAGATTGAGCCTGGGTTGGCTATGTCCAAGACAAGCATCTAATGACTATATTCTCTCAGTTCCTCGATTGTCTAGATCAAAAACTAAGCATTTGGCAGCTGTTTGGGTGGGGACCTTAGGGGTAAGAAAAGTCACACATATGAGATGCACTATCCTGGACACTGAGTTGCCCCTCAGTGAATTTGATTTTGCTTTTTCCCCTTTACCTGAGGTATTGTAGGGTGGTTTTGCTGGTAGAGGTCCCAGGTGATATATGTGAAATGGGGAAAAGAGAGGCAGCATCCTCAAGAAGGAAATCTGCCATTTTCTCTCTAGCTACCTCTGTCACCCCTAGAAGCAGCTGGGAAATCTAGCACTGATAAAGTCTTCAGTGAGGGCTGGAGTAATAGTACAGCAGGTAGGGCATTTGTCTTGCACGCAGCTGACCAGGGTTCAATCCCCGGCAACATATATGGTCCCTCAAGCACCGCCAGTAGTAATTGCTGAGTGTACTGTCATGAGCAACCCCTAAGCATCAATCATTGGGTGTGACCAAAAAAGAAAAAAAGGAAAAAAATTCGCAGTGAGACCCTACATGGCATGGACTTCACGCTCTGCTAGCCCACAAGGCCTTAGTCAAGCTGTACCTGATGTCTATATGTTCTGTGTGGCATGGGAGTTGATCCTTTTTAACCAATATCTTGGGAAGCCACATGCTTGGGTTGGAGCAAGGAATTTCTCTTTGCAAAAAAAGAAAGTCAATCTTAGACCTCACCCAGACCTTTAAGGTTGGCTGCCTTTCCCTCACAGTAAAGAATTTCAGAAGGAGAATTTCAGTGAAGTATAACAAGTTTATTGGGAAATAAAAGAAGGTAAGGAGAAAGGTAAGATAAAACACGTGTTCAAGAGAGAACATAGCTTCTCCAGAGTTGAGGGAGCCCAGAGTTCACATCTCAAGAGGGAACATGTGAGCATCATGTGCACGGGCAACATGTGTGCTCAGCAGCAACTTAGGCACGTGCTCCCTTTGTTCAAGTTGGCTTTAGATACACTTCTCCCAAACTGACCTCCCAGTCTGTTGCTAGGGTGGTTGCCAAGAGGGAGTATGGAGCAGTTGATCTTCTTTTAATATTCTTCACCTAGTCTTTGTTCCAGTGCTGGAGCCTCTGCCCCAGGGCTCCAGCTACCTCTCCCCTTCCCCCCTCCCAGAAAGCCTCCTGCAGTAGGCCTGGAATTCTGCCTCTCAGTAGCTTTCCAGGCTCCTGAGATGGTTCTTCATTTCAAAGACCTCTGTTTCTTAGGGCTGGTTTAGGTTTCAGATGCTCAAAATAGACACATTATCCAGTCGGTGATGGCTCTAGTCCAGCAGTCATCTCCAAATCGCATTAGGTGTCCTGCCCATCTGATTGGCCATCCCACCTGGGTTGGTCGACCTGGCTGCGTGCAAGGCAAACGCCAGGGTCCCCTATCCCCATGCCTGCAACAGTTGCACATCTTCATTAAAATTCAGCGTTTGGATGTTCTGAAGAAAACTGCTTAGAAATAACACAGAGATTGAATTGTTCTGCCTCAGGAAAGGTTCTCCCGGTTCCTTTCACGTCTGCTACGGATTGCACACACCAGGGATAATAAAGTTAATAATAAGAACTAATTATTGAGGACACATTACAAAACATGCGCACTCAACTAAGAATTTGGTTAGACTTTTTACTTTATATTTATCAGTCGGTCGGTCGATCTTCCTGTTGTTCATCAATTTGCTCGAGCGGGCCCAGTAACGTCTCCATCATGAGACTTCTTGTTACTGTTTTTGGCATATTGTATATGTCACGGGTAGCTTGCCAGGCTTTGCCATGCGGGCCAGATACTCTCAGTAGCTTGCCAGGCTCTCCGAGAGGGGCGGAGGAATTGAACTCAGCTCAGCCGGGCTGGCTGCGCGCAAGGCAAATGCCCTACTATTGTGCTATCGCTCTAGCCCTTATATTTATCAAAGATGTAAATGTGCCTATTAAGTCAAAAGAGTTATGCAGGTTTATGCAGAAATCAGTAACTTCACACTTTTGACCCCATTTTTGCCTTCCCAGAAGCCATCTTCTCCCACACACTGACAAGACGACTGCACTATTTAGCCCCTATCACTAAAATAATATGCTTATGATCTACTTTTTATCTCTTGACCTCTTTTTTAAAAAATATTTATCTTAAAAACTTTTTAATCACCATGATATTCATAGTTACAAAGTTGTTAATGATTGTCACTGTCACTGTCCTCCTATTGTGCATCGATTTACTTGAACAGGTCCAGTAACTTCTCCACTGTGACACTTGTTACTGTGTTTGGCATATCAAATACGTCAAAGGTAGCTTGCCAGGCTTAGCCCTGCGGGCGAGATACTCTCACTAGCTTGCCGGGCTCTCCGAGAGGGTAGGAAGAATCAAACCTGGGTTGGCCGACCTGGCTGCGTGCAAGGCAAACGCCCTACCCACTTTGTTATAATTTTAAATAATACAATGTTCAAACACCAGTCCCTTCATCAGTATACCTTCTCCACCACCAGTGTTCCCAGTTTCCCTCCCACTCCCTTACCCCAACCTTTCTCTATAACAGACACTTTTTTCTCCCCTCTTCCTTTTACCCTTCTCTCGGCACTGTGGTTTGTGGCATTGTTACTGAAAGAATATCATGCATATCAATTTACCTCCTTTCAGTACCCAGTTCTTGTCCGGAGTGATCATTTCCAACTATCATTGTCATAGTGGTCTTTCCATCTCTTCTTTTTTTCCCCCCGATCTCTTCTATGGATAACAAATGATTCCTGTCCCCCACCACACACTGTCCAGTCCATTAACTTCCCAATATAACTATTTTGTAATTTTTCCAAATCGATATTCAGTATTGACATTATCACTATGTAAATGCTGTTCAAAGTTGAGCCATGAGCACATTAATGATTGTTTTATTTCCTGTACAAATTTTAGTTTCCCAAGAGATAATTGTAATGTTTTCTTTTGTGATTTGTATTTGTGAGCTTACTATTAATCAACTCTAAATTCTCTCCTTTGTCTAAATCTCTTTTGAAAATATTTAGACAGTTGCTATTCTATCCATTTCCTATTTTTGGAGAAATCTTTTCTGGGCCTTCTCCTATGTTCTAACTTGAATTGGTTGTCCTCTCAGTTTGATGAGAGCTACCATAGTGAGATATCCTTTCAACATCTTTCCATGAATTCCTTTGCCTCTTTCTCTTAAATTGTACCTCCTCTTTCCTGAATTACATGTCTTCCTCTTTATGGTTTATTCCTTCAAAAACACATCCTTCAGCAGTTTCTTAAGAATATATTAGAAACAAAAAATGTTTGAACATTACTTATCAAAAACCATTTTTATTCCAGTCTCAAATGACACTTTGGTTAGATACAGAATTCCAAGTAAAAATAGTCTTTAATTAATGAAAGCATTTCTCTATTATCTTTAGCATGGTCACAGAGAAAGTTTAAAATCATTCTGATATGTTTTTGTGTGTCTAACCACATTTTCTCTTTTTCTCTGTTGGCCAAATGTTCTAAGACATGTGGATGTGGTCCAGGTTTGTTTCCTTCCACTACATTGATAACTTTCTCCCTCTTTGGAAATTTACCCTTTATATTTGAGAAATGTTGTACAATTATTTCCCTTCAAGTTCTTCCTGGAACTCCAGCTGTTTCCCTAGGCTGATCCTTTTCATTTTCTTACTTTCTTTTACTTCATCGTTTAATTCTTCTTTCTAGGATATTTCCATGGCTTCATCATTTCTTGAGCTTAATCCTCAAATTCTTCTTTTTTTATATTATTTATTTATTTATTGAATCACTGTGGGAAAAGTTACAGAGCTTTCAGGTTTAGGTCTCAGTTATGCAAATATCAAACACATTTCCCTTTACCAATACTTATTTTTTACCACGAACCCCAATAGAACCCCACCTCCCAGCCCTCCCAATTCCTGTGAGGCAGATGAGTTCTAGTTAACACTCTATCTACTTTGACTAGCTTCATTGTTTTAATAAAAGATGCACCATTATTATTTAGAGTTTACCCCCCCACCAATCAGACATGCAGAAAAAGCGTTGTGAAATGATTTGTTTTCTATAGCTGGGTTCAAGAATTAAATTTTGGCGCGCGGCCGCTATTTTACTTATTAACCCTGGAAGTATTTCTACTGAAAGTCAGATAATTAAGAGATTGGTTCCTGTGCTCTGGAGTCGTGGCCGTGCTGGAGAGCTGCTCAGGGGGGGCAACTGGTGACCTCGGTAGGGCGTGAAGGATGGGCCGGAATGCCCCCGTCCCATGAGGTTTTTGTCGCCCCCAACCCCCGGCTCATACCTTCTGTCCACAAGGCTCCCATGCGGCCGCCATCTTTCTTTCCAGAGAGGAGAGGGCGAATGGGGCAACACCCTTTCCCCTCCGGGCAGACATGATGGCCTGGATTAACGCATAGTCCTTCACTTTTCTGCTCCAAGCTGCTGGGTTCTGCGTTAAGTCCTTGTGCTTCTGGGGCCGTGGCCGTGCAGGAGAACCGCTCGTGGCGGGCAACTGGTGACCTCAGTAGGGCATGAAGGACGGGCCGGAACGCCCCCTTTCCCGTCCCATGAGGTTTTTGTCGCCCCCGCACCCCTGGCTCATACCTGCTGTCCACAAGGCTCCCATGCGGCCGTCATCTCTCTCAAATTCTTCTTTTAAATTTCTCTTTATGCTCGCATTTTTAATCATTGAGAGTTTCATTTTTGTTTTCTAAATGTTTCTCTTTTTTTAGTAAGCCTCCTGATCTTGATTTATGGGTACAATGTTAATAGTTTTTTTTCTTAATTTCTTTCCCTCTCCTGATCCATTTTACCTTATTATCTTTTTGTTACTCTTTATTCCACTTCTGTCTCTCAATGTTTAAACTTTCTCTTAAGACTGGGAGTTTAATTATCTGCTATAATTAAGAGTTGGGGGCAGGAGGAGAAATTAAAATGGTAGAACTTATGAGTGGGTCATACTGAATAAAATTTACCAGATAATATAGCTGAACTGTTCTTTTACCAAATGTTCACAACTGAGATCAGATTCCGCAGAAAAGACATTTCATCTCCTAGGAAGGAAAAAAGTTCTAAATATGACTTCCAGAAGCTTAGTAAAAAGACTGTTGAGAGTTGTGACAGAGTTCACTCATTTAAAATGCTTAAACCTTGGGTATTCAGTAGTGTAGCTCCACCTTCAAGAATGAGTAGGCTCCCCCAATGCAGTGACCCCCTGGTATAACCTCTTCAAAGAATAAACTCTGGTCTCGTGTTGGGTTGAAGGAGGGGCAGTTGTCTAGCTGTGTGCCATGAGAGAGGGGATTTGAGGTTTGAACTATTCTTAAGCAGGATTTCAATCAATCTTCCTGGACTTTGAATCCCTGCTTTAGCCCCATCTTGTATTACTGATTCCTAAGCCTCTAAGTCTGTGGTTTAAATCGGGTTGATTTTGGCTTTCCATATTGCAGATTTAGGATCCCATTTTCTCCAGTGTGCTAAGTCACTTACCATTCTATTTATCTGCTAATGGCTTCCAAAGTTTCCTTGCCTCTTTCTCCTTTTCCCTTCATTTATTCAAAACAAAACAAAACAAACAAACCAAAAAACCACCCGCCTCTTTTTAGTATCATTTCAGTGGTGTTTCGGGGGAGAATGAGAGTAAGTAAAATGCAGAGTTTCCAAATGGCATCTTTACTCAAATGTCCCACAAAGCACTTTACATTTATTATTTCACTTACTTCTCACAACCTCCCTCGAAGCAAGATACAATCATCATCCCCATTTCACAGATGTGGGAATCACAGCTCAGAGATTCATTTACCCAAGGACACACAACTAATAGGAAGTTTGAACAGAATTTAAAAGCAGGTCTGTCTGACTCCACAGCCTTGTTTTTCAAATCACCATACTGATGTGCAGTGCACAGAAATAATGGAGACCTAAGGAGCAAAACATATGGATGTGACTGTAGACCCTATAATCTGCAGTTTCCTATAGTCAACAGATGTTCTATGAAAACTAGACAGGATTTGAATTAAAATGCATTGCACAAGGATTTGTAGCATGCTGTTTCGGGTTTAGTTAAATAATTGCTTGAAAGTTTGGATTACAGTTGGCATCTTACTGGATTGTAATATAATGGGTAACATTCTAACTAAAATACTTCAGAGTGAAGGAAGAAGACTTTGAAATTTGAGACTCTTCAATGAGCATTTTGATCAAAGGCAATAATGTCTTCGGGGCTACGGCAGCTGATAAAATAAGGCAGATCTAACATTCAGACTTTTTATCATTTGAGTATGTGAAACTACATTTTCTCTCATTGTTCCGATCACTTTGTTTTTACACAAATGTTTAAAGAAGTGAGCAAAGGCTCATAATGTTTCTCTTAAGAGGAAAAGATCTACCTTAGCAGAATATTTCTGACCTCTCCTTGGTCTCCTGAAATTCAGCTCCAGTTGAAAAATGGGAGAAGACTTGCAAATTTATGGTCTCACTCTTGCTATTTCCTTTTTTTTCTGATTGTCACTAAAATCTTTGTTCTAATTACAGGGTTGCTGTGCACCAGTCAGGGTTCAACAAGAAAGACATTGATATTATAAGCCAAAGAATGGGCTTATGCAACTGTGCTGGCTAGGCAGGCCCCAAATTCCTAGGACAAGCCATCTAGTCATGAAGATGCTCAGGCACGTGCTGACACAGCACTCCACTGACCCGGTCTTTCCTAAGGAGTCCTCAGTTTTATTCTTAAGATCTTTCAACTGACTGGGTGATACCCACCTAGATTATCCTACATAATTTATATATAAAGTCAATTGGTTGAAGATGTCAATCATATCTATAGGATATCTTCATAGCAATATCTCACTCAGTGTTTGACTAATAAATTGGATATAATAACCAAACTAGTTGACACATAAAACTGATCTTCCACAGTATATAAGCTCATTGTTGACTCAGACCAAAGCCATATTTTCAGATTCTAGCTTTTCCTAAGATATAGTAGTTTCTTGAGAAATATTTATTTGAATGAATACATAAACAGCACTTTTCATCTGCCTTTTTTCTTCAATTTATTTGTACTTTAGGAGGCAAGAAAGGGTACAATTCTTTGTAGGCCCTCAAACTCACTCCTGCTTTCCTCTTATCCTCAAGCTGAGTCCAGTAGACACAAGGAATGACAAATATCAGAAGATATAATCAACAAGTAGAGCATATCCATGGGACAAAGAAAGCTTCAAAATAGGGTTGCCCATAGCCCACTCAAAGCAATGCAAGATAAAAGTAGTGTTTGGTTGCTAAAAGACCTTAGACAAAGAGTTGTCCTTGACTTCAGAGTCAAACCAGATAACAATCAAATAATAATAATCTCAAATGGTGTGCAGAAATAACTAAAGAAGATCAAAACTGGAAAGGCTGTATTCTAAAAGCCTGAAATAATGACCAGACTAGATGGACAATCTCAGCAAATACTAGCAGTGAGATTTGGAAGACCAGAACTTAACACACCTCGACTATAAAACTGCAACCTAAGTCAAGAACCTAGAAATTAGATATAACCCCAAGAGTAATGTGCAGTGCCAAGCAGAACAGACCCAAAATGGATTCTGAGTTTATCTCCTTTAACACCATCCCTGGAGGAATAGAAGTTCAAAAAGCAAATTAAGTTTGATTATGGATTAATGGCTTTACATTTCCCTGTGCATCAGAGTTTGTGGGCCACTATTGATGTTTGGTTGTACACACAATGGTGGAGTCTGAAAGCACTTTTGTCTGAAAGCCCTTTAATCTTTCTTTCTTCCTTTCTTCCTTTCTTCCTTCTTTCCTTCCTTCCTTCCTTCCTTCCTTCCTCCCTTTCTCCCTTTCTCTCTTTCTCTCTCTCCTTCCTTCTTTCTTTCTTTCTTTCTTTCTTTCTTTCTTTCTTTCTTTCTTTCTTTCTCCTTAGGCTGGGGGTGTGAGGGAGAAGGAAGGGTCATACCGAGTGGTGTTCAGGATTTATTTCTTGCTCTGTGATCACTCATGATGGTACTTAGGGGACTGTATGCAGTACCAAATTTTAAAACAGGTCAACTGCACACAAGGCAAGTGCTGTAACCTCTGCATTATCTCTGTTCTGTTTTCCCTTACTTTTTAAAACAATTAAACATTTCCATCTTCCAAACACTATACCAAGCTAAAAGAGTGACCTAAAGTGTTTAGAACTTTTCCAGAGACTGAAGACACAGTGGTGCTTATTATTAAAAGAAGAAAAACATGTAAGTGTGTTCAATTCAGGAAAGAAGTACACACATTTTCAAAATAAAGCTTAAATGTATGTAGAGGGTCAGAGTGATAGTACAGGCTAAAGAGCACTTGCTTTGAATGTGACCAACCTAGACTCAATCCGCAGTGCCCCATAGGGTTCCCTAAGACCTCCAGGAAGGATCCCTGATTGCAGAGCCAAGAATAAGACCTGAGTACCTCCAAGTGTGGCCCAATGCCCTCTCCTCCAAAAAAGTAAAAAAAAAAAAAATATTGTGTATTCATTTATCTGAATGTACCTTCCCATTAATTATATCAGAAAAGAATCTTATAAAACAAAATAAACTTCCAAAATATCAAGAATTTGGCAGATGTGGAGAAGAAACCCAAACTCATATTTTCTGGTGGGAGTAGAAATTTGCAAAACTTTGTAAAATTGTTTGGCATTATCCAGAAACCTCTAACTTGGCAATAACAAAAAAAGATAATGTGATAGATTGTAAGTTTCCAAGAAAAAAAGGATGCTGTGGGGGGCAAGGCTACTAGAGCGTTTGGTGGCCTAGAGCCTATTTCCCAGGCCAACCCCAGGGGCGACAGGTGGACAAACAAAGGACCAGGGGAAAAGAGAACCTGGGCCCCGGCCCCAGGCTGTCAGTAATTCGTTTATTTCTCTCTCCTCAACATAGCCCGATCTTTCCCCCTAAGGTGCAGTCGCAGTCCCAGACATCATAGTCTCCTCATAGATCTCAAAGTCCTCTACCTCATTACGTTTTCTTCCTCATCTCATCATCCCCTACTTCCAGCATCATTGTCATCTAGTCCTCCTTCCAGTCCTCACAGACCCTCTAATCCTCAAAGACCTCAAAGTCCCAAGGTTTCCAAAGTCTCAGCTCTCATCCTCTTTCTAGTCAAAGACTTTCTAGTCCACAACTTTCTAGTCCCCAACATCTAGCCCCGATTTTCTAGTCTCAACCTTCTTACCTCTTACAGCATAGTTATTTAGTAATCATGAAGGGTGGGGATACACAAAGGTGGGGTTGAACATAACATAACAACAAACAGAGGTAAAGCCACTCCTTCAGGAGAGTAACTGAAGGATAAAATTTCATCTGAGGGTTCAGCACTCCAGATTTACTAGGAGTTCTGCTCAAGGGCAGGATTCCATCCAGGTTGTATTGCTTTCTCCTTTCCTCAGCTAGTAATCTATTTAAATAATCATAGTAAATGTCCGAGCTCACAAGGCAATGCAGAGATGCAATAAAGGAAGACCTCAAAGAGAGAAGAGCAGCCATGCTGGTAGATGCGGCAGAAGCCAGGAAAAGCATTTGTAATGCCCGCCTGTTCTTCGCCAACTACAAGACCAAGATGACTGCCCTCTGACATCCTGATGGATCTACACATCTTCCAAAAGGGCAATGGAGATTATCTATGACTTCTACTCAGATCTCTTTGATAGCCACGTCCACCTGCCCACATATGAAATTTCGCAGGATGGATATGTCATTCCCAACACTCTCCCTTCCAAAATCTGATACGCCATTTCATCGGTAAAGAAACGAACAGCACCTGGCCCAGACAAGGTCAGACCTGAACACCTGAAGAACCTGCCGTCAGTATTCATCAATATGCTGGCTCAGCTCTTCACACACTACCTGTCTGAATGCAAGATTTTGTCCCAATGGAAAATTAGCAGGACTGTACTACTGTACAAGAAGGGAAACATCAATGACATTGGCAACTATCGCCCAATCTGCCTATTGTCTGTCATCTACAAGCTGTTCACTCGAGTCATCCTGAATAGGATTGGCAGAACACTAGATGAAGGACAACCATGCAAGCAAGCCAGTTTCCGAAAAGGATTCAGCACGATTGACCATATCCACACAATAACCAAGGTCATTGAGGTTTCTTGGGAGTTCAAGATGCTGCTCTGTCTAACGTTCATTGATTTAAAGAAGGCCTTTGATTCTGTTGAGACAGAAGCGGTCATTGAAGCCCTCGCTAATCAGGGCGTTCAAACTCAATACATCATGATCATCCGTGAGCTGTATTATGGATTCACTACCAGGAACTCACCATTCTACAAATGAAGTGATCATCAATGTCAAGAGAGGGGTTCGGCAGGGTGATACCATTTCACCGAAACTCTTCAGTGCCATCCTCGAGAATGTCATATGACAACTGGAATGGGAAGGAATGGGAGTGAAGATAGACAGTCAGCAACTACACCACCTCCACTTTGCTGATGGCATCATTCTAATAACACCAAACATTAGCCAAGTGGCACAAATGCTGGCCGACTTTGGCCGTGAGTGTGGAAAGGTCGGATTACAGCTGAATCTCAAGAAGACAATGTTTATGAGAAATGTTCTCGTTCCTGACATTCCATTCACTCTCAATGGGACGAACATCTGAGAATCCAACAGTTACATGTACCTAGGTCAAGAAGTCAACATGACAAATGACCTGGCACCTGAGTTGTGCAGGAGGAAGAGAGTGGCTTGGAACACATTCAGGAGGGTCAAAGAAATAGCTAAGAGGCCAAAGAACCTCCAGCTCCGGGTACATCTCTTCGATTCCACTGTTCTTCCTGCATCAACATATGCCTCAGAGACCTGGACCTTATGAAAACAGGATGAGAATGCTATTCAGGTCTCCCAAAAGGAATCAAAAGCTATGCTTGGAGTATCACGTTTCAGTCAATGAGAGAAAGAATCCGGAGTTCCAACCTCCGTCAACGATCAAGAAATCAGTGACGCTGTCTCGTTTGCCAAGGTGTCGAAAATCAGATGGGCTAGACACATAATGAGATTTGGAGACGACCGCTTGACTAGAACTGTTAGCAACTGGATTCCATGGGACATCAAAAGACCGTGTGGCTGCCCACCTACCAGATGGTAAGACTTCTTCGTCAAGACCCTGAACGATCGGTTTGAGGCTCTTCATGTTCCTAGAATGAACAGACGCCATTGGGCTACACTAGCATGCAACACGGACAAATGGAGATGTTACTGGCACCTGCTCAAGCAAATCAATGATTAATGGGAAGTCAAGTGATCAAATGATTAAGTGAATCATAGTAAATTTACTTCTTATAATATTTCTATCAATGTCATTTTGTATGAACACAGTAAGAGATATATTAAGCTTAAAGGTTAGCCCTTCTTAGGGACATCTCGCTATATATTCCAGACCATAGTGTTCAGGCCAGCTTAGTCTTTCCTAACCCCAGTAGGGTCCTTATTCAGTTACTTCTTTTTGGGTCATGAGAGAATTTGTTTCATGACCATGCTCTTAACTTATTATACTTATGGCACTGAGCTTGTCTCCCTTCCATGCCAGTATGGCTTACAGCCCACAGCTTGCCCTAGGTCCTTCAGTCCCTTTGTTGGGACCCTGCTTGCGGGATGGAGGGGGGGGTACTAGGAATTAAAGGCAAGTGAGGTTTAAGTCAGGTAAATATGATGGCAATTGCCCAGGAGTAAGTATTATTTTGGAGTCAATAAACTTCTATGTTACAAAGCATAGCATGAACTGTCTTCCTGTGTTCTGTAAGAAAGAACATTGCTAAATAAACCATGCAAATGATGTAATGGAAAGAGAAAAGCAATATAGGATTATTAGTACTTGATGGAATTGGGTGTGGCTCAGGGGCACTGTAGTCCCTGCAGGAGGAGCAAGGACAACCCAGTGTTATCCAACATCAGATTTTAAAGGGTGACTACAATACTTAGCAGCTCTCTTTCAGAAATGGTATTCATTTCCCAAACTCTTGAATTTGACTTTGCCATATGGCAAACATGATGATATACACACACTCTTGAGTCAGGACCTCAACATATCTTGTCACTTTTCTTTGCCCCACCTTCAAATGCTGTTCTGAGACTGCCACATAAGAAAGCCTACTGGAAGCAGAACACTCGTGTGGAGGAAATGCAAAATGGCTCAGCTGACTGCCAACACCAGATGTGAGCGAGGCCATCTAGAATCTTCTATTTTAATGGAATGTAGTTGTGATGAGTTCAGAGAGAACTGGCAGTGGAATGACTGAGCCAACAACTGCATCATAAGTAATGATGCATCATTTTTGGTTTGTTGTTGTGTTTTTCACTTACAACCGTACAGAATAGATACCAGCATGTTATGGAATGTTCATTGCAACACTTTCTTCATAATAGTCCCTAAATGGAAAGTAATTAAACTAATTAATCAAAGACTGAACAGAGAAATACCTTTTAGGATAGTCATACCATAAACTAATTCAGTAGTTAAACATCCTACACATAAAAATTTGGATGAATCTCCAAAAACAGAGCTGAAGAAAGAAGACAAAAACAGAAACTTACTACACTATGAAACTAACATCCAAGACTAAGATCCAAGGTCAGGAAAAAATAGGAAAAACAGGAGCCAGGATGGTTGGAAGTTTGTCACAAGTTGGGGGGGGGGGGCAGGGAGGGCAAAGGGCAGTTCGGGTAGAGAAGTAAAGAAGGGACCAAGATGACAATAACTGTTGGAAAAAGAAATTATCAAATGATCTCTCTGGACAAGAACTGAATGTTGAAAGTAGATAAAGGGACACACATGATAAACTTTCAGTATCTATATTGCAAAGCATAATAATGCCGAAAAAGGAAAGCAAGAGAGAGAGAGAGAATAAGAGAGAGGGAAGAAAAAGTGCCAGCCATACTGGCAAGGGGTGGAGCAGGTGGGAAACTGGGGACACTGGTGATGAGAAATGTATACTAGTGAAGGACAGGTGTTGGAATATTGTATGACTGTAACCCAATCAAGAACAACTTTGTAATTTTATAGCTCAAGGTGGTTCAATTTAAAAAAAGAAAAACAACCTTAACCACACTGACTTTTTCCTGTAAAGTAGAAATTAGATGGAGTATTTTATGCTAATTTAATAGTGGTTCCTCTTCCAGGGGTTATAACAGGAAGGAAATATAAAGGAGGCTGAGTACTTGAAATGTTTGCTTTCACAATCTAGGTATCAGAGACATAGAGCGATATAGCTAAAGTTAACAACAACATAACAAATTAAGCTATTTAATACAAGAATTACATGCCTGAATTGCAAAGAGAATATACCTTAAATGTTATCACCAGACACACAAAAATGTGATTATTTGAGTTCATGGTTGTGTTAACTAATATTATAGCAATCATTTTGCAGTATGCATATGCTTTAAATCATCACATTATATCCCTTCAACTTATACAATACATCAAATAAATCTCAAAACGACTGGCAAACAAATTCAACAAAACATTGACTTGTCTCATGTGCCTAACACTTTGATTAAAAGTGTAAACTTTATATCACCTAGACCAGTAATTCTCAACCTTTTTTCAACTGTGGCTCCCTTTACCTGTTGTTTTCTTCCTGTCCTACTGGTTGGCTCCTGAATCAAATGCCATTGCTCCCCATTTATGTAATTTCTCCTATGGCCCTGATAGAAGATATTGGGAATCCACAGGCAACCATATGGTACCCAATTGAGAAATTCCGCTCTAGACTGTCTACTCTATTAGGGTTGCTGAAAGGAGGACACACCTTTCATGGCAACAAGGGGTTATATAAGTTCCAGATCTTCCAAACTGAAGTTCAAAATGCAGCTTAAAATTATTTTACTGAGAACTGAAGTTTCTCTTGCCTTAAAATTTACATAATATGCCTCCTAGGGGCTTCTTATAAATATGAGGCTAAACCAAAAAATTTAAGTTGTGAATGAATGAACTCCTCAATATCAATGACAACAAATCATTTCTTTTATTAGGTATTTAATGTCACTTGAGTTGGGTGCCAGTTCAGTACCTGGTGGATCCCCTAGGGAAGCTGATGGTCACTTGTACTGTTCCCAGTGAACTTACATCTAATGAGATGTACTTCAGCTTCACCCAAAACAGGGAGTTCATTAATTCACCAGGAAGACTACTTCTCTCTCAGGAACATTATTAGAATTAGCTTCCTTCTGTCAATGCAACCTCTCTCACACTGTGGCTTTCAGTTCAGTCTCTGAAGTAACAGAACAAGCTTCCCTGGTCTCCTGAGCCTCCTTTTCTCTGGATCCAACAGCTTCGGATTCTTTCACTGTGTCTTGTTTGATACTGTTTCTGGACCCTTTCACTGTGTCTTGTTTGACACTGTTTCTGTATCCCACTCACTTACTGACCACCTTTGGGACAAGCTCCTGATTGGCAATATTTCTAATAAAACACTAAACTCAGAACCAGATACAATATTCCAGGTGAGACCTGATCTAGAGCAGGGCTTTTCAACAGCCACACCAGCGACATTCACAGGCTAAGTCTTTGTTATGGAGTCTGTGCTCTGCATGGTAGAATTGTTTGCAGCACCCCTGGCTTCTACCCCACCACCTCCCTAATCAGGGGAGTAAGTTGCAAATCCATCCCAATTAGACAGTCAAATATATATCTCAGACAGTACCACCAGAGGAACCTGGGGGCCCAAATTATCCCCTCCTCCCAGTCTCATAGTTGGAAATCATTTTAACAATCTGATGGCCAGGTTTTTAGCCTCAATGGAAATTCTATGTCCTTTACTCACTAATATTACTGGATTATTCTGGCAACAACTACAAGTTTTCTCTTGCTTGCTTTTAGCTATATCACCCAACATAAATACATACATAGAGCAAAATGGAATGAAAAGGCAATTGTACAGAGAAAAATAAAGGTTGCTTTATGCACCCACCCACCCAAATTAGAAACATTCTCTACTTTCCATAAAATACAAAAAAATATTAACTTTATTTTACAGGCATATCTTTCTTGGAAGAGAACTATCTGAGCAGATTAAACACAAAATTACCAGATTAAAAAAGAACTGAGTATAAAAACAATGTCGGTATACATTTAATTTCCATCAACTCCCTCCCCAATCTCATTACAGTTGGGCAGAAAAAAAAAGTAGTTGAAGGGAAGGAGAGCGATCCAATAGACCATCAGGTTCTTATGTGCCCTGAGAGTAATACAAGTCAAAATTAAAAACCTGGTCTCCATCCTATACTCAATAAGCAGATCTCGCAATCGCCATGTGTTAAAAAGCAGGCACTGAGGAATTAGGCCAGAGGTGTGGTTTTTCCCTCTTGATGACTTTGTAAACTTATAGAAACCCAAGTTTGTTGCTGTTGTCAGCTTCTCTGGGGGTACATACTAGGATTCTTTTTATAGCAGGAGATCAACCAAATTACACTTCTGGAGTAGTGTGATGCTTACTCTTGGCACAAGAAGGTAAACAAAGAAATTTGCACACACAAACTCACAGACACACATAGACACACACACACCATTTTTTCCCTAATTATGGTAAATGTACTTTGACTTTTTCTACTTACTTGAAGAGCAGGGAACATATTGGTTTGAGTGCATAACTGGAGGAATTCCTTAAAGCTTGTGATGGGAAGTGAGCCCTGAAAGGACGATGGTTGATTCTTTTGTTTGGTTTTTATTGTGCATGACTAAATGTATTAGACATGTTGGATCACAGAGAATATGCATCTGTGAATCATGGCGCTGTTGAATTTGTATGTGTGTTGCCTACTAATATTAGCTGCCCTCTTCAGCAACAAAAGACCTCCTTGCTAACATGATAGCTGAATTACTTTAATAAAATTAGAGACAGAAACAAGAAGCCTTCCTAAAATCTGTCAAGAGACTGATTTCTGTGATTTCTTCAGAAACAAAGAGAAGGCCAGGGATGAGCAGTAAAGAAGAACAGTCCAGGGATGGGAATGATAAATATATAGCTATTAGTAACTACTCTTTATAACCTGTAGAAAACTAGCAGGAAAAGCACATTTTAAAAATTTAATCTTTTCAACACAAATGTATTGATCCTATTATGTGAAGGAGTTTGGCGTGGTCAGGTTATGCTCTACAGGGTATCTGGAAGCTACTACTTTAAAGAACAACCTCTTCCTTTAAATATGTGGGTTGGTCTTGATTCTTTTGTGGGTGGAATAGTGATAGAGTATTACTCTAGGGAGGAAACCAGAACATCATAAGGTTTTCATTAGCTTTATTGCCATTCTTTGAGAAAAGAAAAATGATATTTGCTTAATCGCAAAAATATGACAAATTTTCTTCTTCAAATCTCAAAATATTTTTCACTGAAAATTCCAATCAAGAGAGGTTATTAATTGGGGTGGGGTGGGGGAGAATCCTGAAAACATCTTTGCTCCATGTTTGAAAACTCCCTCACCAAGAGGATTACCTCTTGCTCTATTACACTGTCACTGAGCCAGGTGTTTTGTGTTTAAAACAAAGGTAAGGAAGGTTAAGAGCACCCAACCAGTAGTAAGGCCTGAGGGTGCCCTGGCCCTCCCTTTACTCTCTGACCTTGAATAAGTCACTTTGTAACTCTCTATGCCTTAGTTTCCCCCAAGAGGAAGTCTTCGGGCTAGAATGTCTTTAAGTCCCCTACAGCCCTAAGAAATATTAAGCTTAAATCTGTCCCTGCCTACCAGTCAGGCAGCCTTCTCAGCAAATATATTTGTTCCGCTGAATGACTGTTTCCCCACACTCGTAATTGAAGATATTTTATATCTGAAGTTACAATTTCATCACTTACCTACCCCATATCATTTAAGGTCCCCTCATTCTGCTTTGAAGTTCAAAGAAAGAGAAGACTCTGTATAATGAGAATGGCCTCTTTGAAAGGCTCCCTTCGCAGCTGCAAGCTTGGCGGCGGATCTGCACTGTACAAGCGAGGAGGCTATTGTGATGCAGATGTGCTCCGAAGTGCGTCTGCAGCAAGAACATTTCCATGGTCTTTACTGTATTTCTTCTATTATTCATAGAACACAATGTAAATGAAGCCATAAATTTTACCCCCCACACTAGATGTAGAAAGAAGATAATGGAAATTGTGAATTATGAATGAATCACTGTTATTGTAATTCCTTAAGGATTCTGATGGAGATGATTAAACTCATGCAAAGACACAGATTCTAAACTTTTGTGCCTGAGCCCTTAGTAATGCAGTTTGGAATTTCTCAAGGAATAGAATAGAGATGATCTTGGTTTCTCATTTACCTGCCAGATAATCTCACAGATAATCTACTTACGTTTGGACAGATCACCTCATTGTAAAGGAGGAGTTCATTCCTGGGAGAGAGGAAGTATGGCAAAATATGTGTCTTTTAACAATTCTGCTGTAACACTTAGGATCCTAAGCACAAAATAGCTGAAACCTTTAGCACCAAGTTCTTGGAATTTATTCTTTCTTTTGAGGAACTGAAGGAAGAAAGAGCAAAATAATTAATAACTATTAATCATTTTAAAACGATACAGGGGCCACAGCGATAGTTCAGGGGTTAGGGCACTTGCCTTGCACTCAGCCAACCCAAGTTTGTTCCCCAACATCCCATATGGTCCCCGAACACCACAAGGGGTGATTCCTGATTGCAGAGCCAGGAATAATCCCGGAGCATCACCAGAGATGATCCAAAACTAAAAATTTTCTAATACATTTCTAAAAAATAAAAATAATCCAGAGGTCTGGATAAGGTCAAGGACACAATTTTTTCTCTTCTAAATTTCTTTTGATAAGTAGTCTGGTCAGCAACTGTTCCCTACGCCATGGTTTGCAATTCTTCTAAATGGCGTGGTGAACCATGAGATTCAGAAGCCATTCTAGTTTTGATAGCAATAGAGAGTGATTAGGAGTCCTCCACTGATCTGAGACAAGCCTCTGGAAAATTTCAACCATAATCCACTTTAGCCTTATGCCAGGCTTTTAGAAGTTTAGAGCCTCCAAAATGAGATTTGAGATGATATTTAATAGTTCAAGTTTCATTCCAGAAACAGCTTTTTTTTTTTTACAGAACCCAAAAATCATTTTCTTGACATTTTTTACACTACTAATATACATGAATGAAGATAAAAGCACATACAGACTTCTGTTCAGAAGCTGCTTTCTACTCTCAATCACAAGAATAATTTTAAATTGAGAGCATATGTAATTATGCAGGTACAAAAGGTCTAAGAGGGAATTCTCCATAAAAGATGCTAATATCCAACAAGATAATAAGGCCAGAAGAGTTAAAATTTCTTGGGCAGCTAAAATTCTTTCCCTGAGCTTTAATATCTACAAAATGAATTATTTGGCCTCCATGGTCATTAAGGTAACTTCAAGCTTTAACATCCTCAGTCCTTACTTGAAAAAAAAAAAAGAGGAGGGACTGGAATGCAAATTTTCTTACTTAAAAAAAGCCTGGACTATGCTGTCTATTGGAGGTGGGAATTCCATCTTGTTGAAAGGACTTACAAGATTATGGGCAGTCTTGAACCAAGGTAGTATATGAAAGACCAAGTTTGGGAGCATATAAAAGGCCATTGAAGCTACTAGTTAAGAGAAATCTTTACCAGTTGCCAAGGATAAGGACAACCAATAAATAATCTGAGGATATCAGTTCCTACCATTTCTCAGTGCTACCCCCATGGTGCTCTTTGCAGCTGGTGCTCAGATGGAAGCCAGGAATTGATTAAAGGAAAGTCCTGCCTAGTATAAATGTACCTTTTGAATCCACCTCCATCAGCTCAGGCTGCAGTCTTGTCCCTCCTTCGTTAAGGGCCTTCTTGGTGACTTTGTGTATCCATCAGCATCCAATCAGGAAAACCGAACTTAGCTCCATGGAGGACATTTAATATGGAGACCCAAAACATGTGAGCAATTATCGGGTCATCAGGAGATACTAGCCAATGTAGAGAGATCCCTGCTTCCTCTCTACCAATGTGGAGATATTACTGCTCCTAGGTGATGTTGGAATGATTGAGGGGATGGTAGTAGCCTTTCATGCTGTTCAAAAAAAAAGGTGCTTTCTGTTTGTTCTCTTAAAGAAGGTATATTTATGGGGGAGAGGGGAATGACACTGACTGATTTCTTTTCTGAAAAGGGGGCAGTATATCAAATAAGTTTGGGAACTTCTGCAACAAACTCACCCAGTGACCAGATGCGCAAAATTTCTGGAAACAGCATCTGCAGGATCAACTCGAGAGGTAAAAAAGTAAATTGGTGAGAAGAGGATCCCAGAGCAAGCCAGCATGGACCAGCACACCCAATTCTCTGGAATTGGGGAGGAGCCAAACATTTTTCTTTTGTAAAAATTCTTCCTGTTTCTCTGACATCTAGACTCTTGAAATTCAAAACCAAGAAGAGACACTCTGAGTTCCTGCTAGGACAGTGAAGATGGAATATCTAACTAATTGATTGGACAAAAATCAAGAGCCTGGAGAAATGTACATGGTCTATAGTTTTATAATATTACCCCATCATCTTCCTCTCCGTCTTCATTCACTAAGCCAAGGTCCTCTCTGCCTGTCAAGCAGTCAATCTCCCAAGATTTCCATTGCTAACCCCCATGGTTAATTTTTTTTAACATATGGACAAAGTCATATCAACACTACTAATACTAACACACTAGTTATAGTCATAAATGTCAAAATAAGCTAGTGAGTTCTTTCTCATCAGGCATAGAATGCTCACCACCTAATAGTATTAGTATCATAAACAGAACACATATTAATTCATCATATATTCCAAGTTCATAACACCAGGACACAAATGCCAATATCCCAGCACCCAAAATCACTCAGGTAGTAGTTCTTTTCTGCTTTATTCCTTACTCACAGGATGGGGTCTAACTGCCATAGTGCCCACTGCCTCTGATTTTGCAACATGATTTCTACTTACAATAATTACCCCTACAAAGTCTATTTTTCTCTGAAATACTGATCCCTAATCTTATAAGCGTTATGTCTGTGTGATTGATCAATATATCCAGAAGTCCATACTGCCTGGAACACAGTATGCATTGCATAAATATTTATGGAATGATTAGGTGATTGAATGAATAAAGTCAACCACAGGACTGCCTTCAAATATGCTAGAGTGATCGGTTCCTCTTCAGATGTCTTTTACACAAAGTACATTCCAAAGATTTCACAAGTCCTGAAATTATCTCCCTGCTGACGTGTCATGATTACCAGATTCTATACACTTATTTAACTCTAAATTCACACACACAGACACACTCACACACACATACACTCACACACACTCAAACACACATGTATATATAGCCCTCAAGTAGTTTTTGTTAAGTAGTTCTTACTTAAGTGTCATATTTAGGCCACATCAAAGCAGAAAGTAGTTGACAAGGATGAACTGAACAGTCTGAGGTTATAGGAACATATGGGATTTAGGCCTGGGAATAGCTTCTTCAATTAAAATAATTCTATCTAAGTACAATTTGCAAAATGTAATTTTTATGTCTGACTGTCTTTGAAAATCTCTCACCTTTTTATGACATTTCCATAATTACTTTTTGTCAGGAAAGTTTCCTTTTCTGAAATCTACGGTTTTTTTAAAAAACATCAGTGATTCCTTTCTTGATTCCAACTTCTTAAACTAAAGCAAAGGAAAAAGTCCCAGCTTATACAAAAGTGTTAAACCAATGTATGGATTTTTATAAACCACCTAAAGTACGAGTAGACAAGAAAGAGGCCCTCAGTCATGTCATCTCAGATTTCTTTGGATATTTCCAATCTCTCATTGGAGATTCTGATTCCACAGTCCTGGACTGTAGCCCAAGATTCTGCATCATTAAGTACCCCAAGTGACATCAACAAGACACAGGGTCTCACACTTCCTCCCAGCTCTAGCATTTTAAGTATTTCCGTCTTTTTATCATCAAGGAATATTGTAAAGGTCATCAAAAGGCAAGAGCTCCCCAACACACATTGGCCTGCTTGGTGGGGTCCCTCAATAATAATTGCACTGTAAGCTTTCTACATAATAAACTGTCAGCAAATGCCTGCTCAAGCAAAGGATTTTTCATATACTCCCTTTTATCTTGCATTATTTCTACCAAGTAATAATGGTAGAAGTCACAAATGAAGGAACCAAGACTTAGAAAGATAAAGAATCTTGCTCAAAGTCTTAGAACTTGGAAGTGGTGGAAGTGGGAATAGAACTCACAGCCCTCTGATTTCAAGCAAGAGATTTAACCTCTATCCTAAGTGAGTTGCACTATAGGCACAGGAATCCCGCTTGGACAAAATCACTAAGGAAGGGACAAGATCCAAGTCCAAAACACTCCTCCGGAAAAGTAAGTAACTTCAAAATGAATCAAGACGTGCATTAAAGCAACCATCTCCATTTCTTTTCCAAGAAAACCGCTGCTGTAAGCATTACTCAACAGAAAAGTGAAAACAACTGAATTTCCATTAACAGAGGAACAGATAATCAAGACAGAATATTACTTAACCCTTAAAAAGTGTAAAATTAGAATATATACACATGGATAAGTCTTGAAAAATTATGTCAAATGAAATAAGTCTGAAACCAAAAGATAAAAATTTTACAAGTTCAGTTCTATGAGAACTAGCTACTGCATCAAAACAGAAAAAAACAAATGTAGATTAGGAAATGGATTAAAGTGCATATATTGTATGCATGAGACCCAGGTTTGATCCTTAGTACCATATAGCCCCCACGCACCAAGCCGGGAGTGGCCCCTGAGTCTGGTCCCACTAAAAATAATTAATAATAATAATAATAATAATAATAGCACTGCAACACTGTCCTTCTGTTGTTCTTTGATTTGCTTGAGTGGGCACCAGCAACATCTCACAATTTGTTAGACTTGTTGTTACTATTTTTGGCATATTGAATACATCACGGTGAGCTTGCCATGCGGGTGAGATACTCTTGGTAGCTTGCGGGGCTCTCTGAGAGGAATTGAACCCGGGTTAGCTGCATACAAGGCAAAAGCCCTACCTGCTATGCTTCAGCCCGATGATAATAATAATAATAATGGATGTTCTGAATGCCTCTCAATTTTACACTTAAGTGCAAATTTAATTGTATAAAATTATACATAACTTTTTAAATTTTTGATCAAATTAGATTAACCCCCAAATGATGTAATATTTTAAAAACCCATAAGGGGTGGTGTCAGCACTGTAACACAACCCTGACCTCCAAAATGCATCAGAAATCACCTATAAATCACAGGAAACCTCAACCATCTATAACTCAAATCCATGTGAAATCCATGTAGCTGTGGACTTGAATATTGGTGACTGTAGTGCAGAGAATGGAAGGGGTGAGGGGAGATGAAGAGGACCACAACCACAGTGAGGGGAGGCGGAGGGGGATTTTTTCGTTGTCCCACAAAGCTGGGGGAAGGCAGAGATTATGGAGACATAAAGCTCCTAATATTCTTGAGCTCTTCGATGGGGGAGAAATGCTGCACTGCTAGCAGAAACTGGGGTCAGGGACCATAAATACTGATTTTTGGTGAATGAGGCTTGTGGGAGCAACAGCAGCCCAAAGGCAGAGGCTGAAATGCAGTCTTTTTGCTTAGACAGAAATGCAGTCCGGCCACAGAGAACAGCAGTCAGCCTATGGAACTTTGCCTCTGGGTTCACCTTCCTTCCACATCCCACATGCTAGATTGTGACCAAGGTTGTAGATCTCCTTTCTGTCCCCCTATCCCCACCACTAGTACCACTACAGCCTTGTAATCAAAAGAGAATGACAACATTAAATCTACAGTGCTGCCTGAGTAAAAACACAAAAGAAGACAGCCAGATGTGGAGACATAAAATTTTAGTAGGAAAAAAAATTTTTTTGTTTTTATGTAACAAAATGGAACTCCTTAGCGGGAATGATAAATATCCAAAGAGTAGAGTTAAAAACACAAACTTGGAGGCCATAACACTGAAGGATTTTAGAATGTGATCATAATAAAGTTTTGATAAAACAGAAAAGCAGGTTGATTCCATTAGAAAAGAGATACAGGAGCACAGAGAGTTCCTAACCAAAGAAAAAGAAAATGGGAGGAATCAACCTCCCTAACTTCAAACTCTACTGCAAGGCAGTAATAATTAAAACAGCATGGTACTGGAACAAAAGCAGAGCTGCAGACCAATGGAACAGAGTTGAATATACTGACATTTCCTCCCAAACATATAATCATCTAATTTTTGATAAGGGGGCAAGAAAAGGGAAATGGAGCAGGGAAAGCCTCTTCAATAAACTGTGCTGGCAAAATTGGACGGCTACATGCAAAAAATTGGGCTCAGATCTCTGCCTAACACCATGCACAAAAGTAAGATCAAAATGGATTTATGACCTCAACATCAGACCAGAATCCATAATGTTTATTGAAGACAAAGTCGGCAAAACTCTCCATGATATTGAAGCTAATGGTATCTTCAAAGATGTCACGCCACTGGCCGAGCAAGTGAAAACAGAGCTAGACAAATGGGACTATCTTAAACTAAGAAGCTTCTGTATCTCAAAAGAAACAGTGACCAAAATACAAAGACAGCCTACAGAATGGGAAAGGATATTCACCAAGTACACATCCGACAAGGGGTTGATATCAAGGATATACAAGGTACTGGTTAAACTCCACAAGAAGAAATCACCCAACCCAATCAAAAAATGGGGTGAGGAAATGAACAGAAACTTTCGCAAAGAAGAAATTCGAATGGCAAAAAGGCACATGAGAAAATGCTCTACATCACTAATCATCAGAGAGATGCAGATCAAAACCACAATGAGGTATCATTTCAGACCACAGAGACTGGCCCACATCCACAAGAACAAAAGCAACTGGTGCTGGCGCGGATGTGGCAAGAAAGGGACCCTCCTTCACTGCTGGTGGGAATGCCGGCTGGTCCAACCCTTTTGGAAAACAGTATGGACGACTCTCAAAAAATTAGAATTTGATCTGCCATTTGACCCAGCTATAGCACTCCTGGGAATATATCCCAGAGAGGCAAAAAGGTATAGTCGAAGTGACATCTGCAATTGTTTGTTCATTGCAGCACTCTTTACAATAGCCAGAATCTGGAAAAAACCTGAGTGCCCAAGAACAGATGACTGGTTAAAGAAACTTTGGTACATTTACACAATGGAGCACTATGTAGCTGTTAGAAAAGATGAAGTTATGAAATTTACATACAAGTGGTACTACATGGAAAGTATCATGTTAAGCGAAATGAGTCAGAAAGAGCGGGATAGACACAGAAAGATTGCATTCATCTGGGGAACATAAAGCAACAAAAAGGGAGATTAACACCCAGGAATGGCTGAGATTAGTACCAGGAATTTTGCTCCATGAATGGAAGGCCAGCCACATGTTCTAGGTGAAAAGAAGTTCAGATAGAGAAGAGAGCACCAAATGAAGGGTGTTGTGAGGACCCTCCCAGGGTGGGAGAAGCATGCTAAAAGTAGTCTATAGACCAAACATGATTGCCACTCAAAGCCTCTCTTGCAAAACACAGTACCCAAAAGAAGAGAGAGAGAACAAGGGGGAATACCCTGCCACAGAAGCAGGATGGGACGGGGGGGATGGGGGGTGGGGGGGATGCTGGGACCCGTGGTGATGGATGACGGGCACTGGTGGAGGGATGGGCACTTGATCATTGTATAACTGAAGCCCAAGCACAAAATTTGTAAAAAAAAAATAAAATAAATAAATAAATAAAAAACAATAAAAAAAAGAAAGAAGGTATAAGCAGTTAAAAAAATAGATATATTGGATCTGAGTGTGCAGTTAGTGAAATAAAATTTATAATTTTTATTTGTAAGGAAATAAGGAAAATATATT
Source organism: Sorex fumeus (assembly GCF_029834395.1). Taxonomy (NCBI): domain Eukaryota; kingdom Metazoa; phylum Chordata; class Mammalia; order Eulipotyphla; family Soricidae; genus Sorex; species Sorex fumeus. The sequence continues at coordinate 35,295,860 of NW_026606179.1, forward strand.
ACTTATAATGAAAGTATAGCATGTAGGGCCAGAGAGGTAGTGAGGTGTTTTTCTTGCACATGGCTGAGGAGAGTCTGCTCTCCAGCACCCTAATGGTCCACTGAACCTGCCAGGAGTGATCCCTGAGTGCAAAACCAACAGTCATCCCTGAACACAGAAAGGTATGGTCAAAAACCACAACAAAAGAAGTATGACATGCATGATCAATGTATCAGATAAAAAGTTAAAAAAATAGAGGGACTCTAAGGGATGCTGAGGACTAAACCCAGGTCAGTTGCATGTGAGGAAGTGTCTTACTTGCCTTACTATCTCTCTGGTCCCAAGAACTGAGTATAAACAAAACTGACAAACCTTTACACTCACTAAGGACAAACAAGGCAAATCTTTAAATCAAAATGAAGGATCGGAGTGATAGTACAGCAGGTAGAACGTTTATCTTGCCCGCAGCTGACCCAGTTTCAATCTTGGACATCCCATATGGGTATCCCATAGCACTGCCAGGAGTTATTCCTGAGTGCACAGCCAGGAGAAACCCCTATGCATTGCTGAGTGTGGCCCAAAAAGAAAAAAAATAAATTTAAAAATTAAAATTAAATACTGTAGATGTGCAGAAATACCAAAGATTATATAGAGACTGCTATGAAAACCTATATGTGAACAAATGAAACCTAGAAGAAATAAGCCTATTTTTACAATCATGCAACCTTCCAAAACTGAATTAGGAATAAATAGCTATCTTAAACAGATAACCCTTAAGTATAAAAGAAGTAGTCATCAACCCCTTTCTAGAACAAAAGTTTAGGAGAGAATGACTTCACTGGTATTTTTTACAAAATTTTTAAAGAATTGATACCTGTCTCGCACAAATGCTTCCTGAAAGTTAAAGTGGAGGAAATACTCCCAAACAAATCCTAGGAGGCCAATATCACCTTAATCTCAAAACTAAAATAGGACAGCACAAACAAGAAAACCACAGACTGATAAATCTGATGCATACAGATGCAAAATCCCTTATCAAAATCTTGGCAAATTGAATTCAACAACACATCAAAAGAATTATTTATCATAATGAAATGATATTCATCCCAGGGTGCAAGGATAATTAACACAAGCAAATCATTTCATATAATGGAATAGAAACAAAAAGATAAAATACCTGAAAGTAAAACTAACAAAGTTGTCAAATGACATATAAATTAAGAAATTACATAAAGAAATAGAAAATACCATAAATGCAAAGACATCTCATATTTATGCATTGAAAGAATAAACATTATTAAAATGGCCATCTAACAAAAGCTACATTCAATGCAATCTCTATCAAAATACCCGGGAAATAGAATAAACAATTCCAAAGTTTTGTTTTTGCTTGTCTGTGTGACACACACAAGTGGTGCTTGGTGTTACTCATCTCTCAGTACTTGGTGTTCCTTGAGTGTGATGCTCTAGGAACCATGTGGTGCTAGAAATCAAACTCAGCCTCCACCATACCAAGCATTTGCTCATCCCATAGAGCTCTCTCACTCACAATTCCAAAATGTGCATGGGACGACTGAAGATCCTGAATAGACAACACAGTTCTGGAAGAGAAGAAGGAAAATCACTTGCAATCACTTATAATCACTTGTCATCCCGTTATTCATTGATTTGCTTGAGCACGTGCCAGTAACATCTCCATTCGGCCCTGTCGCTTGCTAATGTAGCCCAATGACATCTGCTCACTCCAGGATAAGCAGATCAGGGTCTTGACGAAGAAGTCTGACCATTTTGTAGGTGGGCAGCCAGGTGTTCTTTTGACGTTCCATGGAATTCAGTTGGTAATGTCTCTAGTCCAGCAGTTGTCTCCAAATCGCATTACATATCTGGCCCATCTGATTTTCCACACCTTGGCAAAGCAGGCAGAGTCCCTGATCTTCAATCGTTGATGGAGGTCGGAACTCTGGATTCCTTCTCTCATTTGAGTGAAGCATGATACTCCAAGCACAGCTCTTTCAATTCCTCTTCGGGTGATCCAAATAGCGTTCTCGTCCTGTTTTAGTAGGTCCCAAGTCTCTGAAGCATATGTTAGTGCAGGAAGAACAGTGGAGCCAAAAAGATGTGCCCAGAGCCAGAGGTTCTTCATCCTTTTAACAACTTCTTTGACGCTCTTAAAGGCATTCCAGGGGCTGGCGCAATAGCACAGTGGGTAGGGCATTTGCTTTGCACTCAGCCGACCTAGGTTTGATTCCCAGCATCCCATATGGTCCCCCGAGCACCACCAGGAGTGATTCCTGAATGCAAAGCCAGGAGTAACCCCTGATCATCGCCGGGTGTGACCCAAAAAGCAAAACTAAAAAATAAAAATAAAAAAAAAAAATAAAGGCATTCCATGCCGCTCTTTTTCCTCTCTTTTTTTTTAAACAAAAGAAGGAAAATAGAGGCATCATTCTCCGTGACTTCAAACTATACTATAGAGCAATTGCAACTCAAATGATGTAATATTGGCACAAAGTAAACTCATGGAAATGGACACTTAATCAATTATAAGGACAATTATAAGAAAGCCATAACCACACTTAGGAAGAGGAAAATTCTTTTCAACATATGATGCTGGTGAAATTGGACAATCACATAAAAAATTTTTTAAGAAAAGAAACAAAGAAATGATCATTACTTGTGCCTGTCAAGTTGACAAAGGGGTAGAGTCAAGCTTGGAATGAGGAGGGAATCTGGAAACATAGATGGAGGGAAATTGATACTGGTGGAGCGATTGGTGTTCAATGATTGTATACCTAAAATAAAACTATATGTAACTTTGAAAATCATAGCTCTTTAATAAATTTTTAGGAAATCATCATTAATAATAAATAATAATTAAAAACTTAAAATGTATTCAAAATAAAGACTCGAACACAAAACTGAAATCATAAAATACATAGATGGAACACATAAAAGAATCCATTCCTAGATACCAACCTCAGAGATTTACTCGGGGACTCAACTTCAATGGCAAGGGACAGAGAGGGAAAAAATAACAAAGGATACTGCATCAAGCTAAGAAACTTCTGTACAGCAAAAGAAACAATGACTAAAACACAAAGGAAACTCATTGTTTGGTAAAAGGTGTTTGCACATTATACATATGATAAAGCATTAGTATCCAGAATACTTAACTGATCATATAGCTAAGAAGAAAGCAAAAATCCAATCCCCCATGCGCAACCCCCCGGCAAAAAAAAAAAATTGCAGAATATATAAACAGACACTTCTCAAAAAAAAAAAGATATACAAAGTGCCCTCTAGAACATGATAGAACATCCAATAGCACTTACTGTGTTATTTATATGTAAACGCAAATCAAAACCTCCATGAGGGTCAGAGAGATGCTCAAAGAGCACAGATAATGAGGAAAAGACATCTGCATTTCTACTGCAGCACTATTCACAGTAGCAAAAATCTGAAAGTAGTCCAAGTGCCCAAGAACAGATGACAGGATAAAGAAACTATGGTATATACACAATGGAATACTACTCAGCTATAAGAAAAGATGAAATCATGCAATTTGCTGCCATGTAGATGGATCTTGCGAGTATCATGCTGAGTGAAGTCAGAGGATAAGGGATAGATGCAGAATGATCTCTCTCGTATATAGGATGTAAAGAAACTTCACAGGATGATATCAAATGCCTAAAGGCAATCAAAATGAAGAGAACTGGTCTTCAGCAGGAAGCTTGGCACTGGAACGGGGGTTAAGGTGGGAGAGATAAGTTAGAGAAGAAAATACTAGGACAACGGTAAAGAATACCTCAGAAGCAGGCTAGGGGGTAGGAGGGAAGCCCAGGACACTGGTGAGGGATAGTGGACACTGGTGAAGGGCTTGATATTGAAACATTGTATGCCTGAAGTACAATAATAAATATTTTCGTAACTTTGTAATTCATGGCGATTCAAGCTAAATGCCCTCCAGTGGTGATTGGACAAAGAAGCTTGGTATACACAATGGAATGATTTGGATTTCTTTAAAATATGAAATCTTGTATTTTATTACATGATGAGTAAAACTCGAGGCAATTATGCTACGCAAAAGTGAGTCAGCAAACGAAAGTAAACTATCAAACAGTTTTGTGGAATCTGAATAACCAAAACAAAAACAGGCAAAACACATCTCTTAGAAGACAAAACCAAAATATTTCTCATACTCTATGAAAAGTATAGTGACAGGCAGAGAAAGAGAAAGAAGAGTAGGAGGAATAGAGGAGTCTGACTTGATAGTGATAGTGTGATGGTAAGGGAACTTAGCTGGTGCTTAGGTGAAACATGGACACACTCCAAGGTATGAAGTATATCATCTAATCATCCATCATCTCCCTAAAGTATTTCAGCATTTCATTTTTTGAGCACCAATCACACCACCAATGTCAAATTTTTTTCAACAGTGTTCCCAGGTTCCCTCCCACCTCTACCCCACTCCCAACCCCCAGCCTGCCTCCTTGAAAGGCACTTTTTTTTATAGTTATGGATTTTGTATTAAATAGAATACTTACTACATATAAATAAGAGAATATACATCAAGTTTGGGGGTTTTCGGTCCGAAGTACCTAGTGCAATGATAACCACAACATATAAGTTAATCTTTATGTCCCTGACCAGATTCTTTATTTATTTTTTTATTTTTGCTTATTTGTTTATTTGTTTTGTTTTGTTTTTTATTTGAGGGCCTCACCAGATGCTCAGGGCTAACCCAAGCACAGAAATTTGTAAGTCTACAATTGTTCCTCATGGTGTCTCACCAATAAAAATCTAAAGAAAAAAAAAGAAAGAATCTGGCACTGGGCTAGAGAAATAGTATTGCAGAGAGGGCACTTGGCTTGCACGTGGCTAACCCAGGTTGGATGTCCCTGGCATCCCATATGCTTGTCTGAGCCCTTCCAAGGGTGATCGTTGACTGGCACTTTTTAAAGTTTGGTTATTGTGGTTTTGATTTCCTGCTTGCAGTGTTGACTGCAGTTTGGATATATAGTCATACCACTCCTCTATACCACTGATACATCTGAGAGTCTTGACCCCTGCCCCCATTACTTCCCATTCTCTTCCTCTTGCTACCTTCCTCAATTTCTTTCTCTCTCTGTCCTCCTTCCTATATTCTGGGGTCAAGAGTTATCCCTCCTTGTATTAAATCTTGCATTCCCTTATCCTATTATTCTACATACCACAGGTGAGATCATCCTGTTTGTCCTGATTCTTTTGGCTTACTTAACATGATATCCTCCAGTTCAAATAGATTTTTTTTAAAGACATTGTTTTCAATTCTGCTATAGTTCAAAGTTATTTCTTATGTTAATGATTCCCAGTTAAGTCAGCTTGAATTTTTTAACCAGGCCACAAAGTGAGGTGTTGACAGGATACTACTATAGAAATAGCACCAGATGAGGCACATTTGTGGAATTTTCTGTTCTTTCATTTTACATTTTTCTTCCACTCTCCCATCAACATCAGTTCAGTAAACATATGTCCTGTCTTTTAAAATTGATTTATGGGGCTACTTACTCTTTACTAGTGGGTCTTCCCCACCCATTCCCAGCTCTTTCAGTTTCAATTTTCCCCAGAACAAAAGTTGCAAACGTTTAAGCCAAGATAACTTTTTAATGTACAGTGAGTTTCAATTTTTCTCCACTGCTGAGAGTATGTGTGGTATCATGAGTTTATGAACACTATCCAAGCTATAAATATAAACTGATTGCGAGGGCTCTGGTTAAGTATGTAGACATTTTCATTCTGGATTCTTAAATAAATGATCAATAATTATTATCTCTGTATTATTCCAATTTTATTAACTTAGAATGAATAGTCTTGAGAGTTTGCAGTATTGATGAGTTGTCCTCCACCTTCTTCTACAGAAGTATGATATTAAAGGACTAACTAGGTTAATTCCTGAATCAACAATAATGAGTCTCAACTGGGAATTTCTAACATTGTAGTTATAGTATATCCAAATCTTGGTGCTTTTGCCAAAGATCAACTGGAAAAATCTATCAGTCTTACCACTATTGAAGCACTCCAGTGCTTTCAAATTTTGGTGCCTTTGCCAAAGAAAGAAGAATTCTATCCTACTTCCACTTTTTTCATACTCCCAGACCCTCTCTGAGGGCCTATCAAGCTGTCCATACTCCTTCCTGCCTGGGGTCTTCATACATGCTGCTCCCTTCACTTGAACGGGTTTCTAGAAAAATGTTTCATGTTTATAATAAAGTTTCCTTCAGAATCTGGGTTAAGTATTTCTTCTTGGGTCCCTGTTACACACCCCAACATACACCCTGTAACTGTCCCTTGATAACCTTTATCACAACTAGAATTAGCTGCTTATGTCATTAGTTCTCTTCTATCTCCACTATTAAACTCCAGAAAAGCCAAAATGATTGGGTACTGATCAGAATTTTGCAAGGCTCAGTGCAAAATGCGAATGTGGCAAAGGATTTCAAGACAGAAACGATAGGATTTTATGTCTTCATTCTTTTTTTCTTTTCTTTCTTTCTTTTTTTGTAACACTATGATTTAAAGGAGTGTTTATATTAATGTTCTAGGGACATTGTCAACATCCCGCCACCACTGCCTCTGCATCCAATATGATTTTAAAACAAATTTGAAACCCTCAGAAGTGTGAAACCTTGGAAGTTGCATAGGTCACATGCCCATTAAGTTGGCACTGGTTTTTGTTCACCAATTGTGTGCCAAGGCTCCTTGCAAAACAGCTTCCCGATAAGCATTTGTTTATTTATAAGTAGATAAAGTGCAGAAATTCCCTGACATGCTCCCTTTCCTTTGTTTCATTGATCTCACATCATTTCAAGCCAAGAGACATGATTCCGGCTCTGGTTGCTCCTTTTGACCAGCTTTCCACTGATTTCTTTGTAGGCTGGAAACTTCTCCTGCAGCCTCGTCCAGAGCCTCTAAGATTGAGATTTTTCAGAAGTTGCAGCTGAAAAATGTATTTTTATGTTTCCTTAAAGGAGACTCCAGTGCATCCTTCAGCGAACTGTTCTTCAAGAGGGAGGGAAAAAATCAATGCTTTCAGATAGCATTACCTTGCCCTGAATAATCCTGGAGCTGCCCATGACTTACTGTAGAGGGTATAATTGAAGTGAGGATAAACTGCACACCATTTCAAAGTCTACTAAATTGAAACCGTTCTTTTTGTTGACACATGCTAGGGAAGCTGTAGATAATGTGATTTAAAATAAATACACTGGCCCGGTATACTTATATAATTGAAATAAATATGGAATAATCCTTCAAGTCCACAGGCATGGGGGCAAATTAACCCCTTGGGTACCAGGTGAGAAGGCACGTGCCTCAGAAGAAGACTCTGACACAGAGTCCATTTGCAGGAGAGAAGAGGGCCGACACTCTCAAGTGAGATGGACCCTGGCAAATAGAGAGCTTTTCGCGACTTGGCCTAAGTCCGCCTAGAAAAATCTTGCCAGGTGATGAATCCCCTCGACTCTCCTGCCAGCCAGACTGTTGAGTCAATAATATTAAGGGCTCCCGATGCCCCAGGGCAACAGCTGCAGTAAATTTAAAATAAGAGAAAGAGAGCAAAGAATTTGTTTTCCTGCCTCTGATGGTTTCCAGGGAACAATAAAGAGAAAAACACCAAAAGTTGTATTAAGATGATTTTATCAGAGTCTTTTTGAGCAATTTCTGAATGTGCCATTTCTCAGTCCAGATGTAGCTGAAGAGCCAAGGAGCTGGGCCTCTACCCCTTAGCCTTCATCTAAGAGGCAGAGCCACCATGTGAGCAACCGGGAGGGCTGTACTTGAGTTTAGGTCAGTTGAACACGGGAGGAGATGAGCAGGCGGCAAAGGTCCGTGGCACAGGTCTGTCCTGAAATCAGCAAGCGCAGACATTGCAAAAGGGAAGCAAGGCGTAGCACGAGGGGAATAAGACTAAGATGGAACCAGAAGAACCTTCCGGCACTATAAGGAAGAATCATTAACAGGTGGCTGGCTCTCATCACTTCCAGAGCATCACCTCTAGAGCATCTACAGAGGAGCCGCAAACAAGTCTGATTCGGGATTCAAAGAAGCTGAGGGAGGAACTGGCAGGAGCTGGAGCCACTCCAGGACCCCAAGTCTGAGGTATAAGAGCCGATGAGTCCTCAACTCCTGCCTTCAGAGCAAGGCAGCCTTTAGCTTCCAAATACCACACTGGTGTCTCTCATAGCCACGTCTAAAGAAGGAACCCCACCCCTACACACACACACACACACACACACACACACACACACACACACACCCTACACACAACACACACACACACACACACACACACACACACACCGAAAAGAATTGTGGGAAATGTAGTTCCAGCTTAACTAAATGTGCTATGAATCCCCAAAGAAATATAAAGAGCAGAATATCCAAACCATGTTTCATCAGAGTTCTTTTGAATCATCTTTTGGAAGTGTAATTTATCTGTTTAAAAGGTAAGGTAAAGGCCCTCCCGTTGATCGTCGATTTGCTCGAGCGGGCCCAGTAACGTCTCCATTGGAGACTTTGTTGTTACTGTGTCTGGCATATCGAATACCCTCGGTAGCTTGCTGGGCTCTCCGAGAGGGGCGGAGGAATCGAACTCGGGTCGGCCATGTTGGCCGTGTGTAAGGCGAAAGCCCTACCGCTGTGCTATCGCTGTGCTATTTATCTGTTTAGGCCTCAAGATTGTGATTGTAATTGGACCCAGTCCTAGATGGTGGTACAACTGGGGAGGAAATGATTTTAAGTAGAGATCATTTCCCCACACCACCCCCAGTGTAGCATTTGGCAATTCTGAAAGCCTTTGTGGATATTATAACTTGAGTGTATAACCAGTAGAGACCAAAGTAGTCAGTAGAGAACCAAGGTGCTGCTAAACATCTCACAATGCAGAAGAAAGTCACAGTAAAAAGCATGAAGACAAAAATGTCAGTTGCTCTGAGACCATGAAGTCTGAGAAGGAATACATGATTGTCTACAGGCATTTTGGGTTCTAATAAAACCCGAAAAATATAGATCATTTTAAATCCACATATGAATAAATAAACAAGTCATATATTTGGAAAAAATGATGAGCTCTATGTGTATTTGTACTAATGCCAAGAAAGCAACAAATCACACAACACAATAACATGTATCTTTTGTAATGTCTCCTGATAATGGGAAATACACATACATTTTATTTGGGTTCCCCAAGGATCAAAACCTGAGAGAGGGGTGCAAGTTCAGTACATTTGCTTGGGAGATAAGCTCAGGAAACACAAGGATAGGAATGGGAAGTGAGACAAGTCCTGAGGGCAGTGTTTAGGACATGTTACTAGTCCATTGCCACTTTCGGGAAATGGGGTTCATGCCAGTTGGAAACTCAAAAGGAGAGCACATGATTAAGTGTTTTCCCCAGTGGAAAGGTAGGATGCTGGGATACGTATCCACCAACTCCCACCAGTCATTGGCAGAGGACTAGGTCTGGGGGTAAGAATAAGGTAATTTGATTAGTTCCCAGGGCCAATTAACCCCAAATGGGCTTCAGAAGCCAATAAAAATTTAAAGCTATAGAAAGTTCTCAGGCCAAGAAAGGCAACTGGAACTCACACTATCATGGACAGAAAGGGTAAGAATGAAGGAACCAAAGTAGCATTTTCCACAACTACAAAACCAGTAAATCTGCACTCCTGCTTTTATTATAGAAAAGATGTAGGACCAAGTACTTAAACTGATACTTCCTCATCTCTGTTGGGATGTAGTAAAGAAATGGGGGGCGGGGGGGAGAGCTGGAGCGATAGCACAGCCGGTAGGGCGTTTGCCTTGCACACAAGCGACCCAGGGTTTGATTCCTAACATCCAATATGATCCAGTAACTCCTGAGTGCAGAGCCAGGAATAACCCCTGAGCATCACTGGATGTGACCCAAAAAGCAAAAAAAAAAAAAAAGAAGAAGAAATGGGGCCATAGGGACCAGAGTAATAGCACAGTGGTGAAGTTGCTTGCCTTTCATGTGGCCACCCTGGGTTTAATCCCCAACATTCCATCTGCTCCACTCCCCACCCCGAGTAACTCTAGGGGTAATTCCTGAGTGAAGAGTCAAGACTAAGCCCTGAGCACAGCTTTATGTGCCCCCCCACCAAAAATAAATATATAAATAAATAAATTTGTAGGCATTTTAATACATCCTAAACTGACAGCTAAAACCTCAAATCATATATCTGAAAGAGAGCACAGCATTTGCTCCTACTCCCTCCCACCCCCCAAAAAAATGCATTTTGGATCTATGTTCTGGATGGGATAAGACTCAGAGTATCCTTTTTTGGTTTCATTGTTTAATTTTTAGGATATGTATCATGGCTTACCTTTCTGGAAGGTGCCTGCCATTGTTGAGCTTACATTCCAGGTGTATGTGCAGATGTTAAGTAAAGACAGTGGGAGGGACAACCATGTCCCTGTTCTTCCAGGAGCCTGAGAGTCATGCCCATGAACTGCCTCTGGCAGCATATAAGCTCATTAATGGCCATGATCCAGAGGGTCACAAATAAACCCTGGAAGGGATCAACAAGTTGCAGAGAAACCTCCTGACCCCAATCACTATCCAGTTAAAAGTTTAACTCCATCTGTGTTACCTTATTTAAAATTTTAGAATTCATGAGCGACATCTCACACTCTACACCACTGATGTATCAGGGGTAGCATACCACACTGAATGGGGTGTAAAGTAGAAGGGAACCAATCATGATCCAAAAACTATATTAGCACATAAGACTCAACCTGTAGCAACATGTTAGTAATCTCTTAACAAGGGCTTAATGGCTCCATGGTGAGATACAACAATCTTCACACACTTTCCTCTAAGGAAACTTTTGTTGATCATTTTGACTGATAGCACAGCAGCTAGGGCATTTGCCTTGCATGGAGCCAACCCGGGTTTGATTCCTCTGTCCCTTTCGGAGAGCCCGGCAAGCTGCCGAGAGTATCCTGCCCACATGGCAGAGCCTGGGAAGCTCCCCATGCCTACTCGATATGCCAAAAACAGTAACAAGTCTCACAATGAAGATGTTACTGGTGCCCGTTCAAGCAAATCGATGAACAATGGGAGGACAGTGCTACAGTGCTACATTTTTAGCAAGAATACAAAATAAACTACTTAGGACTGCTATTGGGGCAGGCTGGGTGGTGTTTGGGAAAATTCAAAATAATGGTGGTGGGATTGGTGTTGGAATATTGAATGTAATGAATTATTGTGAACAAATTGATAAAAAAAAAAAGGTAAAGGTAAAGGCCCTCCCGTTGTTCGTCGATTTGCTAGAGCGGGCCCAATAACGTCTCCATTGGAGACTTTGTTGTTACTGTGTTTGGCATATCGAATACGTCACGGGGAGCTTGCCAGGCTCTGCTGTGCGGGCGACATACTCTCAGTAGCTTGCTGGGCTCTCCGAGAGGGGCAAAGGAATAGAACAATGGGCGAAGGAATCGAACAATCAAACAATGGACGGCCTTCCCCGAATAGAGACAGACCAGTCTTCGGTCGAGGGTATACAAGTAGCTGCGCTCCCCTGCTAGAACCTCCAAACAAATTGATAAAAATAAAGTTAAAAAATGGAAGTTACAGATATTTGAAATAAATTTTTACAAGAAAAAATAGACAGTGGGAGGGAATAAACCAAGAATTCAGTGGTTGTAAGTAAAATAAAAGAAGAAAATTGTGGGCCTGAGAGATAGTACCCAGGTTATGTCATGTGCCTTCCATGTGCCCAACTCTGACTCAACCCTGGGCACTTCAGATGGTCTTCCAAGCACCTCCAGGAGTTATCCCTGAGTGCACAGCCAGGAGTATGTAAGCCCTGAGCACCAGCAGGTGTACCTTCATCCCAACCCAAGCAATAAAGGTAAGAAAATTGAGTTGAGAATGAATGGGGATTGGGAGGTCCCTGGAGCTGGGAAAGTCAAGAAAGAAGATAACATCTGAGCTGTAACATGGGTGAGAACATGCCTGCTGTGTTCTCCAGGCAAAGAGAGTTCCCAGGAGAGAGAAGAGTAAATGCGAAGGTCCCAAATCAGAAAACTGGCTTGGCAGTCAGAGGTAGATTTTCATCTCAGTGTTCAAGTGGGAGCAGAGAAGATACAGCTGGAGAAGTAGATGAGGGTTCAGGTATGAAACCTCACTGCAAGATTCTACATCCCTTGAGGAGTTAGGTTTTACCCCTATTGCTCCAGGCTCACATAGAAATTTTAGGTGGATTTCTTTGTTGTGGGAAAGCAAATGATTCCAATGAATTTTTTTAACCAAAAAACTTTTAATTTAATCACTGTGAATTACAAAGTTACAAAGATACTTATGACTGAGTTTTAGGTGTATATTCTTCCAACTCCAATCACTTCACCAGTGCCCACTACTCCCTGCCAATGTCCCCAGATTCCCTCCCACCCTGAAGCCTGCCTCTGTGGTAGGCACTTTTCCCCTCCCCAAGTGTTCCCCCTATCCCAGTCCCTTGAGCTGGAGTGATAGCACAGTGGTAGGGCATTTGCCTTGCGCACAGCCAGCCTGGTCGAGCCAGGTTCGATTCCACCACCCCTCTCGGAGAGCCCGGCAAGCTACCGAGAGTATCTTGCCCGCACGTCAAAGCCTGACAAGCTACCCATGACGTATTCAATATGCCAAACACAGTAACAACAAGTCTCACGATGAAGACCTTACTTGGCCCACTCGAGAAAATCGATGAATAACCGTGATCCCGGTCTTTTCCCTAACTTGAACCTGCATGTCTAAAACACCACTTCTAGCATGGGCTAGAGAAGTAGTAGAGGGGGCAACATTTAGACCATTTAGAAAAACTGAAGACCAAGGAGATGTAGGGGGCTTGTTGAAGGTCAGGTAGTAAGAGCATGGCAGTCCTGAATAGCCCACTTCCCTCCTTTCCGGTTGTAGCCTAACAGAGAGGATACCAACGGGAGCCCTCTAGCTGGAGAGAGGATGCTAACAGGAGCCCTCATCCTTGGCAAATAACCAGCCCCTCCCCGGTGCCACATAGCCTCTGGGCTGCCAACAAACATTCATTGTTAGATTTTTAATGTTTTGCTTAATGTGTCACCAAAAAAGACTCATTTCATTCAAGGCAGCATTTACAGTCACTTTACAGCTGGTGACTGCTAATTGTCATCTGTTAGATTGGGCATTAGAATGTGGCATCAGTAAGTCTGTCCATCTGTCCTGGACTCTATCAGGCTTCCTTATGCTTCTCATCCACAACCTGCCTTGTTGTCACTCTCGGCAGAGCTAGTTTCTATGTCTCCCGGCTAACTCTCTATGAGGGGAAGACAAATTCTTATTCATGAGATTTCATTAGCTGGAGAAGTGAAAACAGCCACAGAAATGTAAAATTAGGGTTTCTTGAAGATGCAAGTCCCAGGATGAATTTTGTCATTCACTGACTGTGTCAGTCAAACACCTCAAATCCTTTTTGTACAGAGGTTATTAGGAAATACTTATGTGAATAAAAGAGAAAAAAGGCATAGGTATTCTCACCCTCCCTGAGTCTTGTCTTCATTTATCAAGTGTGAATACTAAATATTCACAGGGAAAGATCAAGAAATACATATCAATATGTTGGTAGTTTCTGAGTGATATTTTCCTCCTTTTTTTGTTTATCTCTCATGAGAGTTCCATCAGAAACATCATTTTTAGAGTATGAAATAAGAAAAAAAAAAGCTGGAGTGTGCATTTTGCATGCAGAATCTCCAAGTTCAAGTCCCAGCATTGCATAGTCCACTGACCACCTCTGAAAGTGGCCCCACAGTTTCCATGAGCTTTGCATCCCCGCCCCCCTCAAAAAGTAAAAAAAAAAAAACTAAAAATAAAGCTATTTAAATAAAGACAATAACTACCTCAATAAGCTGTAGAAAGAAGAAAATGAAATGGCATGTGTGAACACATTTCATGAGTAGTGAAATCAAATGGAAGTAATGAATGACCACATAAATGGAAGTAATGAATGACCCTGGCTCCTGTGAACCAGCATAAACCCTAGGCTCCTTGCATTGAGCTTCATCATACTTGCTGTTCTTTTATTTCCCTTCTCTTTTCCTATTCCTTACTTTTCCTCCATTCTTTCTCCCTGTCTCTGTGCCAAGCACTTGGGCAAGGCAAACATTGCCAAAAGGTCTTGCTTGTCTCTGCCGGGATTGAGAACTGGAGAGCTTCAGAACAGAGAGGGCTCTGAGCGTACCCCAAGTAGTGCCTGATATCTTTGGTTCCCCCACCCTGAAATCCACTCCCATAGACTCACCTCTGAAAATCCAGTCCAGGCCTTGAGAAAACTCAACTAGAATCCTCACCAGTTTCTTAAAACCAAACAAGTTTCATCGCCCCCTAAATATGCTTTTATACCACCCTCTCATCTCTCTCTTCCTTTGACAGCCAACCAGGAATTCTCTGTGCCACACAGTGTGCTGGGTGTGTGTGTTTGGCAGGAGAGGAAGGTTTTTAGGATGATGGTACTAGATCCAGCAGGTACCAGTGTTTCCTAATCTCAAGGGCTAATGCTCTGACAGATAATGACAGTATTAATTGCTAAACTTCCAGAATAAAGTTCTAGTTGACCAAGAAAGCAACTGGCAAGCTATAGTCCATTGAAGGGGATGGACAACAAATAAAATTAAATAGTTGTCAAATTAAAGATGAAGGACAAAATTGGATCTCTAGCGATGAGGCTCAGGAAGTTTCTCCAGATGCTGATTCATAATGTTGCACACCTGAACCTTACATAATGATATGGTGAAATTTTATTTTAACTAATATGTTTAAATTAATTATAAGAAAAAACAAATACTTGTAAATTATGGTCATATATTAGTAGAAGTTATTGTCTATTAACAACATAATTAACAAATATTAAGGTGGTAGAGAAGGAAAAAGGCATGGGATAAATACATATTTGTATTTAAGAGTATAAAAATGACCCCTTTGGGGAGCAAAGATATAGTACAGGGCTTAAGGTTCTTACTTTGAGAGTAGTCAACCCTAATTTGATCCCTCGCACCACACCCTGAGAACTACCAGGAGGGCTTCTGAGCCCAGTATCATACCAAAACCCTGAGCATTATCAGCTATGGTCCAAAAACAAACAAAAACTCATCCCATTGAGTTTCATCATTAGCACAATAAAGAGGAACTATAAAGTCACACTATTAAGTGAAAGAAGTCAATCTGAAAAGCTACGTAATGTACGGTTCTAGTTATACGATATTTTAGGAAAGGCAAAAGTATCAAGATTGGTTGGAAGAGTAAGAATAAGGAGTTTCCTGGAAGAAAGGATAAAGCACAGGGAATTGGGGGTGGAGGGGACTGAAACTATTTTTCTGTCCAAGACTGCAATGAGTTCATGTCATTATACATTTGTCAAAACCCACGAAGTGTACAACACAAAGAATGATTCTTAATCCCTAGCCCTAATCCTATGGATTTTAGTTAATAATTATATCAATAATGCTCTATCAGTTGTAACTAATGTACCGTGCTAATGCAAGATGAAGGGGGCTTAAGGTAACTTCTGGAAGTGTCAAATCATGACAAAGTACACGTTAAAGAGCTTGTGATTATCTATGACAATAAGCTGGCATTTCCCCCTTTCCCTTTCCTTTGTGTTATTGTTGTGGTTGTGGTGTTTGGTTGCACCTGGTGGTAATGCCTCCACCCTTTTAGTGGTAATGCTCATATTGTGGTGGATCCCATATATTGTGATGCTCACACACACTTAGTTGTGCTGCAGGGCATCCCTTTTAGCAGTGCCAGGCATCAGACTCAGTATGAGGAGGTACAGGGAAAGGTGCTAGGGTTCTCTAGCCAGGAGGGCAGGTAGTCCATCACTGAGCTATCTCTGATGTCCTATAAATTGAAAATTCTTAAAATACCTGGGGGGGTGTATAACAGATTCGCTTTCTTATCTGACTGGGAAGGTAGTTATGTAGTTATACTCCTTGTGAAGACTTAGAGGCTACACATAAACTGAGTTCATCTTATAGTATGTAAATTATCTTTTAAATAACTTTTTTGGGTCACTTTTGGCTACCTCCAAAACCAGCATTTGTGAGCTGTTAGTAATCAGTAGCCATCCAGACTCCGCCTAGCAGTGTCGCCAGTGTTTTGTAATTCAAGGCCTTGAACATGCGAGCATGTGCTCTACCCCTTCAGTTATTCTCACGACCCCTTATATCTTTTTGTTGTTGGGGAACCACACCTGGCTGTGCTCAGAGATTATACCTGCCAGGATCACTCCTATCAGGCCATATGGGATGCTACAGATTGAACCCAGATTGGCCGTGTGTATAAGAAAAGTGCCCTACCCACTGTACTATTGCTCTGCCACCCCCCAAAAATAATTTTTAAAATAATGCAGGCCTTCCAAATTATCAGATAAAATAGCAACCACAACAACAGATATAAGACGAGAATTAAGCAAACTCCCCCCAAAAATACCATAGAGAAAAAAAGACATAAGAGGGAGATAGAGAAACAAACAAGGCCATGGCAAAACAGAATTAAAACCAGAAAACAAATCACAAGATGAAGCCCATCTAAGCTGCAGTTAGCTTCACAGGAAAGTAAAGGAGACAGCAGGATTTCACATAAGCTTTAAGTTGATCAATGCATGCATCTACTGTAGGATTAACTCCTGACTTGTTAAAGTAAAATACAGAAAATAAGCAGAGATAGAGTGGCCTGACTCTGATTGACTTTCTCAGCCCCAGAGAACCTGAGAGAGGCAGGGTAGGGAAAGCTTCCGGGGCAGAGGAGCTTCCAGTGATGCTTCCCATGAGGCTGAGGCCCTTCCAGAGCCAAGAGCTCAATTTGTGCTGCCTCACATCCACAAGGCTCACAGGATGAATGCACATAGACAAACTCTGCTTGATGGGGAATTTATAGACATCCAGAGCTCTGCAACTGTTAAGCCAAACTCGGAGTTGGCAGAGCCACAATTTAATTCAGTAATTAAGATAATTAAATAGTTTTTGTTTTAATAACTAGGGCCAGGGAGATGACTCCAAAGGCTGGTATGAATTCTCTATGTGCTGTAGATCCAGGTTCTATCCCAAGCACCTCATGATCCCTGGAGTGAGTCCTGAGACCTGAGCTAGGAGGAGCCCAGGAGCTCAGCTGCAAGTGGCCCACAAAACGAAAGAATTTTTTTTAAAGCAAGTCGGTGTGTAGGCATTATTGAATAATATTCTACCTAGTTTCCCAGCATCCAGAAACCCCAACACTCTAGAAAGTTGACTTCATTTCTCCTAGCAGATGTTGAGCATTCATCATTCTCCCAACAGGCCTATGGTTTCTCCCACAATAGCCTGTGACCACTCAGGGGGCTTTCTCTGCCTTCAGGAGAACACTATGCCCATAGGGGGGCAGGACAAGAGCATTCCTCCATCAATGCAGATAGGAAAGGAGGGATAAATTCAATACATAAAGAGGCGGGAGGATACCATCAGTGAGAATGAGCTGTCATTGCTAATCCCTGCAAGCCAAGAGCCAGAAGATATGTGTATGGGTGTGTGCTCATCTCTGTTGGGTGTCTTCCCTCCTGCCACACTTCTGCTCTTCCCCTCATGTCTTCCAGGACCTTTCAGATAAACTATTTACTCTAAATTTTGTGTCAGAATCTGGGGGATATCTACACTAAACAATTTGTTTTAAAAAGTGAAAGGAGAGAAGGGAGGAAGTAGAGAAGGAAGGAAGGAAGGAAGGAAGGAAGGAAGGAAGGAAGGAAGGAAGGAAGGAAGGAAGGAAGGATGATGTAGGATTGTATCACAACATCAAGTCCCACTCTGTGTCCATGAAAGCAAGTTTTCTAAAGCCGAGTCCTCCAGAAGACTGGAAGTAAAGATAAACAAGATAGTCCAGGTGAAATAAACAAAAGTGTAAGAGATCAAAATGAAACCTCCACAAATTTTCAAGATAGATCACCTCCAGGAGGAAAGTAGGGAATGAAAATTGGTAGTCTGGGGGCTATAGAAGTGTAGATGTAATGTGGCGATGGTTGCACGGCACTGTGCCTGTACCTTGTACCTCACATCTGGACACTTGTGGTTAAATGGAACACTTTTTAGTTTATTTCATGAAGCTAGGACCCCCAGACTGCATACTTTGATTCCAAAGCAATAAAACTAGAAATTAATACCAATATGCTAAGTAATAAACACACCATAGCCAAAGGATGATAAATTTCAGTTTAAGTAAAGATTGTACTAAAGATGAAAGACAAATCATCTTTTTCCAACTGTCTACAAAAATGAAAAGGTTGTATCATGATGTATTTTTAAACATCAATATTCAGAGAGAGATAGAAGAAAAGCACCTTCCATAGAGGCAGGCTAAGGAGAGGGGTTATATATGGGGACACTGGTACTGGGAAACACACTGGTGGAGGGAAGGGTGTTGGAACACTGTATGACTGAAACTTAATCATGAACAGCTTCGTGAGGATCTACCTCAGTGACTCAATAATAAAACCTTGACAAATAAAAAAAATGTTTTAAATAAAACAAAAAGCAGTATTCATGGTGAAATAAAATGCTAAAATAGAAATGTTATTATATAAGAAAGGGCAAAAGAAAACTGGAAAAACTAAGAGCTTAAAAATCTTTTTAAAAAGTCTAAAGGAATAAAAGATAAATAATAAGTATATATGAAAGGAAAATTATTTAAAAACAAATTTATGATTGCTGGAAAAATAGTACATGGTGTAGTACCTCAAGGCCCCAAATCTGCTGAGACAGGGAGGTTCCAATTTTTCCTTTTTTAAAATAACATCTATAGGCTTGTAACTAATGAATGAGCCCAAAACTGTGCTCTTTTTTAGACAACATAATAAAATATATATATACTTTAGCTAATCTAATAAACAGAATAAAATGAATATAAAAGATATGAAGCAAGGTAAACAATAAAATATTATTTAAAAAATAATAAAACATAGATTTCGTGTAAAATTGAAGACAGGGATAAAATTGGAAATTTTCTAGAAAACTATCACAGCTGACTCAGTTTAAGTACAAAATTTCTAGAGTCAATCAAGAAGAATCCAAAGAGCTAGGCATCTAAAATTTAGAAGACTCAGATGATTTCACAAAAAAATATTAAAAAACACTTCACAGAATGGATAACTTTGGTGCTCTTTCAAATGTGCAGAGTCTTAAAAGATTATTTCAAACTTCTTTTTACAAAGCCAGCAAAACTTTGATACCAAAATCTGACAAAGATAACATAATAAAAAAAAAACAGTGTAAATCTTACTTTATGAATACTAATGCAAAAATCTTGAATAAAATATCAGCACTTAGGATCTGGCAGCATACTAAAAGAATAATATAGTAAGATTTAAAATGCAAAGATAGTTCAGCATTAGGGACTTGCTAGAGTTACACATCAAAAGGAGAAAGAATATAATCACCTTTAAAGATGCAAGTAAAAGTATTTGCATTTTTCTTAAAAATCTGTCTAAATTGAATGACATGTGAACTACTATAATTTAAGTAGATTAATGCACCTTTAGCATAATATTTAAAATATTTGCACACATATGTGTATGTGTGGTAAGAAGTCACCATAATGTATGGTGAATGTATAGTGAATTTCCAAATCATTTCCATTAAAGAATTTGAATAAAATAAAATACCACCACCACAATTATTTAACAGTGTTCAGAATGCTTTAGCAAGTCACAAAACTATGATCGTTAAATTGGAAAGGGAAAGAAAACATAGGGGATTATTTATACAAACAATGATTGTTTATCTATGAAACCCAGGAGAGTCGACTAAAAAGCTCTTAGGAAAAAAGAGAACTTGGAAAAGTGGGTAGTTAAATTTTATATACAAGTAACAATAGCTTCCTAAATACAGATTTTCCCATTAGAACACCAAAATCTAAAAAATTAAAATATCTGAGTAAACTTTAAAAGGGGCATAAGTGATAAAGAAAAATGTTAAAGTACTTGAGGCAGACATGAAGTGAAGCTCACATGAAATGGAAAGACACTTCTGATCTTTGGAGGGGAACTGAATATTATAAAGATGTGATTTTATCCTGAATCAACCTGTATATATATTTTTTTAATTTTTTATTTTTTAATGAATCACCATTAGGTACAGTTACAGACTTACAAACTTTTGTGCTTCCATTTCAGTCATACAATGATCGAGCGCCCATCCCTCCACCAGTGCCTGTTCTCCACCATCAATGTTCCCAGTATTCCTCCCCTCCCCACTCCCCCATTCCTCCCCTGCTTCTGTGGCAGGCGCGTTCCCTTTTACTCTCTCTCTTTTTGGGTGTTGTGGTCTGCAATGCAAGTATTGAATGGCCATCATGTTCAGTCTATAGTGTACTTTTGGCAGCATCTCCCATCACCAGCGGGCCCTCCAGACTCCCTTTACTGGGTGGCCCCTTCTCTATCTGAGCTGTCTTTTCCCCCAGCATGTGAGGCCGACTTCCAAGCCATGAAGCAAACCTCCTGGAACTTATCTCTACTATTTTTGGGTATTAGTCTCCCATTATTCAACCTGTATATTTTATAGAACTCAATAATACAGTATATATTGTGAAAGGTTGACTATAACAGCAGTAATTAAAGTAATTTGATCTCGTTGTATTTATCAGACAGAAAAGCAAGTCTATGTATGGAGTGACTGAGCCCTGCCAGGACACAGCCCTGAGGAATCACCGTGTCTCCTCCCACAGGAATGGAAGGCCCTGAGGATATTAGTATGAAAAATAGGGAGAGCAGAGGATCTGGGGGTATGGGTATGGGCCTGCAGAGATGGTCATTTCTGAGCACAGAGCCAGGAGCATCCTATAAACAGCGCAGTCAAGAGCCCTAACATCCTAAAAATTCAAGAGTTCTTGAACAATCTTAAAAGGAAATTGAGAAAACAGTTCAATTTATAGTAAAATCAAATGGAATAAAATATTTCAGAATAAACTTAACTGAGGTCAAAGTGAAGACACAAATGAATGGAAAGATACTGTGTGTTCATAGACTGAAATTTTTGACATATCAACACTACACAACACCACCTACAAATTTAATGAAAAGTATACCAAAATATCAATAACACTTTTGCAGAAATAGAAAAATTCATTATATAAAACAGGTGGAATTAAAAGAAACCCTTATCGCCCGCTCCTCTCTGGAAAGAAAGATGGCGGCCGCACCGGAGCCTTGTGGACAGCAGGTTTGAGCCGCGGGGGCGGGGGCGGCAGGGACCTCATGGGAAGGGGGGTGTAATGGGCCATCCTTCACGCCCGACCGAGGTCGCCAGCTGCCCCCCCATGAGCGGCTCTCCGTCACGGCCACAACTCCAGAGCACAGAAACCAATCTCTTAACTATCTAACTTTTAATAGAAATTCTTCCAGGGTTAATAAGTAAAATAGCAGAAATCCAAAACCGCGCGGCCGCTATCGCGGCCACACGACATCATTTTATTCTTAAACAAAGTTGTAGAAAGCAAATCATTTCACAACGCTGTTTCAGCATGTCTGATTGCGGGGGGGAGGGTCGTAAACCCTAAACAATAATTGTGCATCTTCTATCGAAACAATGTATCTAGTCAAAGTAGATAGAGTATTAACTAGAACTCAACTGCCTCACAGGAATTGGGAGGGGTGGGAGGTGGGGTTCTATTGGGGTTCGCGGTTAAAAATAAGTATTGGTAAAGGGAAATGTGTTTGATATTTATATGACTGAGACCTAAACCCAAAAGCTCTGTAACTTTTCCCACAGTGATTCAATAAAGAAATAAATTATAAAAAAAAATAAAAATAAATAAATAAATAAAAGAAACCCTTAGTTAGCTAAAAAAGATCTTGAAAGAGAAGATCAAGTTGTTAGTCTCAGATACTCAAGGACAGCAATAAAAAGTATGGTACATATGTGAAGACAGGTATATAAACCAATGAAAGAGAACAGAGAACCCACAACTGAATTCTCACGTTAGTGGTCAATGATTTTCAACAAGATGCTAAGATCATTAAATGAGGAGAGGACAGTTTTTTAAAATGAATTGTATTAGGAAAACAAAAAAAGCTGCATGTCCATATTTTAAGTTAAAAAATTATTTGGGGGGGTGGAGCTGGAGCAATAGCACAGTGGATAGGGTGTTTGCTTTACATGCAGCTGACCCATGTTTGATTCCCAGCATCCCATATGGTCCTCTGAGTACTGCCAGGAGTAATTCCTGAGTGCAAAGCCAGGATTGCACTATTTGCAGAATAGTGCAATTTCAGAGAGCTTATTGATCCACTGACCACCTGTAGACGCTGGATTGTGCAGTGGTGAATCTAAGCTGTGCATTGCCGGGTGTTACCCAAAAAGGAAAAAAATTATTTGGGTGGGGAACCAGAGAAATTCACACAGATTGAAGTGAATGTTTTGCATGCTTGAGACCCAGGAGTAGCCTGTGAGCACCAGAGGATGTGCCCCCCCCCAAAAAAAAAGAAAAACAAAACAAAAAACAAGACACTATTTTAGTTTACACCCTATATAAAAAGGAACTCAAAATAAAATACAAAACATAAGACCTAAAACTAGAACTTCCAAGTGATCCAGCGATTTCACTTCTTGGCATCTATCCCCAAAACATTTGAAAGTTCATTATATGTACACCCATATTCATGGCTGCACTTAGTACAATAGTCAAGATATGGAACAACCCAAATACCCAACTATAGATGAATGGATCAAGAAATTATGCACAATATAATCCTATGCTGCTCTAAGAAAGAACAGAATAGTGCAATTTTCAGCAGTATGGATGGAACCTATGAGAATATTATGCTGATTGAAGTCAGAATGAAATTTGAATTTCTTATATGTGGGACTTAAAGATACATAGAGAGGTCGCAACAAAGATCCAACATATTGGGGGAACTGATCCACTCATGAGTTATGTCCATGAGCAACCATTATTAATAGTATTGTAAACCAAGGACTGGAGTGATACACAGTGGGTAGGGCATTTGCCTTGCAGGAGGCTGACCCAGGTTCGATTCCTTCGTCCCTCTTGAAGAGCCCACCAGGCTACCGAGAGTATCCCACCCACACAGCATGATAAGCTCCCTGTGGCATATTCGATATGACAAAAACTGTAACAACAAGTCTCACAATGGAGACGTTACTGATGCCCGTTTGAGCAAATTTATGAACAGGACAACAGTGCTAATTACAGGGCAGTGTGACCGTGCTAATTGTAAAACAAAAAATAAAATTAAATTAAGTAGGGGGCTGGAGCTATAGCACAGCGGGTAGGGCATTTGCCTTGCACGCAGCCAACTTGGGTTCAATTCCCAGCATCCCATATATATTGTCCCCTGACCACTACCAGGAGTAATTCCTGAGTGCATGAACCAGGAGTAACCTCTGTGCAATGCTGGTGTGAACCAAAAAGCAAAAATGTAAAAATTCAGTAAATAAAACTCTTATGAGAAAACATAAATGGAAAACTTCATAACATTGAATTTGATAATAGATTCCTGGACATTAAGCAAAGCACAAGCAAAATAAAAATTGACTGCTTGAACTAGAATAAAATTTTAAATTTCTGTTTATATTGGGCTGGAGCGATAGCACAGCGGGTAGGGCGTTCGCCTTACAAGCGGCCAACATGGCCGACCCGAGTTCGATTCCTCCGCCCCTCTTGGAGAAACCGGCAAGCTACCGAGAGTATTCGATATGCCAGACACAGTAACAACAAAGTCTCCAATGGAGACGTTACTGGGCCCGCTCGAGCAAATCGACGATCAACGGGAGGGCCTTTACCTTTACCTGTTTATATTATTTAGATTATATTAATTAGAACTTATATTAATTAGAATTATATCATTCTCAAATAATTGAGAGTTAAAAAGAAAATCTACAGAAAGAGAGAAATTATTTGCAAGTTATATAATAAATATTCAGAATAAAAAAGCACTCCTACAACTCAATTACAAATAAGGACTTGAACATCCAAAGTTGATATACAGGGGTCGAAGAGATAATACAGCTGATGGCCAAAACTTAAGCAAGCAGAGGCTATGGTGCCGCCAGCAGGTCAATCAGCACCTGTGAGGCGAGTGCATCAGCAGCCTGATGGCAATGTCAGATTTTCAGATACCCCCAAATTGCTGCTGTGCCCTTGGCCAGACCCCAAAAACTTGGGGCAAAGTTTACCAAGAAAGTAAACAGCCAAAAGTTAGGTATGTGGGAGACACACCCACAAACCACCTCCGGCTCAGCTATATAATTGGAAGCACAACTTCTGGTTCCTGATTGAACTGCTTAACGGCCATGATCCCAGAGACTCAGAATCGAATCTTGGAACCCAAAGGCTTATGGCAGAAATGCGTCCTGTTCCTGCAGTGGGTTACTGGTGCTGGGCCACTCCAGGTGGAAATAGGTTTTGTACCTTGGCCTGTTCCCCCTGGCGGCCCAGTGACCACTATCCTCCAGAGGCCACTGGACAGTCAGCTTTGGGCCTGCAGTGACGAGACACACAGGGCCTCACCAGATGGGGGTGGAACCGGCCCTTTCCTCCCCATCCCAACGAGACCCCGAGTTGCCGCCTACAAATGGCCTCCCTGGCTCCTGATCAAGCTGATTCATCATTCATTCATTCATCATCCTGTTAATCGTCGATTGCCTCGAGCAGGCCCCAGTAACGTCTCTTTCATCCTAGCCCTGAGATTATATTCAAGGCTTTTTAGGAGAATGAGACCCATCATTGTTACTGGTATTTGGCATATTTGGTGCGCCACGGGGAGTTTGCCAGACTCTGCCCTGTGGGCAGGCTATATTCGATAGCCTGCAAGTTTGTCCAGAGTAGGAATCAAGCTGATTAATGGCCATGATACCAGAGACTCAGAAACAAATCTCGAAACCCAGCGGCTTTTGACAGAAATGCATCTGGACAGCATACAAGGTGGCCGCCTCCTCATAGCTTATAGGAAAGCCAGGTATGAGCCAGCGGTGACGGGGCAACTACAGTCTCATGGGAAGGGGGTGGTACTGGCTCGTCCTTCACGCCCTACAAGGTCACAAGTTGCCCCCAACGAGCGGCTCTCCCCATGGTTCCAGAGGCAAAAGGACTTAATCCAGAGCCCTGCAGCTTGCGGCAGAAAAGTGAATGGTCCAGGCGTTATAAAGTACGGCACCATGCCTCCACGGGAGGGAAAGGGTGTTACTCCGTTCCGCCTCCTCCCCACCCCCCACCCCCCAGCAGCAGTGTGGCTGCCATTTTCAATGGTAAGAGACTTTGATTTTTATTTCCCTAAAATAAGTGATGAACACTTTCTCATATGCCTATTGAACATCCATACTTCTTCTTCAGAAGTGTGTGTTAATCATCTCTTCCCATTTTTTAAGTTTTTGTGTCACATTTGGCAGTGTCCAGGAGTTACTCTTGGTTTTGCACTCAGGAATTACTCCTGGTGGGGCTTGGGGTACCATATGGGATGATGGGGACTGACCCTGAGTTGACAGCATACAAGGCAAGCATCCTACCCACTATACTCTCTCTCCAGCCCTTTCTATTCCCATTTTTATAGGATTATTGGTTTATGTTTTTGTTGAGGGCTGGAGCGATAGCACAGCGGTAGGGCATTTGCCTTGCAAGCAGTCAATATGGCTGACACGAGTTTGATTCCTCCGCCCCTCTCAGAGAGCCCGGCAAGCTACCGAGAGTACCTCACCCGCATGGAAAAGCCTGGCAAGTTACTTGTGACATATTCGATATGCCAAACACAGTAACAAATGTCACCATGGAGATGTTACTGGGCCCGCTTGAGCAAATCGATGAACAACGGGAGGACAGTGACAGGGACAGTTTTTGTTGAACTTTGTATATCTTAGACATTAGCTCTATATCATCCCCAATTTAAAAAAAAAGAAAATAGAAATTAATTTTTGATAAGGATGCTGAAAAAAATGGGACTCGTGTGTTGTGACAGAGATACAGAGTGCAGCTGCAGTGGGAAAGAGTATGGTGTTTCCTCAGATTAGAAATACATATGAGGGGCTGGAGCAATAGCACAGTGGGTAGGGAGTTTGCTTGCACGCAGCTGATTCAGATTGAATTCCCAGCATCTCTTCTGGTCCCCCGAGGACCATCAGGAGCAATTCCTGAGTGTATGAGCCAGGAATAACCCCTGTGCAACGCCAGGTGTGATCCAAAAAACTAAAAAAAAAAAGAGAGAGAGAGAAAGAAAGAAGGAAGGAAGGAAGGAAGGAAGGAAGGAAGGAAGGAAGGAAGGAAGGAAGGAAGGAAAGAGAGAGAGAGAGAAAGAAAGAGAGAAAGAAAGAAAGAAAGAAAGAAAGAAAGAAAGAAAGAAAGAAAGAAAGAACATATGATTCAGAAGTTCTACTTCTGGATATATATCCAAACAAATTATAAGCAGAGAAGAGTCTCAAAAAGATTCCCACACACTCTTGTTTATTGCTGCACTATTCACATTAGGCAAAGGGTTAAAAAAATTCAACTGTCTCTCCACATATGAATGGACAAATAAAGCGTGGGATATATATAATACTGTCACTGTCACTGTCCTCGATTTTCTTGAGCGGGCCCAGTAACGTCTCCATTGTGATACTTGTTGTTACTGTGTTTGGCATATCAAATATGTCACGGGGAGCCTGCCAGGCTTTCCCATGCAGGCGAAATACTCTCGGTAGCTTGCCGGGCTCTCTGAGAGGGACGAAGGAATCTAACCGGGCTCGGCCAGGCCAGCGGCTTCCAAGGCAAATGCCCTACTGCTGTGCTATCACTCCAGCCCATATATAATACACAATGAAGTATTATTTATCCTTAAATAGGAAGAAGTCTAGGGTCTGGAGTGATAGCGCAGCGGGTAGGGCGTTTGCCTTGCACGTGGCTGACCTGGGTTCGATTCTCAGCATACCATATGGTCCCCCGAGCAACACCAGGAGTAATTCCTGAGTGGAGAGCCAAGAGTAACCCCTGTGCATCGCCAAGCATGACCCAAAAAGAAAAAAAAAAGTCTAACAAAGGATTAGCACTAAAAACACTCTAATAAGTGAAAATAAGCCAGTCACAAAAAGACAAACAGCATGAGTCCACTTACATGAGTTATCTACAATACTCATACCTATATAAACAGAAGGTAGAATAAGGATTGCAAGCGGCTGGAGGAAGAAGGAAATGAAAGGTTTTTTATGGGCACTGAGTTGCAGCTTTATAAGATGAAAAGGTTTGGAAATCTGTTACACAATGAACAGTACAGTCAGAAATGGTTGAACTGGTCAATTTCATGCCATGAATTTTTATGACAATAAAAAAATTCCAAATACAAGAATTTTCCAAAAAAGACCCTCTAAGTCCAGGGATATATCATTGTTGTCATCATCATCATATTGTTTATTGAACACTGTGTATGCATTATGTTACTTAATTCTCAAAATTTTCCCCTGAGGTCATTGTTTTATATTTTACAGGAAATCAAAACTCAAAAGAGTTAAGTAACTTGGCCAAGATCAATAATTGGCAGAGCTTAAACCTGGATCTGGGTCTGTCTTCATCCAAAATTTAATGCATTCAACCAACCACTTTTTATTGAATGTGGAGGTGTGCATAGATTGGATGTGGAGGTGTTAGGGAAGGGGAAACAGGAAACTAAGGCAGAAAACATCCAGCTGGTTTTGTTTTTCAGTGACTTCCACTTTCACCATCCTACTACAACTCTACTCTGCCCCATCCATGGGTGGTTTCAGGTGAATTGAATCAGACACGTGTAGCAGCCCTAGAGAACTAAATGAAGGTCTTATTGTATTAGTCATTTTCCTGTCATCTTGAATTAGTGTCATATTAGCTTAATGCAATACTAACATGATACAGAAATGTTAGCATATTACAGACTACTCAGTGTGTCAAGTAAAAACTTTATCATATTACTCTGCCACTGATATTTCACAGAAGGGGTAGGAAGGTGGATGCACTCACAAAACAACCAGTTCATGCCAAATGGAAGCAAAACTCCAACACTGAACCTTGAATTGAAGAAAAGAACAAGAAAACGTGATGAGATATCTGACTCCAATACCTTTACTCACCTATATATTAAGAGGGAAATTAACTTAAGTGCCTCCCAATATTCCAAAAAAAGAGGATGAATTCTTTATATATTGCTGTTTTGATTCTTATTTAGAACCCCCAAAGCTGGATCTTTAGTTCTCACCTGCATCTAAATCTGTTTGTTACTCAGGAACTGGCCAGGGTTCTATTCATGGGATAATGTTTTATTATATTAAGAGAGATACAACGACAAACTTTCAGGATTATCAAATAACCTGTGTTTTTGTACTCAAAAATTGTGCATATGCGCAAATATCTTTTGTGGAGGAAGACTTTTAAACCACAGATTTTTAAAGGTGAGCCCAACTAATTCTCCACCTCTATGTAAAACGAAGATCAGGAAACCTCCAAGTGGAATGAAATGGGGTAGATGGGGAGAAGAACTAGGTTCCATCCAACTTTGTCTTTGACTTGCTAAGGGAACTTAATCACATCTGCCTCCAATTCCCTACTCAGGTAATGAGAATAACCATATCTGTGTTATATGTTAATAATGTATTGGTATTGGTGAAATGATGCATTGAACAACAATTTTTTTTAAAAAACTATATATGAATCTGTGTAGTCATGCATTGCATTCAACTGAGTCTCCTTTGACAACAAGAGCAATTGCATTTCTGTAAGAACTTTCTTGTTTCTCTCAAGGTTTGAAGTTTGGTCTCGTCTACCTCTATATAGAGACATAGAGACTTCATTGAATAGCTCCCGGTGGATTTATCTAATTTATGGTTCAAAATATATATATATAAATAATTTTGGATGAGAGAGCAAGCCAATTTCTTAAAGTCCTATTGTCCAAGTTTCCGTATCTAAACCACAAAAAAAAAAAAACGCTGAACTTAAGGCAGTACAGTTCGACCATAAATGTACAACTCCCCTTAATTAAAAATCTATTAGCAAATTTCCTGATAGGCTGATGGTATTTACAAATATAAACTAATAGCTACTTATTAGAATGTTTATTCTAAGCCCTTAAAATGAGTTTTTCCTTGTAGTGTGATAATTGTTCAGATTGCTTCCTGCTGATTTAATTACTTCAATTAACAAGGATTCTCGGAAACAAATTTCCCTCAGTTTGGGATTTTCTCTGTTATTATCACTAAGGCCTAATTTTTTTTCATTGCTTGAGGGCCAAGCTTGTATCTCTGCCACCCACCACAAACTATCAATGTTGAAAAAAGGGAAGTTGGTATGAAGAGGAGGAAAAACATCAAGCTATGCATGTATTCCCCAGGCTCCCCAATAGAAACAAAAATAAAAGTGCTGCATATCACACATCATGAGCCTCTCTTGGTTCAGAAGTGAGGTTAGCTGTGTTCAACCAACCACTCTGATACCTCCTGCTGCCCTGCTACCCATGACCATCCTTCAAGGCTTACATCAGTGTCTCTAAGAGTAACAGATACTATCCCACAAGGAGCACTGGGATGATGTAGTAGGGCTCAAGGAGCTTCTGGTACAACTTTATTTTGTTTTTTGTTTTGTTTTGAGACACACCCGACAATGCTTGGGGCTTACTCCTGCTTCTGTATGAAGGGATCTCTCCTGGCTCTGGTGACCATCTGGGATGCCAGGGATTAAACCCAGATCTGCTCCTACGAGGCAAGCACCCCACCCGCTTCACTATCTCCCTGGCCCGGAGGCCACTTTTGTTTGTATACTGAAGGTTGATTTCCAGTAAGGTAGGGAAAGGCTGAGTAATTGTTTTGCTGAAAAGGCCAAATAAGTTGGCAGAGGAAGACTTGTGCAGAGATCAGGGTCAGTAAGAGTACCAGGCTCAGCAAGTCATGATTTAAGTGTAGAAATTTTCTAATTGTTTTTCATTTTTTGTTTCGGTTTTGTTGGTGTTGTTGTTTTAGGGCCACACCTGGCAATGCCAGGGGCAGAAATTATTCCTGGAGGTGCTCAGGGGAACATTTGAGTTGCTGGGGATCAAAGACAAGTTGGCTGCATGCAAGGCAAGAAGCCTACCCACTGTACTATCTCTCCAACCCCCTGAGTGTGAAAATTTTAAAGCACGTCTGTAAGTGTGCTATATACCTCCCTCTATGGTTGGACTCAAACAGTCCAGAGCACATGCTTTGTGTGAAGGAAGCCCAGGATTAATCCCCAGCATCACGTGGTCCCTCAAGCACTGCTGGATGTGGCACTGGAGCACAGAGCTAAGAGAAACCCCTGAGCACCATGAGGTGTGGCCCAAACTCGCCCCTCCCCCCCCACAAATCAAAAAAACTGAGATGATTTTGGAGACTGATGAACATTGTGAAATCAACCAGGATGATTGGAATGGAGAAGGCCTTGGAGGACTGGCCCTGCATGGGAGCCTGCAGACACCCTATATATTTCTGTCCAAGTTGTGACTTTAAAGAGGAAAGAAATCGAAGAGGAACTAGCAAGGCTGAAATGGCTGAGGCAGGAAAGGGCTTGCTCCTTCCAGAACTGGAACCAACCCCAGGGTGTTGGTTTGAGCCTGGAGACAGGGCTTGGTCATCAGATCAGACAGTTGTTAAAAGAGACCAGAGCATGAAAGGTGTAAAAAGCTGAGGAGACCCTAGACTCTCTGGCTCTGAGGAGAGCAGGCAGTCAGCAGAGAGAGCAAAGTGAGAAGGGACACTCCCTGAGGTGCATATTCCACATCACTCTGGCTGCGACACAGAGGAGAGTCATCCGGAGTCAGGACTAGAAGTCGTGAGAGACCCATTAATCTCACAAGTTCACTCAGGAAGCTGGGGGTCAATTCACTACCCAATTATCACAGATTTTATGACAATTCCCCCCACCCACCCAAAATGGGGGGAGGGGTGACCATATGTGAACCTTTTTTTAATAATGCCCCTATGACCGTAAACACAGTGTGGGAAATTTTTCAGTGGCAACAATTACCCAGTGAAATGCAGTAAGAAAGATGAAGATATAGATGTGAGCGAAGTCGAATGCAGAGGACTTGAAATGTGGATTCAGGGAGTGAAAGATAGGAGAACTCAACAAAGCTTTGAGCTTGAGCCCCTTGGAGGAGCAAGGAATGAGTGACTAAGATACTGATCATCCGGGAGCAGGAATGACTCAGGCCTCTGCCCCTGGTCAATGACTGAACTTTCCCATCGAAGTGGGTGGCTCTCCAATTTGTAAAAAGTATATTGATTTGGGTGACTTTTCTGAAACCCACAATTCTGTAAAAAAAAAAAAGACAAATGTCAAATGTTTACGTATTCACTTTACAGATTAGGACAACTGTTGCTGAGAGGAAGTGAATGTGGCTAGTTAACATCACCTAGGAAAAAGCCATGCAGGGCTTTCTAAAGGGGAAGCAAAGAGCATTTTGAACAAGTGAACGTTTTTTTTTTTTTCTTTTTGGGTCACCCCCGGCAATGCACAGGGTTACTCCTGGCTCTGCACTAAGAAGTTACCTCTGGCAGCGCTCAGCTTACCATATGGGATGCTGGGAATCGAACCCGGGTAGGCCAAATGCCGGCAAGGCAAATGCCCTACCTGCTGTGCTATCACTGCAGCCCCACAAGTGAATTTTTACTGTTGAACTATCTCCTGCTGGATCCCAAATTCTTGGATCTAGCCTACTAACTGCCAGTAGGAAGCTCCTCCACACACACACACACACACACACACACACACACACACATCCGCCAGCAGCCATTGTGACAATGATTAGTGAGGGGTGCAGTATCACACACCTCACACACACGTTAATTGATGATTATTATTAACAGTTAATTCCCTTCCATCTGCACCACGTGTGAACACACAGTACAGGCACACACATCTACACACACCCATTCAAAATTTAAGATATATAGATATAGATAGATACAACCTCCTCCAACTGCCCCTTCCCTGAATTGATTTATTTGTTCATGTTGCTCTTCCAGGTACTTGCTGGGTGCTGAGGATAGAGAAAGGAAACTTGTATTTTGCCCCAGTGAAGTTTCAGCCACGTAAGAAGCTCGTGTTCCCTATTCTACCTAGAGAAATTTTTAGGAAGGTTTCCTGAACCTGATCTTATGCAGAATCTCCAATATGTAACATGAATTCCTTCCTGCTGGTGATAGACAAATATCAGGATTCTGAATATATAAACACACCACACAGAAGAGGATTCTGGAACCTCGGGCAAAAATATTATAATATTTTCATGGGCTGCCCAAATTCCAAGCATTAGATTTGATGAACAGCTTTATTGAATTTTGTGGATAAATATTTAAAGCCTTCAAGGGCGCTTGTGTAAATCACACCTAGACAGACGCATTTGCTCACAGCGCCATCTGCTGCTTTATACTGGTATTGCACAGGAAAATGAACAGAGAGTGCTGCTTAATCCAAGCCTCAAAGGTGAAGTACAGACGGATTTCCTCGAGCTACTCTGGCTAGCCCCACAGTCAGACCCTGTGCCTACCAACCCCAAAGCACCAATTCGCAAAGGCTTCAGGGAGTCCGAGAGTAAAAACTGTCAAAAGTAACATCAAATAAAGGAAGCAGCAGAAAGGATGGTGTATGGAAAAAAGATAGAAGAATAATTCTTTGTTTTCAGAAGAATTTTGGAAATACAGTGCCCTCCAGAGGTTGTAATGCCCTTCCCCCTGGTCCTGATAGAAGTGTGCCCTGGGATTATCAAGAAGGGATGAGAGAGAGAGTTCCCAAAGCCTCAGGGTAAAATTGCCCAGGGTCCTTTGTTCCATAACTTCTTTAACCATAGAAAGGCAAATCAAACTGTTTCTTGTAAACTACATGCCCTAGATGCCTTGGGAAGTGTTCGTATCCTCTGTGTGTGTGTGTGTGTGTGTGTGTGTGTGTGTGTGTGACACAGGCATAGTCAGTTCCCAGAAATAGCAAACAACTTGCCCACATTCTTTTCTGAAGCAAACACACAAACACTTGCGTATGGAAGACCAAAGTATTAGCAATAGTGAGAAGTATCACAGTATCGTGGTCCTCCCATTGTTCATCGATTTGCTCTAGTGGGCCCAGTAACATCTCCACCGTGAGACTTGTTGTTACTGTGTTTGGCATATTTTTTAAAAAATTCCTTCTATACCTTTCTTTATTTATTTTCTAAGTATTCTCTAATAAAGATGTATCCCTTTGTTAAGAAAACATAATCTTAGGGGAAAATTGTAACCCAACAATAAATTCTTCCACTGGCTTTCAGTGGGAAGCCTGCCACTGGGCGCTGGAGGTGGGGGGTAGAAAGGGAAGGGACTACAACCCTGGTGGAAGGAAGTGTTCAACTCAGAGGAGGAGGGGAGCTGAAAGGTAGTAAAATGTTATGCATAAAATGCTATCAGCTCCAGTACTGTAAACCTCAGTGCCAAAATTCAGAGACAGACAGGATGGAAGGCAAAAGAGGAACAAAGGACCCTGGAAGGTTTAACCCCCTCCCCCACACCTTCTTGATTGGGAGGTGGGGGATGGTGAAGGGAAATGGGCTTTGCCCAAGGGTTTGGCGTTGAAACACTGTATGCCTGAAATCCAGCCATGAATGAGTTTGTAATTCATAGTGACTAAATAAAATTAAATTTTAAGAAGAGTAAATTCTTCCTCCCTCCAACTATATTAAAAGTTCATTTTCTCTGCTTTTCTTTTCAGGGTAAGTAGATTAAGGTAATTACTATTAGTGCTGATGATAACAATTTACAGCTGAGCATTTACTACTGCAGATAGCGTGTGAAAAGCACCTGGTCCAATGTCTGGCATGTAGTAAAAGCTGAGTTAATGTGAGCTATCGTGATCATTATTATTACTGGTAGTGCTAGCCTTCCCTGAAATATACAGGATACAAAATTCACAATTTTAATGCAGAAATTTAAAAAGTAAAGAGTATTTAATGATACAAGAAAGAAAATGTCAAGATAAATCAGACAAGAAGCCATGCCAAACTCCAAATGGAGACAGATTCCTTTGCTTTCCTCCAGAGAAAGAAAGGCTCACTCAACCTAGCTCAACCAAGGGATGTTCTCAGTTCCCTCTTGGGACCCAAAGACTAGAACCAAATCACAGTGAGGCCTTATAAGACCAGGAAATGTACAATCATAAAAATGTAAGCTCCTTTCTCTCTGCCTCCTCTTCCCTTTATTTTATGGGTTTTGTGTTTGTTTGTTTTACTTTTTGGGTCATACCCCAAAATATGCAGGGTTTACTACTGGTATTGTACTCAGGAATCACTCCTGGGTGCTCAGGGAACCATATGGGATGACAGAAATAAAACCCGGGTCAGTCTCATGCAAGTAAAATGACCTACCCGCTGAACTATGACTCCAGCACCCCCCCCCACTTCCCTTTTTTACCCAACTTTCTTCCATTCTGTATCAGACTTCCTTATGACACTGTGACCTTGGAGGCATCCACTCCTGAATGCCCCCCCCCCCAACACTTCTCATCCCTTATGCAGTCACTGCTCTCAGCTCAGCTTTTTTTTTCTTCCTCTTTTTGGGTCACACCCGGCAATGCGCAGGGGTTACTACTGGCTGATACACTCAGGAATTACTCCTGGCAGTGCTCAAGGACCATATGGAAGCTGGGAATCAAACCTGGGTCAGCCGTGTGCAAGGCAAACGCTCTACCCATTGTGCTATCGCTCCAGCCCCCTCAGCTCAGCTTTCAGAAGTCTCCCTTCAGTCAAATTCCTGAGTTCAGAACTTGATGGAGCTGGTATCATAGATCAACCAGTGAGTGTATTTATTACCCAGAATTAGGTTGTCTAGGAGTGGAATCAACTTGGGAAGAGGAATTGGATCACCTGAAACAAAATAGTTGCTGCCAACACGCAGTTGGGACATTCTCTAGGGAAGGCTACTAGCAGAGGCAGAATTGACATTTCTAGAACAGCATTTCTTTGTTTCTCTTTGTTCTGCAAATTGTCTTTCCTATCTAACCTTGTAGACCTAGTCTATGAGATCTGATACTTCAATAGGAAAGAAGGGAAAGTCTTTTGGCACAGAGTGGTTTCCCAGAAAGTGGATTCTAGATATAGGAGTCAATCAGGAAGCACTCCTGGGACAGACACCAGACACAGAAAAGGAAGAAGCAACTTTGGAAGCTGGAGAGATCAAGCTGTGATGAGGTCTCAGAAGAAATCAGGGGTGATTCCTAAAAATGGATGCCCACAGCAAAGCTGTCTCTAATTAAGAAAGAGTCCACC
This sequence comes from Sorex fumeus, assembly GCF_029834395.1. Lineage (NCBI taxonomy): Eukaryota > Metazoa > Chordata > Mammalia > Eulipotyphla > Soricidae > Sorex > Sorex fumeus. The sequence goes on from NW_026606179.1 coordinate 35,331,121, forward strand.
CCCCCCCTTAGACAAGCTGACCCCTTCAAAATGCAATTTACATAAAAGAACCCTAGGTCTCCCAAGATTTTTCTCTCACCCTCTGTGTGCATTTGTCACTACTAAGGCCTCCAACATGCATTTGTCACTACCAAAGCCTCCAAGGCCTCTTCCTGTTTATTTAGTCTGATTAGCACAATATTGCCAATAGACCGGGCCAATGTGATAGCTGGTGCAATGTTCAAACTGCCCAGCTCTATTCAGAGTGTGTTGTGAAAGAAGGCAGAGAGGTAGGCCTGGGGCAATACTGCAAATGAATACTATTGACTATTTCATGTGAATGCAGACCGTTTCTAATCTTCTTTTCTGGCAGGGAATGGAAAGGACACCTTTGTCAGATCAATGATCACAAACTATGTGCCTGTACACATTAACTGTGTCTTTTATTTTCTGTATGCTGGGGCTTGGACACAAGAGGCCCTGCTGATTCTGGAAGCACTGCCCTTCCCAGGCGTAGTTGCTTCCCAGAAATAGCAAACAACTTGCCCAGATACTTTTCTAATACAAACCAACCAATCCCATCCCTCTAATCTCAACCATCCCCACTTATGGGGCTCACACACTCTGGGTCACAGCCTTCCTGTCCTCCTCTCTACAGAACCAGGTACCAGACCACCTGGGCTATCCCCTTTGCCACAATGACACAGATGAATCAAACTAGCCAACCTTCAGTCAACCCTCACCTGTCTGTTCTCTAGGAAACCATAATGTAGACTCTTGCCTACGTCTTCCACCCCCCACTCTCATAGCCTACTCTGGTGCTTTTCCGATGGCCCTCGCTGTGGTGGGGCATGACCCTTGTCTTAGAAACTATGAATAATAAAGCATCTTTCTAATATAATAATCTCCTGGTCTGTTGACCTTCCTCACTATTAGAAAAAATAAATCCATAGTGTAGAACCCAATCCTTGTTAAAGTGCTCTCCACAGGACCCACGGCTGTGACTGGTGTTACCGCTTGGTTGAGGTTGCAGTAGTTCATTGTCATGTTCCAGAAATCGATTTGATTTTTTGCAGAGGCCAGATTAATGATGCAATAAGGGGTATCAACTATTTATTGATTTTTGTCTTTGAAATAGCACTGATTTTTGTCGTTCTCCCTTAAAATGAGACATTCTCTTTATTCAACTGTGTTTTCCAGGATGGAGAGGGAGAGGTGGTTTCAGTCTCCCATTGCCCTCTGCATTATGAAAACTTCTACCCTACAGACCAGGGACTAAATGCAAAGTATCTCTGAAGGAAGTTTTCCTATCCCGATACATTTGAAAACTTGATCAAGGCAACAACATAAATCTTGGAGGTTCTTGGGGATTGTATGCTGGACCATAACCAGAACTTCAAACCTAGTCTTCTATGTCCCCACTCTAATAATAGGGTTATGAGAACATATTGACCTCTCAGTGACAATGTTTATAAAGATCTGTGTCCAAGAGTCAAAATATTTGAGCATTTTCTTTCCTGACCCCTTACCCCTACCCTCACTGTACTCAAATCAATGGTTACAAATATTTTGGGAGAATCCTGGAGGAATCATTGATGATAAGATTTGCTATTAGTTTTTAGGATCCTTCTGCCCAGAGAATTAATTTCTTGCTGGATTTCAGATTCCAGAACTGGGTTTGATTTTTCAAAATTGTCAAGAGATTATGACTTTCTATTGGCAGTGATTTTTCTCAGCCTCCTCGTACCCCTCCTTGATTTCTTTTGATTCTACAGCACTAAGAGTGCTCTGATTGCCTATTTTTCTCTTATGCCTTAAATAAGTTATTTTCCATAAAGCATCCTCTGAACTCTCTGCATATAAGCTTTTTCTGGTTGTTCCTCTGGTCTTTCGTTCCTACCAATTATTGTGTCTACCACCTGGCTTCTACTTTCCCAGAGGGTCCACTTTCCCATTGCTCTTCCATGAACCCCATCCTGTCATGCCATCTTTTGCACTTAGCCCTGGCCTGTGAGAAGCCACCTCTCATCTGTAAGGGATGCAATGGTCCTCTGATCAGGCCATTTCTTATTTCCCTACTAAACAGAATGTCTTCCCAACCTTTCCATAGCACACCATCAGCCTGTAGCTTTTTTCTATCCCCTACTCTGAGCCCTCCAATCCTATTTCCAGCACTTTTCCTGACAATCCTGGCATTTCCTCTTCAATAAGCATGGGCCATTTCTTTTTCAGGGTTGTAAATGTGTCATCCTAAGTAGCAGGTTTGCGTCACCTCCTGGGTTCCTGCATCATCCCCGTTGGCTGCACAACATACTTTCAATTTCCTAATTTTAAATACTTCAAGGTATTTCTGTGTCTGATAGTTAATCAGTTATCAATAAAAAATCTAATTAATTTATTGGACAATATTTTCAGAGGATTATTTATCCAGTTAATAATATCTGGTGTGGGGCGGGAGCAATAGTACAGCAGATAGAGCATTTGCCTTGCATGTAGCCTACCTAGGTTTGATCCCCAGCATCCGATATGACCCCCCCACCCCAAGCAGAGCCAGGAGTAATTCCTGAGTGCACATCCAGAAATAACCCCTGAATATCACTGAGTATGAACAAAAGAGCCAAATATATATGGCTTTTATACAAAAGCCATATATGTTTATTTATATGTATATATATATATATATATATATATATATAGTATGACCCACATTCTATCTCCATCACCATGTAAGCTCCTCTACCAGCCCTGCTCCAGAGTTTCATAATTAAATCTTGGAAGAAATCAACTAGTCACAAATATTTCTCAGATACACTGGAGCCCAACAGCTACTACCCTGCCTACGGCCACACTCTACTACCTCACGACTAGCTTCACAGGATTCACTGCCTCAAAAACTGCCAAAATTCTTCATTTATAGGCTATAGCAAAGACTCAATTTCAGGTATTATTATCCAAGGGAATGAAATTCTAGAGAAATGCAAGATGAGACTATGGATGTCTTTAATGATGCAATTGCATGTCAATATTAAATTTATTCCGACCAAGAGTCTTTTGAAATGCCTTTCTATGTCATATTAAAAAGTTTTAAGGGAGGGCTTTGGGCCATAAGATGCTGATATTCCTCTGCCAATAAGAATGGTACTCCCTGACTCTGGGTTCAGGGATCACTACTGGCAGTGTTAAGGAACTCCTTTGTGTCTGAGGAACAAAGAGAGGGTTGATATATGGAATTCAAGTGCCCTAACCTCTGTACTTATGTTTCTGACCTCAGTTGTATTTCAATGAAGAAATAAAAGAGAACCAAAATTTTAAAAAATTAAAAAATAAAAATAAAAAAAACTGCCAAAACTTTCAGGTACATTGGGTTTTTTGGCTGAAAACTTCAGGCCTTCTCAGAGTCCAGGTGGAGTACCTCCTCCCACCTTCCCATACTTTCGAAAGTCTGGGCAGCCACACCCATGTTCCATCACCACAGCCATGTAAGCTCACAGCCCAGTTAAATGTTCTGTATTTTCTGGAGCAACATCTCCATACTCTATAATAACCATCATTCCAGTAGGAACATGCCAGGTGATATGGGAACACAATGGAGAAGCAAACTAAGTTCAACTAACAAAACCATTAACACAGAAGACTCAACTAGCAATGGCAGCTTAGTAAACCCTCAAACCAGGACTTAATGTCCCCATGATAAAATATGACAATTTTCACAAATTTTCTTTTACTAGAGTAGTTTTTAATCATTCCACTAGCCATTTTGTGGTAGCAATTAATACAAAATAATTATTTGGGGCCTGCAGTGGGAGCAGGCTTACGGGGTGGTTGAGAAAATGGAGACAATAGTGAAGGGAAGATTACAGTGGTGGTGGAATTGCTACTGGAATATTGAATGCCTTTAATGAATGCATCGTGAACAACTTTGTAAACCACAGTTTTTAAATAAAGAAAAAAAAAATATGCTGTGTACGCAAGGAAGGGGCTGGAGCAATAGCACAGCAGGTAAGGCGTTTGCCTTGCAAGCGGCCAATATGGCCGACCCGAGTTCGATTCCTCTGCCCCTTTTGGAGAGCCCGGCAAGCTACCGAGAGTATCTTGCCTACACGGCAAAGCCTGGAAAGCTCCCCGTGACATATTCAATATACCAAACACAGTAACAACAAGTTTCATGATGGAGATGTTACTGGGCCCACTCGAGCAAATCAATGAATAACGGGAGAACCGTGACCATGATACTTGGAAAGGTAAGCTTCTTTATATACTATGAGACATCATCCTTTGAAAACAGAATCAAGTATTCTTGCCTCCAATTGAGAGATATTTAAACTCATTTTAAAAAATAATCAGCTAGAGATTTCCCTCTTTAATTATAGCTGTGCTTATACATCTGCTTTAATCATAAGCATTCTCCTCAAAAAGCGAAAGCATCTGAAAAATTAATTACCATTTACCCCTACATCACTCTGACCCCATAAATTGCCCCGTATCTTCTACTTCTATCACTGTTCTGATATTTTCCTTCCTACCATTAAATCTTCAACTACAGAAATTTTTAGTCTCTTCCTAATTCAATAACTCTATTTTAAAATGAAGAAGAAGAAGAAGAAGAGATCTTGCTGACAGAGAAAGGGTCCCGTGCCATATTTCCAAAAGAATATGATACCATTGAAGCTTCCCAGGTAGACTCGTCTGGGTTGAGAATTCTGGGGCCTTCCCTGAGTGGGACTGGCCAAGTCCCCTATCTGCCTGAAGGCACACTCACAGTTTCCCACATAGATACACATCTAATGATGTGACACCCAGTGACAACATCTAATCTCAAACAGAATGAAGAGCAGCTGCAGTACCAGGTGGAACCAGTCTGCAGGTTGAAAATTCTAGGGTATTCTTGGGGAGGATGAGTTGATACCCAAGTATAAGCCTCCATATACACTTTGCCCACTAGCACGGGAAAACCCAGCATCCGCAACCCACAATCTCCATTCTGTCAGCAGAGAAACTGCCGAGAGTGACTTTTCAAAATGATGTGATTCCACTAAGGTGCACGTGCCTGACCCTGGTTCTATCCTTAGCATCCTGTATGGTCCCATGAGCATTACCAGGAGAAATCCCTGAATGTAGAACCAGAAGTGACCCCTGAATATCACCAGAGTTGAAACTGAAAGCAGGGGATCTTAAAACCAGTGGAGTCCCTGATATAAAAACAGCTGGTCTGAAAGAGGAGAGAGACAAGTCCCAATAATGTTTCACTCCTGCCTTTGTAAAGTGTCTGTCACTAGCAACCTAACTAGTATTTTCATAAGGTCAAGAAAAAAATAACAGGAAATAATGTCTATTCCCTTCATTGATCAAGAGGGAATATATAGGTGCCTTTCTAAATTATTTTTTACTTTGGAATTTGCTGAATAAGACCGACAGAACTACCAGTTTCCAGGAGTTCATTCCTTTTTATTTGCCTTTGTCCTCCATCCATAGCCTGCTGCCACCTCAGAAGCTGCATCATTAAAAAATTAGAAATGGGAGCTGAAGCGATAGCACAGCAGTTAGGGCATTTGCCTTGCATGTTGCCGACCTGGTTCAATTCCCAGCATCCCATGTGGTCCCCCGAGCACTGCCAGGAGTAATTCTTGAGTGCAGAGCCAGGAGTAACCCCTATGCATCACCGGGTGTGACCCAAAAAAGAAAAAAATTTTGGATGTTGGAGCATTGTATGACTGAAACCCAATCATGAACAATTTTGTATTTCATGGTAACTCAATTTTTAAAAAACTTGCTCTAAGTATAAAGTAACATTTTTAAAAAATCAAGCAGTAAATAGTACAAGGGTTAAAGCAGGCATGCGTACCTCAATTCAATCCCTAGCACCACATGGTCCCCCAAGCTTTGCTAGATACACCCCTGAGGGAGGTCTGTAACTCTGGCCACCAGCGGTGACTCTGGAGGGCCCAAGCAATTCCTTGCCTTTGGTCTCTCACATTGAATCTTGCCTGCCTGGACAAGAATCTCCAGGTAGACCTCCTGGGACTCCTAGCACAGCTTGGGAGGCAAAAAAAGTTCAAAATAATTTTTAAAAATCATATTTTAATCAAAGCCGGGTTTATCTGAATCATCCTCAGCACTTGAATAACACCGCAAATTTCCGAGAAATGGGAACCCTCCTCAAGTTTGGATTCAGCCCTCTAAGTCTTATTATCTCTTGTAGCAGCAGCTACATTTCAGCATTTCAGCAATCAGATCCTGTTTCTCCTCCTGGGAATCCAGTCTGTTGTCTGGTGTTTTTACCACCAGGAATTTTTCTTCATCTGGAACAAGATGATATCTTTTTTAATTTCATGCAACTCCAAAAAAGTTAAACCTGTGAAAATTTCTTAGCAGCCATCCATTCCTCTGTCACCCAGACTGTTGGACCCAGAATACCAAAGGATCTCCCGACAATTTCAGACTGTACACTAATGGCATTAAATATTTCTAAATGAGGCTTATAAAAGTTCTATTCCCTTCTCAATTTTCTTTCACTCTTCTAAAGGCTAAAAAAGAAAAAAAGAGGGAAACGTTTTCAGTCAGGGTTTATAATATCTCAGTGGCTCCCGACATTTACTAATCTCCTATTCCAGAGGGTCAGGTCAACCTCAGTCTCAATCTTTAATAGGCCATGTTCAACTAGAACTTTGTCGCATTGTTTTATTTCTAAGTAATTCCTTTTACACATATTTCTACTTACTAGGAAGAATATTAAGTTTCCATTTCCAGTAGGGATATAAAAAGTCCTTTTTTAAAAAGCATTTGTTTTAAATGAGCCCATTTAAAGCATACATTAAGTACAGACTAGATGTTCTACAAATATGACAAAAATTCAACATGAATGATTTGGTTTTAGTATCACTGATGCAATGCAACTTCTCTCTTGAGTTGAGTTAATCAGGTTCCTTGATATCACTCTATCATCCTAGGCACATCAAATTCTTGTCTTGTTTAATTTCACTTCATTAAATTTTGCCTTTCGTTGTGATTCCCTCTTCCATTTTCTTCCACCTCCGGGGAACAACCACTCTAAAGTGTTTGGTAAATGTGCTCAGATTTATATGTGCCTTTGTAAAATAAATAGCATTGTTTTGCACAGTAATTGTTTTTTTTTTGTTTTTGTTTTCCACATTCAATTCTGCTTCTTATTTTTGTCACTCAATGCTATTGCAGATTATTTGCTTTTGTTATTTCAAACTGCTGCATGTAGTCTATACTATACCTCTACTGGGTTGTTGTTGTTGTTGTTGTTGTTGTTGTTGTTTTAACTTTAGTCCCCTGTTGATGGACATCCAGGTTGCTTCCACTTCCTTCCCATCTCTAAACAATGCAATGGTGAGCATCCCCCTGGTGTTTCTAGGTGCACCACTGTACCAGAATATTGCCAATTTTACCCAAGGGTGAGACTGTTGGATTGTGTGATGATTAATTTAACTAAATATTCTAAACCTTCACTTATAAACATCTGACTATGTTTAAACAAGTTGCATGACAATTTGTCCATTCTCCACATCTTTACCAATATTTGGCATTTTCCAAATAAATTTTTTGCTTACAAACATTAGGGGTGTAAAGTGATCTCTCCTCATTGCTTCACCTGAATTTCATTAAGAACAGTGGGATAAGCATTAGTTCATATAATTGTTAGCCACTCAACTATCATCCCCTTATGGAAATTGCTGCTCATTATCCTATTCTGTTCTTTTTTTTGTCTCTCCCATCAACTCATTAATTACAGAGCTTCTTGTTTATGCTAGACATTTACATTACAAATATCATCTCTATAGTATATTTCCCTGTCCTCCCGTTGTTCATCAATTTTTGCTCGAGTGGGCCCAGTAACGTCTCGATTTTGAGACTTCTTGTTACTGTGTTTGGCATATTGAATACATCACGGGGAGTTTGCCAGGCTTTGCCGTGCAGGCGAGTTACTCTCGGTAGCTTGCCAGGCATAAATTCCCAGCTAACGGGGGTGTGGGGGCGACTAAAACCTCATGGGAAGGGGGGCGTTCCGGTCCGTCCTTCACGCCCTACCGAGGTCACCAGTTGCCCCCCACGAGCGGCTCTCCAGCACGGCCACAGCCCCAGAAGCACAAGGGCTTAATGCAGAACCCAGCAGCTTGGAGCAGAAAAGTGAAAGGACTATGCGTTAATCCAGGCAATCATTTCTGCCCAGAGGGGAAAGGGTGTTGCTCCCTTCCGCCCTCCTCCCTCTGGAAAGAAAGATGGCGGCCACATGGGAGCCTTGTGGACAGCAGGTATGAGCCGGGGGTGTGGGGGCGACTAAAACCTCATGGGAAGGGGGGCGTTCCGGTCCGTCCTTTACGCCCTGCCGAGGTCACCAGTTGCCCCCCACGAGCGGCTCTCCAGCACAGCCACGGCCCCAGAAGCACAAGGACTTAATGCAGAACCCAGCAGCTTGGAGCAGAAAAGTGAACGGACTATGCATTGATCCAGGCCATCAAGTCTGCCAGAGGGGAAAGGGTGTTGCCCCATTCGCCCTCTCCTCTCTGGAAAGAAAGATGGCGGCCACATGGGAGCCTTGTGGACAGCAGGTATGAGCCGGGGGAGTGGGGGCGACTAAAACCTCATGGGTCGGGGGGCGTTCCGGTCCGTCCTTCACGCCCTACCGAGGTCACAAGTCGCCCCCCGCGAGCGGCTCTCCAGCACGGCCATGGCCCCAGAAGCACAAGGACTTAATGCAGAACCCAGCAGCTTGGAGCAGAAAAGTGAACGGACTATGCGTTGATCCAGCCCATCAAGTCTGCCGGAGGGGAAAGGGTGTTGCCCCATTCGCCCTCTCCTCTCTGGAAAGAAAGATGGCGGCCACATGGGAGCCTTGTGGACAGCAGGTATGAGCCGGGAGTGTGGGGGCGACTAAAACCTCATGGGAAGGGGGGCGTTTCGCTCCGCCCTTCACGCCCTACCGAGGCCACCAGTTGCCCCCCACGAGCGGCTCTCCAGCACGGCCACGACTCCAGAACACAGAAACCAATTTCTTAACTATCTGACTTTCAGTAGAAATACTTCCAGGGTCAATAGGTAAAATAGCAGAAATCCAAAACCAACATTTAATTCTTGAACCCAGCTGTAGAAAGCAAATCACTTCACAATGCTTTTTCAGCATGTCTGATTTGGGGGGGGGGGGTAAACTCTAAATAATAGTGGTGAATCTTTTATTGAAACAATCTAATCAAAGCGGATAGAGTGTTAACTAGAATTCATCTGCCTCACAGGGACGGGGAGGGGTGGGGGGTCGGGTTTTATTGGGGTTCTTCATGGGAAAAAATAAGTATTGGTAAAGGGAAATGTGTTTGATATTTGCATGACTGAGACATAAACCTGAAAGCTTTGTAACCTTTCCCACAGTGATTCAATAAATTAAAAAAAAAAAATTCCCAGCTAAGAAGAGGAAATAAAATAATAAACTATCCATTCAAAGGCATAGAAGAAAAAGGTGTAAACAAACAGAATGTTTAAAATAAAGAGAAACCATGAAGTAAGATAGTAGATTTAAACTCAAATATATCAGTATTTACATTAAATATAGATGGTCAATTTATTCTAGTTAAAAGATAAACTACTGGGCCAGAGAGATTTACAATGGGTAAAACCTTGCGTTATATGCAGCCAACCCAGGTTCAATGTCAGCACCATTGAACGCAGCCAAGAATGATTCCTGAGTGCAGAGCCAAAAATAAATACTGCAGAGCACTGTCAGATGTGACCCTCTCCCAAAAACAGACAACAGACAGATAGATAGACAGTTACATCTGGATGAGTTGTCCTAAGTTACTTTAGAGAAGACATCTAAAACAAAAGAATTCTAAGTCAATAAATAAAGGGACAGAAAAATATAAGCATTAAGTTTATTAAAGCCAGTGCAACTGCATTAATAAAAGATAAACTACTTTAATAGCATAAAGCTTGGATCCTGCAGGAATAACTCAGAGTGTTAGAGCACCTTGTTTGTAATTATAAGGTCAAGAGTTTCATCCCTCGTGCTGCCACATGGGCTAAGTGCAACCCTAGCGCTCTGCTGTCTGAGACTCCCCAACAGCATCACCAATGTCCTGCCACACTGCAGTCAGGTATGTCTGAGCCCCACAACAAAGGGGTATAAGCCTCAGCAGTCACCTGTGCACGCTACAGGACTAAGCGCAGCCCTTTGTCAGACACTATGGCAGGACGTGTGAACACCAAACCTGATGTTCAACTCCTGACAAGCATAACTGTTGAAAAATATGTGAACATCACTCCCAGTACCTGTGTACAACCCTGAGGAACTGCGACATCTTAGACAACAACGGAAGAGAAGGGCGGGGGAGGGGGGGGCAACAGGGGAGTAGCTGAAAATAATCACTATCACAACCATCCTGTTGTTCGTCGATTGCCTTGAGCAGGCCCCAGTAACGTCTCCTTCATCCCAGCCCTGAGATTTTTTTTTTAAAAGTGCCATATTAAAGTCTCTTCCAGGGTTAGGAGAATGAGACCCATCATTGTTACTGGTATTTGGCATATTGGGTATGCCACGGGGAGTTTGCCAGACTCTGCCATGTAGGCAGGTTACATTCGATAGCCTGCCATTTTGTCCAAAATAAGAATGAGATAATAAGATAATAAGATGTCGCCTGGCCGCGAATGCGGCTGTGTGCTTCCGGGAGCTGGGTTTTATAGTCTCTGGGTCTTGTCCATTGATGGGATTACAAGAGAACAGTGCAGAGTCTCCTGCCCCCACGCCTGGGTGTCCTCACCAGGGCCCCTTAGAGGGGAGCGGGTTGAGTTTCCCTCCCCGCCCCGACCAGGGCTCCAGCAGCCGAAGACCTCCAGAACCAGCCACCACCATGCTGAGACCACTCTCCACACACATGAAGGTACCGGCAGAGGAACAAAGGCATGCGGGTCCTGGGGCTGAGATCTCCAAGCCTACTCAGGTCGGGGCTGAGCATCCTCCACCCAGATCCTCCATATTCCAGTAGGCAGGGGTCACACCTACCAACTGGCCCCCTGGCGCCGTGTAATACCATCAACGGCCAAGCTGGAAATAATAAAGTTCCTATAATAAAGGCATAATTTCTTTTCTTAATGGTCACTGTCACTGTCCTCCCATTGTTCATCGATTTTCTCGAATGGGCCCAGTAACGTCTCCATTGTGAGACTTTGTTGTTATTGTGTTTGGCATATCGAATACGTTACCGGGAGCTTGCCAGGCTTAGCCGCGTAGGTGAGACTCTCGCGGTGGCTTGCTGGGCTCTCCAGAGGTACAGAGGAACCGAACTTGGGTTGGCCATGTCTGCCGAGTGCAAGGCAAACGCTCTATTGCTGTGCTATCGCTCCAGCCCATTCTTACTGGTGAAATTTTTTATTTCAGGGGAGATCATTCAAGTGTAGATCTTTTATCTATCAAGAACAAGGCCCTGAGTTTGATCAGTTGGTCCTGAACACCTCTGGGTATGGCTCTGCTCTGATCATATGGCCCCTAGCACCACTGGGCCTGAGCGCCCCCACTTGATATGATCCAAAGAAACAAGAAGATACAAAGAAAGGTCCAGGAGTGTAGCTCAGCTGTTTACAGCTTTACATGTGCTATAGATCAAGGCACTGGGCTTGATCCCTGATGCTGCAAAACAAACAAAAAAGTTGAGATAAAATAATAGCACTGTAGCACTATCCTCCCATTGTTCATTGATTTGCTCCAGCGGGCACCAGGAACGTCTTTATTGTGAGACTTGTTACTGTTCTTGGTATATCGAATATGCCATGGGGAGCTTACCAGGCTCTGCCATGCGGGTGGGATACTGTTGGTAGCTTGCTGGGCTCTCTGAGAGGGATGGAAGAATCGAACCCAGGTCGGCCACATGCAAGGCAAATGCCCTAGCTGCTGTGCAAATGGAATAAAATATACTATAATAAGAAACAGAATTTAAAATTATAAAAAGTAATTTTAAATGAATTATTTGGGACCCAGCTCAGTGACTGGCAGTCTTATAAGCCTGAGATTATAAGACTTATATAAGCCAATGCCGCGCACGTGAACCAAAGGCAGTTCAGTGGCTTTGCTGCTGGGAAACCCAGCGCTCCAATAGAACATGCAGTCTCCAGCACGCAAGGCACACGATACCTTGACTAAAATGTGTGTCCCTCAGGGAGCACCACAACTAAAAGATGTGCAAGCACGCAGCCAGAACTGAGGCCCCCAGCAAGCACAGAATGCGCATGTGAACCTCGACTAAATAAGTGTGACCCCCCAATCTCTCACCCCCATGAATACGTGTGCCAGAACCACCACTGAAGGAGACCTTTGGAGTCACCACAGCCATGGCAGTAACCAAGAAGGTGGGATCTCTGGTTATTTAAACAACAGCAACACAGGGGAGGGAAGAAATAACATAATTGTTACAATTCATTCTGAAGATACAGTAAGTAGAAATTTGTGTAGACAGAGTAACAGTATGCCTCATACATATGTAACAAAATTTGACAAGAAACTCAGGAAACTACATCACAGTGGGAAGTTTCAGTGGCTTAGAGAAAAGAAAAAAAAAGCAATAATCAGTAATTCTTGGTTTCAGTGCCTGTAACAGCCCATTAAGTCTACTTTGTCATTGTATTGTTCAAATAAGACTTAAATGATAGTTAGGGAACATTGCACCCAGTAACTACAGAAAGTGTGCCTATTCTTTTCCAAGACCATATATTTACAAATATTGTGGTCCACAAAGTCAGTCTCAGAAACTTCTAAGGATTGAAACCATCATAAGAATGTTTTCTCACATAATACAAGACAACCAGAAATTAATTTCAAACAAAAACTTGAAACATTCTAAAATGTTTTAAAACTTGAAATATATTTCAAAATAATTGTAAAATATTTCAATGGAAATTCATATTCTTTGAATTAAATCATAAAATAGATGCCATTTATATATAGAGGTAAATACTTATAAATTGCATTATCTGCAATTATATTTATGCAATAAATCATTGATGATGATTTATCACAAGGCTATTAAAAAATTGGTAAAGTGCTTGCTTTATAGGTAGCTGATGTCAGTTCAATACCCAGCACCATATATAGTCTCCAGAGCACTGCCAGGAGTTACATATGAACTCAGAACCAGGAATAGCCCCAGAGCCTTGCTAGGTGTGGCCCAAACCATCCCAAAATAGAAAATGTATGGCTTTAATTGATTCTCTGTAGTTTCTATTAAACTTTTTTAATTAATGAAAGGGGGGAAAGGAGGGGGTGTTAAAACATGCAGGAATTTTTAAAAAGTGTGTAGATAAATTCTAGCAAAGAAAAGCAACAAAGCAAAAGTTAATTCTTCAAGAAAATACTACCGTCAATAAATATATAAGGCTGTGAGAAAAGTAAATAATGGACACAAGCAAACAGAAAAAAAATTTTAGTATCTTCCTTTTTAAGGTCTGGAAATTGACTGCAATAGAGCATTGCCATGCATGTGTGAAATCCTAATTTCATTCTCCAGGAAGAAAATATTTTCATGAAATGTTGATCCAGAGTTAATAGACATTAAAAAAATGATGAGAGTGGGGCTGGAGAGATAGCACAGTGGGTAGGGCATTTGCCTTGCCCGCGGCTAACCTGGGTTCGATTCCCAGGATTCTATATGGTCCCCTGAGCACCGCCAGGAGTAACTCCTGAGTGCAGAGCCAGGAGTAACCCCTGTGCGTCGCCGGGTGTGACCCAAAAAAGCAAAAAAAAAAAAAGATGAGATAATTTTGAACAACTTTATGCAAATAAATTTGAAATAAATTTAATTAAATGAACAAATCCCAACCAATTAAGAAGAGATAGGAATGGGAATTTTAGTCTTACAACAAATGACCACTTGTAACTGGAGTGTTCAGCTCAAATACCAGGGGGGAACACCAGGGGTCTCTGGGCTGTTGCGCACATTCCTTATGGTCCTTATAGTTTTTCAAATATGCTGACTCTGACGGCCGTTAGACTGGACAAACATTCGTCTGCTCCCCAAGCTTTCCCTCCTGTTTCCCTTACTCAGGTCACCTGTCTGTGACTGTGAAACATTTAACTTTGCAGGATTGACAATCATTCAAATAAGCCATTAAAATTCTCCTCCATATCAAGTGGCTGTATTTTTAATAAGTCGGTTCAACCTTGTTCTTTGAAACTTCTTTAATTTAAACTATTTTACAAGTAACTCCAAGAGTATATTCTGGTTTAGGGAGTAGGGAGGGTTTAAGGCAGTATCATTGCTATGTTCAACGTAACACACATGTATGTCAATAGACCTCTTTAAAATGGTGCTTAGTATGAACAAAAATGTAAAGCAAAAATAAAAATGTCCACAAATTTTGGAATGGAAAAAAAATATCTCTTGAAAGTTGCTTAGGGGGCTGGAACGATTAAACAGCAGATAGGGCTTTGCCTTGAACTCAGCCTGTAGGGGTTCAATCTCCAGCATCCCATATGGTCCCCCAAGGACTGCCAGCAATAATTTCTGACTGCAGAGCTTGGAGTAACTCCTGAGCAACACTGGGTGTGACCCAAAAAAAGCCAAAATAATAGCTGTGGCTTACTACAAGGAATAAATAGAGTTTAAAAATAAACACAGGCAGAATCTGAAAGGGTTGTGAATGTGAAGTTACTTCATTTCCTCCCTTGGAGTCCGGATGAATTGCCATCCCAGTATTGATACGAGGCAATATGCACACAGTATAACCAACCAGGAGCTCTGTGTTTAGAGTTTTTACTGGAACTTCATCCCACGAATTGTCCAAGTTGTGGTACCTAATTTCCAAGTCACCTGATACCATGCTCACAAAACCCCACCAGGGTTGATCTTTCTAGCATAACCTATCAGGTGTGGCTAGTCCCATTTAAGATCTGGTATGAACAACCCCCATGCCTAAACAAAGACACTGCAATCTGGTATAACTTGCCTCCGAGAAGTTAAGGACAACGCCAGACCTATGTTTGAACAAGGGCCAAATCCTTTCCTATACAGTAACAGAAAAATAAACTATGATCCTTAATTCACATTCTCTGGAATCAGATCTATCAATCTATTTATACAGAAATATATGTAACATATGCAAAAGGGGCTTTTTCAATAAAAGGGTCATAAAAAACAGAGTAGCCAAAATGCAAAGTAATATCCTCTTACTATATTCTCTCCATAGAAGATCCTGTCTCATGATTCTTAATGTTATAGCCCTAGATAACTCACTTTTGATCCCAGCTGGTTTTCAAAGGCAATTTCAGAAAATTTAAAAGGTTACAGCACACTGAAAGCTCACCCCTTCTCTTTTTATTTAAATTGAGCTTAGTTTCTTTTTTCCCCAACTACATATATTGAGAACTTAAAAAAAAAACATTTACTACAAAATAAGTAGCTCTATACAGTTTTTTGTGGCTGAAACCTTTCAGAAGAAAAAATAATAATAATTTAACCTGTGTTTCCTATTTAAGTTATTTGGAGACTACCAGACTACCCCGCCATATGAGGATTTTTCATAGAACTAGAAATCTAATATCCCTCAAGAAGTGGCCATTCACATTTCAAACAGTTTTTCATTCGTCGATTGCCTCGAGCAGGCCCCAGTAACGTCTCTTTCATCCTAGCCCTGAGATTATATTCAAGGCTATTTAGGAGAATGAGACCCATCATTGTTACTGGTATTTGGCATATTTGGTACGCCACGGGGAGTTTGCCAGACTCTGCCCTGTGGGCAGGCTACATTCGATAGCCTGCAAGTTTGTCCAAAGTAGGAATAAGACAATAAGATGTCATAAAAAAAAAAAAGTTCTGTTAAGATGTCGCGCGGCCCCATTTGCGGCATTTGCGGCCGCGCGGTTCCGGGATCTGGATTTTATAGTCTCTGAGTCTTGGCCGCTGATGGGATTACACGGCGCCAGGGGGCCAGGTGGTGGGTGTGACCCCCGCCTACTGGAATTTGGAGGATCTGGGTGGAAGATGCTCGACTCCAATTCGAGTAGGCTTGGAGGTCTCGGCCCCGGAACCCGCGTGGCTTTGTCCCTCTGCCAGTACCTCTGCCAGTACCTTCATGTGTGCGGAGAGTGGTCTCAGCATGGTGGTGGCTGGTCCTGGAGGTCTTCGGCTGCCGGAGCCCTGGTCGGGGCGGGGAGGAAAGCTCAACCCGCTCCCCTCCAAGGGACCCCGGCGAGGAACAGTTTAAAAATCTTTATTTGGGGGCTGAGGCAAGAGTACAGCAGGGTGGTTGTTTGCCTTGTAAGTAGCCAACCCAGATTCAATCCCTGGCATCCCATATGGTTCCCCAAGAACCACCAATAGCAATTCCTGAGTGCAGAGTCAGGAGTAACCCCTGAGCATCACCAGGTGTGACCCAAAAAGGAACACTTATTTATCAAGATTATACATTCTCCAGAAATAATATTTTCAAAATATTTTAACAGAAAGATCTCTTTATGCATTTAAAATATGCTTTCCATGTTGGTTTTCAGGCCAAAGCACAATTTGTCACGAGATACACTTTGCTGATTTGCTAAGCATACTCCTTTTTTTCCATAAAGGTGATATTGAATCTAGGCAGAGTTTGAATTATCACTTATTGTGAATTCATAGCATCTGTTTGGCATAGTATCACCTGAGTAGTAAATGCTAAATACATTTCTTCTATTGGAATGGATTTGGGCATGTTTTATTAGACATCCATGTTAAAACACTAAAAACTTGAGATCAGAGGCTAATGGGGCTGAAAGAATGAAATGAGTTCAATTGTTTGATATCCTGAGATCTATGTGAAATGATATCAATTCCTCGGCCGTGTGTTTTCATGAGGGAAAGCACATTTGATCAGCACTGATAAGACAATAGAACAAATCACAGAGCCCGTGTCACTTTTTTTCCAAATCCACAGTAACATATATATTCATCTTGTCAGATTGCTGTATAAATAGATGAGGTAAAACAACATGGCATTTGTTGTACTTCAATTACTTTCTTGTATAATGTCAAGAAGTAAAAGCTAACAAACCATAACTTTTCTTGACATTTCCTCCCTCAAGTGACCAATGATGGATTTGCCTTAAAAAAGCATTCATCATTTTAAAGAAGGGTAGAGACAGTAGATTTCTTTGTGTTATTTTTTTCCATTTTTAAAGCCAGTGCTTAAATTGAAAAGCCCAGGTCTCCTGCAGACAAAAACCAAACCTGGGTTGATAAGATTACATGTTTCTAATCCTGGGGGATGTTTGAAGTCATCCAAGTAGAGAGGGCATTTGCCGTCATAAATGGTCCAGAGATGGAACTGAATTCCCAGAGAGACCAAGAGGCCACCCTCACCCTCCTGGCCCCCACCATCCCACCCCACCTCCCTCCCACCCTCATTCCCATTAAACAGTATATACTTTACAGGCAAATCCTTTTATGTAGCCACATCTGACAGCTCAGCATGATTGCTCAGAACACTGGCATTTGAGTTTGAGGACATAGTTTCAAATACTATCTCTCCCATTGACTGCCTCGGTGGCTTTGCACAAATTATTTAAGTGTTCTTCTTCCCTTGTCTGTAAAGCAAAGACAATAATATTTACTTTCACAAGTTATGCAAAAGATAAAATTAGATAATAAGCAAAATATGCTCACTGCAAGGACTGCTCACAGGAGAGAATATCTATTGGCAAACTCTTCGGCTCCCTAAAGACAGGAGCTAAGTCAGGCTCATTTGCCATTTATATACACAGAATTTGACCCTCAGGAACTCGATATTTGATGAATTAATTAATCATGGCTACGAGGATGAAGATGTCCCCTCTTACCCCTTACAGAATAGTTATATAGAAATCATGAAGGGTGGGGATACACAAAGGTGGGGTTGAACATTATCCTAACAACAGAGATACAGCTACTCCTTCAACAGATCAACTCAAGGACAAAATCTCATTTGAGGTTTCAACACTCCAGATTACTAGGAGATCCACTCAAGGGCAGGGTTCCAGGCTAACACCCAAGAATGGCTGAAATTAGTACCAGGAATTTTGCTCCATGACTTGAAGGCCAACCACACATGCTAGGTGAAAAGGAAGCTCAGGTAGAGAAGAAAGCACCAAATAAAGAGTGTTGTGAGGACCCTCCCAGGGTGGGAGAAGCATGCTAAAAGTAGTCTATACACCAAACATGATTGCCACTCAATGCCTCTCTTCCAAAACACAGTACCCAAAATAAGAGAGAGAGAACAATGGGGAATACCCTGCCACAGAAGCAGGGTGGGACGGGGAGATGGGGGGTGGGAGGGATGCTGGGACCCGTGGTGGTGGATGATGGGCACTAGTGGAGGGATGGGTACTTGATCATTGTATAACTGACACCCAAGCACAAAATTTGTAAGTCTATAACTGTATCTCATGGTGTTTCACTAATAAAAAAAAGAAAAAAAATGAAAAAAAAAGGGCAGGGTTCCATCCAGGGTATATTGCTTTCTTTTTCCCTCAGGTAGTAATCCATTTAAACAGTCATAGTAAATGTACTTCTTATAATATTTCTGGCTGGAGCCATAGCACAGCGGGTAGGGCGTTCACCTTACAAGCGGCCAACATGGCCGACACGAGTTCGATTCCTCCGCCCCTCTCGGAGAGCCCGGCAAGCTACCGAGAGTATTCGATATGCCAAACACAGTAACAACAAAGTCTCCAATGGAGACGTTACTGGGCCCGCTCGAGCAAATCGACGATCAACGGGAGGGCCTTTACCTTTACCTTTATAATATTTCTAGTCGTTTTTTTATTTTTTTAATTAGTGAAACACCTTGAGGTACAGTTGTAGACTTACAATTTTTTGTGCTTGGGTTTCAATTATACGGTGATCGAGTACCCATCCCTCCACCACTGCCCATTCTCCACCACCACTTATCCCAGTACCCCTCCCACCCCCCAGCCCCCTCAACCCACCCTGCCTTTGTGGCAGGGCATTCCCTTTTGATCTCTCTCTCCTTTTGGGTGCTGTGGTTTGCAAAAGAGGCATTGAGTGGCAATCATGTTCAGTCTATAGTCTACTTTCAGCATGCATCTCCCATCCTGGGAGGATCCTCCCAACACCCTTTATTTGGTGCTCCCTTTTCCTTTCTAGTCATTTTGTATGAACACAGTAAGAGATATATTAGGCTTAAAGATTGCCTCTTCCTGGAAAAATCTTGATATATATCCCAGACTATAGTTCTTCAGGCCTGGTTAGTCTTTCCTAACCCCAGCAGGTCCTTAATCAATTGCTTATTTTTGGGTCATGACAGGGTTTGTCCATAAACATGCTCTTAACTTATAGTTAGTATTATGGCACTTGACCTGGCCCATTTCAATGCCAGAGTAGCTCACAGGTTGCCCTGGATCCATCCAGTCCCCCATCAGGACCCTGCTTTTGGAGTGCTAGGAACTAAGAGCAACTGAGGCTTAAGTCAAGTAATTATGGATGCCCAGGAGTAAATATTATTTTGGAGTCAATTAACTCCCATGTTACAAAGCATAGCATGAACTGTCTTCCTGTGTCTATACAAAAAGGACCACCACCAAGCTGAGACCACTCTCCACACCCATGAAGATACTGGCAGAGGAACAAAGGCATGCAGATTCCGGGACTAAGATCTCCAAGCCTGCTAGGATCAGGGCTGAGCATCCTCCACCCAGATCCTCCATCTTCCAGTAGGCGGGGGTCACATCCACCAACTGGCCCCCTGGAGCCGTGTAATCCCATCAATGGCCAGAGACTATAAAACCCAGCTCCCAGAAGCATGCAGCTGCATTCGCATGTTATTATCTTATTATCTCATTCTTGCTTTGGACAACCTGGCAGGCTACCGAATGTAACCTGCCCACACGGCAGAGTCTGGCAAACTCCCTGTGGCGTACCCAATATGCCAAATACCAGTAACAATGATGGGTCTCATTCTCCTAACCCTGAAAGAGCCTTGAGTATGGCACTTTTTAAAATCTCAGGGCTTGGACGAAGGAGACGTTACTGGTGCCTGCTCGAGGCAATCAACGAACAACAGGATGATCGTGATTATGATACAAAAAGGACATTGCTAAATAAACCATGCAAATGACATAAAGGAAAGAGAAAAGCAGTATAGGATTATCAGTGGAATGGATGGAATTGGGTATGCCTCAGGGGCACTATTGTGGGAGTGACTCAATAAATCTAAGCTCCCTGTGGAAGGAGCAAGGACAACCCAATGTTATCCAATAGCTCTGAACTCTGGAATCACTCCTTGCAGTGGTCAGGAGACTATAAGTGATGTCGGAGATAAAACCCAGGCCAGTCAAATGCAAGGCAAATCCTCTGCCTGCTGTATTATCTCTCAGACCCCTTGGGAGGATGCTTTTTTGTTTTGTTTTGTTTTGTTTTTATTTATCTATTTATTGAATCACTATGGGAAAAGTTACATAGCTTTCAGGTTTAAGTCTCGGTCATGCAATGATCAAACACATTTCCCTTCACCAGTACTTCTTTTTCACCACCAAGAACACAAATATTCACCCCCCCCCCATGCTTTTTAATAATGAGAAATCCCCTGGGATTCTAGGGATCAGTGCACCAAAACGATAATTACTTGTATTTAGCAAGTATTGCTTATATTAAGTCTAATAATCTTTTATTTCATGGGATCAATCTTTGAATCATCATAGCAACCTTAAGAAATCAGCACTATTGTACTGTAATTTTATAGCTGAGTATACTGAGACCACGGCAGAGCCTGGCAAGCTCCCCGGGGCGTATTCGATATGCCAAACACAGTAACAACAAAGTCTCCAATGGAGACGTTACTGGGCCCGCTCGAGCAAATCGATGATCAACGGGAGGGCCTTTACTTTACTTTACTTTACTATGTTGAGACCCGGAGAAGTTAAATAACACATTGAGAAATGAAGCTGAAGCATTAGCAAAAATTAAATTATACTCCACTAAGAAGCAGGATAAATTAGAAAAATAATAATAAAACTACTATTTATTAAACTCGTCTAAAGTGATAATCATCTCTTTTATTTAACTTTTACAGTGACCTTAGAAATTAAATTTACAGATGAGGAAACTAAGGTACAGATTGTTCAGGCAAATTACTTAAGGGTGCATCACAAGAAAGTAGCTCAGCTAAGATGCAAACCCAAATTTGATTATAGTCATTCTTTCTGAACCCTATGTTTTAGAATACAATATAATAGTGTGAGGTGGAACTGAAATTCCATGGTCATATTTTTTGTTTTTGCTGGATGTGACCAAGATTGCCACCTATTTGTCAATGTGCTTCTTCTCTTATGGAACACACAGCTGGACTACACTTCTGAAATTTCCTGATACATGGGCATTAGCATATGTTACCTGGCATCCAGTCAATGGAAAGAAGAGGAAATAATGTTTTACCTCAAGACTTTCCATACTTGTTTCTCCACATTCCTTTCCTTTCTCCATTGGATATGACTAATATTTGGGGCCAACCAACTATGCCCTTAAAGTCAAATATCATCCAAATAGAGCTTGCCACCTCGTTTTGTAAACATTGCTTTCAATAATAGAGCACACAAAACCAGTTCTTTGTCTCCCCCAAAACGTGTTATTCAAGGGAATAGCAGAACCATAAGATGGAAGGAGTCTGGGTTCTTGAGTAAATGAGTCAAATAGAGCTACTTTCCCAACATAGACTCGCATCCTAGGTCATTACTGAGCAAGAAATAAACTGCTGTGATAAGCCATTACCTTCCCAGTTCTATTTATTATAGAGCTATCCTACCATAACCTAATTTGCAGGACACATTCTAGTTAGGAAAAATAACTTACTTGCACATTCAGAAAGAATAACCTCCCTGGGTTTCCCAAAATGAACCAAATCCCATCTCGTTGCTTCTGTATTTCTCTCAATCTTCACACTCAGCAGCTACCTTCAGGAAAGGACACACCTCTCCTTTTTGTGAGAATATATTACACAAGCGACCCCATGATCCCCCCCATGGAGACCCATCAGCATCAGAGTTCTACCTGCATCCCTACTTATGGGCAATTATTTTTTAATTTGGGGTTTCAGCATTCAAAAGAGAAACAAAATTACACCACTTATCCAATAATTCTGTCTGTGTTGAGAAATAGGTTTCTTGCAAGCATAGGAAAAAAATGTATTAGTATATCCAAAACCAGAATGTAATAAAACATAGACCTTTCAGAAGAGAAGTTTTTTTTAAGGGGGGGAAAATCCTCAGTAAAGGAAAGAAAAGCCAAGAGCAGATTACTTACTGCTACAGAATCCAATATTGTAAAGTGCTTTTTTTTCCCTTTTCCTATGCCACATTTTTAATGTCTCCGTGAGCTCAGTGTGCTGTGACTATCAATCACCGGAAACTACTGACATTATAAAACTGCTTTTAAGATATACAGAGTTTTCAAAGCCAAAGTTATCTGAAGAATAAAAATCTTCAAAGCTTATATATTTTCAAAAATATCTATTTGATACACCAAGCTGAGTAATGGCCAGCTGTCTCTACTCAGTAACAGTTTGACAGAAGGTATGAATATTGTTTTGTGGATACCATTAGATATAAGAAACAAAGACGGTTCCTAAGGAGTCCCAGTTCTACCATACTCATCTCTTCCTTCTGTGGGCAGCAGGGGTCACATCAATGTCTGGGTAGTGAGACTGGATAGATCAGAGTCGAATTAATTTGAAAACAGAATAAGTTCTACAATCTTTGACTAAAAAAAATCGTATACAAATAATTTGTACAACATGAATGTTTGATTTATGTATGCTTTGTAAAATGTTCACACAGTCAAATCAATTAGCACATCCATCACCTCCATAACGTGTGTGACTTTGTGTGTGTGTTGTGTGTTTGTGTATGTGTATGATAGGGGCTGGGGTGATGAGAATACTTACAATCTTGGCCCAGGGATGTGGCTTAGTGGCAAAGCTCCTGACTTAGAATTCATGGCAATACATAACCTCTGGGTGCAATGCCTGACTCTGTTTGTGTGATCCTCTGTGCTACTGCAATCAAGTTGTATGGCTCCCAGCAACAGCAGTTAAATGTGTGCATGAACTCTGGTGCACTGCAATAATAAAGAGAGGATAAGGAAGAAATGCTAGTTTTATATAAATAAATATATATTCATATATGTATATGAATATATATATATACTCTTAGAAATGTTCAAGTACATAATATAGTATGGTGAACTCTTATCACAATAGTTTCATTGTTGTCACTTTAGGTCTCCAGTGCTTTGATGCTCTGAAAATTTTTATGTTTTTAAGACACAATGATATGCATCATGGAATCAAGTCTATAAATGTGAACTGGACCTATGGAATTTCACATCTTCATCTAAGTGGCCAAGAAAAATCATCTGACCAAATAGCATTACTTTTGCTCAAAATAAAATTTTGTTTTATTCGATAATTGTGAAGATCTAATTGGCTTTATTAAATGACTTCATATTTTGGCAGTCAGAAAGAAACTTCAAGGGATTAAATAAATGGAAAGATTTTACAGAAAACAGACACAAAAAGGAAATCATCTGCAACAGAAAACATTGACTCATTGGGGAGAAGTAAGAGTTCAGGTAAGAAGTGTTATCAGCTGAAATCTTTCTAAATGACCATTGGCTGGACTTGTTACTGAGCAAGCAGGAAATCTTCTTCCAACAAAATTAATAAAATAGCTTTATTTCCCGTAGGGGTCTGAAACTGATGCTTGATTATGTATTTCTGTTACTGTGTGTAGCAACTGGTAAGGAAGGATAGCATGAGAGCTACCTCCAAAGGGCTCCTAACTCCATTTTTTTTTATTGTTGTTGTTAATTTTCTATTAAGATGCCATGGTTTACAAAGTTATTCATAGTTAATTTTTAGGCATCTGTGTTTCAGCTCCAACCACACCATCATGTCAAATTCTCTCCACCAGTGTCCCCAGGTTCCGCCCCCACCTCGACCACTCAGTCGACCTCCTTGACAGGCACATTGTTCAGTTTGTTCGTTGTGGTTTGGATCTCGTGCTTTCAGTGTTGTTGACTTTGCAGGTTGGATATATGGCTACACACCCTACAACACTGATGTATCCAAGCCCCTTACATGTGGCAGAGCCAGTTCAATTCTTACACAAGATACAGTCTCTTGAACCCCTTCAGGAGTGATCTTTGAACTCAGTGCCAGGAGTAAGCACAGAACAGAGCCAGGTGTGATACAACCCCCCCTCCAAACACACACACACACACACACACACACACACACACACACATTTTAGTTAAAGTAAAGAATAACCAGAAACCAGGGAGATAGTGCAAAGAACTGGCACATATGTTTTGCATGTAAGAGGTCCAGGTTCCATTCCTGGCCTTGCCTGGTCCCTTGAGCATGGCTGAGTATAGTGAATAGTGGATGGGAAGGGAAAGGATAAAGGAAGAGGAGCTGTATAAAACAGATTGATTCACAATTGCCAAAACAGAGACTCAACCAACCTGTCCTTCAGTAGGTAAATGGATGAAATCTAAATTACATTCAGGCAATAAAGCATTATTCAGTGCTATTAAAAGAAAGAGAGAGAGAGAGAGAGAGAGAGAAGCTATTAAGTCATAAAAAATATGGAAGAATCTTAAATGTGCATTACAAAGTGAAAAAACCTGCCTGAAAAGGTCACCTAAAATGCTATTCCAAATATATAACACTCTAGAAAACACAAAACTATGGAGACAGTAAAAAGATCAGTGTTTTTCAACAGTTAGAAAAGGAATATAAGTAAGTGTTTCACAGACATTTTTAAGATGAGAAACTAATCTATACAATACTATAAAGATGAATACATGTCATTAGACATTTGTCAAAACCATACAATATATTGTCAGGGCACAGGGGGAAATCCCTCACCCCTGTGGTTTCTTCATGGACTGTACAAGCAATCAAAGCCGCATCAGACAGATTATTAGCAAAGGAAAAATCAATTTACTAACATTTATGGAGAATTTACATGGTTGTAAATTTTAAAGTTGAATGGGGCAAGCCAGAAAAAGCAATTCTGTGTCAAGAGACCAGAGGTATCAAGGAAACAAGTGGGGGGTGGGGAGGAGGGTAAGTACTTCCCATGACAAAGAAGGGATTGTTTCATCTTTTACCATGAGTAAAAAAATTAGTTTCTCAGATAAGGAAGACATATTCACTGATAGGGAGAGATGATAGGGAAGGCATACTTACTCTATCTGGATACACCCTCCACATTATTACATTCTTCGATGTCAGAGGTTCCCAAACATATTTGACCTACTTCCCCCTTTCCAGGGAAAAAGTCACTCAATGACTCCCTGAAAATCTACCTTCTTTAGATGAGCAAACAGAAAGCACCTCCCCCACCCAATTGTACCCAAGGTTATTATCATCCCCCTGGATCATTTGAGAATCCCACCCTGGTGAGGACTACTTCTTAAAGAATGGGAATCAATCATTGCTCCATTGATTAGGAAAATGGCAATGACTAAAATAAAGATAAGAGCTTCTTTGCAGCCTCTTGGGTCTTCACTGTTCCTAAATTAAAATAAAACAACCTGCATTATTTAAGTAATGGTAACAGATTTCTTACAATGTCCATTGAGACTTAAGTGACCATTAGAATTTCATAAGTGACAATTATTGGAAGAGACATATTGAGAAAAACCAATCTGACCCTTTTGAGATCAATCTCACAATACAGTCCAAGAATGACTTCTAATGTAAACTACAAACTTTGGGTAATAAAGATGCAGGTTTGTCTATCATGACAAATGTTTTATTCTGGTGGGGGATATTAATCATGAGAAGAGTTGGAATTGAAAAGTGAGGTTAACGGGGTATATATGGAACTTCTGTACTTTTCACTCAATTTTTCTCTAACTAAAACTTCCCTTTCAAAAATCCCATTTAAAATATATACATATAAAATATTTTAGGTGTAAATAAATGAGATTAACCCCAAAAATTAGATAATAGAATTATCTACTAGAAAACCCAAGACTGTCCTCCCGCTGTTCATCAATTTGCTCGAGCGGGCCCAGTAACGTCTACATTTTGAGACCTGTTACTGTGTTTGGCATATCGAATACGTCACGGGTAGCTTGCCAAGCTCTGCTGTGGGGGCGAGATACTCTCAGTAGCTTGCCGGGCTCTTCGAGAGGGGCAGAGGAATCGAACCCGACTCGGCCGGGTTGGCTGTGCGCAAGGAAAATGCCCTACCGCTTTTCTATCACTCCAGCCCAGAAAACCCAAGAAAATACATAAATTATAAAAACTTAAGAAAGTTCAAGTATACTAGATGTCAGATCAAGACAACAACAACAAAAGTACTTTTATTAGAAGACACAAGGAATAAGTAATAAGTGTTTAGTGCAAGTAATTAGTGCTACCAGTGCCTATGGATCAAGAAAAAGGCAACCCAATAGAAAAATATTCAAAGTGTTGATTAGGCACTTTCAGTGGGAAAAAAATCCAAACAGTGAAGTATGTCATGCAAAAAAAGCACAGGAATAACTGAAAAGAAAATAGGAACTTTTTTGGCATGAAAACAACTTAAGTTGGGAATATTGTCCAAGCAGCACAAGCAACAGCAAGCTTCGAAGAGGAAGCGGGAGTCCGTCTTCATGCCCAGCACAATAGGGTAAAATTATAGTTTATACATGCTCTAGTGGTATAAGTATAAGACACTCACACATAAGACACTCACACATAGTCATGAGGAATAATGGTGAGTATGTGCAGTTGAGGATAATGCAATGGGCATAGATGGCATGTACAAGAAATAGCAAAGGGCTATATTGTTCATGTGGAAGGGAAGAGAAAGGTAGCAAGGAGGGCTTTACTACATGGTCCCCAGTGACCCGTATCATACAGTCGAGGGACCTGGGGGCCTAATCAATACAAAAGTGTTCTTAAGATTACTTCTTGGTCCAGTGAGAGCCCAGAGAACATGAAGTGGCTGCTGGTAGGGAGAGGATGTCACACCCTCCAAAATGGTAGGCCTCAGGTCAAATCAATTGCAGAGTTTTATAACCCCAGAGTCATATAACTTTTTAGTGGGTGGGAAAACAGAGTAAAGAAAGGGCAGGATCCACAGCTTGGAAGCCAGCCTCACATGCTGGGACAGAGAAGAGACAGAGAAGAGACCACAAAGTAAATAATGATTGGAGGGATCGCTCAGGATGGGAGATGCGTGCTGAAAATAGACTATGGACCAAATATGATGGCCTCTTTATACCTGTATTGCAAACCACAATACCCAAAAGGAGAGATAGAGAGAGTAAGAGGGAATGTGCCTGCCACAGAGGAAGGGGGTGGGTTTCTGGTGGGGTGGCAGGAGGGATACTGGGAACATTGGTGGTGGAGAACAAACACTGGTGGAGGGATGGGTGCTCAATCATTGTATGACTGAAGCGTAATCATGAAAGTTTGTAAGTCTGTAACTGTATCTCATGGTGATTCAATAAAAAAAAGGAGGGGAAGGATTTCAAAATATATCTTTGACAAGTCTCATTGATAATATCAGACAAATGAGAATAAAAATGAGATGTTCTTTTACACACATGAAAAGGGGAAAAAACTATCAAATGTTAGAAAGGATATTAGGGAATCATAAAAATTTATGTGACCAACATTAGAAAGTCATACATGGAAAAGTTAGGACCAGAAATTCATCTTAAAGGAATTTACCTTAAAGCAACTTGCATAGGTACAAATTACCTACAAGGATGTTCTTGTAGACTTGATATTAACTGCTTTTGGATATAGCACCCCATATGAAATGCTCTCCCAGGTTCCCCTGGCCTTCCCAAAGAGAGTGTCCTGTGTTTTAGTTGTATCAGTTATCACAAGTTCTCCTCCTACTAGAATTAAATATGCCTGTAAGGAATGTGCAGATACTCTCTGTGCTTTCTTTTTCTGCCTTCTCCCCTTTCTCAGACCTTGGAGTCATTGAATATTATTCGTCGATTGCCTCGAGCAGGCCCCAGTAATGTCTCCTTCATCCTAGCCCTGAGATTATATTCAAGGCTCTTTAGGAGAATGAGACCCATCATTTGTTACTGGTATTTGGCATATTGGGTACACCACAGGGAGTTTGCCAGACTCTGCCGTGTGGGCAGGCTGCCGGTTTGTCCAAAGTAGGAATGAGATAATAAGATGTCATAATAAGATGTCGTGTGGCCATGCGGTTCCGGGAGCTGGTTTTTATAGTCTCTGAGTCTTGGCCATTGATGGAATTACACGGTGCCAGGGGGCCAGTTGGTGGGTGTGACCCCCGCCTACTGGAATTTGGAGGATCTGGGTGGAGGATGCTCGGCTCAAATCCGAGTAGGCTTGGAGATCTCGGCCCCGGAACCCGCGTGACTTTGTCCCTCTGCCAGTACCTTCATGTGTACGGAGAGTGGTCTCAGCATGGTGGTGGCTGGTCCTGGAGGTCTTTGGCTGCGGGAGCCCTGGTCGGAGCAGGGAGGAAAGCTCAACCCACTCCCCTCCAAGGGCCCCCAGCAGCCAAAGACCTCCAGGACTAGCCACCACCATGCTGAGACCACTCTCCGCACACATGAAGGTACTGGCAGAGGGACAAAATCACGCGGGTTCCGGAGGGCCAAGATCTCCAAGCCTACTCGGATTTGGGCCGAGCATCCTCCACCCAGATCCTCCAAATTCCAGTAGGCGGGGGTCACACACACCAGCTGGCCCCCTGGCGCCGTGTAATCCCATCAATGGCCAAGACTCAGAGACTATAAAAACCAGCTCCCGGAAGAGAACAGTGCAGTCTCCTGCCCCCACGCCTGGCATTGAATATTAGCAATTTTTAAAAATTGTAAGACTAATAAACACTAATTAGGTAAGGTATGACTTATTTGCATATTAATAGTTGCTGGTATTAATGCCTATTCGATAGCACAGCAGCAGGGTGTTTGCCTTGCACGCAGCCAACATGGCCGACCCGAGTTCGATTCCTCCGCCCCTCTCGGAGAGCCCGGCAAGCTACCGAGAGTATCTCGCCCGCACGGCAGAGCCTGGCAAGCCACCCGTGATGTATTTGATATGCCAAACACAGTAACAACAAAGTCTCCAATGGAGACGTTACTGGGCCCGCTCGAGCAAATCGATGAACGACGGGAGGACAGTGACAGTGACAGTGGTTTCTTTGGAGGGTGGTTTGGCTTTTGGGGTCACACCCAGCCATGCTCAGGGATTCCTCCTGGCTCTACACTCAGGAATTACTCCTTGTAGAGCTAGGGGACCATATGGGATGCTGGGGATCAAAACTGGGTGAGCCATATGCAAGGCAATTGCCCTCCCCACTGTGCCATTGGTTCAGCCCCTGCCTATTGGTTTTAATGCTGACTGACTCTTAGAATGTATCTAGACAGACTTTTTAAAAGTAACACCAGTAGTCAGACCCACAAAAGAGATTGCAATTCAGTCCAACTGCAATGCTCTGAAGCTAGAATAGTTGGTATTTTCTAAATCTAGGAGATGATTTTAATACCACCAGGGTTAAAAACCTCTTTCTTGGAGCACAAACTTTGCCTGCAGAAGGTCTGTGTTAGATCTCCAATTCCACATACTCCTTAGATCACCTGGAGAAGTAAGTCCTGAGCATCCAGCCAAGAGTAACCCCCAGCAATACCAGCTGTGGCCCAAAAGCAAAAACAAACACCACTTTACTGAACACAGGCAGGTGGGAAGATGGAAAGTTCGAGAAAGTCCTCTACCTGCACAATAGGAAGCCTTGATATCAACTTAGAGAGACTGAACAACCACATGTTTCAAACGTGAATTCAACACTTCCAAAGAGCTGACATATATCTGAAGTGCTATTGAATGATATCCATACTTTTAATCTAAAAATTCCTTTGAAAGATTTCATGAATCAACAGTCTGGAGTTATTAAAACAATAATATCCAAAAACAAATTTAATTGTCTAAATAAGACAAGGAAAGAAGGTTACTCCAATGGCAAATCAATAAAATTGTAATTAATTTTTTAATGGGAGCCCTGGGGAGCCCAGTGGCAAAAGTGCCTGTCTTGCAAGCTTGAGGCCACAAATTCAATCACAGTTCTACCCACATGGAGCAAGTGCTGACCGAGCTGTTCTGCTCTTTGGAATTCTGAGTATAGCAACAGAGTATGTGAACTCCAGACCACCACAGCCAGATACACGTAAGCACCACAGCTAAAGCATGCAACCACCAGCAAGTACCACCACTAACACGACAAAAATAATTGTGTGCACCAGAGCCAGGAGTGTGATCCCTGGAGAACACTGTGTGGCCCCCATAGTGACCCTCTTTGAGCAACACAACTTCCTGAGCGTACTGCAAGTAAAAGTGTGTGTGGCTCACAGCAGGCACCATGGCAACTTTCCAAATTAATAGATGCTGATATCAATGCCTCTTGGTTTTAAAGTTAACTGGACCTTAGGATATATTGGAACTGATTTTTTTTAGTAACACTAGTAGTCAGACACACAACAGAGATTGTAGTCCAGTTGGTTCAACCAGGAGGCTTTGAAGCTAGAATATTTGTATTTTCTAAAGCTGAAAGATGATTGTAATGCCCACCAACGGTAAAAACCACTTTCTGGAGGTGCGGAGGGTAAGTAGGGAGATATCTCAAAAGGCTAAAATGCCAGGTGTGTAAGCGTCACAACCAGATACATAACTCCAACAAGCACCATAACCACCAGAACCAAATGCACAAGTCTGTGTGATCCACAGTCATGGCAGCAATCAACAATGTCAAAATAAGAAGAAGAGGGAAAAGTTATGGGGGAAAAAGATGTCATTAAGCACAAATAACATTTTGATTCTACTGGATTTGAAAAATCTGCAACCCTTCGGGTGAATTGGATAACCACTTCATAAGGAGTTGGTTCATAAAGAATTAAAATCCATTACCTCAATTTAAAAGCAAATAAATAAATGAAAGAATTCTAATATTACTTGGGAAAACCACAATTGTGCTTTTGGGAAGTTGTGTCTACTTGGAAAAAGTCCATCTTCCTATTCTGCAAAGGTATGTCAAGGAATTTACATTAAAATGATGAAAGAGATGCTTTTTTATTGAAATAAAAAGGCTGTAATGATTCCTAAAGTGAAAAAGCACAGTACAGCTACATGTACACTATGATCTCATTTTTGAGAATAATTTTATTGATTTTTAAGTCTCAATACTCATAAAAAATTAATAGCAGTTATCTCTATATGGTGAATACTGAGGTAAATTACAATGAACAAACTTTATGTTTCAAGAGTAAATTTTTAAAAGCTTTTGAAATCATACATTTTATATAGATTATAAGTGAATATGCATTAAAAAATTTACCTTTAATGAGGGGGTCCAGGCATGTGTTATAAATTATCAGAGAATAAAAATTACAGATTTATTTGTAGCAAAGAAACACTGAAAGAAATTTAAAAAATGAAAGGGTCAGAATCATAGTATTGAAAGTACATAAGTAAGGCACTTCCTTGAATGCAGCCAACCCATGTTTAATACCCAGTACTACATATGTCCTCTCTGGGCCCTGTCAGGAATGATCCTGGCCACAAAGCCAGGAGTAAGCCCTGACCATCACCAGGTATGACTCCCCACCACCACCCCCGAAAAAAAAAAAGAGCAAATAGAGTCAAACTTAATTTTTTCTATAAAGGCAGAAGTAAATTAATTCAACCTACTAAATAAAATGATTTGCATGTCTGTCATTACCTACAACTTT
Organism: Sorex fumeus; assembly: GCF_029834395.1. NCBI lineage: Eukaryota > Metazoa > Chordata > Mammalia > Eulipotyphla > Soricidae > Sorex > Sorex fumeus. The sequence continues at coordinate 35,362,836 of NW_026606179.1, forward strand.
TGTATTTTAAAAAATATGAAATTTTGTAAGAATTTAAAATTTTGAGAAAATCACACAATGACAGCACATTTATATGTCTTAAGTACGTTGTTTTCCAAAAAATAATCACAAAAACAAAGACTCTAGACAGCTTAGGTCTAACTTCCAATTCTGATTTTTTTTTCCTAAAAAGTTATAATTAAGTTCTGTGATTTGTAATAGTGTTAATGATGTTTTCCTGTGCACACAATTCCAAAAACATCCACCACCAGAGTACCCATCTCCTTCCCTCAAGGAGCCCAACACTCCTCCCTTTCATTCTTCTACTTCCTGGTTATCAAGTTATTTATTTTATCTTTGCTGTTGCCTCAATTTGACCACTGTAAGGGTCAATTTTGTAACTGGTTATAGAGATTGGATTATAAACATCCTATCATATAGCCTTATGTGATGATTCAATGCAATTATTGGGGTGTCACACTGTGAGCGCCAAAACATCAGTTGTAAAATTCACTGAAGCACAATGCCTAGCATATAATGAGCGTTCTATAAAAATCAAATGGGTTAATATAAGTATAAAAACTCCTGTTATGAGATTTCTGTTTGGCAAAAAGACAGACTGGTGAGGGCAGAATCTTGGGAGACACCAACGGCTCCTATTTTCCCAGAAGCTCCTATTTACCAGCCCCTATCATTTCCACCTGGAGAAGCATTTTACTGAGAACATCCTCATTGGTTCTACAAGTGAATTCTTCACGCTCCTTTTGAAAATTAATTTAAAAAAAAACTAAATTCATGCAGGTTATTGTTCACTGCTGCTCATAAAATGCCATTATTTTTCTTCAAGGTTGATATGATTGTTTTTCATCGAGATATCATGACTTACATTCTTCTTATTATTTATGTTTCAGGCATAAAATGTTGCTGAACCACATCCACCACCAGAGTGCCAATACCCACTCCACTACTGTTCACAGTATCCTTCTCATTCTCTCCTCCTTCACCCACTTTGGCAGACTCAGATCTACCTCAGAACTGCAGCGTTTTTTTGGTACATCTACACAATGGAATACTATTCAGCTTTTAGAAAAGATGAAGTCATGAAATTTATATACAAGTGGTTCTACATGGAAAGTATCATGCTAAGTGAAATGAGCCAGAAAGAGAGGGACAGACATAGAAAGACTGCTCTCATCTGGGGAATATATAATAACAGAATGGGAGTTGAACACCCAAAAATAGTTCAGATAAGTACCAGGAGGTCTGCTCCATGGCTTGGAAACCGGCAGCACATGCTGGGGGGGAAAGGCAACTCAGATAGAGAAGGGAACACCAAGTAAAGGATGTTTGGAGGACTCGTTCGGGATGCGAGATGCGTGCTGAAAGTAGACTATAGACCGAACACAATGGCCACTCAATACGTCTATTGCAAACTACAATACCCTAAAGGAAAGAGTGAGCAAAAGAAAATGCCCTGCCACAAGGGTGGGGTGGAGGGGGGGTGAGGGGTGGGAGGGCTACTGGGATCATTGGTGGTGAAGAATGGGCACTGGTGGAGGGATGGGTACTCGATCATTGTATAACTGAAACCCAAGCACGAAAGTTTGTAAGTCTACAACTGTACCTCATGGTGTTTCACTAATAAAAAAAAATGCAGAGTTTCTTTTCATTGACCCTTGTCTAGTCCCTTGGACTATTTCTTTATATTCTGCGTATGAAAGACATAATCTGGCATTTGTCTTTCTCCGAAAAACACATCCAAATCCCTCTGAGTTGGAGCTAGATCATCTTTTGGTTAATTTGCTTTTATTTTTATATAGTTTTTCACAATAATTCATTACATTTAATATTCAAACACCAATCCCACCACCACTGCACCTTCCCACCACCATAAGAGGAAAGTGTGTGAAGATTGTTGTTTTTCATTCTGGAGCCATTAAACCCTTGCATATGAGATTACAAACATGTATGTAAAATCCAAACAAATGTGCTACTCTTGCTACACCAGTGGGGAAGAGTATGAGAGGTTGTGGCCATGGACTCCAGGAATTCTGAAATTTGGAGTATGATTATAGAGCAGATTCATCTGTGGGTAAGGCATGTGTCGCTCTCTTCCAGGAGCTTTATTTCAGAGTCTATGGATCTTGACCACTGATGAGCCTATATGGAGTCGGGGGCAGCTTGTGGGTGTGACTGCCAAGCTATTGTAAGACTTGGAAGATGGAGGGAGGAGCCCAGTTCCACTCTGAGCAAAATTGGAGATCTCAGTCACAGGTCCCGCATATCTGTTTTTTTCTGCAGGTCCCCTCATGGGTGAGGCTCGTCTGAGCTTGTGGTGAGAGGCCTTGAGCATGGCTGCAGTTGAGTTCTGGAGGTTTTTGGCTGCCAGTGTTCTGCTGGGGCAGGGAGGGAAACTCAACCCGCCCTCCTCCAGGTTGCTCCCATGAAGACAACCTGGCGTGGGGTGAGAACCTAGATCATCTTTAATAAGATTATTAATCTGAAAAAAGAGGGACCAAATGTAAAGTGAATCTCTGTGTCTCTCACCTAATTTTCCCTGGATTTCTCTTTTCATAAAAAAGATACCATTCAGGTACATTCAAAGCTACTGAAACTTTATGTAAAATTATAAAATATTTTCTAAAAGTAAAGAGACTATGGACACAAAAAAGATATTGGACCAGCAAGTTCCAGATCCTTGTTCCCTCATGGAAATACCAAACCAGTAGCTACAAATAGCTAAACTTTATAGGACCTCTGGAAACCAGTAAGGGAGTTCCAGCAATCAAGCAAAGGCTCAATCAATAAAGAGTCACCGATAAAAATAGTAAGAAACGTTATGTCATTTTACTTACCCTTCCCATATTCTTTGTCTAGCAAGATACAGTGTGGTTTTAAGGAAGTGACTGATTTCAGTTCTCTTCTTCAGGCCAGAAAGACACATTGGGAAATGTTTGCCATGTGGCCTATCCATGGGCTACCTGTGGAACAGATAGCTATCTCCCCTGGCTGGGAGTTTATATGGGACTGATAGCATAATTTGGATCTCAGAATGGAAATGACAGAAAGCAGTGGGGTGGGGAAAGGGGGACTGCAGGGGCGGGGGGTGAAGGGAGCTACTGGAATGAAAACTGTAGGAGAATTTCAGAGCTGAAGACACTTTGGTGCCATTGGTTATAGGAGAGTAACACCATATAGAGTATCTAAAGTTGTGAATATAAGGTAGAAATAAAGTCTGGGATGGGGCTAGAGTGATAGTACAGTGGGTAGGGCGTTTGCCTTGCAGGTGGCAAACCCAGGTTCGATTTCCAGCATCCCATATGGTCTCCCAAGCACTGCCAAGATTAATTACTGAGTGCAAAGCCAGGAGTTACCTCTGTGGTACGCTGGGTGTGACCCAAAAAGAAAAATAAATAAAGTCTGGGAAAGCAAGGCACCAAAACTTGGGGTTGGAGTGGAAGGGCAAGGATCTTGAAGTACACATGACCCAGGCAGAAAACACATGCTCAGAAAATACTCGAGTGGGGCCAGAGCAATAATACAGCGAGTAGGGTATTTGCCTTGCATGTGGTCAACCTGGTTTCAAACTCCAGCACTTCACAGGTCCCTGAGCCAATTATGAGTGATCCCTGAGTACAGAGCCAGGAGTAAGCTCTGAGCACCACTGGGTGTGGCAAGAAAGAAAGAAAGAAAGAAAGAAAGAAAGAAAGAAAGAAAGAAAGAAAGAAAGAAAGAAAGAAAGAGGGAGGGAGGGAGGGAGGGAGGGAAGGAAGGAAGGAAGGAAGGAAGGAAGGAAGGAAGGAAGGAAGGAAGGAAGGAAGGAAGGAAGGGAGGAATGGAAGGAAGGAAGGAAGGAAGGAAGGAAGGAAGGAAGGAAGGAAGGAAGGAAAGGAGGGAGGGAGGGAGGGAAGGAGGGAGGGAGGGAGGAAGGAAGGATGGAAGGATAGAAGGATGGAAGGATGGAAGGAAGGGAATACTAAGAAAACTTTAAGCTGTGAGATGATCTCAAAGCTCAATAAGAATTGTAAGGCTTAATAAGAGTTTCACACTAGTCTGCAAGTCTTGAGAGTTGTTGGGTTTTAGATATCCAATTTTCACCGAAAGATCACAATGCATACAAGGAAGCTGTAAATATGATCCATCTGAAGGGAGGAAAAAAATCCAGAAGCAGTCGATGAAGAAACTCACACACCAGGTTTATTAGATAAGCACTTTGAAATGACTCTCTTCAAGAATGGGAAGTAATGCGTGAACAGGCATCAGAACTTCAATTATACTGGTGATACCGGTGAGTGATATAGCTCTATATCCTAAACACAGACTCAACAACACTGAAAATATAAGACCTAAGTTTCAACCACTGGAAATTTGTAAAATGCCTGTTGAGTTGATAGGCAGGGATGGGGTAGTGGTTAAGTACGTAGGGAATATGAGAATACTGGTGGAGAAACGTTGACATTAGTAGTGGAATTGGTGTTGAAATATTATATGCATAAAACTCAACTATTAGTAACTTTATAAATCATAGAATTAAAAAAAATGAAACAACTGTCTTCAGTGTGCTCAAATTAAATTAAATTAATAACATGTGAGACAAAATAGATATTTTTTTTGCTTTTTTAGTCACACCCGGCGATGCTCAGGGTTACTCCTGGCTCTGCACTCAGGAATTACTCCTGGCAGTGCTCAGGGGACCATATGGGATGCTGGGATTTGAACCTGGGTTGGCTGCATGCAAGGCAAACACCCTACCCGCTGTGCTATCGCTCCAGCCCCAAGACAAAATAGATTTTAAGTCAAAACTGTTGCATATGATTCAGCCACTCCACTTCATGGAATCTACCTTAAAGGCGAGGAAGCCCTATTCAGAAAAGATATCTGCAGTCTTTTGTTCATTACAGCACTATTCACAACAGCCAAAATCAGGAAATCACTCAAGTGTCAGAAATGACTGGATAAGGAAACAATCATATATAAACACAATGGAATACTACTCAGCTGTAAGATAGAATCATGCAATTTGCTGCTATGTGGATGAATCTTAAGAGTAACATGCTGTTAAGTTAGTCAAAAGGAGAGGGACAGACACAGAATGATCCCTCTCATGTGGAATAGAGAGATACAAAGTAGGGGTATAAAAAAACCAGAAACCATGAACTGATCTTTAGAAAAAATAGACACTCTATAGTAATAGACTTTAATGTGCAACTTTTAATTATGAATAAAACAACAATGGGCATTTACGAACCACTCAAAATAGCAGAATATCTCATATATTAGGCCACAAAATAAGTTTTTATACCCTTAAAAAAACTGAAAATATATAAGTATCTTTTCTGACCATAACTGGATTCAAGTTGAAATCAATAGCAGAGGAACAACCCTCTAACCATTAAAGAGACTGAGTGGTCAAAACCTTCCAAAAAATAGAAGTCCAAAACTGTAAGTACTTCACTGGTAAATTCTAGCAAATACATACAAGAGCCTAATACTAATCCTAGAGGTGGGATTGGTGCTGGAACATAGTATGTCTAAAACCTAAATGTGAATAGCTTTGTAAATCATGGTGCTTTAATTTTCTTAAAAAATAATACCTAAGTTGGGGGGTATGGTGCCGCCAGCAGGCCAATCTGTACCTGTGAGGCAAGTGCATCAGCAGCCTGATGGCGCCTTCAGACTTCCAAATACCCCAAAATTGCTGCTGTGCCTTTGGCCAAATCCCAAAAACTTAGGGCAAAGTTTACCAAGAAAGTAAACGGCCAAAAGTTAGGTATGTGGGAGACACACCCACAAACCACCTCCGGTTCAGCTATATAATTGGAGACATGGCCTCTCTGGTTCCTGATTGAACTGCTTAACGGCCATGATCCCAGAGACTCAGAAACAAATCTCGAAAACCAGCGGCTTTTGGCAGAAATGCGTCCAATCCCTGCAGTAGTTTACCAGTGCTGGGCTAATCCAGGTGGAAATAGATTTTGTGCCTTGGCCTGTTCCCTCTGGCGGCCCGGTGGCTGCCATCCTCCAGGGGCCGCTGGACAGTCAGGTTTGGGCCCGCAGTGACGAGACATTTTGGGCCTCACAGGATGGGGGTGGAGCCGGTCCTGTCCTCCCCACGCGAATGAGACCCCAAGTCATCGCCCATGAACGGCCTCTCTGGCTCCTGATCAAGCTGTTTAATGGCCATGATCCCAGAGACTCAGGAGCAAATCTCAGAACCCAGCAGGTTTTGGCAGAAATCCCTCCAGATTTAAGTGTTAAAATTTCAGAATTTCAAAATCGCGCGGCCACTACTGCAGCCACATGACATCATATGTTATTCATAACCAGCAATAGAGAGCAAATTGTCTACTGTTGCCTTTTCAGCAGATCTGAGTATTGGGGTAAAATCTCAAATAAAAATGGTGGGTCTGGTGTCAAAATATTGAATGTGATCAAAGTAGAGAGAGTAATGTGGAAATCATCTGCCATACAGGTTGGGGGAGGGTGTGGGATGGGGGTATACTGGGTTGTTGGGGGTGGAGAATGGGCGCTGGTGAAGGTATGGGTGTTTCATTGTATGACCGAGACTTAAACCCAAAAGTTTTGTAACTGCTCTCACGGTGATTCAATAAATAAAATTATAAAAAATAAAAAAAGTAAGGTGGAGTTCATGCACAATTCAATCAGCTAATCAGTGGCTGAATAAATAGCAGTACTCCTACATTTAAAAAAAAGAAGTGGAGTATATGTTGAAGAAAGAATGAGTCTACAAAATATGGTCCATAGAGTTTCTGATTATGTAAACACCAAGAATAAAAACATTAAAAACTTTAAAAAAATTAATACCTAAGTTGATATTCTCCAAAGAGATTCCAAGCCAAGAAACTCCCAGGTACCTGGGTCTTCATGTTGAAAACTCTGGTACCTTCCCAGGATGGAGACAAGCTAAGACCCAGCCCAACAAAAGGTCCAGCAGCCATACACACACCTCACATTGGGCATATAAACAGCCCAACTTCACTGTTTCACGACTAATCTTGAAAGAGAAGAGACACCGAGCCAAAGAATTGCCACAGTCCCACTGTGGAGTGCATGGCCACATATGCGACTGCTTGACACTTCCAACTTCCACAATACTGACAGCCCAGTAGGAACACACCAAATTAGATGGGAAAGTAGCATAGAATTCCACTAAGCTCAATTGGGGAAAACAAAAACAGATGGCTCAACTAAGCAGCAAACAGCTCAGTAAATCCTCAAAGACTTTGATAGCACCATTGTGAAACGTAACAATTTTCACAAATTTTCTTTTACTGGACTATTTTTTTGATAATTCCATTTACCATTTTGTTGTAACAAGCAATATAACACAAGTTATTTTGTGCCTGCTAATAGGGGAGGCTTGAGGTGGGTGGGTAGGAAACTGAAGACAATGGTGGAGGAAAGGTCACAATGGTGGTGGGATTAGTGCTGGAACACTGAATGTCTAAAACAACTGTATTATGAATAGCTTTGTAAATCACAGTATTTAAATTAAGTTATGAACGAATAAATACCTAAATTGTGTCCTTACCCTATCATGTATACAAAAAGTAAACCAAAATGGGTCAAACACCTAAAGTAAGACCTAGAACTGTACAACTATTAAAAGACAGGATGGAGGGGGAAAACTTGCATTTGGCAAGAATGCAAAAAAAATTGGTTATGACATCAAAAAATACAAAAGAAAAAAGTTAAGTTGGGATTCATCAAAAAATTTTAGAATTGGGACAGAGGCATAGTATAGCAATTAGGGTGCTTACCTACCCCGGGGTTTTTGTTTTACTCCCTAACACCCCAAATAGTTGCCCTATGCCTACCAGGAGTGATCTTTCAGGGTCCAGCCAGGAAAAAGCCCTAAGCAACTCCAGGTATGGCACGAAAACAAACAAAAATTTAATTAATGTATAAGAAAACAGAACCACTCAAGTAAAAAAGGACTCAAAGAATAAAATAAAATATTTGAAAGCCATATATCTGATAAATGATTGACATCCAGAATGCATTGAGATCTGCCACAACTCAACAAAGACCAAAAACACCTCAATCTAATCATTATGAACTTGGATAAATATTTCTCCACAAAATACATCCAAAGAGCTAATATCCACATTAAAAGATGTTTAACATTACTAATAGCAGAAATCCAAAACCAACATTTAATTCTTGAACCCAGCTGTAGAAAGCAAATCACTTCACAATGCTTTTTCAGCATGTCTGACTTGGGGGGGGGGGGTAAACTCTAAATAATAGTGGTGAATCTTTTATTGAAACAATGAATCTAATCAAAGCAGATAGAGTGTTAACTAGAATTCATCTGCCCCACAGGGACTAGGAGGGGTGGGGGGTGGGGTTTTATTGGGGTTCTTCATGGTAAAAAATAAGTTTTGGTAAAGGGAAATGTGTTTGATATTTGCATGACTGAGACCTAAACCTGAAAACTTTGTAACCTTTCCCACGGTGATTCAATAAATAAATTAATTAATTAAAAATAATAATAATAATAATAAATTTTTAAAAAATAAAAAAAAGATGTTTAACATTACTAGTCATTAGGTTAATGTAAATCCAAACCATAAGAAAAAATGTAACACCCAACAAAGTTGCTATTTCTCCAATTATAAGTTCTGGGCTGGGGGTAGGGCATTTGCCTTGCACTGGTAAATTCACTGGTAAATTCTAGCAAATACATACAGGAGGCTCTTTCAGGGTCAGGGGAATGAGACCCATAATTGTTACTGGAGACATTACTGGTGCCTGCTCGAGAAAGTTGATGAACAACAGGATGACAGTGATACAGTGATACATACAGGAACCTAATACAGGAGGAGCCTTCACCATCGAAGTACCCATGACCTTGCTGGGCACTCTGGTTCAGCATTCCTTGCCTTCCACCTGGTCCCTGTTATTTATTAATTGACAGTTATGGTTTAGGTACATATTAGTATCACTCTTAGCATTACTCATTGAGACCCTCCACTTATATTCTTGTATTATTTTCTGGCAATCTATTCTTTGTCCTCCCTTCCTCCTGTCTAACCTGACATTTTCACATCTGTATTCTAGTATCTGATGGAACCCTGGCCAATCTGGGTTCCATTCCTGGCATCCCATATGATCCCACACGCACTGCCAACAGTGATTCCTGAGTACAGAGCCAGATGTAACCCCTGAGCTTCACCAGGTGTGACCTAAAAACAAACAACAACTATTCTGGGTTGGAAGAACTAGGGAGATAGTTCAATGGATAAAGTGTTCGCTTTGCATATTGGCAACCCAGATTCAATCCCCATCACTTCATATGATTACCCAAGCCCACAAGGATTGATCCTTGAGTGTAGAGCCAGAAGCAACCCTGAGCATTGCTGCATGTAGCCAACAACAACAACAAAAAAAAATTTCCATCAATGCCTTTGGTCACAAAAACACCTCTAGGAATAATCCTTGAGCACAGAACCAATAGAATCCCTAAGCACTACCAAGTATTCCTAAGCACTAGCAAGTATGATCCAACCCCTCCTCCCATCCCATTGGTCAAGAGCTGGGCGCCATTTAAGCGCATTAACAGCCATGACCCAGAGATTCACAAGTGAATCTTGGAAAGAGCAGCAAGCTGCGGAGATGCCTCCAGCCCGCAAAATCACCATCCAGTTAAAAAATTTAACTCTGGGGCTGGAGTGATAGCACAGCGGGTAGGGCGTTTGCCTTGCACACAGCCAACATGGTCAACACAGGTTCGATTCCCAGCATCCCATATGGTCCCCCAAGCACTGCCAGAAGCAAGTCCTGAGTGCATGAGCCAGGAATAACACCTGAGCATCGCCGGGTGTCACCCAAAAAGAAAAAAAAAAAAAATTAACTCCAATTCTAACATCCTATTTAAAATTTTAGAATTCCAGGAGTGCACAGCCACAAAAGTGGCTGTGAGACATCTCATACTTTATGCCACTGCTATACCAAGAGTAGCACATCACATTTGATGGGGTGTAAGGTAAAAGACAACATATCTTAATCAAAAAAATAAATATATATACATATATATTAGCTTACAAAGGCTCAAACTCTAATAACATTTTAATGATCTCTTATTCTGGGCTTAATGACTCCAAAATGAGATACAACAATTTTCACACACTTTTTTCTAAGGAAAACTTTTTGGGTCATTATTAGTCAATTATTCATAACAAGTAATACAAAATAAAGTATTTAGCATCTGCCTGTGGGGCAGGCTTGAGCCGTGGTGGGAAAATTTGAAATAATGGTAAAAAGTTGTAATGGTGGTGGGATTAGTACTAAAATATTGAATGTAATCAATTATTTTGAGCAACTTTATGAAAATAAAATTTAAGAATAAATAAAAATAAAAACATTCTATAAAAAATGTTAAAAACACCAAAAAAATGGGTCAAGAATATGGAGAATTTGTACACAGAGGAATGTAAAATGGTACAGCAGCTGCTGTCATGGTATGATAATTCCTCCAAATAGTAAACATTCAATTATTATATTATTTTGCAGTTCACAAAAATTTGTACACAAAAAAATTAAAGCAGGGACTGAAACAAATTTGCATATCCATTTATGGAAGCATTATCTGCAAAAACCAAAAAAAAATAGCACTATATAACAAGATCATAAATGTTAAAACAAAACCTAAGAAAAACTATTATTAATATTAAAACTATTATTAATACTTTACCTTAACTGCAATAATTAAAAGTATGCTTTAAAATCACTGTCACTGTCACTGTCCTCTCATTGTTCAACAATTTGCTTGAGCGGGCCCAGTAACATCTCCATTGTGAGACTTTTTGTTGCTGTTTTTTGGCATATTGAATACGTCACAGGTAGCTTGCCAGGCTTTGCCGTCAGGGCGAGATACTCTCAGTAGGTTGCCAGGCTCTCCGAGAGGGGTAGAGGAATCGAACTCAGGTCAGCTGGGTGGGCCTTGTGCAAGGCAAACGCTCTACCCGCTGTGCTAATAATAGTCAAAAGTGGGCCTGAGAGGACTGGAGTGATAGCACAGCGGGTAGGGCAATTGCCTTGAATGCAGCCAACACGGGTTCAATTCCCAGCATCCCAGATGGTCCCCCAAGCACTGACAGGAGTAATTCCTAAATGCAGAGCCAGGAGTAACTATTGTGCATTGCCGGGTGTGACCCAAAAAGAAAAAAAAATGGGCCTAAGAGATAGTGAAGAGGGTAAGCATCTCCTCTTGCATGTGGCCATCCCAGTTCCATCACTGGCATCTCATAAGGTCCTCTGAGCCCCATCAGGAGTGATTCCTGAGTACAGAGTCAGGAGAAACCCCTGAGCACAGAGCTTTCTGTGGAATGGCACAAACAAAAAGAAAAAATTAAAAAGAGAAGCAACCCAAGTGTCTATTTATGTATTATGAATAATACACTGGAATATTCAGCCTTCAAAAGGAAACAATTTTTGGCTACAACATGAACGAACTTCAATGACACTATGCTTGGAGAAATAAGCCAGTCACACAAGAACAAATATCTATTTAATTCCACCTAGATGAGGTTCCTAAAGCAATACAGTTTATAGAGACAGGAGAGTAGTAAGGTGCTTGCTAGAGGTTGGGGGGAAGAGGGGCGAGGAACTCGTGTTTAATGTTTAAATGTGTACAGAGTTTCACTTAGGGAAGATGGGAAATTTCTGCAGAAAGTTGGTGGTGATTATTACATTACAATGTGATTGCACTTGATTCCAGAGAATTGAGCACTTCAAAGCAATAAATTTCATAGCTGCAGTGCTGCTTTACCATACCCATCCCCAGAGTGCCAGCATCTTCCACCTCCATCCCCGAGGTCCCTTCCCCCACCCCCCCCCTTCAGCATCTTTCGATTGCAGTTCCGTTGACCTTATCTCAGGGTTGTTTCCATTGGGGACTGTCTAATCCTTTCCTTAGTTTCTTTATACTCGGCATATGAGTGAGATCATCTGGTGTTTGTCTTTTTCTTTCTGACTCACTTCACTTACCCTGACTTCCTCCAATCGCATTCAAGTTGCAGCAAACCGCAAGGAGTCCTCTTTTCTCATAGCTAAGTCGTATTGCAGCCCAAGCAATTTTGTACGAATATACATTCCTAAGAAAAAATACTTGAAGCATAAAAACATTGACATTTAATTGATTTGTATGTAATTGATTATGCTGTGCTACTTTAAGAGGAATCAAACTGAACTGGAGATCTAGTACAGGGACCAAGTACTTGTCTTGCATATAGCCAACTTTGGTTTGATCCCTTGCACCAACTTCATGGTCTCCCAAGCATCACACACTGCCAGGTATGGTCCTGAGGAAGCCTTCCCCCCCCAAAGAAAAATGAACAATTAAGCTTCATTTTCACTCTTTCAAAAAGTAAAAATAAATTTTGTGTTAGATATGCTTCACCATGATTAATTTAAAAAAATCTATTTCTCCTTAAAACATTTCCAGCCACTTACCCAAGACTATTATGTATTATAGCTTTTAATACATAGTCCCAGCTCCCATATTTTTCTCACTGTATATCTTACTAAGAGCTATATTATTATGTCTTATTTCATTTACATTGGATGTATGAATATTTCTTTTATTTGTTCTCTGGTCACACCTGTTTTGCTCAAGGCTTATTCTGGCTCTGCTTTGGGGAATCACTTTTAGTGTGGCTTAGGGAATTTTAGATGATGCTGAGGATTGAATCCGGGTCAGCGATATGCAAGAAAAATTCCTTATCCATTGTACTATCTCTTGGGCTTCAGGATAAATATTTCTTAACAAGGGTCAGTGTATTTCTAAAGATAACTATGGATATATATTTATATACATAGTGTTTAAATAGCTCTGCAATAATGTTTCCCCTTTTCTTTGTTGTTTTTGTGGTTGTGATAGGTGGAGTTGACACACATAGTTAGGTTGCCAGGGTCACGCATCTGGTTGTGGTGCTCACCCACTCATAAAGCTCACAGAAGATTGCATAATTTCACAGCAGAGCTTCCCAACAGGCTTGCAGGAGACTGCACTCATTAAGCTGTATTCCTCTTGTGTACTCTGCTGTAGGGGTCATTGAGATGCTAACACACATGCTTACCAGGGGTCACTCTCCTGGCCACAGTACTTAAAATTTCTAGTGCTGGTGCTCACACACTTTAGTTACGCACACCTGACTACAATGTGCCAGAGATAACACACTCTAATGGCATGAGAGACACTGATGCAGAGAAGCCAAGATCACTCTCTGAGCATTTTGGTGGTGCAAGAGATTAAACATTTAGCCTCGTAGTTGCAAGAGCTAATCTCTGCCACTTTCTTTTTTTATATATTTTTTATTTTTTTAACTTTTTCATTGAATCACTGCGAGATAGACCCTTCCAATGCTGTTCATGATTAGATTTCAGTCATACAGTCTCCCAACACTCATCCCTCTATCTGTGTACATTTCCCAGCACCAGTGTTCCCAGGTTCCCTCCCATCACCCCCCACTCCCCACCCCTGCCTGCCTCTACGGCAGGTGCTTTTCTTCTCTCTCTTTCTCTCTTTCTCTTTCTCTCTCTCTCCCTCCCCCGTCTCTCCTTTTGGGCATAATGGTTTACAATGCAGATACGAAAGGCTATCAAGAATATCCCTTTACCTACTTTTAACACTCAGTTCATGTCTAACGTGATCCTTCCCAGCTATTATTGTCATACTGGTCTATGCCCCTCTCTATACTATTTTAAGCTGTGATTTCCTAGCATTATAAACAGTGAGCAATTTTTCTCTGAATCACCTGGACAACTACCTTTCACCAAACTATCCTTATGTAATTTCTGTATATATCTTAACATCTGTATACTCACGTGTTATATTAATAGTGAGCTATCAAGTCAAGAGCAGAGACAGATGTCCTTCAAAGATGCTTTCAAATTAAGACAAAGCAAACTGAGGCATGGAGATTCCACGGTGATTAGAATGGAGATATTAGATGTGAAAACAGAGTCATTGCTCAGGCTGCAAGAATGAAGGTCCCCTGCTTCAAAAAGACACAGATCTAATCATTCCATGAATGGTAATGTGGTCTCTGTAAAACCATGTTTTCTATAACCTTACATTAATGTAGTTAATCACATGCCTTTTAATTTATGGTTCTTTTACATTACTGTGACGTTTATATAAATAAAATTTTTAAGATTAAAGGGTATAGAAAACATATCTGTTTGTTAAATTCAGGTAACTATAATAAAATCATTTCAAATTTTCTTAAATGAAGAGAAAAACCATATGAAGATTTTTTCCCTTGCATGGAAATCAGCAGGCAGTTAGTGATTCAAGTACAATATTTATAATTGCATTATTAGATTTGAAACTCCTTTAAATTTGAAGAGTCTGGATTTAACTGACAAGGAAACATGTGAGAAGCAATGGAAATGTATTGTAAATGTCAGCATCATGTTTGATCATACCAAGGTGACCTTAAAATGCCATCTTATCCACTTTAATTTAACAAGGCTGATTTCCTAAAATATCAAATATTTGATATAACCAAGAATATATATTGAACTACTGGAACAAATAGCTAGAAGATATTTCAGTTGTCCCACTTGTAAAAGCAAGATGTAGGCAAACTCTTCTCAACATGGATGGGGGCGGGGGGAGGATGTCAGAGGGCAGGAGCCCACCATCCTCCTTAACTGGAAAGTTCTGTCTTTCTTCTTCATTGAACACTCAGAAAGTCAAGCTTTCCAAGACATGAAGAGCAGTTTCCTTTACAGTATTTCATCTGTAGGGCCCTGCCCACACACTCCTGCCACCTAATGCTGACTGTCAGCATGCACTTACTTATTACAGACATCACAGCTCCTCTTTATTCTAAAATGCAATGTCCCTGAAAATAACTGCTCTCATTAAAATACTAAAATCTTAATGAACAAGCATTAGTCAAACAACTTTCTTTCCCAAAACAGTGACTGAACACGTAAAAATCAAATAAGGAAGTTAAAAATAAATAAAAATTTTAAATTCGCATTTATTGTCATCTAATTCCTTGCCAGATGCTGGAGAAGTTTTATATACTTTCTCATCTCACAACTCTTGAAGAAGGATTTTTGGCCCATCTTACAAATATGGAAGCTAAAGGCAAGAAAGAAGGTAACTTGACTAGTCACTTGACTGCCAAGAGGAAGAACCAAGATTTGAATCCCGTCTGAACACAAAGTCCATATTCTTTCCTCTGCACCAGCTGGGATTGCACAGAAACTCAACGGAGTCAGAGTGGCTAGAAAGTACTAAAAATCTTTTTCTCCCATCTTAGTGCTATCCTGAGAAAAATCTAGTTGCATTGTCAATTGCAGTCAGCTTCTCAAAACTTTTTTTCTGCAATGGAGTTCAATCACGAGTGAGAAACTTCTCATCAAATGTGTTTTTCTGGGACATTCAAACACTGGTCACTAGGACAGCTCCTTCTATCTCCCAGTTAAGAACCTACATTCCCCTCATAAGGAAAAAAGTGATGTAGAGACTGGGAGATTTTCTATATCTTGCAAAAAGCCCCAGAACATCTGTGGGAAAAAAAATAAGGAAGACAGAAGGAGTGGACAGTGAAAAGTTAAAGCACAAAGCAGACCCATCAAGGGGCTGGAGCGATGGTACAACAGGTAGGGCGTTTGCCTTCCACACAGCCGGCCTGGGTTCGATTCCTAGCATCCTATTTGGTTCCGCACTGCCAAGGCTAATTCCTGAGTGAAAAGCCAGGAGCAATCCCTGTGCATTGCCGGGTGTGACCCAAAAAGTCGAAAAAAAAAAAAGCAGACCCATCAAAAATGTTCCAACACCATCAGAAGAGAGGAACAAATATGGACAAGCACACTGGTCCCACCATGGGCTGAAACGTGTTTGGACTGTTGCCCTGATCTATCATTTGATACAGGCTCCCTGGGATAGTCTAGGTGATTCTCTGCAGTTAGGAAAACCCCTGATGGGGTTGACAGCTTGAGACTGTTGTCTGAGAAGACTCGTAGCAGCTGGAAAAACATGACCTTTTCTGAAACAATGACGTAAGCGGTAAACAATAGTATTCAATGCAACCCGTTCTTGGTGCAATCTGAATCCATGTCTTCCATTCTGTTCAAGGATCTTCTCCTAAGTAGATTTTCCTAGGCAGTCCTTAGAGATGAAGTCAGAGGAATAAACTACAGTCTAGGAGTCACACTGGCAATTCTTATTTCCATCCTTATTTCCCTTGTCTATCCATTCTAGACAAGCCTACATTCAACACCTCCTGTCCCGGTCTCAGTGGTCCACCTAATGGAAATATACAGACTGACTTCCCAACTCTCTCAATCCAGTCCCTGCCACCACTCCAACCCTGAGACTCACAGAGAGGTTATCTGTATCCAGCTGGCATTGAAAATCGTCTCTGTAAGCAGCAGAGACTGTACAGTGAGTAGACCACTTGCCTTGCACATGGCTGGCCTGGGCTCAATCCCCAGCATCCCATATGCCCCCACGAGCACTCTCAGAGTAATTTCTGAACAAACCCTGAGTCCAGGAGTAACCCCTGAGCATTGCCAAGTATTATCCCCCCCCAAAAAAATAGTCATTGCAAAAGTGTCTGGGCTCTTGGTCACCATGCCATTCTCAAGTGGTTATACATTTGTTCATTTAGCATCACAGCTGAGCAAAGGAGTGACATGGGGCAGCCAAGTGCATCACCTGGGAGCCACATTTATTTCTCTCTGGCCCTTGTAAAAGAACAGTGCTGTCAGATATTATTTCAGGTCAATTATTCCTGCCAGGAGAGTGACTTGCTTCATATTCTCTAGAAGTCAAGAAGCCTGAGAAACTCAGATGACAGCACAGCACTTTGCAATGTATACATTCTTCCCTACTACCAGTAATGGGGACTGCCAAGTTGTAAGGTGGCAAGGCTGCTTGCTGAAGGACCATTTCCTCTCTGGGCACTGCTCTGAGTTGGAAACTTTTTGTGATTCTAGTTACATAGGCCCATAGTAAGATTCCCAAGTGTGGAATAAACCTGACCCAGAGTCCAAAGGAGTCTACCGTGCATTGGGGTTCCCTCCTTCAAGATAGGGGGCAATCATTTGTTTTTACACTAGAGTATTTCCCAATATTTTCCTGAGCCCTGAACCCTTAAAATCTTTATTGGCAAGTCACTGACTCTTCTCATGTTGAAAACACATCCTTCCAAACAGCATTCCAGTAAGTTATTTTTCTGACAACCCAAATATCATCATGTCCAACTAGTCTAGGTCTTTTCAGACTATATTATGACAGAAGGCAAGAGAGCTAAATAGCCCTGGGCACAAACTCTAGATGTGTGGTTTTTGCCTGTTGTTTATGAACACAACCCATTTCTAATCCTATTTTCTAATTTTGAGAGAAAAGACCACATTACCAAATTAACAGTTGCATACTACATATCCAAAACCATAATATTTGACTCTGGCAAAGATAGACATTTGGCATGGTGGCTGCATTTTGAGCTAGTAATTCGTTTGGTTTGTAGAAATATATTTCATTCTCTGGAATTTATCTTGTTTCTACGTGGGCCAGACTAATTAGCCGAGTGAAAATATAATATAATTACCTATCTCAGATCCCTTAAAGCGCCACTAATTTTCCACCCTACCCCCTCCGTGAGATGCACTATTGCCTTTTACTATTATTATTACTAAATAGTTTTTGTTATTTCTAAATTTTAGGAATACAAAATTCCAACCAGTCCCACCACCAGTGTTGACTTCCCCCCACCAATGTCCCTTCCATCTCCTAGCCAGCCTCCTTGACAGTTTTAATTTTGGGGATGTTGTAGTTTGAATGCACATCACTAATTAGATGACGAGGCATGTGGCTACCTTAAGAGAGTCATAGTTACTCCTGCTCTTTACCCGCGTTTCATTGAGTTTCTTCATTTTGACATTCAGAGCACTGGGCAGATATCACATCACGTCAACACCCGCCTTGGGCCTTTGATTGGGGCTGGAGCCATAGCACAGCAGGTAGGGCATTTGTCTTGCACATAGCCGACCTGGGTTTGATTCCTTCGTCCCTCTCAGAGAGCGTGGCAAGCTACCGAGAGTATCCCACCTGCACAGCAGAACCTGGCACGCTCCGCATGGCATATTGGATATGCCAAAAACAGTAACAACAAGTCTCACAATGGAGACATTATTGGTGCCCGCTCGAGCAAATTGATGAGCAACAAGAGGACAGTGCTACAGTGCAGTAGTTTGAATCTCATGCTTACATTATTATTGGCTCTCTCTATATATACCACACCCCTGCACCATGGTTGTGCCCAAGGTCTCTGATCCCGATCCCATAACCTCCTATTCCTTCCCTGTCCTCATTTCTGTAATCTAAGATCAAAGATTATCTGAGCACCCCACCTTTGGTACCAAGCGTTTCCTCCTCTTGTGATTCTTCAATGTATCACAAGGAAGTGAGGTCACACAGTATTTGTCCCTCTCTTTCTGACTCACTTTTATGTGCATCTTGGTTGGAAGTGGAAAGGGGAGCTGTTTTTATCTACTCTTATCCTTTTTACATCTTATATCCCATCAATTAGGAACTCAACTAGTTTGTATGTCAAAATCTGCTATGCTTCCTGAGACAAGGAAAATTATAACCGGAGAGTCTACAAAAGTGCTTTGGATTTTAGCTACTTGCCTAGCTAATAATCCCACTCTAAACACTCTAAAAAAGGATTAAGATGATGTTATTGACCTCACTAACAACATTAGTTCCTAACTCTATCATCTCTCAAAATGTATGTGTTCTCCCTTTCTCCCAATATACTGACACCCCAGTTAGTAACTCAGTTGTAGATTTACTTGAGAAAAAACTGGAAGGAGCCAATACTCTGTGAATTTGGCATGATATTCTAGGATCCTTCTTGGGGATCTGACTGCAACTTAGTGAATTCTGCGTCTGAAAAACTTGCTAAAATTTAGAAATGAGACAAAAAGTCAGTGGGTGTTTTTCCCCCACTGGGGTCACTGCCTTCAGCCTCCTTTTGGTCATCCATCCATGATTTCTTCAGGTAGAAATGGCCAAATACTCCAGGTTTTTGCCACATATTGGTTTTGTCATAAGAATGCTTGGTTTTATTAACCATCTCCCTAACTCTCATACTCCCCTCCATCACCAAGCCAACCCTGCAACTCACCATGATAATTACAGCTACCTGGTATTTAGAATAATGGCCTCATTCCTTTCTCTTACAGTTGTGATTTCCCCCAGACTTTCAAATACCTGATTCATGATTCTAGATCACACATTCCTGGGCCAGAGAGATAGTGCAGAGGATAGGATGTTTACATTGCATCCGCCAAACAGGTTCAATCCTTGGCATTCCATATGGTCCCTTGGGCCTTCCAGAAGTGATCCCTCTGCACAGAGCCAGGAATAAGCTCAAAATAAAAGAACTATTCTGAGGTGAACCAGAGTGGGTGACCCTATATATTTTTCCACATTCAAGTCATTGGATATTGGTCACCTCAGGAAGGCTATGTTCTCTGGGGGCAAAGGTTTCTGCAGTTGAGGCCACCCTTGAAGAATCCGAGAGCAGAAGGCATTTCTAGCTGCTCAGCAACAGTTCTTACTCTAAGAGGGAACTGACCAACAACCAAACAGAAGAGACAAGGGCCAGGAGGATTGGTCCATGGTTGGAAGTCTGCCTTAAGTGCTGGGAGAGAAGGCAGTTGAGATAAAGAAGGAACCACTAAGTCAATGATGGTTGGAGGGATTGCATGGGATGAGAGATGTGTGCTGAAAGTAGACAAAGGACCAAACATGAGGGCCTCTCAATATCTTATTTTAAACCATAATGCCACAAAGTAGAGGAAGAGTAATAAGGAAACTCCCTGCCATAGAGGCAGGGGGTGGGGTGGAGCAGAGGTAGCAGGAGGAATACTGGGGACATCAGTGTTGGGAATGATACACAGGTGGAGGAATGGGTGTTCAATCCTTGACTGAAACTCAATGATGAACTTTTTGCAACTGTATCTCACAGTGATTCAATTAAAAAAAGAATAAGTAATGTGTTGCTAAAGAAAAAAAAAAGAGGGAGCTGAGTATTTTTGCGTCCATTACAAACATCAGGCTGGAAAGAAAGAAAGCTACGAGACATTACACTGTTAGTTTTAACACTGAAAGAAACCAGGCTCCTAAAGAGTGCAAACATTCTCAAGGTTTCTGTTTGTATTAGTCCAAAATACAGTCTAAACTGAACCATGACCAAGTTCAAAAAAGTATTTTCTTTCAGAAGGGCATCCTGAGTCAAGGGAAATTTGTAGGGTGCTATTAGTAGAGAAGGTGCTTCCTATTCCTATTCTATTAATCTGATGCTGATTACATGCTAGTCTCTTGGTGAAAAGAAATCAAATTACACACACATATGTGTATATATATGTACATTATTTGTGCACTTTTAAAATGATGATGCTGAGCTGGAGATATAATACAACAAGTAGGGTGCTTGCCAACCCAAGCTCAATTCCCAGCATCCTATATGGTCCCCTAAGTACCATAAGGAGTAATTCCTAACGACAGTGGCAGGAGTAACCCCTAAGTATCACTGGGTTGACCCAAAAACAAAATTAAAATAAAATGATAGTCTTGGGAATAGTACTACAGGTAAAGTGCTTGCCTTAGGGGCTGGAGTGATAGCACAGTGGGTAGGGCATTTGCCTTGCACGCAGCCAACCTAGCATCCCATATGGCCCCCCGAACACCACCAGGAGTAATTCCTGAGTGCATGAACCAGGAGTAAACCCTGTGCATCGCCGGGTGTAACCCAAAAATAAATAAATTAATTAAAGTGCTTGCATAAATAAATTAATTAAAGTGCTTGCCTTAGTACTCACAATAAATAAATTAAAATAGTGATGTTTAAATTTCAATAAAATCTGTTTTTTTAATAAATAGACATAGACACTTATTCTAAGGCAATGAAAATAATCATAGTAATCTCAGACTATAATGGATTTCACTGAAAAACTTGAAAAACTAGCTGATGTTTTTAAAATAATAGTGTTAGTGATATATAGATTTTACATAAAACTTGATGGTGGTCCTTAAATGACTACAGTTGATGTAACATATTGACTTTAAAGAATTCTCCCTTCATGAAGTAGATGTTTTCAAAATGCAGCAGTGATCTGTTATTCTTGAGAAAGCATTTCAGGCTAGTAGGGATGCATCTGTTTGATTCCTCACTTCTGTTTGCCACTTAGAAAATGAATGTTGTGCCATCTCTGGTCATCTCCTTTGTGGGAGAAATAGAAAATAAAGTGTCAGGACTGGCATATCAATTGGTTGAACTTCTTTTCCTTTCATCATTTGATTTTTGAAACCTCTGATAGCTGAGAAGTTTCTTTTGTTAACCCTTATATATTTTCATTTCTCTGCCCCTTTCTGAATGCCATAAAGAAATACACAAAAAAAGAAAAGAAAAATACTCTTCAAACAGTCAATATGATTTTGACCACCTCTGGGGAAATGTGTTCAGATGGGTCTCAAAAAGAAAATAGACTCGTAAATTACATAGTCAAGCCAAAATCCTTGCAACACACGTACCCTAACCCTTGAGCCTTCAATCACTGTTTTGATTGCCTTCATTTCATTTCTCTCTACAATGTGAACCTAGCTCATGCCACAGAACCAGGTCTCACCAAATATATTTTCCATGAGGTTTCCCTTTCCTATTCTAGAGCTGGCATTAATCCTTCTCTGCTTCTCTGCAGAACTTATTGTTGACCACTGTTAACTACTTTGAAAAAAGAAAAATTGTTATACAATAATAATAGAATAGTAGTCAAGACAATACCTACAAATATTTGTCATAATAATAAATATTGTTGGGGCTGGAGTGATAGCTCAGCGGGTAAGGTGTTTGCCTTGCACGCGGCTGACCCAGGTTCGATTCCCAGCATTCCATATGGTCACCTGAGTACCGCCAGGAGTAATTCCTGAATGCAGAGCCAGGAGTAACCCCTGTGCATTGCTGGGTGTGACCCAAAAAGCAAAACATAATAATAATAATAATAAATATTGTCATTTGGAGGTTGCATAATATCCTCACCAATTTTTTTTAAGTCCTAAAATTTCCTTGGGGAATTGGCCCCACTCTTACATTTTGGGGAAGGTAATTCTTGATAATTCTAGAAAACAGATAGTCTAATTTGTCTATACCCCAGGACAGTGAGGACAAAGGACAGGAGAATGCCTGTGATCTGAACTCAAATCCATCCCTAAATCTCATCTGGAACTATGAGTCTTGAGAGATTTAGACAAGGATGAAGGGAAGGACTCAAGCTCATTTGCTACTGTTGCAAGTTTCTTCCGCGCCCCCTGCCCCCTGCAATTTTTATGTTAGTTTTCTGAGTTTTCTAGATTAGTTTCCTATGATAAAAAGGTTCCCAGTTTTTTGGTTTTTGAAAACAATCAGTACTTTATTCTTTGGTGGTTCTTGGAACTTGAATTTCTAAAATTAAATATCATGGTCAAAATCAAGAGGTCTTCATGCTGGAGGGAATCAGAGCTTATGTTACTATGTTACAGAGTTTAATTTGCTATACTCAGAACTCTTTTTATAAATCATTACCAAATTCTAACATTCACACACCAGTTCTAACTATTTTTAGTTTTTTTTGTGGAGGAAAGGTCCACTGTGCTTGGTGATCATTTTGGGTCATTTCCAGATGTGTTCAAGGACCATGCAGTGCCAGGGATAGAACCTAAGACAAGCTCAATGGGAAAGCTCCAACTTACTGAGCTATCTTCCCAGTCCTATAGTTCTAAATATTTTCCTACCTGGACTATTGCATATGTATTCCTATCTGGAATATTGCATGGCACCCACATAATTATTTATATAACAATTTTACATTAAAGGTAGTTTTATGCTATCTTTTTAACTTAAACACAGCTTTAAAGAAATTTTATGTTATTGTTTTAAAAGTAAAATCTGGGGCTAGATAGAGAATATAGTGGGTAGAAGCTTGTCTTGTATACATCCAACCTACTGGATTCAATCCCAGCATCCCAAATAGTCCTCCAAGCCACACCAGTACATAGAGCCAGGAGTAAGCCCGAAGTACTGCTGGTATTGGGCCCAAAACCAAAATGATGATGATAATAATTATAATTATACAGGCTGAAGAAATAGTACAGAGGATAGGACATTTGCCTTGCAATCAGTAGACCTGGGTTCCATCCCCAGCACCCCATATGGTCACCCAAACCCTGCAAGAACTGATTCTGAATGCAGAACCAGGAGTAAGTCTGATCACCACTGGGTGTGGCCCAAAGCACAACGGGTAGCATGTTTGCCTTGCACGCAACCGACCCATGTTTGATTCCTCCACCCCTCTCGGAGAGTTGAGTAAGCTACCGAGAGTATCTCACCCACACAGCAAAGCTACCTGTGATGTATTCAATATGCCAAAAACAGTAACAAGTTTCACAATGGAGACATTGCTGGTGCCCGCTCAAGCAAATCGATGAACAGCAGGAGGACAGTGACAGTGGTAATAATAATAATAATAATAATAATAAAGGTAAAGGTAAAGGTAAAGGCCCTCCCGTTGATCGTCGATTTGCTCGAGCGGGCCCAGTAATGTCTCCATTGGAGATTTTGTTGTTACTGTGTCTGGCATATCGAATACTCTCGGTAGCTTGCCGGGCTGGAGCGTTAGCACAGTGGTAGGGCGTTCGTCTTACAAGCAGCCAACATGGCCGACCCGAGTTCGATTCCTCTGCCCCTATCGGAGAGCCCGGCAAGCTACCGAGAATATTCGATATGCCAGACACAGTAACAACAAAGTCTCCAATGGAGAGGTTACTGGGCCCGCTCGAGCAAATCAACGATCAACGGGAGGGCCTCTACCTTTAATAATAATAATAAATTTTAAATCTGTATCACTTGTCACAAGAAAAATGTTTAAAACTCCAAATAGAGGGGCTGGAGAGATAGTACAGCAGGTAAGGTACTTGCCTTTCACACACCTGACCTGGATTCTATCCCCAGCATTCCATATGGTCCCCCGAGCACCACCAGAAGTAATTTTTGAATATATATCCAGGAGTAATCCATGACCATCGCTGAGTATGTCCTAAAAGCTAAAAAAAAAAATCTAAGTAAAAAAA
Organism: Sorex fumeus; assembly: GCF_029834395.1. Lineage (NCBI taxonomy): Eukaryota > Metazoa > Chordata > Mammalia > Eulipotyphla > Soricidae > Sorex > Sorex fumeus. The sequence continues at coordinate 35,386,975 of NW_026606179.1, forward strand.
ATAAAATTTCAAATAGATACGATTTTCTGGAAGTCTCTGAACCTAAGGCCTCCTGTCTTTATAAGAGGAAAGAACTGGCCAAGTGTCCATCTGAGATGTTCTCCCTAGTACAAATAGAACAGAAAGGCCAGGGGAATAGTTCCATGACCAGGGCCCAGTCCAAGGTGAAACCCTTGCACAGGGCCCTAGTGATTTGGTCTACAGGATCCAAACAGCTGTGTATCCTCAGGGCCTGGTGTTGAGTTGTCTGACTGAATTTTCTATCATCAGTGTGTCCCTGAGACACCTTACCTCCCAGGCACTGCTTGGGAGGCCCATGTCCTCCCTAATAAAGAACCGAGTGAGACCCCAAAAGGAGTGACTCTCTCCATCAAATTTAAGCCTATAGGACTAGAGAGATAGCACAGGAGGTAGGGCAACTGCCTGGCACACAGATGACCCTTGTTCAATCCTCAGTACCCCATACAGTCTCCAGAGCACCCTGAGGGCAGAGCTAGGAATAAGCCCTAAATAATCTGGATGTTCCTCTGTCAGTACCTTCATGTGTGTGGAAAGTGGTCTCACAGAACAACAAAGGCATGTGGGTCCCGAGGCTGAGATCTCCAAGACTGCTTGGATCGGGGCTGAGCATCCTCCACCCAGATCCTCCATCTTCCAGTAGGCAGTGGTCACACCCACAAACTGCCCCCCACTCCCCGCGCAGTGTAATCCCATCAATGACCAAGACCCAGAGACTATAAAACCCAGCTCCTGGAAGCGCACGGCATTTGCGGCCAGGCAACATCTTATTATCTCATTCTTACTTTGGACAACCTGGCAGGCTACTGAACGTAACCTGCCCACACGGCAGAGTCTGGCAAACTCCCCGTGGCGTACCCAATATGCCAAATACCAGTAACAATGATGGGTCTCATTCTGAAAGAGCCTTGAATATGGCACTTTTTAAAATCTCAGGGCTAGAGTGAAGGAGACGTTACTGGTGCCTGCTCGAGGCAATTGACGAACAACCGGATGATCGTGATCGTGAATCTGGATGTGACCTGAAAATAAAAACAAAGCTAAATCACTGTGGAGCCATTTTTTTCTCAGCTTTCCTCCTCCTTCTTCTCTCTCTTTCATCGTGGTGATGATCAGCAGTCACTCACAAGCTTGGTTGTTACACATTTCCCCATTTTTTTATTATTTGGGGGGCTACACCCAACATTGCTCCTGGTTCTGCCCTCAGGAGTTACTCCTGACAGTCTTTGACGGATCATATAGAATTCTGGGTATTGAACCTGGGTTGACCACATACAAGGCAAGAATTCCGACCCCCAAATTTCTTATAGTTCTTACTTGTGGTTCCGGCCAGGGCTGACACATCCAGTTCTGGTGCTCACCCTCTGCTCCCAGAGATAGCATTGCTGTCATTGGGAGTCTTGCACAGAGCCTGATTAGGGAGCTCACGGGGTGGGGATGGGATGCTGACTGGAAGTAACTATAGTGCTCACACAGGTGCTTGCTGAAGGACCACTCCTAGCCATAGAGCTTGCTCTTCTCAGCTGCAGTTTCCAATCTCCCCACCCTCTACCTCACACCTAGTTGCAACCTTTTTTCGTTGCAATGCTTGCACACACCTGACTGCAGTAGAACTGGAAATGGCTTGCAGGAAAAGCAGAGCTGTCAGGCTCGCATTCACACAAGCAGCAGCGCTGAATCCAACTCCCACCCTCTTGCTTACAAGGCAACACTTGTGCCACGAAGCTGCTCCCAGCTGCTCTGGACCAATTTCCTAAAAGCCACTGCTAGAAACCCAAAACCACACAACATGCAGATGAACAGTAAGGGCTGATTGCTCTCATTTCTATTTGTCTCTGAAGATCAGTTGTCTGACCTTCTCTTCCACTCTATGCCTCCTGGGAGCTGCCCCCTAGGTTTGTATCACCCATTCCCTTATCCTCCAGCAGCCATATCGCTATGCAGAGCTGTGCTTCTGACTTGCCTCTGTGATCCCCCTTTCCCTTGACTTGTCATTTGCTTTCCCCTTGCCTTTTCGGGCTTCCCATTATTGCTGGTCCCTGAAGCCTCAACCTCCTTGATTGATCCTCTGACCCTGCCCATACCTCTAAACACAGTTCTTTCTTGAACCCTGTTCAGTAAATTCTTGTCCTTTGCAGCTGGGCTGGTCAAATTGGGGTCCAATTCAGATCCATGTGTGCATCTGGTTGCTAAGTCACTTAAGTCAGACAGAGGGCCTGGCAAGGCAATGGGGAGGCGGGGTATTGTGTTTTTGCTATGCCGTAAATTAAGACCAGAACTGTACATATTCAAGGCATGTGCTCTACCACTGAGCTACAGCCTGACTTCCAGCTAAATTCTTTTGGAGGAAATTCACTTTCCTGCCAGGAGCATAAGTGATCAGCCCAGATCTACTATCTAGAATTAGTTCATCTCTCCAACAGCTCTAAAAGTAGATGTAAAAATAAAACATTAAGACAGATCTGAGAGACAATACAGAGATGAAAGCCCTCGTATGTGGCTGACTCCAGCCGACCCCAGCACCTGAGCACCACCAGGGTCCCTGAGCACCAGGGTAGACACTTGAGCACAGAGCCAGGAGTAACCCAGAGCAACCTCCAGTGTCTCCACCCACCCTAAAAAAAAGTCTCTTTAAAAAATTAAGATCTCAAGAAATAAGAGAATGATCTGGATTTAAGAAAATTATTAGCCAAATTACACTGTGATAACCATCACATCTGAGCATTCACTGCATACAGGCTCTTTGCTAAGTCGTTTTCAAATCTCACTCCTTCAACCTCCCCAAAACCAATGAGTTTATTAACTCAAATTTAAAAAATAAAAATAAAAAGGGCTGGAGCGATAGCACAGCAGGTAGGGCATTTGCCTTGCATGCAGCCGACCCGGGTTGGATTCCTTCGTCCTTCTCGGAAAGCCCGGCAAGTTACCAAGAGTATCCCGCCGCAGGGCAGAGCCTGGCAAAGCTCCCCCAGGCGTATTCGATATGCCAAAAACAGTAACCACAAGTCTCACAATGGAGAGGTTACTCACTCTAGCAAATTGATGAACAATGGGAAGACAGTGCTACAGTGAGCTGGAGATTAACCAATCTTTCCAAAATAGGGACAGAACAAGCAGGAGGATAAACCAGGCTGTGCACGCCACAGCTAAACTGGCCCTGCTCGGGACTGTGCTGCCTCCCTCCTGTGAGCCCACTCCCTGTGAGATGGGAGGAAAGGGCACCCCCCAATCTCTTCTCTGGAGCATATGCTTGCCTGTAATTTATTTTTTTTTAATGAGTTATTTGCCAAATTTCTCAGATTTGCTTTCTTGAGGTTATTTTAGAAGATTAGGGCTAAAACGAATGGGCAGGGGAAAGAAAAGCAGATATATTTCTCCTAGTTTGTAAAATCAGATTATATCACTTAAAATCACATCATTTGGCTCAAATTGCTGCTATCATTATCCAGTTGCTTTAGTCTATGCACCCTGAAGGTAGCCATCTTTCCTAGCAGACTCTCCCTCGCTCTCTCTTTCTTTCTCTCTCCCTCTCTCTCACTCTCCCTGTTTCTCTGTGTATGTATCTGTAACTCTCTTGCCGTCTCTAGCTCTCTCTGCCTCCTTGTCTCTCTCCTTTCTTGATCTTGCCTCTCCTCTCATTGCAAAAGCCCAATTTTCATTTCTGCTATCTTCTTTCCCCTTAAACTACAATTTTCCTACCTATTTTTTCGATTACAGCAAAAGCTTTCAAGTTTAAGAAAACAATGCTGTTTTTTTCCCCAAAAGCCAGCTGTCCCCTGATGCAAAGTAACAGTGATACTAAACATTGCTAGCAATTGTTATGAAAATGCATCTCTCTGTACCCTGTTGTCATGGCAGCTAAAGATCAAGACATGCCTGCCACATTCAGCAATTTATACTGATTTGAAAGACTGTTTGAGGGGAAACATTACAATGTATAATCGAATACATTTGAAACTGTAACCCAACAAAGGATAGTATCAGTTATTCAAATAACATTTCTAAAGCAAAGTACATCATTTATTTAAATCAATGTTGTGTTCACTATTTATGCCCGTGGAATTACTTTAATTTCCAACATGCCAGCAGTTATATTATTTTTCTTGGCTTTCAAAATCTTCTTATTACCTTTGCTCAGGCACTGGCCAACCTAACACAGACAGCAACATCCAAATCATAACGTGAGACCACTGTGCTGATCTGGGTTGGGTTTTTTTTTTCCTCTCCTGCTTCTTTGTTTGCAGCTCTTCAGGCATCCCTTAGGTGAATTTCTCCTTCAGATAGCAACCACTTGAAATGTCACAGCGGCGTGGCCCATCCGCCTTCATCCAGATTGTCACTTCAGTGTGTAAGACACTACCATATACACCATGTTTTGACCTCCCTGTGGGGGTGAAAGGGGAAGTCCAATAAGAAAGAAGGTGGGCAATGCAAAGAGAGAACATAAAGGCTTTAGTTGCAAATAATTGAATACAAAATGCCACCTTTATTAACAATTTGGATGCTAGTTCTTGGCCTTAATCCTTTTTATTGGTTATCCTTCTGAATCACCCAGGGAGATCCGCTGGCATTTAGCAGGAGGGAAGTCGAGGCATGAGAGGATTAAGGGAGCAAGATCAGAGAACGGATCTGCGCTGAGCTGGGATGAGAACTCAGAATGCTGACATTCCTGAGCCATTGTTCAGCCTGTGGCCCGCTGGACAGAGGCCTGAGGAATTTTATTGAGATTGTCTAAAGCTTAGCTGACTGCCACTCCTCCAGGATAATTAGTTCCACTGCTTTTCCCACAGCTAGCACACTAACATTTTGGCCTTGACTTTATGAAACTGATTTTCATCCTACTTGAGGCTGGTGACTGATTCCATCCTCTCAAATCCTACCCCTAAAAAAAATGGCAAGCGAATGCAAAGAGTCGGCTGCTGCCTCCCTTCAGGTCCACCTTTCTAGCTGAGTTTGTGTGCTCCATTTAAATATTTATGTTGGGGCTGGCTGGAGTGATAACACAATGGGTAGGGCGTTTGCCTTGCACACAGCTGACCCGGGTTCGATTCCCAGCATCCCATATGGTCCCGCAAGCACCGCAAGGAGTAATTCCTGAGTGCAGAGCCAGGAGTAACCTCTGAGCATTGCTGGGTGTGACCTCAAAAAGCAAAATATAAACAAATAAATATCTGCGCTTAGTATGGGAGTGGGCTGGAGTGATAGCACAGCGTGTAGGGGTGTAGGGCATTTGCCTTGCAGGCGACCGACCTAGTCTTAGGTTTGATTCCTCCGCCCCTCTCAGAGAGCCCGGCAAGCTACCAAGAGTATCTTGCCCGCACGGCAAAGCCTGGCAAGCTCCCCATGACATATTCGATATGCCAAACACAGTAACAACAAGTCTCACAATGGAGACGTTACTGGGCCCGCTGGAGCAAATCGATGAACAACAGGAGGACAGTGCTATAATGCTATAGTATGGGAGTGTGCATTCATGTAAAAATCACACTGTTACTGTGTCTCCACTCTTATTTTTACCCAAAACCGACCGGGCATCTGGAAAACCTACTCCTGTCATTGGCAAAGGAAGCTGCAAAGAAAGTTGCCACAGATTGTGCAGTCGTCTGCTCTGAACAGAATAGCTTTACAAAAACTATTTGTTTTTGTAAATGTCATTGAAGCAAGTGAGTAATTACTGAGTCTCAGGTCGACAGTGAGGAAAGTGAAGCATATGGAGGTTAAGTAGTTTGACAAATGTAACCCCCCCTAGAAAGTAGCAGAATCCAGGTGTGAACACAGTTGTTTGGTTCCCAAGACTCTAGGCTCTGCTGTTATGCTAACGTGTATAACCAAAAAATGGATTCACCTATATGTAACCAAAAATTCATAAAACCAAGTTGTGACCCTAAATGGTTAAGGGCTTTGACTCTAGATCTAATTATCAAGGTTCATATCACAGCTGTGCATGTGATTCGGGGTGAATGATTCCACTAGGTCCCCAATTCCTATATGATGATCACCCCCAATTTTGTGGATGCTATATGTTCTATACATGGCTGCTCACTCTTGTTCAGGAGCAAATGGGTTTGGAACAATGGACCAAAACATCTGGCCCCAAGTAGAATATTCCCAGAATAGGCACATGGGGGTAAGAATGACTTCCCCACACACACAGTTCTGCCCCTTTCACTCTAGGTCTTGCTGGGGAGAAAAGCAAACTGGAACGCAATGGTTGGGAAACAGAGGGAGGCAGGCTGTGTTTTGGACAAGTTAAGATTAAGAAGAGAATCAAAACAAGACAAGTTATAGGGAAGACAGATTCTAACTAGGAGCCAGTTTAGGGCTGTGGTTTCCCAGGGTGATTAAATTAAAAACTGTTCAGTCTAAACACTAGTGCAACTTATTTTTTATTTACCAAGTCCTTATCTGCTTGAATTAGTAACTTCTTGGTGCACTGCGATCAGTTTTCCTTTCTGTTTTTATCTACTTGAAGTCACAAGAGTTTAAATTTCTCTTCACAGAAAGAAATATTGCCCCATCAGAAACTATAAAAGCAGAATCAGCTTCCAACTTCTGTGTGGACAACCTCCTGATACTGAAAGGCAGAGAATGGAAACCCTACAGAGATTTTTCTAGTTTAATACTGTGTATCTCATCATGCCTCTAGGATCTCAACATTTTCCCAAGGTTCTGACCTAACGCTGAGTCTGACCCTCTATCTGTTTCCCTGGAGTCCCATTCTTGAAAAGTACTGGAATCTATATTGCAAACCATAATGCCCAAAAGTAGAGAGAGAGTATGGGGGAAATTGTCTGCCATAGAGGCAGGGAAAGAGTTGGATTGGGTTGGGGGGAGACTGGGGACATTCGTGGTGGAAAATGTACACTGGTAGAGGGATGGATGTTCAATCATTGTATGTCTGAAACTCAAACAAGAAAGCTTTGTAACTTTATCACTTGGTGATTCTATAAAATGAAAGAAGGAAGGAAGGAAGGAAGGAAGGAAGGAAGGAAGGAAGGAAGGAAGGAAGAAGAGAAGCACTGGAGAGACCAGGAGACCCAAGTCCATCTTGAAGTCAAAGAACTAATAATCAGAGATCAGAGACCTGGAGTCGAATCCAGATGCTGGCATTCATGATACAGGGTGGGGTACATCCCAGTCCCTACTTTATGTCTGGCTTCTCACTTGTAAAACAAGAGCCTTTTATCTGCCTTAAGATTGGATTTTGTCAACACACTCTAAGATATTCTTTGATCAGTAGATACTATCCATCCTGTGATTTATTATTGGGAGGGGGACATCATTTTCATGGTTGGTGGTTTTATACGATAATCACCCGTCCCTAGGGACTTAGAATAAATTCACCATCAAAATTTTCCATTATAGTGGCATTATAGCTCTGTTTCAACAAGCTTGCTCAAGTAACTTTTCCATTGCAAATTCACATGATAATAGCATTATAAATGGCATCTCCGAAGACTTCAATTAAAATTGATTTGTCATTGTAATCTTAGCTAATAATGGTATGGTAATGGAATTATAATGAGGAGATCAAAGACTTACACTGAAATTATTTTGGCATTGTTAGCCTATATTCTGAATGGTTTTGAAAAGGCTGCTCTATACATAGATTTGAAACTGTTGTGTCAGAGCGATATTAAAAGCTAAGAGTATAGGTAATGGAATCATCCACTCCTTTCTCCCCAGCCTAAAATTTCTTCCATCTCTTCTATTTCCCATCAAGGTGGAGTTCAAACAGATCTTTGGTTCAAATTCCCCCTACCCAGGCACCTAGGGAAAAGGAAAAGGACTGGAAGATGCTGAGCACCTTGAATGCTTTTCTCAGAAGAGAAGAAGCCCAACCCTCGTTCTTAAGCAGATGCTGTGGCCAAAGTATTTCTCTGCTGTGAGCTGGTGCTGACCCAGGCTGACCTGAGACAGACACCAGCCAGAAGCCTAGGCAGCGCCCTTACTCCTTCACAGGTGAGCGTGCTTAATATGTAATGAGGCTGTATACACGTTCCCCCTTCTCGTTCCCTCTGAAAACTTCTCTTAGGTCAGGAAAAGCTAAAACGGAATGGCATGACTCCACCTTCTTGCATTATTTGGGTTCTGATTGGCCCAAAGCAGAACCGTTAGAACACTTTTGTGTTGATAAGGACCCCAGAGAGGTGGCTGTGCCTTGACCTCTTCTGCCATTTTCTGTACATGGGCTGTGATCCAATGTCTGTTTCTCAGCTGCACCTGCTCACGCTTCCCCTCCATGAGTATGCATGAGCTCCTGAAAAGCTACTAGATTGTGTTTAAGGTCCCCCAAGTTCAACCGAACATAAAACCAGATCCCCACGTCCTCTCCTCAAACCTTGCTCTCTAGCCTACATACTTCCCAAACTGAACTTGTTTTCAGTAAAGTTCCTCTTTTCTGTTCAGTTTTCCCGGTGCTTTTCCAGAGAACATATGCAAGGAGGCCTGGGCAGCTTTTGAAACTTCTGTCTCTTTTCTCCGTTCCCTAGTGTCTTTGTAGTTGTTATCTTGTGGGCTTGGAAGGAAATTCAACCCTCCATCTCCTGGCTCTCTGACTGTGCAACTCGCTTTGGAGGGGGGTGTTATGTGCTTATTTATTTACTTTGACAGAAATACAAATGAAGTGGAATGAAATACAGATTCAATTCATATTTACTTTCAAGAAATATGAAAGTAAGACTCTGGCACTAGGAAATATTATTATTTTATTGGTTAACATGAAACTACGATCCTTAATTCTTAAGACAGGAGTTATCCTAAATACCGCAGATATGGTTGGTGTTTGTTTTATTGGTTAACATTAAACTACTATCCTTAATTCTTACGACAGGAGTTATCTTAAATACCGCAGATATGGTTGGTATTTGTCATTTATAATAGTAATACTCCAGAAGGTCACCATAGGCACCAGACATAAGACTACTGAGCAAGATCCTCCAGTCACATTTTTGCCAACAGATTCAAATAGAACAGATTCAAATAGAATGCTACTTATAAACACTCTATTTAATAAATATTGTGTGCCAATCACATTGTACATGCTGACAACAGTATAATTCATAGCTAAATGAAATTTTTCCTGTAAGGTGCATCATAGCCTTCATCCTGTGGCTATTTTTTATTAGCTTATTTTCTTAAAGTTTTATTATCGAGTCACCATAAATGAGTAAGTTATATAATGATTGAGTTGAGTTTCACATGTTCTAACACCAACTTTTCACCAGTGTCCACTTGCCTTCACTGATGTCCCCACTTCCATCCACTGATGTCCCCTACTCTCTCACTTTCTCAACCTTTAGGCACTGTGGCTTTCAGTACTGTTACTGATACAGTATCATGTTTATTACTTTACCTGCTTTCAGTACCTCCTCCTCCTCCAGGGTGACAACTTCCCACCATTTATTCTATTGTTCCCTCCCCTATGCTATCCCTATTTCTCTCCCACACCAAGTGAAGAGTTTCCTACTAAAGACCGGTTTTCATACACTTTGTTTCTATTATCTTTGGGCATTAGTTATTCCCCTACTATGTTTCTTTATATCCCGCAGATGAGAGAGATGGTTCTGTGTCTGTCCCTCTCCCACTGACTCATTTTACCCAGCATGGTGTTCTCTAGATCCATCCAGGTGTCAGCAAATTGCATGACTTCGTCTTTTCCTATGGCCAGGTAGTATTCCATCGTGTATATGTACCAGAGCTTCTTTAACCAGTCACCTGCTTGGGGGCACTTGAGTTATTTCCAGATATTTGTCTATCGTTAAAGTGCTGCAAAGAACATTGGAGTTTAGATGTCTTTTCTGTTTGTGTTTTGAACACTTGGGGTATACTTTCTTGGGGTATATATATTCCCAGGAATGGAATTGCTGGGTCATATGGAAGCTCAATTCCTATTTCTTTAAGGAAAGTCCATATTGTCTTCCAGAAAGGCTGGACCAGTCAACATTCCCACCAGCAGTGACCGAGGGTCCCTTTGCTGACAGATCTATGCCAACACTGATTGTCATTGTTTTTGATGAGTACCAGTCTCTCTGGTGAAATGACATCTCATTGATGTTTTTTGATTTGCTGATGATTAGTGATGCAAAGCACTTTTCCCTATGGTTTTTGGCCATTTGTATGTCTCCTTTGAGAAACTTTTCTGTTCATCTCTTCTCCCTAATATTTTTTACGAGAATGGGTGTTTTTTCTCTTGTAAAGTTCTACTAGTGTTTTATATCTCTTGGATACTAACCTTTTATCAGATGAGTGGTGAGAAAATATTTTTCTCTCAGTCTCTGTGATATCTTTGTATTCTAGTAATCATTTCCTTTGATGTGCAAAAACTTTTTAATTTAATGTAGTCACATTTGTTTATCTTGCTTGCACTTGCTCAGTCAGTGTCATTGAGTCATTTTTTAAAACTTCAGTGTCATGGAGAGTTCTGCCTGTGTTTTCCTTAATGTAACATATGGATTCAGGTCTCCCATCAAGGTCTTTTATCCATTTTTATTTGACTTTTGTGCATTGTGTTAGAAAGAGTTCATTGTTTTTTTGTATGTGGCTGACAAACTTTCCCAACACCATCTGTTGAAGGGGCTTTCCTTACTCCACTTCAGACTTTTTGCTCCTTTATCAAAGATTAACTGTCCATAAACCTGAGGATCTGTCTCTGGATTTTTGATTCTATTTTATTTATCTGAGGCTCTGTCCTTATTCCACTATCACACTGTTTTAATTACAACAGCTTTGTAGTACAATTTGAAGTTGCAATAAGTAATCCCTCTCATCTTCTTTTTTCCCCCAAGGATTGCTCTGGCTATCCGGGGGTGACTGGATAGAGGGGTAAGATTAGAAGAGTTGTTATTTTATATGTATATCAGAAGTGTATGAACTATTTTTTTTTTATTTTTTGGGTCACACCCGGCGATGCTCAGTGGTTACTCCTGGCTTTGCACTCAGGAATCACTCCTGGCGGTGCTCAGGGGACCATATGGGATGCTGGGAATTGAACCCGGGTCGGCCACGTGCAAGGCAAACACCCTACCCACTGTGCTATTGCTCCAGCCTTCATATGAACTATTTTTTTTAATGTTATGGGAGTCCCTTGTAGGGACTGCAATAAATCTGTGTAAAGCTTTGGGAAGTATTATCATTTTGACAATGTTAATCTTCCCAATCCATGACCAGGGGATGTGTTTCCATTGCCTCCTGTCATCTTTTATTTCTCTTAGCAATGTTTTGTAGTTTTCTTTCGCTTCATTTGTTAAGCTGATTCCTAGGTACTTGATTTTCTGAGGCACAATTGTGAATAGGATTCTATTTTTTTTTAAGTTTTCTCTTCTATTTCATTATTTGCGTATAGAAAAGTAATGGACTTTTGCGTGTTGATTTTTCAGTCTGCCACTTTGCTATACTATACAAGTCTATTGTTTATAGGAGCTTTTTTTGTAAAGTCTTCAGGGCTTTCTAAGTATAGTATTCTTCCATGCACAAATCATGAGAGCTTAACTTCTTCTTTTCCTCTATGGCTGCTCTTAATAACTTTTATTTGCCTAATTGCTATGGCAAGAACTTCAATACTATTTTTAATAGTAGTGGTGAAAGTGGACAACCTTGCTTTGTGATTCGTCTTAGAAGGAAGTCTTTCTGTTTTTCACCATTGAGCATAAAGTTTCCTATGGTCTTCTGATAAGTGGCTTTAACGACATTGAAGGAAGTTCCTTCAAGTCCTATTTTATTGAGTTTCTAACATGAATGGGTGCTGGATCTTGTCAACTGCTTTCTCAGCATCTATTGATACAATCATGTGATTTTTCCCTTATATTGATATGGTATATTACATTGATTGACTTGTGTATTTTTTATTATTTTTTTTAATTTTATTTTAAGAGGTTGGAGTGATAGCACAGCAGATAGGGTGTTTGCCTTGCATGCAGCCAACCAGGGTTCAGTTTCCAGCATCTTATATGGTCCCCCAAGCACCGCCAGGAGCAATTCCTGAGTGCATGAGCCAGGAGTAACCCCTGTGCATAGCCCGGTATGACCCAAAAAAGAAAAAAATATTTATTTTAAAATATGGTTCACAAAATTATTGATAATTGAATTTTACCACAGCTACGCTTGTGTGTCATTATGTGAATAGGTAGCCAGAGTTAGGCTGTCCAATATATGCTCCCTGTGAGAAATGAATGAAAGCGTCTCAGCATTCCTGAGCTGAGGAAGTAAATATGACATCTCCTGGTGTTGAGGGTTCCAGGCAGGGCTCCAATGTTCAATTCAAGCAACCAGAAACTGAGCTGAACAGGGCCGCTTCAGCGCCTTCTTAGGCTTTGAAACTCTAGTCCATCCACACTTCAATACTATTAAGGCTATTTTAATTTGTAGGGGTGGAGGTGCTCCTGAGCACTGCAAAGAAGATTCAGGAGGCCTTCCCAGGGCTTCTAAGCTAACTGCTCTCTGGTGTGCAGCTCCATCCAGAAACACCTGCAATGCAAAGGGGACCATATATGGTGCAGGAAATCAACCAAGGTAGCCTGCATACAAGGCAAGACCCTTAACTCCTGTACCATATCTCCAACCCCATCGAGGGCCATTTAGAGCAGAAACAAATAAAAAGAACAAAACTGATTTTTTTTTTTGCAATGGCACCAGAAATTCCAGGGGGGGAAAAAGTACTTATTAGCAGAATGAAAACTAAAATGAGAGTCAAGGGTCACCTTGTTCCACCTCAACGTAGCACATAAACAGCTTACATTTTTCTCAGTGTATGCGTGAGTGACCACAAAATTGCTACAGGTATTGATTTGGGGATTTGAGCTGCGAGTGGGGCCCGGGCACTTCCAGCGTGGTGGTGGCCATGGTTCGAGGGCCCGAGGCATGTCAAGGGGCTGGCCCGAGGCGTGCTGCAGCTGGGAGCTGCGGCTCCTCATATCCTGCCTCCAGCCTTCCGGTGGGCCCAGAGACGCTGCAGGGTAGCGCTGTCTACACCCGCGGGCTGAAGGGCTACTACTACCGGCTTGGGGCTGGGGGGCTACTACTACCGGCTCAGTGCTGAGGGAATACCACTACTGGCTCTGGGCTGCGAGGCTGCTACTAGCGGCTCAGTGCTGGGGGGCTACTACTACTGGCTCGGTGCTGGAGGGAAGATGGGGGGGGTCGAGGATTGAATCGGGTGGCTACTATTACCCGCTAGGGCATATGCAGGGCCGGGGGTGGCTACTACTACCAGCTAGGTGCTGGGGGGGGAGGGGGGAGCTACTACTACTGGCTCAGAGCTGGAGGGGGGATAAGTCGGGTTGGGGATTGAGTCGGGGTTGACTACTACTACCGGCTTGGGGCATATGCAGGGCTGGGGGTGGCTCCTACTACCAGCCAGATGCTGAGATGGGGGTGGCAACTACTACTACCTCAGTGTTGGAGGGGGCGTAGGGGGTCGGCGATCGAGTCAGGGGTGCGGGATGGCTCCCACCAACTCAGTGCTGGAGGCGATAAATGGAGCTCAGGGACAGAATAGGGGGTGATTACTGCTCCCTGCTTGGGGATGGGGTCGGCTGCTCCTGCTACCACCGGCTTGGTGCTGGGCCCACCGGTTGTACTCTCACCAGCCTGCTACGATTTTAAAAGCAGAGGGGCTGGAGCAATAGCACAACAGGGAGGGCGTTGGCCCTGCACGCGGTCGACCCAGGTTCGATTCCCAGCATTCCATAGGATCCCGCAAGCACCGTCAGGAGTGATTTCTGAGTACAGAACCAGGAGCAACCCCTGAGCATCGCCTGGTGTGACCCAAAAAGCAAAAAAAAAAAAAAAAAAAAAAAAAAAAAACAGATTTGAAAAGCAGAAATGAAGCCCATGATTGAAGGTGGATTATCCTTCATTAGTCGCCCAATTGCTTACAGTTCATGAGAGGAGTTTTTCTTCCTGGGGCCTCAAGAGAGCAACAGGGGGTGAGCACAAAGACCTTGCTCGGGTTCGAGTGCCCTGAGAACTCCCTGAAGCGGTTCCTGAGCACAGAGCTGGGAGTAAACCCAGAGCATTGCCGGGTGTGACCCCACACCAAAACAAATTTGTAAAGAATGTTGCAAAATAAATATAAACAACAGAGTAGGCCACTGCTTTCGTTTCAGTGTCTTCCGTAATTGTGTCACTCCATGTTTCAGGAGGCCGATGACTGGACCGAGCATATTCGTAAGTAAACTTGGCTTCTGGACCGTGACTTACCGTGGATGCTAAAGTCTGCCAGGCACAATCTCACTGCAGTTTCTTCCGCTTAAATGTGAATCTGCGGGGGCTGGAGCAATAGCACAGCTGGGAGGGCATTTGCCTTGTACTTGGCCAACCCGGGTTCGATCCCCGGCATCCCATAGGGTCCCCGGAGCAACGCTCAGGGTAACCCCTGTGCACTGCCAGGTGTGACCCAATAAAGCAAAAAAAAAGAAAAAGAAATTTTTTAATCTGACGCCCTGATGCTAGGGATAGGATGTCTCCCAGAGACAGTGTATTATTTTAAAGGTTGAGCGGATCAGAGTTCAACATTTTTAGATAGGAAACATAATTTGAGATCTGCTTTCTAATGTCAGCTTCTCGTGACTTCTTGGATTTAGAAGAAAAAAAAAATTCTAATTGGCAAAGTGGCTGGAGCGATAACACAGCCGACATGGCCAACCCAAGTTCAATTCCTCCATCCCTCTCAGAGAGCCCGGCAAGCTACCAAGAGTATCTCGCCCACGTGGCAAAGCCTGGCAAGCTACCCGAGACTTATTCAATATGCCAAACACAGTAACAACAAGTGTCACAATGGAGACGTTACTGGGCCGGCTCGAGCAAATCGATGAACAATGTGAAGACAGTGACAGTGACAATGATTGATTTGGGGTATCTACATATATCTTGGAGAGCAGGCAATTCACAAATACAGACTCTGAATAATGAGGACAGACTGTTTGATCATTTATCTAATCTTTGCATCAACCCACTCAGTTAGGTATCATTATCCTCCTTTCACGAGAAGGAATGAGGAAAGGAGGGGTGGGGTACTGAGGGAATAAGCAACTTACTCACTTTTCATTGAAATTAATTGACCTGGTTTTGTTTCTTTTTAAAATTAAGTAAACCATATGCGCTTGGTGTTTAGGGTTTGTTTTTTTTTAATCATTTATTTGTCTAGGCAATGGATTCAGAAAAAGAAGGGCTAGGTTTTGAATGGAAGAGATATTCCTGGGTACCTGATTTCTCAAGTCTTTGCACCAGACCAGATTGAAGGCTTCATGTGTACAAGATAAAGCATACACTCTTGGTGTTAATTCAAATCCCTTCCTGCCTGCCTTCTGCCTGGCTGTTAGAGCACCAGCCTTCCTGGAGTCTCTGCCCTGAGTTCTAGACCCCTCTGCAAGTCAGAGGATGAATCTTAATATATGTAAGTAAATCCGAACAATTCCATTACTCTAACAAATTATTTAGACCGGATAATATGTTGCCGGGCTGGAGTGATAGCACAGCAGGTACGGCGTTTGCCTTGCACGTGACCGACATGGCCAACCCGGGTTCAATTCCTCCGACCCTCTCAGAGAGCCCAGCGAGCCCACACAGCAAAGCCTGACATATTCAATATGCCAAAAACAGTAACAACAAGTCTCACAATTTGTTGTGAGACATTACTGTTGCCAGCTCGAGCAAATCAATGAACAACGGGAGGATAGTGCAGTGCTAATATGTTGCAATTCTAGTCAGTAAGAACTGGTGGGAAAGAGACCCGCAGAGCTCCAGGGAAAGATGCACCTTTCTTTTTAAAAAGAATCTAATATAGATGCCACACGTTATACTTGGAACACAGCAGTCACATCTTGTGACCAGGAGGAGACTGGAAAGACATTACAGCAAGCTGCTACCCACAAGCTGCCGTGAAGGCATAGATGCTAATATTCCCAAACCACCCTACCTCCAGTCCCTTGACATCTGAGTTAATGAGCCCCTACTTGGGTAACCTGTTTTAATTCAGTTTTGATTAGTAGAAACTGAAAGCATCTTTACAGTCATCTAGCTCTGGAAACCATTCTATTGAAGAGCAAGGAAACATTGAGTACAGAAATTTTTATAGACAGAAACACATAGAGATTGAGCCCTATTTAAGAAGGACAATGAATTGGTTGCTAAGAGATGCTGAGCAGATATAAGTGGTCAGGAAAACTTCCCCTAATAAGGGGCAACTTCGTCTCAAGTTAGTTGAGAAAATCAAACACAGTCAATTGAAGAATTTTTATGCAAATAAACAGTAAATTCCCTTCCATTTTGACAGCTTTAATTCTGAAATTCATGTGTCAGGGGCCTATGGAAAAATTTGACATACTCCCTGTGTCAGTCTAGCAGATTGATTTTAATTCAAGTAATATTGTGGAAAGAAGTTTTAACCAGCAGGTGATTTTAATTCAAGGACTATTGTGAAAAGAAGTTTGGGGAGAAAGGCAAATAAGAAACTGATTGCTTTAACAGAAGTAGGAAAGCATCAAATATCTCTTGCTTAAAATCCTTCAGTAGTTTCCAGATTTCCTTTATTCTCATGTAGCAAATATTTATTGAGCAATTTCTCTGGATCAGCATTATTCTAAACAATGGGGCATCTCAATGAACAAAGAAAAAATCCTCGCTCTCATATATTTTCCCCCCACACCTGACTGTCCTCAGGGATCACTGCTGGCAGTCAGGTGACTATATGCAGTGCCAGGGACAGAACCAGGGTCAGCCACATGTAAGACAAGCACCTTAACTCTCCACTATCCCCCCGCCTCGCCTCATGAACTTTTACCTTAATAAAAGAAAGATGATGCAATTAACAAGTGAGTAAATATATGTCAGAGGTGGTTTTGTCAAGAAAAATGAAGCAGGGTACAGAAGATAAGAGTACTCGTTTTCAGGATGTTGTTTTATTGATACAGCATGGAGGATTTTCTTCTTTTGAGCAGAAAAGTGAAAAATGTAAGGGGAGACTCACAAGTAAACCTCAGAAGAGGAAGAGAGAGCAACACACACCACATAGATGCCTCTGGACCCTTCGCCAGGCTGTCTAACCAGGAGTAATCCACAGGGGGATGGGTGAGCCCAACCACCTGCCCCAACAGAACCCCAGCAGCCAGAAAATTCCAGAAGTCAATCGCTGCCATGCTCACAGCCAATCTCCACAGGGTCAAACGAGCCTTACCCCTGAGTGAGTCTGCTGAAAAACCCAGGTATATGAGTTTTGTGACCAAAATCTCCAGGCTTGCAAGGAGTAAGGAATGGGTGACCTCCCCCCATCTCCCTGTTCTTCTTGTAGCCTGGCAGTCATGCCCACTAACTGCCTCTGGCACCATATAAGCTCGTTAATTGCCATGATCCACAGACTCACAAATAAATCTCAGAAGAAAGGAACATGCTACAGAGATGCCTCCAGATCCCAAAGTCACCATCCAGTTAAAAATCAATTCTAGCTGTATCACTCTATTTAAAAATCTTAGAATTCCTGCAGCTCATACTCTTATACTCTATACCATTAATGTACCAAGAGTAGCACACCACATTTGATTGGATATAAAGTAGAAGGCAACCAAAGCAAACAAGGCACTGCCTGTTGGTAACCTGTTAGTCAACAACATGTTAGTAATCTCTTATACAATGACAAAGGCTTAATGGATTGATACATTGTGTGTGTGAGATGCAACAAGCTTCACACACAAAGTCAGTTTTTTTAATCATTTTAGTGGATTATTCATAACAAGTAACATAAGATAAATTACTTAAGTCCTGCTTTGGAGGTCAGGTGGAAAAATTCAAAATATAGTGGTGGGAAGGTGTAAAGGTGGTGAAATTGGTATTGGAATATTGGACGTAATAAATTTTATGAAATCCGAACAATGTAATAAATTATTATGAACAGGTTTTAAAGAAAAATGTAAGAGGGTGAATATGCCCAAATATCTGAACAAAGTTTCTTTAGTCAGAAGGGATTCAAGATCAAAGGTCCTGAAGCAGTAAATGCCTGGTGCCCTTGACCAAAAAGAAACCAGTTGGCATGCATGGGAATGGATGATGTATAAGTTGTAAGAGGTGAAATCAGCAAAGCATTCTGTCCAGAGCCCAATTCATCACAATTTTATGAAATCCTAACAATGTGTATAATCTGAAAGCGTTGCCTTTTTACTCACCATAAGTTAAGTCTAATGTGTCTTTATATCCTGACTTCTCCATCACATTCCCTCCATGCTCAGTCTTTAGAGAAGCTCCATGCTGGCGCTTGTCAAAAGGTAGTTTGTCTTGAGGCTAATATTTTTGGTATAAACTTACTAAGATATGTTTGTTTTATGATCCCAGTGGAGTGGAGCAATAGCACAGCGGGTAGAGCATTTGCCTTGCACACAGTCGATCCAGGTTCTATTTCTCCACCCCTCTCAGAGAGCCCAGCAAGCTACCGTGCTAGGCTCTGCCTGCACGGCAGAGCCTAGCAAGCTCCCCATGGCATATTCGATATGCCAAAAACAGTAACAAGTCTCACAATGGAGACGTTCCTGGTGCCCACTCGAGCAAATCTATGAACGGGAGGACAGTGCTACAGTGCTACAGTGCATGGATCCCAATGGCTTCTGTGAAGAGACATAGCTTCCAGGAATATGCCGGAATATGCCTGCAATTCACCACCCACATTGTAGCTCTAAGACTAAAGATCAGAGTTCCAGTGGGACTATCAGTGTCCTACAGAGACCAGGTCTGGACTCTGTGAGATTGAGAAGCAGCACTCTATTCATCTGCTGGTCTAGAAATTTCTCTAAGCAAGGGTGTTTGCCTTGCACATGGCCGACCCGGGTTCGATTCCCAGCATTCCATATGGTCTCCTGAGCATCACCAGGAGCAATTCCTGAGTGCATGAGCCAGGAGTGACTCCTGTGTATTGCTGGGTGTGACCCAAAAAAAAAAAAAAAGAACGCAACGACCAGTGATAAATGCTTTTGTCGAATAAACCTCAAGAAACAAAAGCACAAACTGCAAGCAGTATGATAAACAGTAAAGCAATCTGTGTGTGGCACCACCCATCATCAGTAATAAAAAACAAATTTCTAACAATCATTACAGAAGAAAATTGAAGACTCTTTCTAGTCTCTCTATCTAAGATTCTATAACGATATTCTGTCCCCAGAGTGGTCCATTCCAAATGTGTGCAGTCAGGAATTTGGGGAAAATAAGAAAATGGTGGTTCAGGCAGCTCATTAATAAAGTGTGGTATTTTTCCAGACCTCATGATGTTTTTGGTACTGTAGCACTGCACTGTCGTCCAATTGCTCATCGATTTGCTCTAGCAGGCACCAGTAATATCTCCATTGTGAAACTGTTGTTACTGTTTTTGGCATATCCAATACACCACGAGGAGCTTGCCAGAGTCTGCTGTGTGGGCGGAATACTCTCAGTAGCTTGCCAGGCTCTCTGAGAGGAGCGGAGGAATCTGAACCCAGGTCAGCAGCATGCAAGGCAAACGCCCTGCCTGCTGTCTATTCCTGAAATTTATAATGAGTTATTTTATCATATGAAAAAATATATTCACTTTCTAATTTTTTGTTATGAAGAAATATATTCACTTTCTAATTTTTTGTTTTCTGAATTTTGTACTATTTACCAGAAAGAAAATCTCAAAACGAAATCAGCTTCACGTCTCAGAAAACCAATGCCAACTCCAGTTAGAGGGTTTCTGAGGCAGGTGCCAACGTATCCCAGCTAAGACTTAAGAATGTCATCCTAGCAGATAAATTCAGTAGTGAGGGACCAAGAGACAGTACAGAGGTCACGGACCTTGCTTTGCACACAGCCAACCCCAATCTGATCCCCAGCATGGTATATGGTCCTCCAAGCACCACCAGAACTCATCCCTGAGCACAGAGCTAAGGGTAATCCCTGAGCACAATCAGATGGGGCCCAAAAACTAAATAAATAAATTGGGGCAATAGCACAGCAGATAGGGCGTTTGCCTTGCACTCGGCTGACCCGGCTGATCTGGATTCAATTCCTCCACCCCTCTCGGAAGGCTCGGCAAGCTACCGAGAGTTTCTCGCCCACACGGCAAAGCCTGGCAAGTTTCCTATACGTATTAGATATGCCAAACACAGTAACAATAAGTCTCACAATGGAGATGTTACTGGTCCCGCTCGAGCAAATCAATGAACAATGGGAGGACAGTGCTACAGAGCTACATCAGTGAGTCCCACAGTTGGTAATTTCATGAGCTAGTAATGAAATACTTCCACAATACTTACATACATGTAAAATGACAATGTGTAAAAGACATTCATTGCAGTATTGCCCTTAATTGTTAACCCTAGGAACAACTTCAGTACTCAGCAATGAAAGAAAATAAAATACAGTTAAATTTTGAACCCTCTGTACAATGTAATTATGAAAAAATACAGTTGTGATGTAAAAAGATCTCCAATATGAATTGCCTTTTGAAAAATGTAAACATGTGCAATAAGCTATTCAAGTAGATTTTTCTTTCTGGAAGGAACTTTTTCTTAAAGAAATGGGAACTGTGAACCAAAAAAGTGGATCATTTTGTCACTTCTGGATCTTTTCTCTCCAGTGAACTCTCATGCCTTCAGGAACAAGCTATCATATTGTTCCTTCATAATAAAAATCTGCTTAATACCACGTGTCGATGGTCCTAACACATAAAATACAGTTAGCAACTAAAATTTGTCAGCCACACGTAAATGGCCAAGAGATTCTCCAGGGATGAGTGCATTTTCACAGGAATCCAATACAAGATTCTTTGATGAAACTGGCGCTAATGCGAGAGAAAAGATCTGGGAGCCCAATCAGACCTTTGAGGTTTTCGGTTTTCTGGAAAAAAATAATAAAATAACAAAGTTGGTGATGATTGTACTCACACAAGGATCCTTCATTAATAGCCTTAATTTTCATGCTCACATATATATTTTTAAAAATAAAAAAATACCTTTCAAAGCAGCTGGTTTGCCCATTTTACAGACACAGGAACATCCCAGCTTACAGACTAGAACTGGAATCTCATAAAACATTCTACTTACTGAGAATAACTCATCTCCATAAACACTTCTGGCATGTGACTTGGTGGGAGGGCCAAGCCCTGCTTCCTCTAGAGGGAACTCTAAATTCTGAGAAATAGCAAATGCTTTATAAAAGCAGACATCCCTATGAGACCACTATCACACCTCTCCAGTTATTAGATGTTACCCCTATTGGAACTGGTGACCCTGAGTCTCTTTAGGCCTGAAACATGATGGCTGCATAGCCATAAAGGAAAATCCTCTGACCCATGCAATCCTTCCTTGCCCGGGATGTTTTTATTCACAGAAACAAAATGATTTCACTTAAAGAAGAAGTTTATTGATATCTGTAATGGAAGGCTGAGATGTAATTCAAAAGAGTTTATTCAGAAAGTCATCACAATCTGCTCTGTGTGTGCGTGCGTGTGTGTGTGTGTGTGTGTGTTCAGAAAGTCACCACAGGGGGCTGAAGCAATAGCACAGCAGATAGGGCTTTGCCTTGCATGAGGCCAACCCAGGTTTGATTCCCAGCATCCCATATGGTCCCCTGAGCACCGCCAGGGGTAACCCCTGTGCATCACCAGGTATGACCAAAAAAAAAGAAAGACACCACAATCTACAATCTATGCCATGTCTGTGTGTTTTGTTTTAGAGTCACAAGATCAGTGTTTAGGGGGCTACTTGTAGTAGTACTAGAAAAACTGTGAGATGCTGGGATTGAACTCCTGGGTCCTGCATGTTCTCCAGCTCTTAGAACTATCTCCCTTGGTGCAGTTCAACCACATCTTAATACAAACTTTCCGTGTGGACCCCAAAAAGGTCTCAAGTGACTGACTACCCACCTATTTCCTCCTTCATAATCCGAAGAAAGAGAATTTTGTCCTGAGAAGATCCACTTGGGTGACAGACTTGGGTGACCCATCTCACTGTGGCCAGGAAGATGAAATGCAGTTTTTGACCCCAGAGATAATCAGCTATATTCCTGGTACCTAAAAAAGGATTCTTTTACTCAAAATGAGAGGGATTCTCAAATCAAAGTTTAGGGTCATTGGAAAGGGGGTTGGGAAAGAAGCTAGAAAACATTCAGTGTACCTCCATTGTGAAGCCTTTTTAGTCTTGCCTATCTTTTAATGCCTGATTTGGCAACTAGTTTGGCGCTTCCAGAACACTCTGATCCAGCCCCTAATTAGCTGGATTGCACCAGATTTTCTCATCCACATTTCTGCTCACTGAGCACATCAATCCTCCATTTACTCATTTTATGATTCAAATTAGTAAGACTTTCAATAGCTTAACTCTCTCCACTGAACAAGCTTGTCTGTTATCTGAAAATATATGGTCACATGAATTTATTCAAAACACAACATTTTCTCATTATAATGAGACATGATTATTAATGGCAGAGTGCCCATCAGAAATGAAACTAATCCTTCATTTTGTTCGAAATAAATGTGCTTTAAAAAGTACAGAGATGGTAAAATTAATTTTAGAGTAATCAATTCCTGCATTTTAAATGAACATAATTATGTAATCATTAAGTTATTTAATAGGCTTCATTAGGCCTATTTCTGGTTTGGGTGTCATTTTTTTTATCCCAATTAGTTCAAGTGCTAAAATTAATTTTTTATTATTGGTAAGAGTAGTAATCTGAGGAGCAACATAACTGCGGTCAACCCAGTTCTACCTGCAGGCAAAGTTGCACCTGTTTTCCCCAACAGGGCATTTCACTGCATCAGAACAAATACTTCATCAAGAGTCAAAACCCTAGCCTGGGTAGGTCCATGGGAAAAGTCTGACCTGATTTCAACCAAACAGAACACTCTGTCAGATGTCTCTGGGGGTTCCAGCAAGACCCTTACAGGGAAAGCATCTTCCCAAGAAATTGAATAAGGAGACTCCTGCCAACACTATACAATCACCAAGAATGTCTTGAGATCACATGCACAGGAGATGCATAAACTGTGGGCTGCCCATAAACTGTGAGTGAATCCCAGTTTCACTAAGAGTGGACGATGTAAGTGAAAGCAATTTTATGTAAGCCTCTGAGTCTCAGTTTCTTCATCAGTCAATGGGATAAGCTACAGTTTCTCAGAACTGTTTATGACAATGATTGATAATGGATGCAAAGTGTTTGGTCTAAAGTATTTGTTCAAATGCCAGAGAGACAGCTCAAATTGAAGACAACTCAAGATAGCTCATGCTTTGCATACCCATAATTCTATTCTGGAAACCTCCTGTGGGGGGCCATAAACATTGCCAGTTGTCTTCCAGGTGGCTCCCAGCACCCTTGGACTGAAGCAGCACCTCATTACAGGGCCCTTAGCAATCAACCATCAGTCCTGTACCACAGGGCTGATTTTCACCAGGAGTTGCCCCTAAACCCCCAGCTCTGCTGGGAAGCCTTCTCCAAAACATAAAATATTCATTCAATACGTGATACTTATTATTATCACAATCATACTTCCACAGATTTAACCTTCAGAGATGCTCAGGTGAAGACATAGACCACTTTAATCTGAACATTAATGATAATGCTAATCATAATGATAGGTTCTGCAGATAGTGTTGAAATGATAGAGTTACAAAACAAGAAATACTCTCCCCAAAATTCTTCCTCTAAGAAAGTGTTATAGTGGGCAGGAGTAATAGTAAGGCATGGTGGGGGCTTGTCATGTATGCTGCTGACCTGGGCTTGATCCCTGGCATCCCATATAGTTCCTCCATGCTTCTGTCCCCAGCAGCACAAGGAGTGATCCCCAAGTGTACAGCATGGAGAAAGCCCCAAGCATAGCCAGGTATGGCCCAAAATCAAAAAAGAAAACATTATAGAATTTTGCATCTTATTACAATACACACACACACACACACACATGCATGCATGCACACACACATACACACACACACACACATGCACACACATGCAGTACAGCTTGAGAATTAAGCTCATGGTAGCAGATTGGGTTCAGGTGAAACTGCTACTTCCTAACCATGGGATTTGAGACCAGATACTGAACCTCTTGAAATCTTGTTTCCTTCATCTAACATTAAAAATCAGAAAAGAGGTGCTGGAGCAATAGCACAGCAGGTAGGGCATTTGCCTTATACATGGCCGACCTGAGTTCGATTCCCAGCATCCTATATGGTCCGCTGAACACCGCCAGGAGTAATTCCTGAGTGCAGAGCCAGGAATAACCCCTGTGCATTGCCAGGTGTGACCCAAAAAGCAAAAAAAAAAATCAGAAAAGAAACAAGTTGTTGTGAGGCTTAAATTATATGATGTATAGAAAACCATATACAACAGGAGAAACTCTGGAATTTTCAAGCTATTATTCCAATCTGGCCTTTCATACAAGTCAAGTGAGACAACTTTTCTGTGCATCTTCTAGGGAGGAGGCGACAGGAACAGGACATGGTGGTGCTTTTCAGAAAGCTGCTCTCCCTGCTCAGACCATCGGATTGGCCCCAGGTCTCAGAAATGCAGATAAGAGTTCAGTGTCACCCGCAGCCTGGCCTTTCAGTAACTTGACATAACTCCGCCTGGGACCAAGCGCCTCTGTGTTCCAGAACAGGCTCTCTTTGTTTGTCTTGCCACATTACATCTATTATGAATGTCTACAGTAAAGGGAATCCATCAAAGTTTAAATTACACACAGAAGCCCATAAAAGCAGTAATCAAACCCCCTTCTTTCTCTTTTCCTCCCCCTTCCCTCGCTCTCTTTCTCTCTTTTTCTCTCTCCTCTCTCTCTGTTTCTCTCTCTCCTCTCTCTGTTTTTAATTTATTTTTCTTTCTTTAAGTTTAAAAAACCACAATTGCACTCTGAACTCAGCTTTCTGTAAATGAAACCAGATGCAGCTCTTGGACAACTGACTGACCATCCTGTTTGGGAGAAGAGATGGCTAATCCCCATTGCAGATCAGGAGCTAAGCCAGCACCGACTCCTGTGATTACTGATTTTGGAGAAAAATCCCAACATTGTCCTACTGGGCTGGGTCTCTGACACTAACCAAGTGCTCATTAGCAGAGCTGACATGCAGCAGTTCCCAGGACTAGCTCTGGGATTGATGAGGTCCCAGCTTTCTGATCTTTCAGGCTCTTTCCCTGTATGAGTGGTTTTCATTCAGAGCAGATTGTAGGGCAGTATTCTACAATCACTGATTAGAGTCATGTCATCTGAAATCTTCCCAAATCACTGACTATACATGGGACTGATTAAGAATGCAATTCAAAACTTTTGTGACTGGGCCAGGAATATAGCTCAGTGGTAGAACTTTTGCCTTGCATATATGAGGCCAGGAGTTCGATCCCTGGCTCTACAAACACACATGTATACACACACACACACACACACACACACACACGCACTTTCATGTTGGATAATGGGATTTAGACTATATAGGCATATGAAGCTAGACTCTTGAAATCTTACAATATTCTAAACCAATGACAAATTAATAAATTTATTGTTTTTTAATAGAATCCAAGACCAGAACAGTAGTACAGCAGCCAAGGTGCTTACCTTGCAAGCAGCAAAACTAGGTTGGATAACTGGTCCTATGAGTCCTGCCAGGAGTGATCCCTGCACACACAACCTGGAGTAAACCCTGAGAAATACCAAGTATGCCCCACCACCCAGAAAAACAATTAATCAGCTTAGTTGCCATTCCTAAGGTACAGTCTACAAGGAAAAGGAAATCTCTAAACCACACATTACAACTCAAACTACATATATATGAAACCCATTTCTGACACCAATCAAATTAATTAAGTTATTAGACTTGTTAATAAAAATTCATTTTTATATTATCAAATTGTGCTAATTAATTAGCACAATGTGCTGATCAGCAAATTTGTTGCTGGTGATCTACAAAGAACGAAGGGACTTGCAGAGATCAATGAGAAGCCTAAATCCATATGAGGGAATGATAGCTGTCCACCCCAGACTGTGCACAGTGAGAGTAGTAACCGACCTGCGGACTCATCCTACTATTTCATTCATTCTTTTAAAAGAGTTTTTATTGAAATAAATTTAGAAAACTATGAAGGGAGAGAAAGAGTATCTTATCATGTAAGATACCAGGGATCAAACACAAGTCAGCTGCATACAAGGCAAGGGCCCTAAACACTATACTATTGTTTCAGCCACTACTATTTCATTTTTTATGCTAAAGTATGTGCAAAGAAATCAAGAGGGTTGGGGCTGGAGCAATAGCACAGCGGGTAGGGTGTTTGCCTTGCATGTGGCCAACCCGGGTTCGATTCCCAGCATTCCATATGGTCCCCTGAGCACCTCCAGGAGTAATTCCTGAGTGCATGAGCCAGGAGTAACCCCTGTGCATTGCTGGGTGTGACCTAAAAAGCAAAAAAAAAAAAAAAGAAGAAGAAGAAGAAGAAAGAAAGGAAAAGAAAAAGAAATCTGAGGGCCTGAGTGATAGTGTAGCAAGTAGGGGGCTTGCCTGGCACACCCCAGGTTCCATTCCTAGCATCTCATATAGTCCTTCGATCATTGCTGTGGGTAATTCCTGAGTGCTGGGCCAGGAGTAATGGCTGAGCATTCCTGGGTGTGGCCCCAAAGACAAAAACAGAAAAGAAAATCTTACAGACATAGTAAGAGGTTATGGAGAAGACAACCTACTGTTGTTAGTTTACAGCAAACCAGTCAGAGAGCTGAAATCCCAAGATTAACTCCATTCTCGGAAACTGAGATCACCACATTGAAAAGACAGAGGAGGGGGGAGCCCCGGTCTCTTCCTAAAGGGTCCAAGAGCAAAACAAGTGAGTTAGGGACATAGGCCCCATTTCACGGGTCACACACAGCATCCTCTGGCCTGCCATGGAATTCTGTGAAGTGTACCAAGTTTATGGATCAATTTCCTGGGTACTTTCTCAATGAACTTAAATCCCTGAATAAGCAAAAGAAAAGAAAATCCCTGGAGTAGGGATATAGAGAGTTAATACAGGGGTTAAGGCTCTTGCTTTGCCTGCAACTAAACCCAGTTTGGTACCTGGCACCGTATCATCCCCCAAGCACTGCAAAAGTGACCCCTGAACATAGGGTTAGGAGTCACCCCTGAGTACTGCTGTTTTTGACCCAACCCCCAAACATGAAATTTGATTAATTTAATTTAATTAACTATATATTTTTAAATTTTTTTTGCTTTTGGGGGCATACCCAGCGATGCTCAGGATTTATTCCTGGATCTGCAGTCAGGAATTACTCCTTGGCGGTGCTTGGGAGGCCATATACGATGCCGGGGATTAAACGCAGGTCAGCCAAGTACAAGGCAAACACCCTATCTGCTGTACTATCGTTCCCGCCCCTAGTTGCTGGTTTTTTTTTTTAACTATAATTATTTAAAGAAAAAGAAAAATCAGTGGGCAGGATGCTAATAACCAATATCTTCAGACAGATGCTAATCATCAACTCTGGGGTACTTTTACTAGTGCCGTAAAAGTTCACAGTGACCTGCAGTCATGTGTGGAAGTTAGGGAAGGCAAGAGGTGGGAACACATTCGAACCAATGCCAATCCAAATACTCTTTACACTATTTTTTATATACCAATATTCTGGCTTGTTTTAGCTCTGCTCTTACTTTGGCGTCTTTTATTTTTCAAAGAAACTGTCTCAATTTAAAATTCTGGAATAGTCCATTAATTTGGAAGCTTTATAAGTACCGGATCTTAAAGTTTGAGAGGCTAAAAAATTATAAAAGGCACTAAAACTCTGACCAACATTTACCCAACCATTAGTAAAATTTTAATAAAGATTTGGTGAGTTTAAGATTCCACTGGAGGGGCTGGAGCAATAGCACAGCAGGTAGGGCATTTGCCTTGCACGCGGCCGACCCAGGTTTGATTCCCAGCATCCCATATGGTCCCCTGAGCACCGCCAGGAGTGACTCCTGAGTGCAGAGCCAGGAGTAACCCCTGTGCATCGCCAGGTGTGACCCAAAAAATAAAAAAAAATAAAGATTCCACTGGAGCTGATGAAAGTGTAAAATAGCACAGTAGACATGCAATGGGGTTATTTCCTGATGGGGTCATTGTAGCTAAAAACATAACAAATTGAAATTTTATCCCACCAAAACTACGGACCATCTCAATTCACACTGACCGCATGTGTGCTCGAAACTGTGTACATCAGGGGAGGGAAAGATAGTACAGTGATTAAAGTTTTTGCCTTGCATCCCACTACTGAAATTCAATCCTGCCACCACATATGTTCCCCCAAGTACTGCCAGGAGTGATCCCTGAGCACAAAGTCAGGAGTAGCCTCTGAGCATCACAGCATCCAAACTCTGAGCATCCAAATTCCTCCAGGTCCCAGAAAAGAAACAGTCCATTAGTCTATGTTGGGGAAAATCATCTAATACAAAACTTGTCTTTAAGTGATGAACAACTTAAAGTGGTGGTGTAAATAGGGAAATGTTAAACAAAAAATAAAAAACAGAAGTAGTGGTTGTTTTTTTGTTTGTTTGGGAGCCAGAGTCAATGGTGTTCAGGACTTACACCTCGCTCTGAGTTCAGGGTTCACTCCTGACAGTGCTCAGAGAGGAGATACTAGAGATTGAACCCAATGGTCATGTGCAAGACAAACCACCCTGCCTGCTATTCTGTTATTTATCCTCATGATGGTGTGACTGACAAGGATCTGGCTTCTACCACTAACACACATCACGAAAAAGTACAAACTGTGTGTTGCTAGCCCAGGAAAAGGTTAATATTCAAAATTTAAGATATATGCCAGTAGCAATTTTATAAATTAAGGTACCTAGAATAATTTTTTAATATTGTGTCCAGACGGATATTACAATGTGTAATGTATTTGTCTTGCACGTGGTTGACCTGGATTTAATCTCCCATACTCCATAGGGTCTCCAAGCCCTACCAGGAGTGATCCTTGAGCACAGAGCCAGAAATAAGCCCTGAGCACTGCCAAGTGTGGTTCAAAGGGGGGAAATATATCTAAGGTACAGATTCTACTGTGTATAACCACTTTCACAGGACAGGAAACATGAAAATTTATCAACCAGACCCCACTGATTCAAGGTCAGTCTGTGTAAACTCTTCGGGGTTTGAAAATCTAGAAGTTTGTGTGGGGCAGGGAGAGGAAGATTATATCCTTTAACTGAATTCACACCTTTAGGTCAATGTCAAGAAATGTTCTGAGGACCATATTGCAGAGAGAGAGAGAGAGAGAGAGAAGGAGGAGGAGAGAGAGAAGAGGGGGAGGAGGAGGAGGAGGAGGAGGAGGAGGAGGAGGAGGAGGAGGAGGAGGAGGAGGAGGAGGAGGAGGAGGAGAGAAGTGCCTGCCATAGAGGTAGACTGGGGGTTGGGGAGTAGTGGAAGGGACACTGGGGATGTTGGTAATGGGAAATGTACACTGGTGAAGGGACTAGTGTTGAACATATTATGATTGAAACCCAATCATGAACAACTTTATAACTGTGTATCTCATGGTGATTCAATAATTAAAAAGGAAGGAAGGAAGGAAGGAAGGAAGGAAGGAAGGAAGGAAGGAAGGAAATGTTGTAAGGGGCCCATGGCTAGTGGCGGAGCACCCACCTTGTTGGAGAGTTTGGTCCCCAGCATCACTCCACCTGCCCCAAGAGGCATGCACTGTCCTTTGTGGCCAACAAACCAGCACACCACAGCCCGGTCAGGGAGCCTGCAACTAAATGCCAAGCGTGCTGACCCCTGACTTGCACCAAAATCTTACAGCAATGAAAGGAAAGAAAGAGGAGGTTTTGGTTTATTTGTTTTTTATTTTATTTATTTGTTTATTACTTTTTGGGTCACAACTGGCGATGCACAGGGGTTACTCCTGGCTTTGCACTCAGGAATTACTCCTGGCGGTGCTCAGGGAACCATATGGGATGCTGGGAATCGAACCCAGTGGGCCGAACGCAAGGCAAATGCCCTACCTGCTGTGCTATGGCTCCAGCCCTCTTTGTTTGTTTGTTTGTTTGTTTTTTAATTTGAAGAACATTATATTGCTGACTAACTCCCCTAGGAGGTGCATTCCATGCAGCTAAACTTTATGGAACCACCATTCCCAGAAGCTGAAAAGTCGAGAGTACCCCTGTGAGGCCGAGGAGCCAAATACCCACCCAGCCGGAAGTTCAGGAAGCCACACCCTCCCCCCACCGCTGCAGTCAAGGGAAGGGCTCAACTCCACCCCTTCACAAATACTCTCTGCAGAGATGTCAGTCTGAGTATAATTTCAGGTACCTGACTCTGGTGTTTTTATCAGAGTCCCGGTAGGCAACCTCTTCCCAACCCCCATACTTGTAAAAGCCCTGGCAGCCTTGCCCAACTCCCACACCACTGCCAAGGTGACTCATTGGCCCAGACTATAGATCCTGAAGTCTCTGAATCACGTGGCTATGTATGAGGCAGTGCAACACCTCCTAAAAAAACAAACAACTTAATAGATTCTTAGACAAGGATTTAACAACCCTGCAATCAGATATAACAATTTTCACATAAATTGATTTTCTATATCTATTGAGTTTAATATTGCAGCTTTGTTATCTAATTCATTTTAATTCTAAGATTATATCAACAGTTCTGGCTTTTTTCTACATCAAAATAAATTTAAGGTTTTTTAAAAAGAACATTATAAAGACACATTTAGAGATAGAAGCAAAGATTTGCTACGCATATTATTCTCCCAATTTTATTAATAATAATAACAAGTTAGAAATATTCTAAATGCCCAAGACATGGAAAGCTGGTGACAAAATTACAACTCTTCTATTTTTTATAACCATCCAATTGATTTCAACTATGCCTTTCGTAAAAATTTAAAACATAAGAAAAGTGCTGAGGTAATATTAAAAAGCCAATGTAACAAACTATAAGCATTTCATGATCCCGTTTTAATATTTGTAAATACACTCTATAAATTATTTTTATATTAAAATACATAAAATAAAATAACCCAAACTGTTAAGAATAATGAATTTGTAATTTTGGGCAATTTTGTTTCTTTTTCTTCTTCAGATTTCTTTATATTTTTCAAAGTTTCTCCATGACCAGGCATTTTATTCTGTGTGTGTGTGTGTGTGTGTTGTATTCTATCATACTTAAATGTTCATCCTTATTGATGAAATAATTCTAGGTCTAAGAACATATCATAAAAAAGAGATACAGACAAAAAGCTCTATGCTTCCCAAGGTCATATACCACATTACGATGAACAAAGGTTATTGTGCTGGGGATATATTGTATAGATATTTTTATTAACAGGGGATTCTGGTTAAACAGAAAACCAGATGATAGAAAGTAAGTGATAAGGCCACTGAATTTGCTGGAAAGTACAAAAATTACATATCTTAGAATCGACTGAAGCCCTGGAGATCAGCAACTCCCATGGTTTTCAAGTATTTTTTAACAGGAGACTCTTCCTTTTACATAAACTCCCTGAAGAATATACAACACAGGGGCTAGAGTGATAGCACAGCAGATAGGGCATTTGCCTTGCACGCGGCCGACCCGGGTTCAATTCCCCAGCATCCCATATGGTCCCTGAGCACCGCCAGGAGTAACCCTTGTGCATCGCCGGGTGTGACCCAAAAAACAAAAGCAAAATATATATATATATATATATATATATATATACACAACACATAAACCCAACGCCAGAGATGCTGCTCTGGGGCAAGTAAAGGAGCCAGACCTAGGATTCTATCTAACTGGTTTTTTGTGTGTTAGTTTGTGGGCTACCCCTGGAACTGCTCAGGGTCTACAACTGACTCAGTGCTCCGGGGTCACTCCTCAAGGTACTGAGGGGATCACATGGAGCTGGGTATCAAGCCCAGGAAGAGCATCACTCCAGCCCATTGAGCATCTTTCCAACCCAGACTCTACTCCTTTGACCTCCTCTCTGAGGAAGCATGGGACTCCATAAACCATGTGAAGACCATGCAAGAGCCAGATCATTTATAGATTAATAACTTGTACTTGTTTAATTAATTTTTTATAAGAAGCGAAGCAGATGTCTTAGTCCATTAGGTCTGCTATAATAACTGAAGACCATAGCCTGGGTGGCTAAAAAAAAATTTTTTTTTCTGGCTGTTCTGGAAGTGGGGAAGCTCAAGAATAAGTTCTGATGAGGGCTTACTTCCACAGACAATAGTTTTTTGCCAGTGGTGGGGGGGCAGCGGGGGTGTGGAGGGAGGGAGGCATGGGAAATGTTGGGACTGTATCCAGTGATATTTAGGGCTTACTCCTGACTCTGCTCTCAGGGATCATTTCTGTTAGTGTTCAGGGGACCACATATAGTACCAGGGATTAAGCCCAGTTCGGACACATTCAAGACAAGCACCCTGCCCACTGTGATATCTCTCTGACCCCAGATAGTAATCTATTGGCTGCGCCCTCCATAATAGAAGGACTCTTTGAGTTCTCTTTGGGGCCTCTGAGTTCCGTTCATGAGGAATGTATATGTTCATTCATCGCCCCACCCCCCACCCCCACCTATGCAAGGCTCTATCTCATAATGTCATTACATGGAGAATTACAATTCAACAGAAATTGTGTGCAGATTTGTAGGGTGGGAGTGGGGGGTCCCATTCAGCACATGACGGCAGGAAGATCTATTGTTGGAAAAGCTAAAACTAAAGTTGTCTACAAAATTTTTCTTTCTTTTTTTTTTTTTTGGCTTTTGGGCTCACATCTGGCAATGCTTGGGGGTTATTCCTATCTCTGCACTCAGAAATTACTCCTGGAATTGGTCAGGGCACCATATGGGATGTCAGGGATCGAACCAGGGTTAGCTGAGTGCAAGGCAAATGTCTTACCTGTTGTACTATCACTCAAGCCCACTACAAAATGTTTCTTGTGACTAGAGAGATAATACAGGGGTCAGGGCACTTGACTTTCATGCATCTAACCCAGATTCAATCCCCTGCACCCTACATAGCTCACCCCCGTACCAAAGCCTGCCAGGGCTGATCCCCTGAGCACTGAGCAAGGGGCAAACCCTCAGTACAGCTGGATATGGCCCCAAAACCTTTTACTATTTTTTTCTCTTTTTGGGTCACACCCAGCGATGCTCAGGGGTTACTCCTGATTCTGCATGTAGGAATTACTTCTGGAGGTGCTGGGGGACCCTATAGGATGCAAGGGATTGAACCCAGGTTGGCCGAATGCCAGGCAAACACCGTACCTGCCATACTACCACTCCGACCCCCAAAAAACCTTTTAAGACAGTTTTTCAACCTTTTCCCATCTGTAGCCCCCTTCCAAGCTTGTTTCCTTCCAGTTGCCCTCATGTCCTACCAATTACCCCCAATCTCAAGCTGATACCCTTTGGTATCGTTTTCACCTATGACTGCTTGGAATATCCTGAGGGCTCACAGATGATCATGTGGTCCCCATCAAAAAACTTCTCTTCTTGGATTTTTGTGAAAACAACCTTCAGCAAGGTAACGCCAAGTAGAGTCACTGACATGAACCACCTGTGGCACCATGTGAACTATATCAACGGCCATGATCCAGAGACTCAGAAATAAATCTCAAAAGAGATCAACAAGTGGCAGAATTTCTCTCGGATCCCACACAAGGCTGAGTTGCCCCGGGGCAACTCAGAGGGGGTGAGTGAGCCTCCCCCACACACCCCCCATCCCCACACTCCCACAATCAGCCAGGCAGCCAAAAACCTCCACACTCCACAGTCACCACCATGCTCCTGGCCAGACTCCATTGCTTCAACAAGCCTCATCCAGAAACTGATTTGTTGGAAACAGGAAGAGGCTACCTGCCCCCATCTCCCTGTCATGGACATGTCCCAAAGCCACCAGTCTGTTAAGAATTTAATTCCAGCTGTAACACACTCCTTTAAAAATTTTGGACACCCTGGACTCCACAGCCACGATTTTGGTCACATGACATCTCAACTTCTCTAACCCTGATAAACCAGGAATCCCACAGCAGATTGGAGAGGATGTAATGTAGAAGCTTCAAATTGGGCCTTGGCAATAGTACAGCAGGTATGGTGTTTGCCTTGCACATAGCCAATTCGAGTTCAATCCCCAGCATCCCATATGGTCCCCCAAGCACCGTCAGGGGCAATTCCTGAGTGCAGAGCCAGGAGTCACCCCTGAGCATCGCTGGGTGTGACCCAAAAAGTGAAGATAAATAAATAAACACTATTTTAAAAAAAGAAGGCAACCAATCTCAATTAACAAAATATAAACACAGAAGGTTTAACCTGTAACAACATTTGAGTAATCTCTTATACAAGGGCTTAAGGGCTCTGTGGTGAGATACAATTTTACACACTTTCTTCTGAGGAAACATTTTTTGATCATCCTTTTAGCAAATTATTTATAACAAATAATGTAAAATGAATTATTGAGGGCTTGCTAAGAGGGGCAGGCTCAAGGGGTCATTGGAAAAATTGGAAATAATGATGGTGGAAAGGTGCAATGGTGGTAGGGTTGGTGCTGAAATATTGAATGTCTGTAACTAAACTAATGACTTAATAAAGTTATTTGGGGCTGGAGCGATAGCACAGCAGTAGGGTGTTTGCCTTGCACACAGCCAACATGGCCAACCCAAATTCGATTCCTCCGCCCCTCTCGGAGAGCCCGGCAAGCTACCGAGAGTATCTCGCCCACACAGCAAAGCCTGGCAAGCTATCCGTGACGTATTCGATATGCCAAACACAGTAACAACAAGTCTCACATTGGAGACATTATTGGGCCCGCTCGAGCAAATCGATGAACAACGGGAGGACAGTGCTACAGTGCTAAAAATAAAAATAAATTTATAAGGCTGAGCAGAGAACTCAAAAAGGGAAGGATGGCCAAAGACATAGGGCAGGGGCTAAGGCTTTGTATGTGGCCAATCCTCGTTTGACCTCCAGAACCACATAAGAGACCTTGACCACCTCCCTCCAGAACCACATAAGAGACCTTGACTATCTCCAAGAGTGACCCCTGAGCACACAGCCAGGACTGCCAGGTGTGACCCAAACACCCCAAAATGGTGGGATATATGGAATGCACATATGTCATATACACTCAAGGACCAAAGTTTGATGGAAGGAAGGAAGGAAGGAAGGAAGGAAGGAAGGAAGGAAGGAAGGAAGGAAGGAAAGATAATAGCAAGTACAAGAAGAAAATACAGAGGAAAGGAGAGTCCCCAGACTGGGGATGAGATGGAGGCCAGGGAGGCCAGGGTCTCAGATCCTGTTTCCTAGAGATAAGTATCAAGGGAAAATGGAAGATAAAGTGCATGCATGATGGCTGAGAATGAACTTGGGACCCATCAAGGCCACCAAAGTTTTCTGGCTGCACGTACAGCGCCTAAGAGACCATACAGGCTGGGAAAATGAGCATGTTAAAGGTGGTATTGGAGCCCCACAATAGGAAAACTGGAGAGCCTGACTGATGCAGGTGACTGAGATACCATGAGCTTTAAACCACCAGGTACAAGGAAAGCTCCAAGAAACAGTCAATTTCTCACCAAGCACCACATCAGAATCAGATCCATTTCATGAAACCCATAAAGAAAATCAAGGGAGTAGTGTTTCTGGGCAACTAAACACAGGTGATAAACTGCGATAGTGATGCGATGATTCAACTGTGTTTGTAAAGATGCTTCAGGATATGATTAGCATCTGAATTGGTAGACTCAGGAGATTGCCCTCCACAATGTGGATGCATATCCACCAGTCCACTAAGGGCTACTGGAGCACAAAAACAGGAGTAAGGAAGGATTCCTTCCCTTCCTGCAGCCAGCGGGGACTGGGACAAGGGTCTTTTCCTGCCCTTGAACAGGGATTTATACATAACATTAGCTCTCCTGTTCCAAGCCTGCAGACTCAAGCTGAATTTCTTGGTTTTTCAGCTTGCAAATCACCATTGTAGGGTTTTTCAGCCTCCCTACTCGCAAGAGTCAATTTCTCATGACATTATCTCCTTTAGTATAAATTATCTCCTGTTAGCTGTTTCTTTGGACTAGGGCGATAGCACAGCGGGTAGGGCGTTTGCCTTGCACACGGCCAACCCAGTTTCAATTTCTCCGCCCCTCTCTGAGAGCCCAACAAGCTACTGAGAGTATCCCGCCTGCACGGCAGAGCCTGGCAAACTCTCCGTGGCGTTTTCGATATGCCATACACAGTAACAAGTCTCACAATGGAGACCTTACTGGTGCCCGCTCGAGCAAATCAATTAACAACGGGAGGACAGTGCTACAGTGCTACAACTGTTTCTTTGTACAACCCTGATTAATACTCAAGATTATGTGAAAGCCAGTTGGTGAGCTAGAACCCAGATCTTCATTTTTATTTTTACTTTTTATTATAACAATGTGATTTATCAAGTTGTCCATAATACAGTTGTTTCAGGCTTTCAGTGTTCCAACACCAATCCCACCACCAAAGAGCCCTTCTTTCCACCATTAACTCCAGACTCCCACCCATCTCCCAAGTCTGACCCCGATCAGGCACAAACAAGTTAACTTCAGATTGCTTGCTACAACACAAAAGCAAATGGAATTATAAATAAATATATTTATATATCAACAAAAGAAAATATGTGATTATTATTATATCTCACAATATTATTGCTAAAGTCATTGTCTGAGGATTTACTGGGCTGTACTCAGCTCTTCCAATGCTCCAAATTGGACCAAAGGATTAGGTCCTTGAATAGGACAAGCATTTTTTAAAGGAGGGAGGTGAACTGGAGAGATAGTCTAATGGGATGAGCAGGTGCTTTGAACATAGGAAGTCTCCATTCCATCTCTGACATCACACCACCTCTCTAAACACAAAAAACAACTCCCTAGCACAGAGCCAGGAGTAGCACCTGAGCAACACCAAGTGTGGCCCAAAAACCAAAATGTAAAAATTAAAAAATGAGGGAGAAAGGAGAAAAAAGCACAGTTGCAAACTCGAAGTCCCCCAAAGTCCATGTCCTAACCCTAGAACCTTTGTGTTATCTTATACAAAACAAGGTACTCTACAGGCATGATGAAATCAAGGATCTTGAGTTGGGTTGATTATCCTGTTTTCCAAGTTCACCCAAAATATTAGTAAGTTTCCTTATATGGATAAAAGGGAGCTAGTAGAATCAGAGAAGCTCTGACAAGAAAACAGAAGTCAGTGTGAGACAAATAGGGGACAGGAATTGAGGAATGAGTCTGCTCCAGAAGCTGGAAAAGGCAAGAAAACAAATTTTCTTCTAGAGCTGCAGGAAAGTAGGCAACCCTACAATTTTCTTGGTTTTCTTATTTCCTATTCATAGGAATTTCTGACCCACCAAACTGAATTAGGATGTGAGCATTGGGTTAAACACTGTTTGACTGAAATGCAGTCATGAAAGTCTGTAAGTCTGTAAATGTATCTCACAATGATTCATTAAAATAAAAAAATTTTAAAAAGAAATCCCATTGCTTGAAACTGGAGAGATAGTACGGGCTTGCTTTGCTTGCGGCCAACCCAGGTTCAATCCTCAGAACCCCACAAGTTTCCCTAAGTCCACCAGTGATCCCTGAGTACAGAGAGTACAGGAAAGAAGGAAGGAAGGAAGGAAGGAAGGAAGGAAGGAAGGAAGGAAGGAAGGAAGGAAGGAAGGAAGGAAAGAAGGGAGGGAGGGAGGGAGGGAGGGAGGGAGGGAGGGAGGGAGGGAGGGAAGGGAGGGAGGGAGGGAGGGAGGGAGGGAGGGAGGGAGGGAGGGAGGGAGAGAGGGAGGAGGAAGGAAGGAAGGAAGGAAGGAAGGAAGGAAGGAAGGAAGGAAGGAAGGAAGGAGAGAGAAAGAGAAAGAAAGAAAGAAAGAAAGAAAGAAGGAAGGAAGGAAGGAAGGAAGGAAGGAAGGAAGGAAGGAAGGAAATCCTATTGTGATGATTTGCTGCACCATAACAGGAAATGAATACAGAAAGAAAGAAAGAAGAAAAAAAGGAAGGGGATCAAACATGAGATGAAAGGATCCTAAGGAAAAGTCCTATTTCTCTGGGGTCCTGGTGATCAAGCTCTGTAGATTTCGGCCAAACACATACCATGTGGTCCATAGGTAGAGATGCTGAGGTTCTGGAATCAAGTTATTATGACTGACCGGCACTTTCCAAAGTTCCTTATGCACATGAACCTATTGGGTCCTCACACTTACAATATGTGGAAAATATTTTGCTACCCCTGTTTTACAGGCATGGTGACTGAGGCAATTGAAATGTTAACAAGCTTGACCAAGATAACACAGCTCACAAGTAGCACAGCCCAGTTCCAACCGGGCATTGGCACTATTATTTATTTATTTATTTATTTTGCTTTTTGGATCACACTTGGCAATGCAAAGAGGTTACTCCTGGCCTTACACTCAGGAATTACTCCTGGCAGTGTTCGGGGGACGATATGGGATGCTGGGAATAGAACCCGGGTCAACCATGTGCAAGGCAAATGCCCTACCTGCTGTACTATCACTCCAGCCCCTTTAGCTCCATTTTGAAATGCCTTGGGAGAAAAGGTTTGGGAGAACAGACAGTGGTGCTGGGGGGCTGATTTCGTGTTCATAGGATCATGCAGTGCTAAGACTTGAATCTGAACTTCCACATGCAAAGCATCTCTCTGGTCATTCTAGTTTGGCATTTCTTACTACAGACAGAAAAGGAAAATAAGGAGAAGAAATATTAGGAAGAGAGAAAAGATGGGGTCTTTTGCCTCTCGTGTTTCTAGAGTCTTCCTGGCCTCAAAGACAGTCTCTATGTGGGACCCACTCCATCCACCAGGTCAGGCAGAGCATGGAGCTGGCCACTCCACTCCAGTCCAACTGCCAGAGGGCCTGGAGAGACCCAACACCCAGCTCTAACAAGCATGTGGAAATGGATGGGTCACATATAAGCCAATTACAGCTGGCAGCCAGGTTTGGGGAAATCACTTTCCCTGGAACCAATTGGGAACCCATTCTGGAGATAAAAGGGACAGCACATTAGTCTCTGTGGTCAGAAGCAGCTTTCATGCATTTCATGGAGCAAAGAAAACCTGAAACATTTTGAAATGAGAAAATGGGGTACGGCCAAATTGCTCAGTCAAGGCATTTAAGGGGTCCTGGGCGTGACAGACCATGCAGGACCTCGTAGCTTGTTCAAGCATGCAAGGTAGAAACTAACGTCTGTCCATCCAGAACATGTGTACACTTTCCTCGCATGCCTCAAAGTGCCATTTGATATATGTGCCATTAAGACATCTCATCACATATCCATGGAAATGAGGAGCTGGGAAAGCCTAAACAATTGAAATTCCCGGATTAAATGAAATCTCATTATTCGTAGTTAGTTAAATCTGCTTTCCTTCCATCTAAGTTTTTTAATCAGCATCAAATTTCAGTAGGTTAAATACCAGCACCTCACATAAGGCGTGCCACGATCTGAGAATTGTAGAAGCTAGTTTAGGAAGGAGTTAAAGAGCACTGAAGCCTAGAGGTATAATTAGACTGATATATTTGGGGAAGTTTTAGAGAAAATCTATTACAGAATTGGAAATTTTAATTTAAGGACCAAGGAGAGAGCCCAAAGAGCGAGGGCTGACACTTTGTATACCAGAGACTTGGATTTGTATGATTGCTTACAAGAGACTTGCATTTTCCAAAAACAAACAAAAAATTAATTTACACATGATTTCTTTTGTCTGCAAAAACTCAAACGTTTATCCTCTGCTTGAGTGGAAACAGTAATAAGCATCTTACTATTCAAGATGACTCAGTACAATTCCATGTACCTCTAATCTACAGAAGAGAAAAATCTCTCTTGGGAGCCCAGAGCAATAGTACAGCAGGTAAGGCACTTGACTTGCACATGGTTGATCCAAAGTTTGATCCCTGGCATCCCATATGGTCCCCAGATCACTACCAGGGGTAATTCCTGAGTGCAGAGCCAGAAGTAACCCCTGAACATTGCTGGCTATGGCCCATAGAGAAAGAAAGAATATTTTTCCTACATTAGAGCACTAGAGACCACTTTGAATACCTCTAGCCAGGTCAGGACTTCCTAAGGACTGATTGATCTTCAGAGCTTGTCTTCAAGATAAAATTTTAGTGCCTCAGAAAAATCAAAATAGCTAACCATCACCACGTGTATATACACAAATACAAACACACAATCCATTTCCTGACCTGACATCTCTGCAAGTAGCCAATTCTAATTATAATAACAACAGGAAAAAAAAGAAATAAGGGTAGAAAGAGAAAAAAGAAGAGATGGAAAGGAAAGAGGAACGAGATCCAAACAACAACAAAACTTTAAAATGTGCCTTTTGGGGTCGGAACCATGGCACAACAGGAAGGACATTTGCCTTACATGAGGCCAATCTGTGTTCAATCTCAGCATCCTGTATTGTCCCCCTGTGCACCTAGGAATAATTCCTAAGTGCAGAGCCAGGAGTAACCTCTGAGCATTTCTGGGTGTGACGGGTGGGGAAAAAAGCCAAAAACAATAAAAAATGAAATGTGCCTATTGGGAACAAAGTTAGTACCTGTATTGCCAACCATAATACCCAAAAGGAGAGAGAGAGAGAGAGAGAGAGAGAGAGAGAGAGAGAGAGAGAATGGCTTAGGGTAGGGGAGAGATGCTGTGTTGCAGAAGGAAACTGGGGACATTGGTGATAGAATATGTACACTGATGAAGGGATGGATGTTGGGAATTTGTATGACTGAAGCCCTATAATAAACAACTTTGCAACTGTGTATCTCATGGTGATTCAATTTCAGGATCACGATCATCCTGTTGTTCATCAATTGCCTCGAGCAGGCACCAGTAACGACTCCTTCGTCCTAGAACTGAGATTTTTAAAAGTGCCATATTCAAGGCTGCCCCAGGTTTAGGAGAATGAGACCCATCATTGTTACTGGTATTTGGCATATTGGGTATGCCACAGGGAGTGTGCCAGATTCTACCGTGTGGGCAGGCTACATTCAATAGGCTGCCAGGTTGAAAGTAAGGATGAGATTATAAGATGTCATGCCACCGCAAATGCGGCCGTGCCCTTCTGGGAGCTGGATTTTATAGTC
This sequence comes from Sorex fumeus, assembly GCF_029834395.1. Classification (NCBI taxonomy): domain Eukaryota; kingdom Metazoa; phylum Chordata; class Mammalia; order Eulipotyphla; family Soricidae; genus Sorex; species Sorex fumeus. Next base: position 35,428,020 of record NW_026606179.1, read on the forward strand.
TCTGGGTCTTGGCCGTTGATGGGATTACACGGCGCTGGGGGTCAGTTGGTGGGTGTTATCCCTGCCTACTGGAAGATGGAGGATCTCGGTGGAGGATGCTCAGCCCAATCCAAGCAGGCTTGGCGATCTCAGCCCTGGACCCGGGACTCCTGCCCCACCCCCGCCTGACTGTCCTCACCAGGGCCCCTTGAAGGGGAGTGGGTTGAGTTTCCCTCCCCGCCCTGAGCAGAGCTCCAGCAGCTGAAGACCTCCAGAACCAGCCACAACCATGCAGAGACTACTCTCCACACACATGAAGGTACTGGCAGAGGAACAAAGGCATGCGGGTGCCAGGGCTGAGATCTCCATTCCTGCTTGGATCGGGGCTGAGCATCCCCCAGCTCCCAGAAGAAAACTGCACAGAGTCTCCTGCCCCCGTGCCTGGCAGTTCTCACCGGGGCTCCTTGGAGGGGAGCACATTGAGTTTCCCTCCCCGCCCTGAGCAGAGCTCCGGCAGCTGAAGACCTCCAGAACCAGCCACAACCATGCTGAGACCACTCTCCACATGCGTGTTTTCATGAAAAGAATAAAATTCACTCATATTCCATGCAAACAACCTCCAGTAGCAAGCCTCAGCATGATCTTTTCCTGCCTGTTATTCCCAGGATCAGCAATAGACTCCAAAACAAAGACCTGGTTGAGAAGTCATAGCTGTTGAGCTGAGAGAGGACAAAAATCAAATTAAAAATGTTCCTGTTTTCCTGTACATTCATTGCAGCACTGTTCACAACAACCAATATCTGGAAACAACCCGAGTGCCCAAGAATAGACAACTGGTTAAAAAAACTTTGGTACATCTACACAATAGAATACTATGCAGCTGTTAGGAACAATGAAGTCATGAAATTTCCTTATAAATGAGTGGTCATGGAGAGTATCATGCTAAGTGAAATGAGTCGAAAAGAGAGAGACAGACGTAGAATGACTGCACTCATTTGTGAATATAAAGTAACATAATATGAGACTGATATCAAAAGACAGTAGACATAAGGGCCAGGAATATTATCCCATAGTTGGAGGCTGTCTCGTGAGCTGGGGGAGATGGCAGCTGGAATAGAGAAGGGATCACTAAGTCAATGATAGTTGAAGGAATCGTTCAGGATGGGAAATGTGTGCTAAAAGTAGATAAAGGATCAAAGATGATAGCTTCTCAGTATCTATACTGCAAACCATAATGCCCAAAAGTAGAGAGAGAGTATGAGGGAAATTATCTGCCATAGAGACAGGGGGAGGGTTGGGATGTGGTGGGGGGGAATATTGGGAACATTGGTGGTGGAAAATGTGCACTGTTCGAGGGATAGGTGTTCAATTATTGTATGACTAAAACTCAAACAAGAAAACTTTCTAACTGTATCTCACGGTGATTCAATAAAAATCACTTGTAACACTTGTCATCCCGTTGCTCATCGATTCACTCAAGCGGGCACCAGTAACATCTCCATTCATCCCCGTTGTGTGCTAGTGTAGCCCAATGTCATCTGCTCACTCCAGGAACACGAAGAGCATCAAACCATTCGTTCAGGGTCTTAACGAAGAAGTCCAACCATCTCGTAGGTGGGTGTTCTTTTAATGTCCCATGGAATCCAGTCAGTAAAGGCTCTATCCCAGAGGTCATCTATAAAAATAAATAAATAAATAAATAAATAAATAAAATGTGCCTGTTAAGGAAACAGGCTGGGCAGATGGCAGGGAACCTGGGACCATTGGTGGAAGGAAGTTGACACTGGTGATGGGTTATGTTTTGGAATGTTGTATGCCTGAAACTCAACTCTGAAATGCTTTGTGGGGGAAATGGTTCCTTAATTTAAAAACTCATTTTAAAAAAAGAGAGAGAAGGGAAGTTGAAAAGAAAACGAAATAGTGATGGTACAGTTTCATGAATATTGGCTATTTCACCTTTGAAAATGGGAAGTTTGTGGGTCCAGAGATAGCACAGGAGGTAAGGCACGTGCCTTGTATTTGACTATAACAGCCATAACTCTGGTCCAAATCCTCAGCAGACGTATGGTCCCCCAAGCACTGTCAGCATTCATACCTGAGCACAGAGTACCACCAGGAATAGCCCAAATCTACCCCCTCCCCACCTCTTAAAAAAAGAAGTTAGATGTGTGAGCATTGCCATCATCGATAGGCACCCTGTGGATGTAGAACACTTTGCAATCGCACATATATTTATATTTCAAAAAAGGCAATAGAGTTACTGTAACCAGCAATATACATATCTTGGACATCAAACCTTTGTCAGATGAGTGATAGGCAAATATATTCTTCCCATCTGTTTTGTGTCGCTATTATAGTTGCTGTTTGTTTGTGGTGCAGAAATTTCTTAGTTTGGTATTGTGCCATTTGTTTATCTTTGTTTCTACTTGCTTGGTCAGTGGCATTGCATCATTAAAGATGTCTCTAGATTCAAGGGTTCTGTTTATGCTTTTGTCAAATAATTTATGAATTTAGGTCTAATATTGAGGTTAAAATTTAATCCATTTTGATTTGACTTTTGCACATGGCATTACAAAAAAAGTCTGAGTTCATTTTTATGCACGTGAACAACCAATTTTCCCCATACCATTTGTTGAAGAGGCTTTCCTTTTTCCACTTCAAATTTTTTTTTGCTCCTTTTTTGTTTGTTTTGTTCAGTTTTGTGCACACCTAGTTATGTACAGGGCTAACTCCTGGCTCTGCACTCAGGGATCACTCCTGGCCAGGCTTGGGGGACCGTATGGGATGCTGGGAATTGAAACCAGGTCAGCCGCATACAAGGAAAGGGCCCTACATGCTTTGTACTACTGCACAAATTGTTACTATTTGTACTGTTGCTTTGGCCCTAATTTTTGCTTCTTTGTCAAAGATTTATTATCCATATACCTGCAGATCTGTCTCTGAACTCTCAATTAGGGTGACAGTCTGTCCTTATTCCAGCCCTTCACTGTTTTGATTAACACAGCTTTATTATACAGTTTGAAGTTGGAGAAAGAGAAGCTGCCCATCTTCTTTTTTGCCTAGGATTGCTTTGGCTATTTTGGAGGCCTTATTATTCCATATAAAGTACTATCAGTGGTTTCTTCTAGAATTGAAGAACTTGTTCTTGTGGTATAAGAATATATTCTTATATTATATATACACTCTTATTCATGTGGTATAAGAATATTCTATGCTGATTTAATTCAACTCTTTCATCAGAAACATGAAGTTGAGCCCAAAAATATGATAGGCCCAGTGCCATAGCAGAGTAACTGATGAGTCTTTTGTATATGAAACCATGTTTGTAGTTACACAGAGCCAAAATAATTTTTTATTCAAACTGTGTTTCAAAAATAAAGCATGGAGAAGATACCTGCAGGGCACTTCTAGCCAGAGAACGTTTGCAAAAATCTAAGAATCTACATGCCTCGTTTGAACAAGATCAAGCTGCTATGGTCATCTCTAAGGACCCAGATGTACCCAGACCAATTATGCTATTAGATTGTGTCTGATGTCAAAACATATTTGTGATGTTCATGTTATTCAGCATCTCCTTAATGATACAAAAGAAAAGAGGGGGAGGAGGTGTGGACAACTAACATAACACCAGAAACAGATCAAAAATAGCCACTGCCTTTCAAAACCTATCCTGTAGCTTTCCGTGAAGCACCAAAGCAGAAATATTCAAAGACAGTTAACTAGTAACATGCCAATTCCCCCTAAGGTCCACCAGCCAAAAATGCTTTCTGATCAAGAGCCACAATACGACCATAGTGGTCTTACCTTATAAGAACTGGCAGAGATTTTGAAAATAAACCAGCCCCTGCTCTTGATTCACAGACGATGCATTTAAGATCCTTTGTTCCCTGAGCAGAGCCCCAGCAACCGAAGACCTCCAGAACCAGCCACAACCATGCTGAGACCACTCTCCACACGCATGAAGGTACCGGCAGAGGAACAGAGGCATGCGGTGTAATCCTATCAATGGCCAAGACCCAGAGACTATAAAATCCAGCTCCTGGAAGACATCTTATTTATCTCATTCTTACTTTGGACAACCTGACAGGCCACCGAATGTAACCTGCCCACACGGCAGAGTCTGGCAAACTCCCCGTGGTGTACCCAATATTCCAAATACCAGTAACAATGATGGGTCTCATTCTCCTAACCCTGAAAGAGCCTTGAATATGGCACTTTTTAAAACCTCAGGGCTAGGATGAAGGAGACAAGGAAACGTCACTGGTGCCTGCTCGAGGCAATCTATGAACAACAGGATGATCGTGATCGTGACAGACACATGCATATGTACATGAATGGAGTCTCAAGATTACAAAACATGCTAATGTTGGAATTGAGGCTAGAATTCAAACCTAATTTCCAGTCCAGTTGTTCACAATATTTTTAGCCACATCTCATCTATGTTCAAAAATAGGATTGCACAGATAAACAATCAACCATGTCAATACAACTGACATAAAAGGATTATAGACTACTTTCGAAAATGAATTCTACTCTTGAAGAATAGGGATTTGGACCAGAGCCAACAGTGGGTAAGGCACTTGCGTTGCACACAGGCAACCCAGTTCTTATCCCCAGCACCACAAATGGTCCCCTGAGCCCTGTCAGGCAGGAGTAAGCCCCCAGGAACAGAGCCAGGAGTAAGTCCTGAGCACCACTGGGTGTGACCCAAAAACAAACCAAAAAATAGAAATTTTCCCACTCATTGTATCTTAGACAAGATAAGCTTTCATTCATAAATTGAACATATACTCTCTGAAGATTCATTTTGAGCCAGATATTGTTTTAGGAACTTGCCACACTAATAAGGGACATCAAGATTATATATGATGTTGTTTACACTTTTATATCTCTTAAATATTCTGCAATATAATATTATTACATTTATAAATTTAAAACCTTCAAGGGCTGGAGAGGCCCCTGGGTCTCCTGATCACCGCTTTGGAAGCTCCCAAAAGAAATTTTTTAAGGATATTACAAAATAAAGACTTTCATATGTTAGAGGATTTCTTTTTTTTGGGGGGTCACACCTGACAATGCACGGGGTCACTCCTGGCACTGCACTCAGAAGTTACTCCTAGCGGTGCTCAGGGGACCATATGGGATGCTGGGAATCGAACCTGGGTCAGCCGCGTGCAAGGCAAATGCCCTACCCGCTGTGCTATCTCTCCAGCCCCGAGGATTTCTTTTTGATTGGTGGTTTTTGACCACCATACCAGAGAACCTCAGGGCCTACTTCTAGCTCTGCACTCAGGGATCACTCCTGGTGGGGTTGGGGGGTCATATTAAACTGGGATTAGGGACTGGAGTGATAGCACAGCTGGGAGGGTGTTTGCCTTGCACGCTGCGAACGCAGGTTTGAGTCCCAGCATCCCATATGGCCCCCCGAGCACCACCAGGAGTAATTCCTGAGTGCAGAGCCAGGAGTAACCCCTGGGAATCGCCAGGTGTGACCCAAAAAGAAAAAAAAATCTGGGATTAAACCCTGGTCAGCCATGGCCTGTTCTGAGATTTTGGGGAGTAGGGGTGCGTGTCTGTTTTTGAGAGGGCGTGCCTCACCCATTGGTACTCAGGTCTTATTCCTGACTCTGCACTCAAGGACTCACTCTGGATGGTACTCAGGGGACCACATGAAGGATAAGGGCTCAAACTTGGGTCAGTCATACCAGGCAAACACCCTAGTATAATATCACTCTAGTCTTTATCTGGGATTTCTTAAATTGTCAGAGTAATAGCAATGTCTTGAGAGTATTATGTCTTCCAAATACGAAGGGGGAAAATTTGAATTTTATCTAATTTGAGTATGGAAAATGGGTCATATTATATGTTCATGATATTTTGAGCACACAATCCAGCAGCAAAATCTTTGTCTTGTATTTGGGATCTTTCCTCTCTAATTCATTAGAAAGTACTTCTACCAGAAGATACCTGCCAGATACCAGCTACATGTGGACGGTAAAAACTGAGAGTGAGTTTCACCAGAGAAAACAGCTATTGCCATTGACCCCAAGCAATGGTAGAGTCATTCTTGTCTAACTATCTCCTTAATTAAAGAGAAATTAATTAAGTACTCAATTAAAGCCTTAAGTACTAAACAAGGAATGAAAGAGTGAGTAGGTAAGAAAACTCCAAGGAAAAGAAGTGGCTGAAAAATTCCAGAGAGGTCTTTTAACTATTTGAATTCCCCTGATATTCCAATTACAATACCTCTCCCTTGGTTCTTCCTTGACTTTCCACCATTTCTAGGTCCGTTTTTTTTTATATTAGAAATTAACAAATTGCAATCCATAAGCCAAGGTGCTGGCGAGATAGTACAGCAGGTAAGGCAGTTGTCTTGCATTATGGCAGACCTAAGTTCAATCTCTAGCACCACCTGTCATACCAAGAGCCACATCAGGAGTGGTGCCTGAACACAGAGCCAGGACTAAGCCCTGAGCACCACCAAGTATGGCCAAAAACACATATATGCCAAAGTCAGCTCACTGCATGCTTATAGAGTCATACTGACACACAGTCACACATTTCGATTATTGTCTATTATCTAGGTTCAATAAAGACTTGAATGATAGCCATCGAGCATCCACAGGCAGCAAAGCTGAAAATGTTTTTCACCCGACCTTTATAGGAGAGTGCACAGACTCCAACCATAGATGAGAGTCTCTTAAAATATCACTGCAGCAGTAACACTTTGAGGCCATCAGTGAATTCTATCTCAATGTGAGTTAAGTTTACCCCAAGGGCATTGAACTGTTTCGGCAGGTGAAAGAGCACAGAGAACTTGAGGAAGCTAGACTTTTGGTATGTTCAAAGACAATCTCAAGGCAGAAAATGAGCAGAGAAAGAAAAGGCTGAGCACGGTGTAAACAATCTTCATCTATTTTGCAGCTTTGCTCGTCCTGAAATTAAAATGGAGATGAGGCAAAGAAAGGAGGCCTGTCAGGTTGAGAATGGCAAAGAGTGTTGGACTTCAGAATCACACCCAAAGAGTGCTCTTTTCTATCAAAAGGAAATAATATTCTTTTTTTCCCACATAGCAGGCCCCTCTGCTTTCAAACATGCCACTTTACTTCCATTTCTCTGTAATTAAAGAGTTAGAGAAATTATTTTAGAGTCCACCCACCCAGAGTTGTGCACTTCTGATTTTTTCTTTCTCAGCTGACCTCATTTAGCAGGGTGGAAGGCAGCTTTTCCTAGTCTATTAAGACTTCAATAAAATCATCCATTTCTAGTTAACTGGAATAGTATTCACATTTAGACCTGCATATTAATTGGCTGATAACGAGATGATAAAGCTGCTTTTCTCTGCAGGTGTACCAATCAATTTCAATGAAACTGAAAAAATGAGTTCTTTTCTAGTTGCATCTGAAATTAAAAAGTGATTTATATTTTCTAATAAAGTGCTTTTCATTGATCTCCTTGTGAAAATGTATGGTTTCATTTGCACCCTTTTAAATTATAATAGTTTCCGTTTGTAAAAGAATGATTTTCCAATATCATTACTGGCTTTCAATTGATGATTAACTTTAATATAGATTTGAAGGAGAATATTGGAGGAGGGGGTGTAGTATAAAGGGTCTCCATACCCCCAAACCCCCCTCCAAAAAAATTTTTTAATGACCTTAATATCCTCAAACTACAGAGTTCTTTTCCTAAATATAGTGTTGTCAGAGGAAGTTATGTTTCTCCCCGCAAGAAATCCATTTTTCTATTTTACAAGTTTCCCTTTGTCATAGAATTTTATGTCTGAGCCAATTGTTTTCCATTTTTGTTGTGTCAGCCTGGCTGCAGGGCAAATGGGAAAGGGAAATTTTTTTTCCTTTCTCCTGTCACCAGCAGTAAATGCTCACAGAATCCTGTCGGTATTGGTTGCAGTCTGGCAGATGTGAAAAATGAAAGAACAGTTACATTTCACTTTAATTTAGTATTATGGTCTTCTAAACCATAATAATTAAGCATCCATGAAAAGAAACTATATTCTTAATATATGACAGAAGCAGAGTCCAGGGCTAGATTGAGGAACCAGCGTCATCTCACTTTTCTGCCAGCCAGAGGCACCTGAATTCATATCCAGACTAAAGATTCCTTGCAAACAGGTGTGAAGAAGAGTCAAGAGAATACATGTGCATATGACTGCATTTGAAACAGATACCAGGGATGATACATGCTTATCAACATACGAGATATATGTGCGTAGATGGGTGGATTTGTTTATGGAAAGAAGTTTGGAGCTCTCAAAGATCATCTTTGTAATATGTAAGTGCCCTCTACATAACAAATATTTCTCTATATATAAATCTCACAGTGCCAAAAAAAAGAAGAAGACGAAGAGATCAGATAGTACAGTGGGTAGATCATTTACCTTTCATGTGGTCAACAGGGGTTCAATCCCCAGCATTCCATATAGTCCCCTAGGCACTACCAGGAGTAATTTCTGAGTGCAGAGCTAGGAGTAGCCTCTGAGCATTGCCAGATGTTACCCAAAAAACAAAAAATACAAACAAACAAAAACAAATAATAAAAAAAAAAACTAAACCTCACAGTGCCTGAAAAGTTCCCATTAGTTCTAATGTTTTTGCCTAAGTAAAATATTATTCTCAGGGCCAGACCAATTGTACAGCAGGTGGGGCATTTGCCTCACACACAGCCAGGTTCAATCCCCAGCATCCCATTTGGTCCCCTGAGTACCGCCAAGTAATTCTGAGTATAGACAGGAGTAATCCCTGAGCATTGCTGGGTGTGTCCCAAAAAATCAAAATTAAATATATATTACTCTCTTCTAAACTCTTTTTCTTTTCTTTTCCCCATTTTTTTTTGTTTTGGGTCCATATCTGGCCATGATTTCTCCTGGATCTTCACTCAGAAATTACTCTTGACAAGACTTATATGAATTCATATCCAAGGGACGAGGGTTGGCTGAAGTGATAGTACAGTGGAGAGGGCTTTAGCCTTACACATGGTCCACCTAGATTCAATCACTGGCATCCCATATGGTCCCCTGAGCACCCAATGCCAGGAGTAATTCCTGAGTGCTGAGCCAGAAGTAACCCCCAGGCATTGACAAGTGTGACCCAAGAAATAAAAAAAAAGACTTAGGGTACTACATGGGGTGCTGGGGACCAAACAGGGGTCAGCTACGTGCAAGGCAAGCATCTTACCCACTGTACAAGCATCTATCCTACCCACAGACCTAGTCTTCTAAATTCTTTTTTACAACGTTCTTTGAAGGAACAGATAAGATAGTACAGGGTGCAGTCAATCCCTGATACCACATATGACCCCCAAAGAAACTGCCAGGAGTGATCCCTGAGCACTGCCAGGTGTGTCCCAAAAAATAAAAACTAAAATTAAATAAAGCCAAGGAGTGACAGGGAGATAATTCAAAGTTCTGGAATATATGCCTTGCATGTGGAAGATGTGAGTTCAAATCTTAACATTGCATCGTTCCCCAAGCACCACCAGGGAGGGACCCCTGAGCACCAAGGCAGGGGTCTTGTAACCCCTGAACGAACATTGGGTATGGCTCAAAACAAAAGTACAAAAGTACAAATCAGGAATTTATTAATCACCATTGATATCAATATATTAATAACTGTGATTAGTATGCTAATTAGTGATTAGTACAAGTGTGATGTTGGGATGATATATGCATAAAACTATCATTCAATAGCATTGTAAATCACTGTATTGGAATAAAAACAGATACTATATGAGGCCCAGACAACAGCAGATAAGGTATTTGCCTTGCATGTGGTTGTCCTGAATTTCATCCCCTCATATGGTCCCCTGAGTCGGCCAGGGTGATCACTGAGCACAGAACCAAGAGAAACTCCTGAGCACAGCCAGGTGTGGTCCAAAATGAAAAAAATAAAAAACAGGGGATAATAAAAATAAATAGAATAAGTGTATGAGTATAATGATTAATATGTTAGGTAATTATAGCTATAAATAGAATATCACGATCACGATCATGACCACCCTGTTGTTCGTCGATTGCCTCGAGCAGGTGCCAGTAACGTCTTCTTCGTACTAGCCCTGAGATTTTTTTTTTTAAAGTGCCATATTCAAGGCTTTTTCAGGGTTAGGAGAATGAGACCCATCATTGTTACTGGTATTTGGCATATTGGGTATACCACGGGGAGTTTGCCAGACTCTGCCGTGTGGGCAGGTTACATTTGGTAGCCTGCCAGTTTGACCAAATTAGGAATGAGATGATAAGATGTCCGGGAGCTGAGTGTGATAATCTCTGGATCCTGGCCGTTGTTGCAGTTACACGGCAGTTGGTGGGTGTAACGGTCTAGTTATTGGCAGGTCCAGTCCCAAACCGTGCAGGCTTGGAGATCTCAGCCCCGGGTCCCACACACCTGGGTTCCTCTGCCAGTTCTTTTATGCGTGAGGCTCATCCAGGTGTGATGAGAATATAGAATAAATAGAATATAGAATATAAGTAGACTTATAAATACAATATAAGTCACAATAATATAATTACATATTATATGTAACATGATTATAGTGCATTGCAACATTGTGCCATAATGTTATAATACTTTTAACTATGAAATCGTATCATATAGTGTAAGTTAAACAAAATACACTATAATTACAAATTATAGATAAAATATTGCAAATCATATATAAAATATAAATTTTAAAATAAATTTAAAGGAGGAGGGTTCATTGAGCACCTTATATGTCCCTTGCATCTTTTGTACATTATCTGACTCAGTCTGCAACATACTACCCTTTCTGTGTCTATTGACATGAGCTGATTTCCCCAGATCACAAGAAAAGTTCAGAGCCAGACGTGAACCCAGATACCTACGACTCTCCAAGTCCATGCTCCAGATTCCACTTTATCTCTTCCATGAGGTGTTACTAATAACAAAGATTTTAGAAATATTCTATAGAGCATATAACTCAATTTCTTCAACAAATAAATTGCAAGGTACAAAAATGAGAAAAGAAACGTAGAAATCAGAGACTTAACAGTCATATCAACCAAATGAATGCAATATATGGACTTTGCTTGGACTCTGAATCCAAAAATCTACTTCTATAAACAAATGAGAAAAAGAGAAGGAAAGAGGGAAGGAAGAAAGGAAGGAAGGAAAAATGGCACAGAAAAACTTCGATAATCAGGAACATTTAAAAGGATATTTGAAGACTTTAGGGAGAATTAATATATTGTTTGGCAGTAATATTCTGCTTATGTTATTAAACAGAAAAGTCAGATTGCAATATTTCCATAAATATATTATCAGTGCTCATCATTTCTGAAATGAGGTGTTGAGAACCAGGAATTTCATCTACTATGCTTCTAACTTTTAGCACAGCAGTAGGACGTTTGCCTTGCGAGCGGCCAGCCTGGCTGAGCCAGGTTTGATTCCTCTGCCCTCTCGGAGAGCCCGGCATGCTACAGAGAGTATCTCGCCCGCATGGCAAAGCCTAGCAAGCTACCCATGAAGTATTCAATATGCCAAACACAGTAACAACAAGTCTCACAATGGAGACATTACTGGGCCCGCTTAAGCAAATTGATGCACAACGGGAGGACAGTGCAGAGCAATAAACAGTTTGTTTAAAATAATGTGATCGGGGTCCAGAGCAATAGTACAGTGGAGAGGGTATTTGTCTTGGTACACAGTTTGGATCCCCAGCATCCCATATGTACCTCCTAGCACTGCCAGGACTGATTCCTGAGTACAGAGTCAGGAGTAACCCCTGAGCACTGCCAAGTGTGACCAAGCACTGTAGCACTGTCCTCCCGTTGTTCATCAATTGGCTCGAGAGAGTACCAGTAATGTCTCCATTGTGAGACTTGTTACTGTTTTTGGCATATCGAATATGCCATGGGGAGCTTGCCAGGCTCTGCCATGCAGGCAGGATACTCTTCGTAGCTTGCCGGGCTCTCTGAGAGGAATGGAGGAATAGAACCAGGGTCAGCTGCATGTAAGGTAAACGCCCTACCCACTGTGCTATCGCTCCAGCCCAGGTGTAATGAAAAATATAAATAGATAGATAGATAGATAGATAGATAGATAGATAGATAGATAGATAGATAATGGGGCTGGAGCAACAGTACAGTGGGTAGAGTTCTTGTCTTACAGTGTCAACCCAGGCTTAATCCCTAGCATCTCATATGGTCCCCCAATTCCCACCGTAAGTAATCCCTGCTTTAAGCACAGACCCAGGAGTAAGGCCTGAGCAAAACAAAATGTGAACCAAAAATAAAAAATAAAAAAAAATATATGAAAAAGAAAACAATTTTAAATAAACAGATGTTCAAGTCCTATGAACGTACTAAACTCCACCAAAGGGAATACTTTAAAATAATGGACTTTATGATATGTGAGCCAAACCTCAGTAAAGTTTTCTTAATGATAGAAACAAAAATCTTCAGTAAATTAACATATAATCAAGCCATTTTTCTAATCTTTCCTCTAATTACCTTCTAATAGATCATTTTCCTAAATGTCCTCTCCCTCCAGCTTGCCACTGTTGTCACTGCCCATGATGATTGGGGTGTGATGGTCACACATACACCTGGCTGATGGTCGCACACACACAATTCAGTTGTGGTGGCCGCTGGGTGCTGCTCAGAAAAGGTTGCAGTGCTATGTATCTGGTCAACTCTTATGTGAAGTCACACAAGTTATCATTGTGGTGCTCCTCAAGGGTCAGAGCAGTGTTTATGCATCTACTCTCCTGGGTACCTTGCACTTCCTGGCATGAGAGTCAGTCACACATGACTTTAGTTTTAGTGCCCACAAGGGATCACACTCCTTTTGTGGTACTCACACACATCTGGCTCTGATGAGACTGGAAATTGCTTACCCCACCAGAGATCACAGACAACACTGCGGCCAGGATCACATTTGGTGTGTGTGAGGTAACAAGAATTTGAACTTGTATGTTTTTGCAAGGCAGGTGCTCTGTCACTGCATTATTCCCCCACGCCAGTGGGTGACCTTTAAAAAAATGAACACTATTGTGGCTGGAGCTATAGTACAGCGGGTAGGGCATTTGCCTTGCATGCGGCTGACCTGGGTTCAATCCCCAGCATCCCATATGGTCCCCTGAGCACCACCAATAGTAATTGCTGAGTGCAGAACCAGGAGTAACCCCTGTGCATCACCGGTTGGGACCCATAAAGCAAAAACAAACAAATAACACTATATATGCTTTGGGGCAGGGCAGTGGCAGGGTGATAAAAATGGTTCTGTCTCTCTTGGTCCTTGTTGTGAGTTCAAAGACTTTAGCACATAGTTATGAGGGGGAAAAGAAGAAAAAGAAGGAGGAGGAGGAGGAGGAGGAGGAGGAGGAAGAAGAAGAAGGAGAAGGAGAAGGAGGAGGAAGAGGAGGAGGAAGAGGAGGAGGAGGAGGAGAAAGAGGAGAAGGAGGAGGAGGAGGAGAAGGAGGAGAGGGAGAAGAAGAAGGAGGAGGAGGAGGAGGAGGGAGGAGAAGGAGGATAAAGAGGAGGAGGAGGAGAGGGAGAAGAAGGAAGAGGAAGAAGGAGGAGGAAGAGGAGGAGGATGGAGGAGAAGGTGGAGAGGGAGAAGAAGAAGGAGGAGGAAGAAGAAGGAGGAGGAGGAGAAGGAGAAGAAGGAGAAGGAGGAGGAAGAGGAGGAGAAGGAGGAGAAGGAGAAGGAGAAGAAGGAGGAGGAGGAGGAGAAGGAGGAGGAGGAGGAGGAGAAGGAGGAGGAGGAGGAGACGAAGGAGGAGGAGGAGGAGGAGGAAGAGGAGAAGAAGAAGAAGAAGAAGAAGAAGAAGAAGAAGAAGAAGAAGAAGAAGAAGAAGAAGAAGGAGGAGGAGGAGGAGGAGGAGGAGGAGGAGGAGGAGGAGGAGGAGGAGGAGGAGGGGAAGGAGGGGAAGGAGGAGAAGGAGGAGAAGGAGGAGAAGGAGAAGGAAGAGGAGGAGGAGGAGGAGGAGAGGGAGGAGAAGGAGAAGAAGGAGGAGGAGGAGGAGAAGAGGAGGAAGAAGAAGAAGAAGAAGAAGAAGAAGAAGAAGAAGAAGAAGAAGAAGAAGGAGGAGGAGGAGGAGGAGGAGGAGGAGGAGGAGGAGGAGGAGGAGGAGGAGGGGAAGGAGGGGAAGGAGGAGAAGGAGGAGAAGGAGGAGAAGGAGAAGGAAGAGGAGGAGGAGGAGGAGGAGAGGGAGGAGAAGGAGAAGAAGGAGGAGGAGGAGGAGAAGAGGAGGAAGAAGAAGAAGAAGAAGAAGAAGAAGAAGAAGAAGAAGAAGAAGAAGAAGAAGAAGGAGGAGGAGGAGGAGGAGGAGGAGGAGGAGGAGGAGGAGGAGGAGGAAGAGGAAGAAGGAGGAGGAGGAGAGGAAGAGGAAGAGGAAAAGGAAGAAGGAGAAGGAGAAGGAGAAGGAGAAGAAGTTCAAATCCAAAAATTCTAGGAGCCAGAAGGGTCTTTGCTTTGCATGTCACCAACCTAGGTTTGATCTCTGGCATCCATATGACCCCTTGAACACTGCCAGGAGTGACCTCTGAGCACAGCTGGGTATGGCCCAAAGTCCAAAAATATAAAATAAAACAATAATTGAAAACTTCTGAAGCCTCAAAAGCCAATAAAACTGTTAAGAGCATATTCTCTTCTCATTCCTCTCTGAGCCATTGGAGCAGCTTCCTGGTCAGTCCTGGAGGTGCTGAGGCAAGGACACCTTGCTCCAGGTAAGACCCGGCACCCAGAGGAACAGCCAAAGGACTGAGCCTCAAGAGAACTGCCTCATCTGCTGGACGAAGAAATATTTCTGCTTGCTCTACCCTCCCTTTAATGTTGGTAGGCACCACTGGTGACTTATGTGAAGTGGGGAGGAGAAAGACGTCACTTTCTCCCCATCTGCCTCTGCCACTCAGGACCCAGGGTTACTGGGTTCTTGTCTCGCCTCGCAGAATCAGGAGTAAACAAGCAGTGAAGTAAACACAAACACTGTCCTCTCATTCATCGATTTGCTCGAGCGGGCCCAACAAGTCTCTCCATTTTGAGACTTGTTGTCACTGTGTTTGGCATATTGAATATGTCACAGGTAGCTTGCCAGGCTTTGCCGCGCAGGCGAGATACTCTTTGTAGCTTGTCGGGCTCTCCAAGAGGGGAGGAAGAATCGAACCCGGCTCAGCCGGGCTGGCTACGCACAAGGCAAACGCCCCTACTGTGCTATCGCTCCAGCCCAGTGAAGTAAAACGTATTTTATTTGGAGGTTTTGAAGGGAAGGAGGAAGAAAAAGTGGGAGAGAGTGGAGAGTAACATGCTCAAGCGAGAACACAGGGTGAAGAGAGCCCCTACACACATCCCAGCATTAGACATGAAGGCATGAAAGTACACAGGGGCTCGGGCAGCATATGTGCACCCTTCCTTCGTTCAAGGTGGCCTTTATAGAAGGTTTCTCCAACCTGCCCCAACGTGGGGCTTCTACCTAGGTTAAAGTCCCATTGCTAAGGAGGTTGCCTAGGGGGGTAGGGTTGGGAGTGGTGATGGTCTTCTTTGAAATTCCTTTCCGGACCTTTTGTTCCTGTAGATCTTCTGGAGCTTCTGGGACCTTGTGGGAGCTGGATCTGGTGGCAGGTGCCAGATGAGGGTCTTATCAGGCCTTAGTTCCTGTATCCTGCAAGGTCGGCCTTGGAAACTTCAGGGGTATTACTTCCCAAGAAACGTACTGCCATTGCCTTAGAAGGGGGGCCTTCCCTATCAGCCTACTTGCATACCTGATCACTTGATCACTTGACTTTCAGTTAATCGTCGATTTCCTTGAGCGGGTGCCCGTAACGTCTCCATTTGTCCCTGTCACGTGCTAATGTAGCCCAATGGCGTCTGTTCGTTCTAAGAACACCAAGAGCCTCAAACTGATCGTTCATGATCTTGATGAAGAAGTCTGACCATCTGGTAGGTGGGCGGCTACGTGGTCTTTTGACATCCCGTGGAATCCAGTCAGTAACAGCTCTAGTCCAGCGGTCGTCTCTAAATCTCATTACGTGACCAGCCCATCTGATTTTTGACACCTTGGCAAACGAGACAGAGTCCCTGATTCTTGATGGTCAACAGAGGTCAAAACTCCGGATTCTTTCTCTCATTTGAGTGAAATGTGATACTCCAAGCATAGCTCTTTCAATTCCTCTTTGGGAGACAGGAATAGCGTTCTGTCGTATGTTAATGCAGGAAGAACAGTGGAATCAAAGAGAGATGTGCCTGGAGCCGGAGGTTCGTCCTCTTAGCTATTTCTTCGAAGCTCTTGAAGGCGTTCCAAGCCGCTCTCTTCCTCCTGCGCAACTTAGGTGCCAGGTCATTTGAAGCCCTAGAAAATCAGGGCATTCAAACTCAATACATCAGGATCCTCCGTGAGCTGTATTACGGATTCACTACCAGGATCTCACCATTCTACAAAGAAGTAATCATTGATGTCAAGAGAGGGGTTCAGCAGGGTGATACCATTTCACCGAAACTCTTCAGTGCCACCCTCCAGAACATCATGCGATGACTGGAATGGGAAGGAATGGGAGTGAAGATAGATGGTCGGCAACTACACCACCTCCACTTTGCTGATGACATTGTTTTAATAACACCAAACATTAGCCAAGCGGCACAAATGCTGGCCAACTTCGACCGTGAGTGTGGAAAGGTAGGACTACAGCTGAATCTTACGAAGACAATGTTTATGAGAAACAGCCTCATTCCTGACACTCCATTCGCTCTCAACAGAACAACCATCTCCGAATGTAACAGTTATGTGTACCTAGGTCGAGAAGTCAACTTGCCTACATCACCTTGAGATTCCCACCTCCTGCCCATGAACACAATAACCTTCTAGCAAGTCTCTCCACACAGTGGCATATCCCTTCATGTTAGTAAAGGACCTTCAAAGTGTCCTTATCCATCTCAAGAGGAACAACAGTTAAATTGTGACCTAAATTGTCCAGCACTGTGTGACCTCTCACTCTCTGGATTCATCTCATATCCATGCCCTCTGAACTCTAAGAACACTGATCTTCTCCTAGGCTGTCTGTTCTTCTGCCACAGACCCTTTGCACATGCTGACCCCTCAGCCTGCGTAATAACCACCTCACTAAAGTCAAAGAGATAGTACAGGGGTAAATAAAGAAGTTGTTTGCCTTGAGTGTAGCAGACCTCAGTTCAATCCCCAGCACCACTTAGATACTTGAACACAGTAAGGTGTGGTCCCCAAGGTTCACTGTAGGGCCCAAGTATGTGCTCAGGCTCTATTGGGGGATAATTGCTGGAATGGGCCTCCTGGCCTTCTGCCCGTTGACTGGGAAACCACAGACAAGGAAATAATAGCCTCATCCTTAAGATTTTGAGATCTCAGCACACTGAACATTTTCCTCAGAATAAATTCACTTGATATCATACAGTAAAACTGCTCCCTTTATTAGTTCCCACACAGTTGTCATGATTGAAATTTCACATTTATACATCTGAGGGGCCCGTGAGATAGTACAGTGGGTAAGAAGGCACTTGGCTGACCTGGGTTCGGCCATATATGGTCCTCCAAGCACCAGTAGGAGTGGTGATGAGAGTCAAGAATAAGACTGAGCACCACTGGGTGTGATCCCAATACCACCTCAAACAAACACGCAAATGAAATTTATACTTCTGATTATTCAACTAGTGCTTCAAGTATGCTATAAACCCCATGAACAATGAAACTGTTTTTATTTGTTTATCGCTAGCTCCGCAGAACTCTCACAATACCTGGCATATGAGAAGTACAGAATATCCATCACATTTCAAAAAGAGTTGGAGAAAGAAGAAAGAAGGGAAAGAACAAAGAAAGCTCCCAGTGCAGATTCCTGCCTCTCTGTTGGTTGAGAGCTTTATACAACCTCCAGGAAAATGTCTTCTCTTGCAAATTCTGTTTTCTTGAGGCACCTAAAAAAATTTTTTTAATCCACCTCCAAAACCACCCACTTAAGAACTCATCAGTGGCCTTTTTTTCTCTGGCACAAATCCATTTCACGGGAAGAATTTTTAGTTCTTTAATGACGCCTTCTGCCCTACAGCATATGACAATAAGAAGCAATTAGCTCTACAACTATAATATGAAAAGGTTAGAATGCATTTAAATTGGAATTGATTTTTGTTTAATCTGTGTTTGCATGGGCAGAAATCGGGGTTTTCTGAGCCAGCTCATTAGAATAGACAAGTTTGTAAGACTTTGGGGTTGTTGAACTCCCCCCATGAAGAGCCAGAATTCCCCTTCACTGAAGCCATACTTTTCCTAGACTTGTTGTTCCTTCTGCAGACCTCAGCTCATCTCAAATGCCACTATCTGGTCTCAGGTGTGTAACCCTTCCTGTCATTTTCATGTCTTTCCCTTGACTTCCTTTCTACCCAGGTCATTGTCCTAAGGAATCTGCCTTTGTATGCATGGAATCCTAACACAATTGGGGATTTAACATCTGTTGTTTCCACCAAGAATAACAGAGGTAGCTGAGTAACCGGTCTACTTGTCTCTTCTTGCAGTTTCTCTTTAACCATCTTGGATAATATTTTTTTTTCCATTTTTTTATTATTAGTGAAACACCATGAGGTACAGTTGTAGATTTACAATTTTTTGTGCTTGGGTTTTGATTATACAATGATCAAATACCCACCCCTCCACCAGTGCCCATTTTCCAACACCATGGATAATATCCCTCCCAACCCCAACCCCCCCCATCCCACCCTGACTCTGTGGCAGGGCAATCCCTTGTGTTCTCTCTCTCCTTTTGGGTGTTGTGGTCTGCAAAAGAGGCATTGAGTGGCAAACATGTTCAGTCCATAGTCTACTTTCGACATGCATCTCCCCTCCCGGGAGGATCCTCCAAACACCCTTTATTTGGTGCTCCCTTCTCTATCTGAGCTGCCCTTTCCCCCAGAGTGCCCAGCTGGCCTCTAAGCTATGGAGTAATCCTCCTGGTGCTGATCTCAGCTATTCTTGGGTATTAGTCTCAGGATAATTTTTTTTTATCTCTCTTTGGTAAAATGGAGGGTTTCTTAACTTGGCATGTGCAATGATATCATTTATGAGGAACTTTGGTTTTGTTTTGTTTTTATTTGTGGGTCACACTTTGCAATTCTCAGGGATTACTCCTGGCTCTGCACTCAGGAATTACTCCTGGTGGTGCTTGGGGAACCATATGGGATGCTGGGAATTGAATCCAGGTTGGCTGACGTGCAAGCCAAGTGCCCTACCTGCTGTACTATCACTCCAGCCTCACTATAGGGAATTTTTTAATACAATAGTTGAGAGTTCCTGATTCAACCTCCAAAGGTCTAAATTTTGCAAAATATTCTCTCCGTTTTTTTAGCACAGCGGGTAGGGCGTTCGCCTTACAAGCGGCCAACATGGCCGACCCGAGTTCGATTCCTCCGCCCCTCTCGGAGAGCCCGGCAAGCTACCGAGAGTATTGGATATGCCAGACACAGTAACAACAAAGTCTCCAATGGAGACGTTACTGGGCCCGCTCGAGCTCAAGCAAATTCTCTCCGTTGGGGCTGAGATATATGATAGAACAGGTAGGTCACATGCCTTGCACATGATCACTAGCATTCCAGAGGGTCCCCCAAGCACCACCAGGAGTAATTCTTCAGTACAGAGACAGGAGTAACCTCTGAGCACTGCAGCCACCACCTCTGGGTGTGGACCAAAAAGGATTAGCCAAGGAAAATAATGATGACCCCCCATTATACAGATACGGAAACTAAGTCTCAGAGACTTAAGTCATTTACCCAAGGAAAGAGTTTGCAAGTGGCCTGATCTAGACTTAAACACAGGTGTGGAGCTCAAAGTCCTTAAGTCCAGAATAAATGGAGCATGGTGTGTACCTGATAAACGATGAGAATAATAGAGACAATGTATCCTGAGTCTATTTAGCTTGGCTGGTAATGGACTGATAAAACTTTCTATTTATTTTTAAGTATTTTGATGAATAAGCCAGTGTTATTCATCCTTATCTGGAAAGGACCACAAAGGATTCTGCCAATAAAGTAATTGCAGTTAGTGATGTGTGGCCTTGCTGTTCTGCCCACACTGTTGGTTGTAGCAGGTCAGATATAAAATAAGGTCACTTCACCTGATCGATGGTAGATGGTTGCTTGATCACTACCAGGAGAAGCTCAAAACAGACTTTGGTGTAAGTCTGAGGGACAGATCGTTAGAGAAGGGCAGCTGGGTTAACAGCTGCTCTGAGAGCCACTGAAGACAAGACAGACAGCAAGATCAGAAACAGCAGCATCATAAGATCAAAGAGCAAACGCCAAACTTCAGGGAGGGCACACCCAGCAGTACTCAGGGGTCACCACCAGAGGTTCTCAAGGGAGTACACAATGCGGGCATCAAATCCAAGACTCTTGCATGCAAAGCACATACTTAGGTCATTAATAAATCTCTGGTCCTGATGCCCACTTTTAAGAAACAGCAAAATAACCAGGTTATTCTTTTTTTTCAATTTGAGGTGAATCAGCAGTGCTCAGGACTGACTCCTGACTCTGCACTCAGGGATCACTCCTGGTGGGGTTTAGGGAACAACATAGGGTGCCAGAGATTGAAACCGGGTCAGCCACATGCAAGGCAAGTAACCTACCTACTATACTATCTCTCCGGCCCAGTCAGATTATTCCTTTTTTTTTTTTTTTTTTTTTTTTTTTTTGCTTTTTGGGTCACACCCGGCAATGCACAGGGGTTATTCCTGGCTCTGCACTCAGGAATTCCTCCTGGTAGTTCTCAGGGGACCATATGGAATGCTGGGAGCTGGGAATTGAACCCAGGTCGACCACGTGAAAGGCAAACACCCTACCCGTTGTGCTATCGCTCCAGCCCCAGCCAGTCAGATTATTCTTACTGCTGTTGCATCCCTAATGTATTCCTGTCCTCTAAGACACTGTGCAATTACTGAAAAAAAGATTTCTGTCTCCTTGTTTTTTCCCTAACATTATTCACCTATGTTGTTCTTTTTATACTAAAAATACTGACTGGCACAGCTTGGAAACAGCAATATTATGGTATTTTCCAGCTTGCCAGAAGGTTGTTTTGGCTTCTGACTCCAGATAACTGGCTAGGTGGTCATGACGCTTCCCAGAATCCTTTGCAGTTCTGAGGACTTAGAGAGCATCCTCTGTTCTCCTGCACCACTGCTGATGCAGCTGTCTCCTCCTCATTCCTTTGCCTCTATTGCCCTCTAGTGCTCTCTTCTATAGCTACCTTTAGATGCCACGTCTCTTTACTAAGTTTCAGATGTCAAAAACTGGAAAGAAACTTGATGAAGTTTATCCATCACCTTGTGGAATGTCATTCCACATACGCAATGTTTTTGCTATTTCCTATGCATAGTCAACTTCAGTTTTAATTATTTTAAAAGCCAATACATGTATCCATCTCTCAAATATCCATGCTATGGCAAGACAGACAGAGAAAACACGGCTCTTGATATTGTTGGAAGATGGACTTATAGATCTCATGAATATAAAATGAAAACTACAAAGGACAGGTTCCTAGAGAATCAATTTGACAGTTGGAGAAAGGGAAGGTCAAGAAAGGCCTCCCTGGGAGGGACCGGTGGGGGGAGAGAAAGGGGGAAATCCTAGGTCACCCTTGACCACAGAGTATAGAAAGGACAGAGAAGGAAACAAATTGATGTGGGAAGAAAGAAGACGAGAAAGGGAAATAATGGGGGAACAGGATCAGGGGCCTCAAGTATACTGGTAATAGCGGGGAGAGGTATAGCTATATATCAAAAGCACAAACTCGGGGCTGGAGCGATAGCACAGTGTAGGTAGGGCATTTGCCTTGCATGCAGCTGACCCAGGTTCTATTCCCAGCATCCCATATGGTCCCCCAAGCACCGCCAGGAGTAATTCCTGAGTGCAGAGCCAGGAGCAACCCCTAAGCATCGCCGGGTGTGACTCAAAAAGAAAAAAAAAAGCACAAACTCAACATCACTGAAAACACAAAATCTAAACTACAGCCACCAAACTTCATAGTGTGACTGTCAAAGTGACAAGCTGGGGAGTGAGGCATCATGGGAACACTGGTGCAGGCAAGCTGACACAGGTGGTGGGTGGGATTGGGGCTAAAACATGTAATGCCTAAAAGTCAATTATCAATAACTTTGTAAATCATGAGTCTATAAAGAAAAAAAAATTTTTTAAGGAAAAGAAAGGCCTCACTGGGGAATGAGAATAGGGGGATAAAGAGGACAGGCTTGCAGCATCCAAAAGGCCAGAAGAGCAGCAAGGTGGAAGAAAAGTATTTGAAGGTATGTCAGAGGCTTGTGTAGTGAGGTGTTAAAAAGGAATATGAGAGGCCGGAGCAATAATACACCAGGTAGGACATTTGCCTTGTTTGTGACCAACCCAGGTTCAATCCTCAGTATCCCATGTGGTTCTCCAAGCACCACTGGAAGTGATTCCTGAGTGCAGAGTTAGGAGTAAACCCTGAGTATTGCAGGGTGTGACCCAAAATGTAAAAAAAAAAAATGTAGAAAATCTCCCCTGAAAATTTATACTCTATTGCCTGCCAGGGTCAGTTGTGTCTTCTTTGGGACCTGGTCATATAGATGTGTGTGCCCTAATAAACTTTAAAAATAGAACTAAAAAATGAATATGAGGCATAGTGTAGACAGGAGGACAGGTCAGAGGGAAAGCTAAGGGGAAAGTCTGTAAAGGGCCTTGTTGACTACGTAAGAATTCTAATCTTGGGGCCAGAGTAAAACCAGCAAAACCAACAGGTAGACATTTGCCTTGCACACAGTTGACCTGGGTTCGAATCCCAGTACTCTAAGACTGTCAGGTGTAACCTCTGAGTTTAGAACCAGGAGTAAGACCTCAGCACTGCCAGGTATGGCCCCAAAACAAACCAAAAAATCAGGCCTTTGTGAAAAAGAGCTGTTTGGAGAGCTGTTTGTTTTATTTTGTTGGGATAAAGCATGATCATTTCTATGTTTTCCAAGTCTTTTCCAGCCATGACCCCCCTTTCCAATCTTGCTTCCTGACCGGGTTCTACTAGTTTGCCCCCTAGACTTATACCATAGTTGGTTCCTCATTGATGCATTTCACTTGTAACTCCCTTGAAATATTTTGAGAACCTACAAGGATCCTATAACCTTTGAGATAATGGCAGAAATGGAACAGAGAACATGGCATCAAGGCATAAGAGAGTGTCTAGGCTTGGTGGTGGTTTGGCTGTGGGAGTCAGGACTCATGGAGTCTGACTATGCATTCTAGGTTGACTTCCAAAATAGACGCTGCTGCTTTATCCGATGATAGGGAACACTGGCAGAAAAAATCCATTTCAGGATTGAGGAAGTAAAAGACTCGAGTTGTTTTACATGCCTTTAGGACTGTGTTCCTCAACCAAGGGCAATATGACTTCTTATGTGTCCCCAGGATATTCCAAGGTATGAAAATTAGGTAAATGGGGGAGTCACAGCAAGAGACAAGGAGGCCAACTAGTAGGACAGAGAGGATACAGAAGGGAAACAAGGTCAGAAGGAAGCCACAGTAAAAAAAAAAAATTGAGAAATTTTGCATTAGGATATTCAAGTGGATATGAGTTCAGTCAGTTTGTTTAAGAAATATTTACTGGGAGGGAAATGGAAAAAAATACTACTGGGCAGGATTTCTCCTTCCCCTGCATCCATGGAGCTCATTCTCTTCCCACTGTGGAGATATTTGCCACCAGTCCCAAGAAAGCACTGCATAGAATTACACCCCCAAATATGCCACGTAAGAATGATTTTGAGGAGCTGGAGCGATAGCACAGCGGGTAGGGTGTTTGCCTTGTGCACAACTGACCCAGGTTCAATTCTAAGAGTCCCATATGGTCCCCCAAGTACCACCAGGAGTAATTCCTGAGTGCACTAATTTCTAATTCGAGCCAGGAGAAAACCCTGTGCATTGCCAGGTGTGACCCAAAAAGAAAAAAATTAAATAATAAAAAAGAATGATTTTGAGTCAGAGGTATTTGACCAAAAGTTTCAGAAAATAGGAGTTCTTTGCCCTTTCCTTATCCAACTGAAAACAGAACAGAAATTCCTCTTGAAAAAGTCCAATTATCCACCATGTACCCTTGCCCACTTCTCATACCAGGGAGGGGTTAGCAAATGCACAAGAAAGATGACAGCGAGGAAGAGTCTGCACAAATTTTACTCACCGACATTTACCATTATTTCCTCACATAGTTATCTTCCTAAGAAAAAAGAGCCTTTTTCCTTTGTAAAACTGCCAAGGAGTTTTTTCAAAATTGCTTTTGCAAAGCAATTTTGTTTCTTTTTTGTCAATATGCTCTACAAAATTGTTTCTCTTTTGTTAATGTGCTACATAAACCCAATTTCTAACCACCCCTTTCAATTCCTCTTTACCAAGGATTCCTGGTTTGTACTTAAGTGATTGCTTTTTTTCTTGCTAGTCTAATTTGCAGAACCCCCATCAATAAGCGGAAGATAGAAAGAGGAGGTTTGAGGGAATGCTGCCTGACCTATGCTAGCAAGATGGAAAAGTATGCCATATTCAATAAACTTATTTTGCTGGCCTGACTATGCTGAGACACTGAGTTCAGTGTTTGTTTTCCATTTATTCCCTTCACTCAAAGCTTCTCAAAACACCAAATTGGAATATGCTAGCTTATTATAAGGAATGGACCTGGAGATTCTAATAAAAAACATTCACATAGATGGCGCTGGAGCAATAGCACAATGGGTGCGGTGTTTGCCTTGCCTGCTGTTGAACTGGATTCGATTCCAAACACCCATTTAGTTCCCCCCCCTCTCTCACCCCCCAGCACCACCAGGATTCCTGAATGCAGAGCCGGTAGTAAGATCTAAGAACAGCCAGTGTACCCTCTATAACCCCCAAAAATGAGAAGAAAAAAATAGGTTTTAAGAGAAATTTTGAGGAGGTAATTAGAAACACCCTGAGGGTCTTGAAGCAGGGAAACAAAAGAAATACAGTCTTGAGGGGAAGGGAAGTTTAGAATCCATCTCACAACTCTTTCTAAAGGCCAATTCTGTGAAACATAAGCTTCTGAACATACCCAAAAGAAACAATACGATGCCCAATCCAAAAAGTTGGGAAAGAGTTATGGTATCATCTTTGAACTTCAAGATATGTATTAGAACTGTAATAGGAAGAAAAATAATGGGCCCTGGTAATGTATAGGGGGAAGGTGGGTGGGACACAGTGTCAAAACCTAAGCCAATCAAAAGCAAGAAAAGCTTTTGAGAGGCTGGAGCAATAATACAGTGGGTAGAGCTTTTGCCTTGCATGCGACCAACCCGAGTCCAATCCCCAGCATCCTATATGTTCCCCCAAGCACTGCCGGGAGTAATTCCTGAGTGCACAGCCAGGAGATGCAGAATTTCTGTCCAAGTGCATGGAGGCTTGCTAAGAGGAATAGGACTAGGCTCCCTAGACCAGAAAAGACCACCCTGGAGCAAAGACTATGGGAAGAATATCAAAAGAGAACTATCAAGTGCTCCAAGCTCTTCCCTTTGGCTAGCAATGGACAGGAGAATGCAAGGGATAAGGAACAGTTTGAGATATATATATATATATATATATATATATATATATATATACTAACTTCCCTGAGGAAAGTACTTCACAGACAGATGGTACTGAGGGTGAGTAGCTTGCTTGCACATGGACAACCCAGGTTCAATACCTGGTGCCCATATGGTCCCCTGAGCACCTCCAGGAGTAATCCTGAGTGCAGAGCTAGGAGTAACCCCTGAACATCACTGGGTATGACCCAAAAATAATAAATAAAGATAACTTGGCAGGTGTCGAAAATCAGATGGGCTGGTCACGTAATGAGATTTAAAGACGACCGTTGGACTAGAGCTGTTACTGATTGGATTCCACGGGATGTCAAGAGACTGCGTGGCCGCCCACCTACCAGATGGTCAGACTTCTTCGTCAAGATCATGAACGATCGGTTTGAGGCTCTTCATATTCCCGGAGCGAACAGATGCCATTGGGTTACACTAGCACGCGACAGGGACAAATGGAGACGTTACTGGCGCCCGCTCGAGCAAATCGACGACTAATGGGAAGTTAAGTGATTAAGTGAACTTGGCAGAGGAAAGGGCAAGAACATGCCTACACCTCCTGTCTGGATGTGTACTTTCTTAGCCTTACCTTGCCTCCATCTCTCTGAGATGTGGACTTTCTTATTTTAGATGTGTACTGACATTTTTCCACTTGGGAGAAGTTCATGTTCTCACTTGAACACTACATTTCTTTCCTTCCTTTATTTCCTCATTAAACTTGTTTTACTTCACTATTATCTCCTGAAATTCTTTTCTGTGAAGGAAAGACAATAGACAGGAAAAGCCTAGGGAAGATTTAGGATTGAGTTTGTTTTTCTCCAAAGAGCAATTCCTCGCTCCAGCCAGAATCCACGGCTCCCCAGTAAATTAGGTGGGAGTGATCATCTCCCACACTGGGCAGAACAAGTGATCTCAGGCACAACTTAGATGACTGCTTTGTGAGGCTATGAGGCCTGAAGTCTGTATCATACAGGGGTTCATCAGAGACTCTCATCTGCCCTAAATTTCTCAGGCACTTCCCTAAGTAACCAAGGTGGGTAGGGAAGGCAATAGTAGACTCCTTCCCAGGACTTCCACCTCTCTTCTCCACTTTACATGAACCACCCAGGGAATCCTTCTCTGGTGGGTATTTTATCTCCCACCAGCAACAGAATACTGATCTGAAAGATCTGAAAAGTTCTATAGCCAAAAAGGGAAAGGGAAAAGGCAGAGAGCAGGAGTCAATGGGGAAGGTATTTGCCTTGCATTATGCTGGTAGGGTTTAATTCTTGACACCCTATATGGTCCCCCTGCACCAGCAGAAATGATCCCTGAGTAAGTAAGCCCTGAGCAACACAGGGTGTGGCAAAAAAAATAAAAGTTTTATTTATTTTCTAATAAATTTATTTATTTTTTGATATTTACATTTTGCACGGGCAGAGCCTGGAAATCTCTCCATGGCATATTCAATATGCCAAATACAGTAACGACAATAGTTCTCATTTCCCTGACCCTGAAAGAGCCTCCAGTCATTGGGAAAAGACGAATAAGAAGAGGCTGCTAAAATCTCAGGGCTGGGAGTAATAGAGATGTTACTGTTGCCTGCTCGAGTAATCAGACGATCAATGGGATGACAGTGATACAGTGATACTTACACTTACAGACGTTAACTTAAAATAGGTCTTCTAAATTTCAGTCTCTGCATTCTCCTAAGAGTCCCTAATTTCCACACTGGGACAGGAAATAATTTTTTCTACCATTAGGGGACCAGAGAGGGAGAAATAGAGAAAAAGAAACTGTAATTACGTGATATCTGTGTGTTCAAATGTTTTTTGATTTATCCTCCACAAATGAGTGCAGTCCTCTTGTTTGTTCATTGCAGCACTGTTTACAATAGCCAGAATCTGGAAAACCCCTGAGTGCCCAAGAACAGATGACTGGTTAAAGAAACTTTGGTACACCTACACAATGGAGTACTATGTGGCTGTTAGAAAAGATGAAGTCATGAAATTTACATCCAAGTGATAATACATGGAAAGTATCATGTTAAGCGAAATGAGTCAGAAAGAAAGGGATAGACATAGAAATATTGCATTCATCTGGAGAACATAAAGTAACAAAATAGGAGACTAACACCCAAGAATAGCCGAGATTAGTACTAGGAATTTTACCCCATGGCTTGAAGGCCAGCCACACATGCTAGGGAAAAAGGGAGCTTAGATAGAGAAGGGAGCACCAAAATAAAGGTGTTGGGAGGATCCTCCCAGGATGGGAGAATCATGCTGAAAGTAAACTATAGACCAAACATGATTGCCACCCATTGCCTCTTTTGCAAACCACAACACCCAATAGGAGAGAGAGAACAAAAGGGAATGCCCTGCCACAGAGGAAGGATAGGAGGGAGGAATGGAGGGTGGGAGGGATACTGGGATCCCTGGTGGTGGGAAATGGGCACTGGTGGAGGGATGGGTATTTGATCATTGTATAATTGAAACCCAAGCACAAAAATTTGTAAGTCTACAATTGTATCTCATGGTGTTTCACTAATAAAAATTTTTTTAAATTTTTTAAAAAATGAGTGCAGTCCTTCTATGTCTGTCCCTCTCTGACTCATTTCACTTAGCATGATACTCTCCATGTCTATCCATTTATAAGCAAATTTCATGACTTCATCTCTCCTAACAGTTGCATAGTATTCCATTGTATAGATGTACCAAAGTTTCTTTAACCAGTCATCTGTTCTAGGGCACTTGGGTTGTTTCCAGATTTGGGCTATTGTGAACAATGCTGCAATGAACATATAGGCACAGATGTCATTTCTACTGTGTTTTATTGCATCCTCAGGATATATTCCCAGAAGTGATATTACGGGGTCATATGTAAACTCACTTTCTAGTTTTTGAAGGACTATCTCTATTGTTTTCCAGAAAGGCTGAACTAGTGGGCATTCCCACCAACAGTGAAAGAGAGTCCCTTTTTCCCCACATCTACATCAGCACTGGTTGCTTTTGTTCTTTTGAATGTGTGCCAGACTCTGTGGTGTGAGATGATTTGCATCTCCCTGATGACTAGTGATGTGGAACATTTTGTCATGTGCATTTTGGCCATTTGTATTTCTTTTTTGAGGAAACTTCTGTTTATTTCTTCTCTCCATTTTTTGATGGGATTGGAGGTTTTTTCTTGTACAATTCTACAAGTGTCTTGTATATCCTGGATATTAATCCCTTATCAGATGGGTATATCTGGATATATGGGTATATGGGTATATATTAATCCCTTATCAGATGGGACTGGAGCGATAGCACAGCAGTAGGGCATTTGACTTGCAAGCAGCCAACATGACCCACCCGAGTTCGATTCCTCCACCCCTCTCGGAGAGCCCGGCAAGCTACTGAGAGTATCTCGCCCGCACAGCAAAGCCTGGCAAGCTACCCATGACGTATTCAATATGCCAAACACAGTTACAATAAGTCTCATGATGGGAACATTACTGGGCCTGCTCGAACAAGTCGATGAACAATGGGAGGACAGTGACAGTGACAGATAGGTATTGGGTAAATATTCGTTCCCTTTCTATGGGCTCTTTCTGTATTTTGGTCACTGTTTCTTTTGAAGTACAGAAGCTTCTTAGTTTGATGTAGTCCCATTTGTTTATGTTTGCTTCCACTTGCATGGTCAGTGCTGTTTCATCCTTAAAGATGCTTTTAGCTTCACTGTCATGGAGAGTTCTGCCTACATTTTCCTCTATGTACTTTATGGATTTATGCCTGATATTGAGGTCTGATGCCTGATATTGAGGTCTGACACCTAAGGATAGTAGATACACAGGACAGGAAGATTGCTCCATAGCTGGAAGCCTGCCTCATGAGCAAAGTGGAGAAGGCAGCTGGAATAAAGAACAGATCATTAAGAAAATGATGGTTGGAGGAACCAACTGGTTGGGGTGGGAGATGTGTGCTGAGAGTAGATAATGGACCAAACACAATAACCTCTCAGTATCTGCATTGCAAAACCATAATGCCCCAAAGTAGAGAGAGAGTATGGGGAATATTGTCTGCCATGGAGGCAGGCGAAGGTGAGAAAGAGGGGGTATACCAAGGATATTGGTGGTGGGGAATGTGCTCTGGTGGAGGAATGGGTGTTTGATCATTGTGTAATTGTGACCCAAACATGAAAGCTTGTAACTATCTCATTGTGGTTCAATAAAATTTTTTTAAATGTTCTTTGAAATGATTGTATACAAATGCTTAACAACTTCAAAAAAAAATCTTTATACAAAAAAAATTGTACAGTTGTGTGCATAGAAACAAGTTTATCAAAGTGCATAATGTCATCCAACATCGTCTACAGAAAAATTATTCTTGTCTACCAGTTCTAGGAGTGCTTTTTCTTTTCTTACTTTTTAGTAATATTGTCAAAAAGATGATTCCCACAAGGGAGATGGAAGAACAGATCTTTTTAGTTGCTTAATTCCAGGGCTCGTTTTTTGTTATGGAAAGTTTAGGTAATGAGTCCAGCAGAAAAGAAACTTAAAAAAAAAAAAATCCAGCAAGCTTGATTTACATAATAAAGAACTAGGAGGAAAATGGAAAGGAGCTAGAAATAAGAAAAGCCACAGGAGCTGAAAGTCTGGGAGGAAGGAATTTGAGAGGATTTGATAAGAAGCTCTCTTGGAGTGTGGGAGAATTGAGTAGCAGAAGGAAAGGAATTTTTTCAAGTATTGCTGTAGTTTTGAAGTGGATCTTCTTTAACGTTCCTGAAGAGAGGCAACAATGATTGGAATTCCTTTTTAATTAATTTCCGTTGGCAAATTGTGTGACTTTTTTTTAATGTAATAAAACTGGGCCTGAGTCTGAAAGTCTTCTTTTGTTAAAAAGAGACAATATCTACTAATATCTACTACAGATAGATATTAGTCTACCACAGAAATTTGTTTCTAAAAACTGCATTGGAACAGAATTTTAACTATAAAATATTGGCCTAAGAATTATTTTAAGTTGAAGACATTTGAATTCCTAAAATCCCTTCTCTGTCTAATAATAAAATCTACTCCAGAAAACCCAATTATCATATATTCATTCCCAAATCTTCTCTTCTTCGCAGTACCACCCAACTAATCTTGTCACATAACCAACCCCTTTTATTTATTCTCCAGAGTCTGTTACCACGAAAGTCTATTTGTCCCTGAGCTCATAGGTTCTGGAAAATTGAACGAAAGATTTGAGTACAAAATTCAGTTGTACTTAAGAAGAACTTAAGTTAATTAAGAACTTAAAAACTTAAGTTAATTCTTAACTTAAGAAGTTAAAAATTGGGGCTGGAGCAATAACACAGTGGGTAGGGCATTTGCCTTGCATGCGGTCAACCCCGATTCTATTCACAGCATCCCATATGGTCCCCACTGAGCACCGCCAGGAGTAATTCCTGAGTGCATGAGCCAGGAGTAACCCCTGTGCACTGCCAGTGTGATCCAAAAAGCAAAAAAAAAAAAAAAAGTTAAAAGTTTCTTTTATAGCTTAAGTAGATGAATCCAGGTTCGTCCCCAGTGAAAGGCCTCTCCTTCCATCTGTGTATGATGTCTCCTGTCCTGCTTTCCCCAACCCACTCCTGTCCTGACCAGTTCCACTCTTGTGCATACAATGGCTGGGTATTGTCCCTACATTGTTCTCTCTCGGTGTATGCTTCCCTAGTTTGAAATCTCCAACTAGTGGAACTAGTGGTGATGATGTATTAACAGTTCCCAGGTTCTTCAATATTTTCAAGAATAAAAATACTGAATAATGAAAATGTTCAGGGCCTGGAGCAATAGCACAGCGGGTAGGGCGTTCGCCTTGCACGCAGCCGACCTAGGTTCGATTCCCAGCATCCCATATGGTCCCCGGAGCATGGCCAGGAGTAATTCCTGAGTTCATGAACCAGGAGTAACTCCTGTGCATCGCCAGGTGTGACCCCTCCCCCCAAAAAAAGTTCAGATTCAGAGTTAGGATGTAGAAAAGTTTATTGGCAAGTAGGAGAGAGTATTCGATATGCCAAACACAGTAACAACAAAGTCTCCAATGGAGACGTTACTGGGCCCACTCAAGCAAATCGATGATCAACGGGAGGGCCTTTACCTTTACCTTTTAGGAGAGAAAGAGAAAGTAACTCCTCACTTGAAGAAGAAATTAAATTAGTATCAGACTAAGTTAACCATGGCTCTTTTTTGTGGGTTTTTTGGTTGTTTTTTTGTTTTGTTTTGTTTTGTTTTTTTTAGGAACACTGGGTCTTTGTATCACAGAGAATGCAAGGAGGTTAAAGATAAGGGTTTGTTGTGTAGGCCCTTTAAATGAAAATTGGACTCTTTGTATTTCTTATCAATTGACAAGAATGTTACAGAGAATTCAAGGCCCCAACAGATACTTGTCTGGTGATTTGTCATAGGTATTTCTCTCATTATCTTAGCCTCCAGGTGAGCCTAAACTCTGAGGCAGAATTTTATGTTGGATGATTATCTGTTTATCTGAAAGAAATCAGGAATTCACCGAAAGTCAAAAATGTAAAATGGGGCAGTCAAAATGGGACTGCTCAGAGCTGCTGACAAGGGTAAACTGAGGCTTCCTTTTTCTTTCTTTTTATTTTTTTCCGGCTTTTGGGGTCATACCAGCGATGCATAGGGCTTACTCCTGGCTCTGCACTCAGGAATTACTCCTGGCGGCGCTTGGGGATATGGGATGCTGGGAATCGAACCCAGGTCGGCGGCGTGCAAGGCAGGAAAGCCTTGTCCTTTCTGACTTAGTAAGATAGTTTGGAAGTCTCAAGTTCACATTTTTTCTCTGAACTCCCACATGAACAGAAATCTCTCTTTTGAACATGAACCCAGAATAGTTGGCATACTGATCTATTAAGTTGCAGGAGCTGAAAACAGCCAAAGCGGGAAGGTCTGACCTGACTGACCCTTCCGCTCCCAAAGCTCGGTACAAACATTCCTGATGTTACAGCGCACTCAGGTTCTTGTCCCCAGGCAGACAAGATGGAAAGCAGAAGCCCAGAACGGAAATGCCCCAATTCAGCAGACACATTACTTGAAGAAAGGAAGGGAAGTGGGTGGAGGTTGCTGGATTCTCCTTATGTAAATTGCCTGGGAAAGGGAAAAATCCTTCTCCTTTCATCTCTCCTTAATTATGGAGATGCGTGATCTCTTTGCATTGGGTTTAAAGCAAAGCTGGTGGTAAAACCAACCACCAAGTTGGGAAAAGCAGAATGTTTAGCAGCATTAACTTCTGCATATTCTAGGTTCTTCTTTTAGCCACTCTCCTGACAGTCTATATTAGAAACCTTGTTTTGGGCCATACCCAGTTGTGCTCAGGGCTTATCCCTGGCTCTGTGCTCAGACTTTACTCCTGCCAGTGCGTGGGGAACAATATAGGGATGGAACCCAGGTCAAATGCATGCCAGGCAAGTGCTTACCTGCTGTGCAGTCTCTCTGGTCAGCAATTCTTTTTTTTTTTCTTTTTGGGTCATACCCAGTGATGCACAGGGGTTACTCCCGGCTCTGGACTCAGGAATTACTCCTGGCAGTGCTGGGGGACCATATGGGTGCTGGGAATCGAACCTGGGTTGGCCATGTGCAAGGCAAATGCCTTACCTGCTGTACTATCACTCCAGCCCAGCAATTATTTTTCAGGGCCTTTATCTTTCTTTTTTTTTTTTCTTGGCTTTTTGGGTCACACCTGGCGATGCACAGAGGTTACTCCTGGCTCTGCACTGAGGAATTACCCCTGGCGGTGCTCAGGGGACCATATGGGATGCTGGGAATAGAACCCGGGTTGGCAGCGTGCAAGGCAAACACCCTACCTGCTGCGCTATTGCTCCAGTCTCAGGGCCTTTATCTTTCTAATTTCACCCTACTTCTTCCTTTTTATCCCTTTTTGCTATATTATTGGGGAAAGGTCACCTGTTCAAGTCTTTTATCTCCAGCATTTCTTTTTGTATGTTAGATTTCTTTCTCTCTGTTCACATCAACTGTCTTTTTCTTTTTTTGCCAGTTGTCTACCATATCCACTAGAGTCCTTTGTACATGACGGGACCAATGCCACTGCAATGTTGAATTCTCATGCTCTATCTCTTCAAATTATGGGCACAGGGTATTATAGACAGGGGATCTCTCTGCCCAGTCCAAAGACCCATCTCTCATGACCACTAAATGCAGTGTTGTAAATTGGGAGAGGGGGGGAATCCTTGGTGTGACTGCTATTGTTGCAATAAACCATGTACTCTTAACAACAATAACAACAAAAGGCCCCTCTCTCTTATGCTCAAAAAAGAAATTATCTTAGACAATGGAAGTACAACCAAGACAAGAAACTTTTGTTTTATTTTATTTTATTTTATTTTTATTTTGGGGCCATACCCAGCAATGCTCATGGACTACTCCTGGATCTTCACTGAGGAATTATTCCCATGCATGGGGGCTGGGGGGGGGGGGGGGGGCATATGGGATGCTGGGGATCAAACCCAGGTCAATTGCATGCAAGGCAAATGCTTTAACCCCTATACTGTCACACTTCAGCCTTATGAAACTATTTTTTTTATTAAAAATTTTTTTAATAGTGAGACATCATGAGGTACAGTTGCAGACTTACACATTTTTGTGCTTGGGTTTCAATTATACAATGATCAAATACCCATCCCTCCACCAGTGCCCATTTCCCACCACCAAGGATCCCAGTATCCCTCCCACCCCCCATACCCCCATCCCACCCTGTCTCTGTGGCAGGGCATTCCCCTCTGTTCTCTCTCTCCGTTTGGGTGTTGTGGTTTGCAAAAGAAACATTGAGTGGCAATCATGTTTGGTCTACAGTCTACTTTCAGCATGCTTCTCCTATCCTGGGAGGATCCTCCCAACACCTTTATTTGGTGTTCTCCTCTTTATCTGAGCTCCCTTTTCCCCTAGTATGTGTGGTTGGCCTCCAGGTCATGGAGTAAAATTCCTGGTACTAATCTCAGCCATTCTTGGGTGTTAGTCTCCTATTTTGTTACTTTATGTTCCCCAGATGAATGCAATCTTTCTATGTCTATCCCTTTCTTTCTGAGTCATTTCGCTTAACATGATACTTTCCATGTATTACCACTTGTATGTAAATTTCATGACTTGTCTTTTCTAACAGCTACATAGTACTCCATTGTGTAAATGTACCAAAGTTTCTTTAACCAGTCATCTGTTCTCGGACACTCAGGTTTTTTCCACATTCTGGCTATTGTAAAGAGTGCTGCAATAAACAGACAATTGCAGATGTCACTTCGACTATACTTTTTTGCCTCTCTGGGATATATGCCCAGGAGTGGTATTGCTGGATCAAATCGGAGCCTCATGAAACTATTTTAATGGAAGTTGGGAGCAAGACACTGGAGTGGAAAGTAGAGCAAAGGGAGTCCCAGCAATAAGATCGCTATCGTGCATGTATTCAGGTGTCTATCAGTTTTAAGCAAGCAGGTTGGCTCAGCAAGGCTGATCTCGCTCCGATTAGTACGACTGGACCCATTCCAAGCACTTCCCTAGATGCTCACATAATTCTAGCAGGCTGGCAGTGATGTCGGTGGGCCACGGCTGCTGGCTCCTCCCCATTTTCACCCCCCC
Organism: Sorex fumeus; assembly: GCF_029834395.1. Classification (NCBI taxonomy): domain Eukaryota; kingdom Metazoa; phylum Chordata; class Mammalia; order Eulipotyphla; family Soricidae; genus Sorex; species Sorex fumeus. The sequence continues at coordinate 35,463,167 of NW_026606179.1, forward strand.
CCCAATCCCTTCTGCTTCCAGCTGTGTTCCTGTGTTTCCTGCAGCTAGAATTTGGGGGGACTGCTAGAGAGGTGTCAAGTCCTTCCTGGGCACCCCTGGCAGGTGTTTTAGTTCTGGATTGGTCTGCTGTGGTTGGCCCAGGCACCATAGTGACGGTAGCTGCACCCTATAGCACCCAGTGTGGTCACAGTAAAGGCTGAGGCAGCTGTATCTCTTGTGCTCCGGCCTCAGGCCACACCCACACCCCCAGTTGCCCTGGAATGTGACCAGGAAACTCCAGTAGGGACAGGTTTGAACCCAGTGAAATTAGAATTTGAACCTAATATTAGAAACCAAGAAACGTTTCTGCTCAGGGATGGTTGAGAAAGCCTGTAACGGAGCCCAACCCTACCCCACGTTTATCTTTTCTGCCAATTCTCAGGGATTAATCCTGGCTCTGCACTCAGGAGTTACTCCTGGCAGTGCTCGGGGGATCATAGGGGATGCTGGGAATTGAACCAGATTGACCGCATGCAAGCCAAACACCCTACCCTCTGTGCTACCACCTGAGCCCTCACTTTTATTGTTTCTTAACGGTTGAGATTGGAAACCTTTATCAGAAATCTTGGATCTGCAGTCAGAAGTGTCCTCCAGAGACCATTTCCTGAGTGAATTTACCCATCACCCTGGCGCCCACCAGGCTCTAGCCCAATCTTCCTCAAATTGTGCATTTCGTGTTTTCTTAAAAAAAAAATCTTTCTTGGGTTTGGAGAGAGAGTGCATAGGTTAAGGCACTTGCCTTGCAAGTTGCTGACCCAAGTTCGATCCCTGGTACCACAGATGGTCCTCCCAAGAACCGCCAGGAGTGAACCCAGAGCAAAGTCTGAGCACCTCCCAGGTATGACCTCTCTCTCTCAAAAAAAAAACCTCTTCTTGTGACCATGTAATCAAGGAAGCGTTGCCCTTCCCTCCTGTCCCTCCTGGTCACTGAAGCTCTGATAATACTCCAGCAGGTCAAGTTCTAGTTACCTCCTTTCCCCCAGAGCAGAGTTATTTTGAGTACCTGAGTCTATCAATTTCCAACCAACCTGATGGTTCCCAACAAAGCTCTTTTTCTTTGCAATCACTGCGTCTCTTATCTGATTATTCTCTGAGCAATCATGGAATCAATCTTTCACTGTTATGATAGGGCCCCATATTACATCCAGGGTTTCCCCTTGTCAGCTGATGCCTCACTTAGTTACTGTTAGGTGAGCTCTGGGCTGTTTCCAGAACATGGTAGCAGAAATGATGCAGCAGTGTGTGTGTGTGTGGGCGGGGGGAGAGCCCTGAAAGAGGACTCCCTCACAAAGAGTTGTTATTTAGGATTGCAACTTTTCTTGAAAGCAGACTAGACGGGCTGGGCTGGGTGGCTGAGTGTGAGAGGAGGAACCCTTCTTCTTTTTTTTTTTTTTTTGCAATGGTTCTTTTTATTTCAGATACAGGCAACTTATATTATTGCTATTTTTTTTCCTTTTTGGGTCACACCCGCCGATGTTCAGGGGCTACTCCTGGCTTTGTACTCAGGAATCACTCCTGAAGATGCTCAGGGGACCATATGGGATGCTGGGAATCGAACCCGGGTTGGCCGTGTGCAAGGCAAACGCTACCCGCTGTGCTATTGCTCCAACCCCTATTGCTATTTTTTTTTTCTGTGTGTGAGCTTCTTTTTTTTTTTTAATTGATCACCATGAGATACAGTTACAGACTTATACACTTTCATGATTACATTTCAGTCATACGATGATCAAGTACCCATCCCTCCACCAGGGCCCATTCTCCACCACCAATGTTCCCAGGATCCCTCCTGCCACCCCCACTGCCTCCTCTATGGCAGGCACATTCCCTTTAACTCTCTCTCTCCTTTTGGGTTTTATGATTTGCAATGCAGATAGTAAGTGGCCATCATGTTCGGTCTACAGTCTACTTTCAGCACGCATCTTCCATCCCATTTGAGCCCTCCAAGCATCATTCACTTAGTGGTCCCTTTATTTATACCCGCTGCCATATCCCCCAGCATGTGAGTCCAGCTTCCAAAGAAAGGTACTCTTCTGTGATTGTGACTAGATCTCCATCTTTGGTGATTCTGCCTCTGGGCTACGAACATCTCTGGCATTAATCAGCTGTTCCAGCTTCCTTTAGATGGCCAGTGCAGGCTAGAGTTGAGTGTTTCCCTTCCCCCAGGTCACTGAAACTCTGATAATACTCCAGCAGGTCAAGTTCTAGTTACCTCCTCACCCGCCACCCCCACCCCAGCAGAGGCCGTGGGGAGAACTGTATGCTCTGGAAAATTTAGAATGTTCTATCTCCTTCCTCCTGCTAAAATCAGGAAAGGGGTCTTCTCTGATAGTCGCTCAGAACCTAAGCAGGCTCCTGGGGGCAGAACTGATAGAAACTCACCATCACACTTCATCTGAGGTACTATAGATCTGGATGAATTCTTCTTGTCTTCTTAGGTCCCCAGAATATTTGGAGGTTCTTGCGCATGCCAGGAAGCAGCTTCGACTACTCCCCTGGAAGGCTGATATCCCTGTGATCCAAGTAGCAGGTCAGTTCTTACAAAGGGTTCTTGTAAACTATGGCTCCTTAAAAATTGAGCTTTGATTGTTGATTTGGGGGAGTGCCATACCTGGCGATGGTCAGGGGTGACACCTAGCTCTGTGCTCAGGGATCACTCTTGCCAATTCTCAAGGGCACATATGATGTTCCAGGATTCAAATCAGGCTTGTAGCAGCTGCAGCCACATACTAAGTAAGTGCTGTACCTTTCTTAGGTAAAGGTAAAGGTAAAGATCCTCCCGTTGTTCATCGATTTGCTCGAGCGGGCCCAGTAACGTCTCCATCATGAGACTTGTTACTGTGTTTGGCATATCGAATACGTCACGGGTAGCTTGCCAGGCTTTGTGGTGCGGGGAGATACTCTCAGTAGCTTGCCGGGCTCTCCGAGAGGGGTGGAGGAATCGAACTCGGGTCGGCCATGTTGGCCGCATGCAAGGCAAATGCCCTGCCGCTGTGCTATCACTCCAGCCCGCTTCTCGGCCTTTTGGCTAAGATCAAGTGTAGTGTGTACCTTCCTTAGTTATTGAAAACTTGGGTCAGGAAAGGGCTAAACTCTGGCCAGTAGAGCACATGACAGTGTTTGATACCTAGCATTGCATGGTCCCCTGAGCACCACAGGTGGTGACCCTGGAGGTTGACCTGGGAATCATCCCCCACTTACCTCCAGATGTGAAAACAAAACAAAACAAAACAACTCTCTCTGTTCATGGAGCAGGGATGTCTCTAAAGTGCTAGCACATGTATTTTACATGTGGGTGGCTCTGCATATGGGACTTGGTACTGCATGACCTGCCCACACAACCAGCAAAGCGAATAACCCCAGTGGCTCCCAAGAGCCTCTGGGAGTGACTCTCAAAAAAAAAAGTTACAAAACTGTAATTAGTTGGAGTGGGATGGGGTAGGGGCAGGGAGGTGGTGGGGTGGTGACTGTCGAAGTTCCTTGACCTAAAGTATATGATTTAAGAGAAAACTCAATTAGATCCCAGATTGCCCTTTATCGGAGGACTTAACACCTTAAAAGGAAGAAGCCAACTAATCTTGAGCAATTTATTTCAAAAGAATGTGGAAGCAGGATTATTACTGGAGAAAGAGGGAGTGGGGAGAGCTTTATAGAAGGAAGAACCTGCCCAAACCAGCTGGAGCCCAGATAATCCCTAAAACTGACCTCCAAATGGCCTTTGCTTTCACTTTAGTCCTAAAAGTCACACCAGGGTGAGCATTTAACATGCTAATGAAACATGCCTCCTGAGACCTCCATGACCAGGTAGTTGAAGCAGTGTACCTCTATCTGCAGTGACAAGTTGTGGGGCAGGGGGCCGGTAGCGGGACCCTAGCAGCTATTGTGCTTCAAAAGACCCCTGCAAGGCACAGGGGAGCAGCTTCTTTCCTGACTGTCTCCCTCCCTGCTTGAGCACAGAGAATAGAGTTTTGTTGTAGCCCAAACTCAGTTGTATTCATGCCTTCTATGATCAGATCTGTCTTTGGATTTGTGACTAAACCATCTGGCTTTATCTTCTTCTATGGACACCTTTCTTACAAAGTGAGAGAATGAAATCCTCTGCTATTTTCTAGGGGCCCTCTGGGAAATTTCAACCTCAGTTCGGGGTCAAGAGATTTCATTTAGAATTTAACTTGGGGAAATAGTCAAAAAATGCCAAAGGGTTTAGATTAACTAGGAGTACAGGATACTGAAGGAAGAACTCTTGGCTGTCTATGTAACCAAAATAACACAAAATTTCTAAAGTAGATAAAAGAGCATATAGCAGAAGGAAGGAGGGATAGAAGAGCTTACAAACTCAGTTCTTTTAAAAAAGTGAAATTTGCGGGGGGTGATATAGTACATGGTATATTACAGTGTGTATGGAGCTTTCCTTGTACACAACCAACTGGGGTTCTATCCTAGACATCCCATATGGTTCCCCAAACCTGCCAGGAGTGATTCCTGAGCACAAAGCTGGGAATTACCAGAAGTGACAAAAACACCCCCAGAAGAAGAAACAATCAAGGGCAGTATTAAAGACAAGATTATTCTGATTAAAATGAAGAATCCATATTATCTCATACTTGTGAGAATGGCATATATCAAAAATAGTAAGAACAGTTACTTTGTGTTGGCAAAGATGTGGTGAAAAAGGAACTCTCATCCACTGCTGTTGGGAATGTTGTTTGGTACAACCCCTGCGGAAAACAGTATGGAAATTTTTCACTAAACTTAGAATTGAACTGCTGTGTGTGTGACCCAGCAATTCCATTTTGTGTATCTACCCTCAGGACATAAAAACACTCATTCAAAAGGACATGTGCACACCATTATTCATCACTACACTCAGTACAGTAGTTAAGATATGAAATCAACCTCGGTGTTCAAAGACAAATGAATGGATTATGAAGATATGGTGTATATACACAATGGAAGACTATGCAGCTACAGGGAACTATGAAATAATGCTATTTGCTACAGTCTGGTTGAAAGTGGGAGATATAATGTTGAGTGAAGTAAGCCAGAAGAAAGACAAACACTGGATGATCTCACTTCTTATCTGTTGTATACAGAGCTGGATGAGGAAATGTATTATAGTAAGGGGGGGGGGGGGGAAATGCCTTGATCATCCTTGATCCCAGTGTTAGGAGAAGAGAAGAAAAGAGAAAGAAGGAAATCAAGGATGGGAGAAGAGAACAAGGAGGAGTGGGTGAATAAGCGTCAGGGCTTCAGTTATATTGGTGATATGGAAGAGTGGTATATTCATATATCTAAAACACAGACTCATCAACACCAAAAACGTGATCTAAGCTGTAGCCACTAGAACTTTGTAATGTGCCTGTCAAATTGACAGGAAAGGGAGAGGGCAAGGGATAGGGGTGAGATGAAATAGGGAACACTGATGAAGAGAAGTTGATACTGGTGGTGGGATTTGTGGTGAAATATTCATGGTGAATTTCTTAGATGCCTAAAACTCAACTATGAGTCACAGTTCTTAATTAAATTTAAAGATTTTTAATAAAAAATTTTTTAAACAAAATGCAGAATCCTTATTTGCTAACTTGATATGTCCAAAGGTAAAGAAAGTATGTGACAAGCTCTAAATAAGAAGATACTAACAATTCAAGAAAATATGTCCTTTTAAGAGAAAAAAATTAAAGTTTTGTTTTGCATTAGTACACTATGTTATAGATTATTTAAGTTATTTTTTTCCTTGAGGTAGGCAACAGTGACTTACAACACTGCATGTTTCTGGTTCGAACTTCTTCAATCATATACATATTACCACATCACATCCTCCACTATAGCACCACACCCACCAACACAGTTTATTGGACACTCTCCATCTAGTAGATTTAATTCTGCTGTCAGAACAGAAGTGTTATCTTTCTTTCTTCATTTTTATTTGTTCATTTGTAAAGCTTGTTTTTTTTTCTTTTTTGCACACTACCGAGAGTATCTCGCCCACATGGGAAAGCCTGGCAAGCTACCCGTGACATATTCAATATGCCAAACACAGTAACAACAAGTCTCAAAACGGAGATGTTACTGGGCCCACTCGAGCAAATCAATGAACAACAGGAGGACAGTGTTTGTTTTCATTTAATTTAATTTTTATAAGGTAGTTCACAATTTTCATTCATTCATTCATTCATCATCCTGTTAATCGTCGATTGCCTCGAGCAGGCCCCAGTAACGTCTCTTTTATCCTAGCCCTGAGATTATATTCAAGGCTTTTTAGGAGAATGAGACCCATCATTGTTACTGGTATTTGGCATATTTGGTGCGCCACAGGGAGTTTGCCAGACTCTGCCCTGTGGGCAGGCTATATTCGATAGCCTGCAAGTTTGTCCAGAGTAGGAATGAGATAATGAGATATCATAAAAAGATGTTTTGGTAAGATGTTGCGCGGCCACGAATGCGGCCGCGCGGTTCCGGGAGCTGCATTTTGTAGTCTGAGTCTTGGCCGCTGATGGGATTACACGGCGCCAGGGGGCCAGGTGGTGGGTGTGACCCCCGCCTACTGGAATTTGGAGGATCTGGGTGGAGGATGCTCGACTCCAATTCGAGTAGGCTTGGAGATCTCGGCCCCGGAACCCGCGTAGCTTTGTCCCTCTGCCAGTACCTTCATGTGTGCGGAGAGTGGTCTCAGCATGGTGGTGGCTGGTCCTGGAGGTCTTCGGCTGCCGGAGCCCTGGTCGGGGTGGGGAGGAAAGCTCAACCCGCTCCCCTCCAAGGGACTCCGGCGAGGAACAGCCAGGCGCAGGGGCAGGAGACTGACTGCACTGGTCTCGTCCGGGAGCTGCATTTTGTAGTCTCTGAGTCTCGGCCCCCTGGCGCCGTGTAATCCCATCAGCGGCCAAGACTCAGAGACTACAAAATGCAGCTCCCGGACGAGACCAGTGCAGTCAGTCTCCTGCCCCTGCGCCTGGCTGTTCCTCGCCGGGATCCCTTGGAGGGGAGCGGGTTGAGCTTTCCTCCCCACCCCGACCAGGGCTCCAGCAGCCGAAGACCTCCAGGACCAGCCACCACCATGCTGAGACCACTCTCCGCACACATGAAGGTACTGGCAGAGGGACAAAGCTACGCGGGTTCCGGGGCCGAGATCTCCAAGCCTACTCGAATTGGAGTCGAGCATCCTCCACCCAGATCCTCCAAATTCCAGTAGGTGGGGGTCACACCCACCACCTGGCCCCCTGGCGCCGTGTAATCCCATCAGCGGCCAAGACTCAGAGACTACAAAATGCAGCTCCCGGACGAGTTCACAATATTTGATTACATTTAATATTCGAACACCAATCCCACCCCCATTACGCCTTCCCACCACCATATTTCAGATGTTTCCATCCCAAACTCCAACCCCTGTCCCAAAACAGAACCAAAATTATTTATTTTGTATTGCTTGTTATGAATAAACACTTGTAAGGCTTGTTTTAAAATGCATTCAATCTTGGGCCTGGGGTGATAGTTTAGCAGGTAAGGAACTTCCATCCCCGACATTCCATATAGTCTCCTGAGCACCATCAGAGTGACTCCTAACTGCAGAGCCAGGAGTAAGCCCCGAACACCAACTGCCAGATGTGGTGCCAAAACAAATCAATCACTGTATCACTGTCTGTCGTCCCATTATTCATCAATTCATTGATTTTGCTCGAGTGGGCACCAGTAACATCTGCATTCATCCTAGTCCTGAGGTTTTAGTGGCCTTTCCTTACTCATTTACTTTTTATGGCTAGTAAAACAAATCAAAGCAAACAAAAACCCTACAAATAAAAAATCTTATCATGACCATGGGCTGGAGTGATAGCACAGCGGGTAGGGAATTTGCCTTGCACGCAGCCAACATGGCCGACCTGAGTTCGATTCCTCCGCCCCTCTCAGAGAGCCCAGCAAGCTACCGAGAGTATCTCGCCCGCCCGGCAAAGCCTGGCAAGCTACCCGTGATGTATTGGATGTGCCAAGCCTGGCAAGCTACCCGTGATGTATTGGATGTGCCAAACACAGTAACAAGTCTCGCGATGGAGACGTTACTGGGCCCGCTGGAGAAAATCGATGAACAACAGGAGGGCCGTGACCATGACTGTGATCATGAACATATGAAATTAAATAAACCTCCCACTCTCTCTCTCTCTTTTCCTCTCTGTCACCCTCTCTCTCTCCCTTTCTCTCTCACTCTCTCTCTCTCTCTCTCTCACACACACACACACACACACTCACACTCTCACAAACACACTCTTTAGGAATGGCACATGTCCTTGTAGGCGTGTGGCTACAAGTTTGATCCCCAGTGCGCTCACATGCACTAGCACGATTACAGACCTGCAGACCTGCTATCAGGACCTAAGGCACTGTGACTGAGTGGTATGCAGTCTCTGGCACACTGAGGCCAAGTATGTGATGGCACCAAAACTGAAGTGTGCAACCTCAGGTCCTCAGGTCAAAGTGTACAAACACAACAGCTGAAGAATACAGACCCCAGTGAGGCTGTGTATAAGCACCATAACTAAAAGTGTGTAACTCCCAATGACTGCCACAACAAAGAATATATGCAACCCTCAGTCATTGCCACAATAGGAAAAAAAGTGGGGGGAGTTTAAAAAAAACATTTTTTTCTATATCCAGATTTTCCTCTTTCTTATTCTAAAACAACATGCAACCAACCTCTAAACAACTACTTTAGGACAAAATTTCTCTAGTTTTTATTAACATACCATTCAGAGAAAGAGAAAGAAAATTTGGGCCACATCCAAAGATGCTCTTGGCTTTGCACTCAGAAATCACTCCTAGTGCAGTGCTTGGGATTCCATATAGGAATTCGGGGATTGAACCCAGGTCAACCATGTGCAAGGCAAACACCATACCGGCTATACTATCTCTCTGGCACTTCATTCATATAATTTTTATCAAAACAAATCTTCCTTTCCTTCTCTATGCTGCAACCATTTTTACTTCACCCTTTTTCTAGTAATTCTATTTATGCATATGGATTATACTTTTCAAACTTTAGTAACCTATATTGTTAGACAGTTATGAACTGTCACATACCAGCATCCTGTGTTAGACACTCAAATTTATGAATAAAACATTTTAAAATTTCTAGAGTACATGCTTTCTCAACTTGTTAATTTATCCAAAAAAACACATTTATTAAAATACCTATCTTTATTTTTGGCATTAAAAAATAAGCCAAAAATAACAGCTTATGTTCAGCAAATAATGTTTTTTAAAATTTTTTATTGAATCACAGTTACAAAGTTATTCCTGATTGGGTTTTAGTTACATAATGTTCCATCCCTTCACCAGTGTACATTTCCCACCACCAATGTTGGCAGTTTCTCTTCTGCCACCCTCCACCCTCTCCACCTTCCTCTGTGACAGATACTTTTCTTCTCCTCTCTCTCTCTCTCTCTCTCTCTCTCTCCCCCCCCCCTCCTTCCCTCCCTCTCTCCTTCTGGGCATTATGGTTTGCAATACAGTTACTAAAAGGTTATCCTGTTATCAAGGTTATCATCTTTACCTACTTTCAACACTCAGTTCTTGTCCAGAGTAATCATTTCTAACTACCATCATACAGGTCCTTTCTCTATCCTAAATGCCCTTTGCCCCACACACACTGGTGGCAAGCTTCCATCTATTGACAAGTCTTCCTGGCTCCTGTTTCTCCTGGCCTTGGATATTAGTCTCAAACTGTGTTTCTTACATCCCACAAATCAGTGCAGTCATTCTATGTCTGTTCCTCTCCTTCTGACTCATTTCACTCAGCTTGATACTTTCCATGTCTATCCTTTTAAAAGAAAATTTCATTTTTTTCTAACAGCTGCGTAGTATTTCATTGTATAGATGGATCAAAGTTTCTTTATTCAATGATCTGTTATAGGGCACTCTGATTGCTTCCAGATTCTGACTATTGTGAATAATGCTGCAATGAACATAGATGTGCAGATGGAATTTCTGCTGTATGATTTTGGGCCCCCAGGGTATAGTCCCAGAAGTGGTATTGCTGGGTCAAATGGGAGCTCAATTTCTAGTTTTTTGAGAAATTTCCATATTATTTCCCTAGAAGGCTGGACTAGTCAGCATTCCCACCAACAATGAATAAAGAGTCCATTCCTCCCCACATCTGCACCAGCACTGGTTGTTGGTGTTCTTTTGGATGTGTGCCAGTCTCTGTGGTATGAGATGATATCTTATTGTTGTTTTGACTTACATCTCCCTGATGATTAGTGATGTAGATCATTTTTTCATGTGCTTTTTGGCCATTCGAGTTTCTCCATTGAGGAAGTTTCTGTTTATTTCTTTTTTACATTTTTTGATGGGGTTGGAGGTTTTTTCTTGTAAAGTTCTACCAGAGTCTTATATATCTTTGATATTAACCCCTTATCTGATGGTGGGTATTGGGTGAATAATTTTTCCCATTCTGTGGGCTATCTTTGTATCTTGTTCATAGTTTCTTTTGAAGTGCAGAGGCTTCTTAGTTTAATGTAATCTCCCTTTGTTTATTTTGCTTCCACTTGCTTGGTCAGTGGTGTTTCATCTTTGAAGATGCCTTTAGCTTCAATGTCATGGTGGGGTGTGTCTATGTTTTCCTCCATGTACCTGCAAATAATATTTTAATTTGCTAAACTGTCATTAACAGTATAATTTTAAGACTGTAAGAGAGCAAAATGATTCAGAAAGCTATTTTCAGACAGATATCCTATGTCTTAATTTTACTATTTTCAAAATAAAATTTCACAGAATAATAACAAAATTTGATTGAAGTCAAATCTAGATGCTGGAAAGAGTACACTGGGTGTGGCACTTATCTTGCATGTGGCTGACCCAGGTTTGATCTCTTGCACTGCATACAATTCCTTGTGCACCACCAGGCATGACCCCTGGGCATTACCTAGGGTGGCTCTGAAACTGAAAAGCAAAATAAATAAATAAATAAATAAATAAATCTGTGTTTGATCACTTTAAAAGCTCACATCAAAATTCAAGTGGGGGGGGTTATGACCATGTGCAAGATTGTACTATAGCTCTGGCACCCCAAAATCTAACTTTACGCCTAAAAGAACTGGAGGGGGGAGACACCCATAAGTTAGTAGAATGAAAATAAATAGGAAAAATTACAGTGAAATCAGTGAAATAGACATAAAAAGAACAATTAAAAAGATCAGGGGCCAGAGTGATAATACAATGAGTAGGGTGCTTACCTTGCATGTGGCCACTCTGGGTTAGATCTCCAGGATCTCTCTTATGGTTTCTTGAGCCCTCCAGGAGCAATCCCTGAGTGCAAAGCCAGGAGTAAGTCTTGAGCACCACAGGGTGTGGCCCAAAAACAGAAAAGCAAAACAAACAAACAAACAAAAAAATATCATCAAATTAAGAAGGGGTTATCTGAAAACTTTAGCAGAATTTCCAAACCTTGGGACTGGAGAGGTAATACAGCCGGTAGGGTGCTTGCCTGGCATGTGGCCAACTTCAGTTCAGTCCCTGACTGTAGGATAACACTGTTCTATCCTTCCTGCATAACCTCAGGAATAGTTGATAGTTTATTGGACTGAGGAAAAGAGAAAAACACCTTAAGAGGTATCTTGCCCTTGAGCAGTCAGGAAGGGCTTTCTTATGTTGATTTGGCTACCTGACTGGGTGGAGTGTCAGCCAGACTAGAAGGGAGCTGGAGAAGGAGAGAGCAGGGCTGAAAGATGGACTACCGAGAGACTAGCAAGGGGAACATGTGCTTGAGAGAACCTAGGCCCTCCACAACATAAGTTCTTCTATGGGATAAACTTCCTTGTAATAAACTGCCACTAAGATCAACCGGCCTGGCCCTCGTCTCTTCCTTCACCTGCCTTTGGCCAACAGCCGTCCCGATGCAGGCTACACACAGCGGCTCTAGGGCACTGAACGCAGGCAGTGAGATAGAGCCGTCCAGAGAGTCCGCGAACACACAACCTTCAGCGTGCATTGTTTTTTACACCTGACATCTCATATGGTCCCCTGAACACCACCGGAGTAATTCCTGAGTATAGATACAGGAGTGATACCCGAGCAGTACAAGATGGGTGACAAAAAATAAATAAATAACTCCAAAACTTTTACTAGATTCACTAAGAAAAAGAAAACAAAATCAGAAATAAAAAAGAACAGACAGTCCAGAATATAACATGTCTTAACAGACTACCAAGAATATTACTATAATATGGGGGACCAGAGTGATAGTACAGCAGGTAGGGCAACTGCCTTGCACAAGGCATACCCGGGTTCGATTCCCAGCATCCCATATGGTCCCCTGAACATCACCAGGAGTAATTCTTGAGTGCTAAGCCAGGAGTAACCCCTGTGCATCACTGGGTGTGACCCAAAAGCCAATATATATATATATATATATATATATATTACTATGATAATGTTTAGACAATCTAGAAGAACTGGGTGTGACCCAAAAAGCAAATATATGTATATATATATATAATATATATATATGATAATGTGAGACAATTTAAAAGAAATGGAGGGGCTACAAAGATACAAGGGTTAAGGCACTTGTATTACACTCAGTAGAGCCCTGTTCAATCCTTGACACTATATCATTGTCCGGGCACCATAGGTGTGAACTGGGAGGCCCTGAGCACCAATGGCATAAGCAGCATTGCATCCTTGGACCATGACACTGAACTGCAAGGCTGGTTGGTTGGAAGGGGTCCCCAGGCCTCCTGATCACCACTTGGGAACACTCCCTGAAAAGAAATGAATAACTATCTAGGACCACATATGTAGAACCCAAGACTGAAGCAGAAAGAAAGAGAAAATCTGAATAGATTAAATTATAGTAAGAACATTGGAACAATAACCAAATGACTCCCCATGGAAAAAAAAAAAAGAACAAAGCTCTTTCCATCGTGAATTCAATCAAAATTTCAAAGATCTAACAACTATCCTTTTCAGACTCTTCTGAAAAATTGAGGAAAGGGGGATTTTTCCAATCTCATTTTAACAGGTCAACATTACCCTGATACTAAAACTAAAGACATCACCAAAAAAGCAACAATGAGTCTGATAATTACAGATGTAAAAAACTAAAACAGAATGTTTGCAAGTCAAAATCGCCATTTCAAGTAGGCTTTATTCTAGGAATGCAATGATAGCTCATCATATGTGAATGAATTAACATAACAATTCATGTTGACAAAATGAAGGATAAATCAGATAGCATCTCAATATGAAGAGATAGTACAGCAGGTAGGGTGCTAGCTTTGCATATAGTCAACCCAGGTTTGAACCCCAGCACTCTATGTGGCCCCCAGAGCCCCACCAGAAGCAAAACCCACTTCACTCTTGTGCAGTGGCTCAAGCATAACCAGGGGTGACCCAAAACCAAAACCACAATATTTATCATTTCAATATAATTTTTTAAAGCAGGAGCCAGAGACATGATACAGCCAATAGGGCACTTACCTTGCACATGGTTCGCCCAGGTTTTATTCTAGGCTCCCCATATGGTCCCCTGAGCCTGCCATGAGTGATTCCTGGCTGCAGAGCCAGGACTAAGCCCTGAGCACAAACAGGTATAGCCCCAAACACAAATGAACAATACGTGTTTTTTAAAACACTTGGTAAGATTCAACATCCATTTATAACTTTTTAAAACTTCAAAGCATGGGCAAGAAGAAGTTTATCTGAAAATAATAAAGGCCATTGATGACAAACCCATAGTTAACATCATACTCAATGGTAGAAAGGTTTTCATTAAAATAGAGAACAAGCAAAGGCAGTCCTTTCCCAGTGCTTACTAGTGATAGCATCTTCAGATAGTATTAGAAGTTCTACTAAGAGCAATTAGGCAAGGAAAAGAAGAAAAAGACATCCAAATTGAAAAGGAAGTGAATTTACTACTTGCAGATGACTGGATTTATGCATAGAAAAATCTATTTAAATAATAAATGACTAAAGTAAACTGGCAGGTTACAAAATCAATATACAAAATTCTGTTGCTTTTCTATATTATAGCACTGTTCTCCTGTTGTTCATCAATTTGCTCAAGCAGGCACCAGTAACATCTCACAACAAATTGTGAGACTTGTTGTTACTATTTTTGGCATATCGAATACGTCATGTGTAGCTTGCCAGACTTTGCCGTGCGGGCAAGATACTGTCAGTAGCTTGCCAAGCTCTCCGAGAGAGGCAGAGGGGCAGAGGAATTGAACTCAGGTTGGCCATGTTGGCTGCGTGCAAGGCAAACGCCCTGCCTGCTGTGCTATTGCTCCAGCCTATTATACAAACAACAATAGAGTAGAAACATACCACTTATAATTACGTCAAAGGTAATAAAATACCCAGTAATAAATTTAACTAAGAAGGTTTCTTAGGTGGGGAGTTGGGCTTGGGGCAATGCTTAGTGGTTACTCGTAGCTCTACACCTAGGAATTACTTCTGGTGGTGCTCGAAGGCCTTATGAGATGCTGGGGATTAAATAGGGATTGTCTGAGTGCAGTGCAAATGCTCTACGTGCTTGTCTATCGCTCTGGCCCCTAAGGATATTTCATTTTATAAATTAATAAATTAAGACTATATGCTGAAAATTATAAACTAATATTGAAAGAAATAGAAGGCTGGGGAGATAGTATGATAGTTAAGGTACAGGTCAACCTCAATTCAATCCCAGGCACTGTATCCCTCTCGCGACACCCTGAACTCTGTACTGCTCACTGATTTGTCAAATCATTGATTGGATTGCTAGGAGGGGCTGAGCCCCTGAACACCATTTGAAAGACCGCTCTCTAGCTCACCAAAATAGGAGAAAAAGACAAAGAAGATTCAAGGAAATGGAGAGCTATGGGTTGGAAGAGTTAAATTGTTAAACCAGTCATCGGTCATTCAAAAGAACATAAAATCAACTAACTAGAAAAGAGGACTTTATTGGCAAAGAATTGTCTTAAGGGCATGAGAAACGGCTCCTCTTGGAGCCATTTGAGCTCCTTCTTCTGTAGAAGAAGCATGAGTTCCATCGCTGGCATCACATGATTCCCCCAGTCAATGCTAGGAGTGACCCCTAAGGAGGCAGTATAGTCCCTGATCCTCATGTAGGGTGTAGCCCCCAAACAAAACCAAAAATGAAAGAAGCATCTGAAGGGGGGAAGCACATCTAATTAACACAGTCTGCATAAATGGGGCACAAAAGAGGAAGTGAGGATTTGGTGTGCAAGGGTGGGCGGGGGGGGGGGGGTGCGGGAGTGGAAAAGGGCAGGAAAGTTATACCTGATAGTGTTAAGTATCTATGGCTCTGTGCTCAGGAGTTACGCCAGCAGTGCTTGGGGGATTGTATGGGGTGCCTGGAATTGAACTAGGCAGAGCAAAATGCAAGACATGTTTGCCCTAGCCACTAAAACCCAAGGGTCTGGTATAATGCCTGGTAAAGTTAGCGGAAATGTAACAGTCAACACATATCTACCAATCTTTCAGGAAACGTGCATATTTATAAGAGGGACTAGTGGATAGCAGAGAAATGTGCAGTGGACATACCTGGCCCATATAGAAAATGGTGGAGCAGCATCATCAGGACTGTGTTTTATAGTATGTCGTGAAGAAAAGAGAAAGAAGCACGGAGAGTGAGGAAGGTATCACTGTGCAGACATCACTGAGGAGAATTTTCACTCAAGGGCTGGAGTCCTAAGAGCACAAAAGCGTTCTGCTTCTGAAATGTGAGCGATAAACCTGTGATCTAAGAGTGTGGGAGAGAGGGACCTGGGAATAATGGTGGAGAGATCCTGGCACTCTGATGATGGGCTTGATACAGCTGCTTTGCAAGTGAAAAAATAAACAAGGGAGCCAGAGAGATAATAGTCCAGCAGGTAGGACATTTCCTTTGCATGCAGATGGGCTTGAATCCAAGCATCCCATACAGTCCCCCGAGCTGGCCACAAGTGATTCCTGAGTGCAGAAGCAGTAGTAACCTCTGAACATTGATGGTACAGCAGGTAGGGTGTTTGCCTTGCATGCGGCTGACCCAGGTTCGATCCCCAGCATCTATGGACCCTCCAAGCACCACCAGGAGTAATTCCTGAATGCAGAGCCAGGAAAGGCCCCTGAATATCACCGGGTGTAACCCCCCCCATAAAAACAAAAATAACAATAATAAAAAGCAAAAGCAAAAGGACAGTGGTGAAGGGACCTGAGCACTTCAGTGGTGATAAGAGAGCAAGAGTTTTATACATCAAAACTGCAGACATTAACACTATTGAAACCATGTTACCCAAATTTACCGTTAAAAAATTATAAATACAGGGGACTAGAGAGATAGCACAGTGGGTAAGGCATGTCTTGCAAATGTCTTGCACAAAACCAACCTGGGTTTGATTCCCAGAGTCTCATATGGTCCCCCAAGCATCGCCAGGAGTGATTCCTGAGTGCATGAGCCAGGAGTAACCGCAGTGCATCGCCTTGTGTGACCCAAAAAGCAAAAAAAAAAAAATTATAAATACATACCTAAATTAGGGACTGGCACAATAACACAGTACATAGGGCACTTGCTTTGCACATAGCCAACCTGGGTAAGCCCTGAGCACCACTGAATATGGTCCCAAAACAAACAAAAAAAACATACAAGTACAAATAATTCTGTTTTAAGGTTCTGCTTGACCCAATCAAAGTCAAAAGAATCTAAGGAGGGGCACTGCTCAGATGTACTCCTTCACCCCTGCAAAAAAGAAAAAAAAATCCTACCAAATCACTATAACAGATTCATCTTCGTCAGTATTCACACGGCATTCTATCAAAACATAAAACAAATATTGTTAAATTTTGATAGAGTAATAAAACTCTCTGAATAGCCAAAGCAATTCTAATTTTCTTTGTTTTGTTTTATAGATGCCAAGGGGAATTTTTTGTTCATTTGATTGGTTGGTTTTGGGACACACCAGGCAGTTATCAGGACTTACTCCTGGTTCTTATCATCAAAGATCGCTTCTAATCATGCTTGGGGACCATATAGGGTGCTAGGAATTGAATTCAGGTCAGTCACAAGTAAGACACATGCCTTAACTGCTGTACTCTCTAGCTGACTCACTGTAATTCTGATTTTCAGAAAACAAAAAAGAAAAAAAACAAAAGCCAGAGAAATAGTACAGCAGGTAAGATGCTTGCTTTGCATGATCTGACATTGGTTTGATCCCTGGCACTGCATACGGTACCCTGGCACCACCAAGAGGATCCCTGAGCACAGAGCCAGGAGTAATCCCTGAGCACACCCAAATGTAGAAAAAAAAATAAATAGGAGTTTTGCATTCCCTGATTTTAAATTTTATTATAAAGCTATTGTAATATAAAGTTCCTATGACAAAGGCAGGCTCTCAGACCAATCAGATAGAATTGAGAACCCAGAGAAAAACACTTCGAATGGTGAACAGTTAGTTTATGACAAAAGAACTAGATGAATGAAACGGAGCAAGGAAATCAGTTCAAAAAATGATTTAGGGGTGAAGGACGACAGAGTAATAGTACAGTGGGTAAGATGCTTATCCTGTACAGAGTCAAGTGTGGTTTGATCCCCAGCACCCCAAATCATCCCCTGAGCCTTCCTGGAGTGATCACTGAGCAGAGGAGCTCCGAGCACAGCTGGGTGTGACCCAGAAGCAAAAACACACTAACAGAAAAATGATTCCTGGAAAACTAGCTAACTACATGCAAAAAGTTAATAATAATCTGGACCTCTATCTCATACCTTGTACAAAAGTTAATTCAGACTGAAAAAAAAAGACCTTGATATTAGACCCAAATCCATTGAATACATCAAGGAAGACATACATGGAGCAGAACTCTCTGAGATACTAACTTCAAAGGTGCCTTTAGTGATCAAAAATACTGACAAAGAGAACAGAAATGAGGGCCCAGAGAGATAGTACAATGCATAGAGGGCTTACCTTGCATGTGGCTGACCTGGATTTAGTCTTCAGCATCATATATGGTTCCCCGAATCCCACCGGGAGTGATCCCTGGGCATAGAGTTTGGAATAAGCCCTGAGCAATGCTAGCTGAAGCCCTAAAAACAAAACAAATAAACAAAACAAAAATAAACAATGCGTCTATATAAAACTAAAATGTTTCTGTGCTGTAAAAGAAATGACAGCTAAAATTAAAAGACACCCTAGCAGATAAGAAAAGAAAATGTTTGGACACCATACACCTGACAGAGAATTAATACCACAGATATATAAAGAACTCACAAAACTCAACAACTAAACAAGCTACCTCAGGACTGGAGAGTTAGGAGAGCGAGCAAGGCAGTTGCGTTGCATGCAGCCCATGAAGGTTTAATCCTCAGCACCCCATATGGTCCGCCATACCCAACCAGTAATGATTTCTGAGTGCAGAGCCAGGAGTAAGCTCTGAACACCACTGGGTGTAAGCCCCCCAAACCAAAACCAAACAAATAAAGTCAACCTCAAAAAAAAACTCATTAAAAAATATATATATATATTTTCTGGACAGATATTTCCCCAAAAACATATTAGTGGCCAACAGGCTTATCACTGATTTTTAGAGAACTATAAATCAAAACAATACTGATGTCTCACCTAACACCAGTGAGAATGACCTACTACAAAAAGCATGGAATCAGCAACAGCTGGTGAAGAAGTGGTAAGAAGAGAATACACAGTTCCTGAGACTGTAATCTGTTTTAGCCATATGGGAAAAAGCATTAAGACTTCTCAAAAATTAACAAGAGAGTTTCTATGTGACTCAAAGAGTCAATCCCTTGACATCTAGCCCCAGGAACACAAAAACATTTAAAAAAGATATATGTACAATTGTATTCAGAGTCTCTTGCCCCCGTGCCTGGCTGTCCTTGCCGAGGCCCCTTGGAGGGGAGCAGGTTGAGTTTTCCTCCCCGCCCTGACCAGGGCTCCGGCAGCCAAAGACCTCCAGAACCAGCCACCACCATGCTGAGACCACTCTCCGCACACATGAAGGTACCGGCAGAGGAACAAAGCCACACGGGTCCTGGGGCTGAGATCTCCAAGCCTACTCGGATCAGGGCCAAGCATCCTCCACCCAGATCCTCCAAATTCCAGTAGGCGGGGGTCACACCCACCAACTGGCCCCCTGGCACCGTGTAATCCCATCAAGGGCCAAGACTCAGAGACTATAAAAACCAGCTCCCAGAAGCGACATCTTATCATCTCATTCCTACTTTGGACAAACTGGCAGGCTACTGAATGCAACCTGCCCACATGGCAGAGTCTGGCAAACTCCCCGTGGCGTATTCAATATGCCAAATACCAGTAACAATGAAGGGTCTCATTCTCCTAACTCTGAAAGAGCCTTGAATATGGCACTTTTTTAAAAATCTCAGGGCTAGGACGAAGGAGGCGTTACTGGGGCCTGCTCGAGGCAATCAACGAATAACAGGATGGTTGTGATTGTGATTGTGTATTCACGGAAGCACTACTTCAAATAATCGGTCACAGTCACGGTCCTCCCATTGTTCATTGATTTGCTTGAGCAGGCCCAGTAACGTCTCCATCGTGAGACTTGTTGTTACTGTGTTTGGCATATCAAATACGTCACAGGTAGCTTGCCAGGCTCTGCCGTGCGAGCGAGATACTCTCGGTAGCTTGCCGGGATTTCTGAGAGGGGCAGAGGAATCAAACGCAGGTCAACCATATTGGCTGCATGCAAGGCAAACGCCCTACCGCTGTGCTATCGGAATAATCAAGATCTGAAAATAAGCCAAGGGGCCAGAGCAATAGTACAATGGGTAGGTCATTTGCCTTGCACATGGCCAACTGAGTTCAACCCCAGCATCCCTTATGGTCCCCCAAGTACCACCAGGAACAATTCTTGAGTGCAGAGCCAGGAGTAACCCCTGAGTATCACTGGTTGTGACCCCCCAAAAAATTAAATAAATAAATAAAAAAATAAGACCAGTGCTCAACAACAGATGAGGATCAAGAAACTGTGGAATCTGTAGAGTGGTACACAATGGAATATATTGAGCTACTAGAAAAGGTAAAATATCACAACTTGATGCTCCTTGGATGGAATTGAAGTATCATGGTAGGTGAAATGAGTCAGAAAAATGTCAAATATTGGATCATTTCACTCATACGTGGACTGCAAAGGAAAAATTAAGGGAGGCCAGAGAGAGAGTACAGCAGGTAAGGTGCTTTCCTTGCATGCTCCCAATCTGAGTTTGGGTGCCAGCACTACATTCGGTTCCTTGAATCTCACCACGAGTGATCCCTGAGTGAAGAGCCAGGGCTGAGCCTGGTCTGCAGAGATAATGAGCTTCATCACCAGCACTGCATGCTCTACCCCAGTCACCCCTGGGTATAAATCCTGGTAGTCCCCAGCATCATCAAAACCAAGTTGCACCATCTATCCAGGCCAGGCACTAAACCATCAGGCCTGTGCGATGGATATCTGAAAGAGTGGCCCCTCTTCCCACAAACTGATGTCTTTGTGGACTTGTCTGCAAAAACTAGGGAAACAAATGCAACAACAACAACAAAAAAAACCCACAAATGGGTCTCTATTCAACTTAAAGGCTTCTGCACAGCAAAAGGAACAACCAGGAACTATTATCCAAAATACATAAATAAATCCTATGATGCAACAGCAAACTCAAAGTCTGGGGAGACAGCTGGGGTGATGCTGTGCATGCAGGGGTCCCACATTCAGTCCCTGGTACCACATGGTGTGGCAGTCTATGGACCCTGAACACCACCTGGAGTGGCTCCTGATAACCGCCACATGTGACTCTCCCCAAAGTGGACAGATTGGAAACTTGCTCAAGTGGTAACATCCATGCCTGGCACCTGCAAAATCCCAGGTTTAATTCTGGCGCCACACAGTACCCCAGGGGTTATGAGGTGTAGGAGGTGTAGACCCCCTCTCACGGCTGGGCAGGATTCTGGGTACAGCTCTGGTGGCCTCTGAGCGTAACTTGTTGGAGTATTGCCAGCCTCTGCCAGGCAGAGTTCCACTGGAAAGGCCTGCTTTTCCTACATAGCCACATGCAAGGCAAGTGCCCTACCAGCTGGCTGTACTATCTCTCTGGCCCTGAGAGCTATTTACTTTTGCTTTTCAGGCTTACAATGTTCCAACACCAATCCCACCATCAGCATCGACTTTCTCCATCAGTATCTCCAAGTTCCCTCCTAGCCCCCCGTCTGCCTCCTTGCCAGGCACAAATGTGCCCGATTTTTGTAGTTTGGATTTCATATGTATCACATTGTTAGCTCTATAGTTTAGATATATAAATACCCACATTTCTGCCTCACCCACTGCAAAGTCCTAGGGCCTCTAACCTGACATTTGGCAGCAAACACTTCAATTAGCACTCCCCAGCAGGCAGAACAGAGAAAGCCAAGCCCTCAGGAAACAGGACACTTGTAACCAAAGAGCTGAAGAAGAGACAGAAGCCAAGGGTCAGGAGTCACCAGATCTAAATGAGGAGCACTAAATGGAAGCGGTACCTCTAAATACAAAAACTGGACCATCCTTTCTAGAAAAGACCTCTGAGGAGCACCTCTCAGCAGGATGGAGTCCAGGGCCAGCCTGTGGATTGTGAAAGACGATGTGGGCTTCTTTGTTCTCTGTGGCCAGCTCCGGGGCCAGCAGGGAGTCCAACCATGCAGCCCTTGCTGCTAAGAACTGTTGGAAGGAAGACATTCCTCCCCAGCTCTGGTCCCAAGACCTGTCATTTTCGCTAAGACAGATTAACCAAAGAAAAGACAAGGTTTGGAGCTGGAGTCATACAACAGTAGGGAGAGCATTTTCCTAGGATGTCACTGACCCGGGTTTGATCCTTAGTGCCCCATAGGGTCTCTCGAGCCCACCAGGAGTGATTCCTGAGCACAGAGCCAAGAGTTAGCCTTGAGCCCCTGCTGAGTGTGACCCAAAAACAAAAAAGAAAAAGAAAAAAGAGAGAGAGAGAAAGTTTGTTTTCACACATGCAAGCAAGCGCTTCCAGTAACAGAAAACTTTTGGACGATGACTTTTGTGGGGGAATATAGAAGGTTCTATTGTCTTTTTGGATGATAATCTGAACAACCAGGTCCATATTCTTGGCAGGTGAATGCAACTATTTTCAGAAAGCTCTGAACTTTAGGGTAACAAGAAAATTCAGACAAGAATTTGCAGACAAGATTTCTTTTTGTGGGACTCAAAAGGGTAGCGCACATGCTTTGGATGAAGAACCCCTGGATTTGATCTTGATTTTAGTTTTGTTTGGGGGCGAGCTTAGAGGTGTGCTCAGCTGTGCTCTGGGCTTACTCCTGACTCTGCTCAGGGATTGATCACTCAGGGAGATGCCTGGGGAACCTTATGGGATACCAGGGATGGGTGTGATTCCCATCACGGAATGGTTCCCTGAACACCATCAGAAGTGACCCCTAATCTGGAGCTGGAGCAATAGGACAGTGGGTAGGGTACTTGCCTTGCAAGTGGCTGACCCAGGTTTGATCCCCAGCTTCCCATATGGTCTCCTGAGCACCACTTGGAGTAATTTCCTGAGTGCAGAACTAGGAGATAGTCCTGAGCATAATCAGGTGTCATATCCCCCCAAAAAGAATGTGACTCCTAAATACTAAACTGGGAGTTGTAAGTACCTTCAGGTGTGGCCCCCAAAACCTAATGAATTTCTTTTGCATCTTCTCTGCTCGAATGTTTAAAATGCTATTTATACTAACTTTGGGGGTCTGAGAGGAATTCCATGCCTCAAAATAAATTCCCTAAGTGTCCACCTCTAAATTCAACCTGCCTGGGCTGCGTCCCTGTCTTGTGTGAGAGCTGCCAGACTGGGGCTAAATCCCATGGTTCTCTGAAGTTTTCATCTGTGAAGCAAGAATAGGTGATTATATGGGTTTAATGAGTCTGCTGTGTAAAGCTCTAGGAGCAGTGCCTGAACATAGGAACGATCACCATAATCATAGTCACCTACTGTGTTTGTGGTTATTACTTTTTTGCTTTTGGTTTGGGGACCACACATGGCTCTGTGCTCAGGGATCACTCCTGCCAGTCAGTGCTCAGGAACTGAACTGGGGTCGACCTCTTGTAAGGCAAGCCACATAATCCCTATACAAGGCAAGTGCCTTAACTCCAGCCACTCAATCACAATCACAATCACAACCATCCTGTTATTCGTCAATTGCCTCGAGCAGGCTCTAGTAACGTCTCCTTCATCCTAGCCCTGAGATTTTTAAGAAAGTGCTATATTCAAGACTCTTTAGGAAAATGAGACCCATCATTGTTACTGGTATTTGGCATATTGGGTACGCCACGGGGAGTTTGCCAGACTCTGCCGTGTGGGCAAGTTACATTCGATAGCCTGCCAGTTTGTCCAAAGTAGGAATGAGATGATAAAATGTCATAATAAGATGTCGCTCGGCCGCGCACTTCCAGGAGCTGGGTTTTATAGTCTCTGAGTCTTGGCCATTGATGGGATTACATGGTGCCAGGGGGCCAGTTGGTGGGTGTGACCCCCGCCTACTGGAATTTGGAGGATCTGGGTGGAGGATGCTCAGCCCCGATCCAAGTAGGCTTGGAGATCTCTGCCCCGGGACCTGCGTGCCTTTGTTCCTCTGCTGGTACCTTCATGCATGCGGAGAGTGGTCTCAGCATGGTGGTGGCTGGTTCTGGAGGTCTTTGACTGCCGGAGCCCTGGTCGGGGCAGGGAGGAAAACTCAACCTGCTCCGCTCCAAGGGGCCCCGGTGAGGACAGCCAGGCATGGGGGCAGGAGACTCTGCACTGTTCTCTTCCGGGAGCTGGGTTTTATACTATTTTTTTTTAGTTTATTTTGTCTGAAGAGCATTTCAAATCTAACCCTTCCAAAACTCAAGTCCTCGTCTCTCCTCTATCCCTCTCCCAAATGCTGGAATGAGGGGCATTGCATTGGTAGAATGCTTGCCTCTTTTTCCCCACAATCCCTTAGTAAAATCAGACTGCTTTTACCATCTCCATTGACATTTTTAGAGTCCGCTTCACTCAATCCTTTTGTGTCAGGGTAGATTATGATCTCCCACTTTTTTATTTCCTTGGGTTTTGGGGTCACACCAGGCAGTGCTCAGGGCTGATTCCTGTCTCTGTGCTCAGACATAACTTCTTTTCTTCCCTTTATTTATTTTTTTAAATTCTTATTAGTGAAACACCATGAGGTACAGTTGTAGACTTACAAATTTTTGTGCTTGGGTTTCAGTTATACAATGATCGAGTACCCATCCCTCCACCAGTGCCCATTCTCCACCACCAGTGATCCCAGTATCCCTCCCACCCCCCACCCCCCACCCCCCTATCCCATCCTGCCTCTGTGGCAGGGCATTCCCTTTTGTTCTCTCTCTCCTTTTGGGTGCTGTGGTTTGCAAAAGAGGCATTGAGTGGCAATCATGTTTTTTTCCCTTTATGTTAAACTTTAATTTAATTTAATTTTTGCTTTTTGGGGTCACACCCGGCTATGCACAGTGGTGACTCCTGGCTTTGCACTAAGGAATTACTCCTGGTGGAGCTCGGTGGGCCATATGGGATACTGGGGATTGAACCTGGGTCAGCCACATGCAAGAAAAATGCCCTACTCGCTGTACTATCGCTCCAGCCCTTCATACATAACTTCCAACAGGGCTTAGGGGACCATACAGGGTGCCAGGGACTGAATCCAGGTTGGTCACATGCAAGGCAAGCACCTTACCTGCTGTGCTATCTCTCCAACAGTGTTTTCTACTTTCAACCTTTTTTTTTTACCGTTGAAATTATTACATGGCCCTGGCTATCAAAGTATATAAAATAGGTACACAAGTCAAACATTACTAATAATAAATCATAAAGTAATGCATTTAAAAACCATGGTTTTAGATGTTCCCCCACACCCTCATTCAGTTACACACAGTTTAAGAAGCTGGGTTCAAGTAGGTCATCCCCAGAGACTTTCCTTCTTGGGAGGCACCTCTACTTGAGATGTGTACTCTCGACTCCGCCCACCACCCCACCTGAATTATCTATTAAATGCTTATCTCTCACTCCCCTTATATTTCTCTAAATAAAAAAAAAATACTTCAAAAATAGGAAAAAAGAAGCTAGAAAGATAGTACAGTGAGTGGGGTGTTTGCCATGCATGTATCTGGGATTTGATCCCCAGCATCCCATATTGTCCCCCAAATACTGTCAGGAGTAATTCCTGAGTGCAGAGTCAGGAGTAAGTCCTGAGCATCACTGGGTATGACCCCAAACACTCCCCCTGCCCCAAAATAAAATCAAAATAGAAAGAATTTGGATGGAGGTTGGTTTGAGAGATAGTATTGGGGTTACCAGTACATGCTTTGCCATGCAGACAACCACATTTCAATCCTTGTACCACATGTCCACAGAGCACTGCCAGGAAAAATGCCTGAGCACAGAGCCAGGAGTAGCCCCAGGACACCATTGAGTTTGGCCACAAAACAGAAGAATTTGCCTTATGGGCCTGGAAAGTACAGTGGGTCAAATGCTTGTCTTGCGCATGGCCAACCTGAGTTCGATCCCCAGCATCCCATATGGTCCTCCAAGCACCGCCAGAAATTATTCCAGAGCACAGAGCCAGGAGTTACCCCTGAGCATTGCCAGGCGTGGCCCAAAGACCAAACAAAAAAAAAAAAAAAAAGAAATTTGCTTTAGAGGCTGGAGAGACAGTACAGCAGGTAGGGTGTTGATATCAGCCTTGCATGTGGCTGACCAGAGTTCAATTCACAACACCCCATAATCTGAGCACCACTAGGAGTGATCCCTACGTGCAAAGTTCAGAGCCAGGAGTAAGCCCTGAGCACCACCTGGCACAACCCAAAAAAGAAAAGAAGAAAAATTAGGCGAACAGTGTGGGTCAATGTGAACAAATCTTCCTTGCTTGCTGGGTACCCCGGGTTCAATCCCTAAAACCTAAGCAGGGGCAAGGGCCAGGATAGGGTTAATTTAATAGGAGAAATTTATGTCTTCATAGCACTGTCCTCCCATTGTTCACCAATTTGCTCGAGCGGGCACCAGTAACGTCTCCATTGTAAGACTTGTTGTTACTGTTTTTGGCATATCGAATACATCATGTGGGAGCTTACCAGGCTCTGCAAAGTCATATTCATACAAGCATAGAAGAATATAGAATTTGTTTCCTATATTTTCTTCCCCAGCCCTGGGCTTCTCCAGGGCTGGAGCCATAGCACAGAGGATAGGGCATTTGCCTTGCATGTGGCTGACCTGGTCAGCCCAGGTTCGATTCCTCCGCCCCTCTCGGGGAGCACGGCAAGCTACTGAATCTCACCCGCACGGCAAAGCCTGGCAAGCTACCCATGACGTGTTTGATATGCCAAACACAGTAACAACAAGTCTCACAATGGAGGCGTTACTGGGCCCACTTGAGCAAATCAATGAACAACTGGAGGACAGTGCAATTTTCTTCTATTTTGAGGATTCACCAATCACTTTTTTTCCTTTTCCTTTTATTTTTTTCTATTTATTTATTTTTGGGTCACACCCGGCGAAGCACAGGGATTACTCCTGGCTCGTGCACTCAGGAATTACTCCTGGTGGTGCGCAGGGGACCATATGGGATGCTGGGAATCAAACCCGGGTCAGCCGTGTGCAAGGCAAACACCCTCCCCGCTGTGCTATTGCTCCAGCCCCTCATGTCTTCATAAAAATGGGAAATCTATGCCCTGAATGTAGAAAGAGATGGGAATAGAAAGACTGATAGAAGGATACAGATGGATCGATGAATATGGATGGGCCGGTTAAAGGATGGTGAGACAGGGGAGTTGATGATTAAGGGTCAGGCATAGCTCTGTGGCTAAAGCGCTTCCTTGCTAGTTCAGTCTCCCATGCCACCACATGCATGGATCATGATTCGGGCAGCTCTGCTCTCCGTGAGCCCCATCACCCCAATCTTCTAGCCACACAGCAGCCAGCAAAGAACCACAACTACAGGAGCGTCGCCCAGGGCAAGCACCACAACCAAAGCTGTTGACATCTGCAGTTCCGGCAGCAACATGAACTGAGAAAAGGAGGGAGGGAACAAGGACGCTCTCCTCTCTGCAGCCTCTGGGAAGTGGGTGAAGGCAACGGTGTTCAGTGGAGTCTGTGCAGAACAGTCTTTCACAAGGGCAAACCTGTGTGTCAGTGGCCATAATTCTTGCTACTGTGACCAGGCACTTGAGCCTCGCTAGCTCTGAAGGAGCAGGTGCATGCTGCTGGGTCCAGCTGGAACAATGGAATGTCCTTGAAAAGAAACGGGGTGCTTTTTCCTGTTGCAGATTAACGTCCTTGAAAACTGCAGCATGCCTGCCACAGCTGGGGGTGAAGTAGTGTGTGTCTCTGTGTGTGTGTGTGTGTGTGTGTGTGTGTGTGTGTGTGTGTGTGTTTTAAGCCTTCAGAGACTTGGAATTTAATTAAATGAGCATTTCGCACCATCCCAGGAGGAAACCAAACAAACCACTCTGTTTCTGAACTTTTCAAGACCCAAAGCCTCCTTCTTTGATTTGTTAAGAAACAAGAGAACACTCCACCCTCAGGAGCTGGTGGAATGAGTAAGCGCCCTTGCATCAAAGCCTTCCCCACCAGCTCAGAACTTTTTCCTCGGGGTGACCACTGCGGGCAACTTCTTACCAGACACAGGGCTGTTTTGCAGGGTGAATTTCCATGAGGAAGGAGGAGGGAGAAAAAAAAAACAGAATTGTCTTTAAGAGAGAGAGAGTGAGAAATTGGCCAATCCCCAGGAAGCTGGAGAAAGAGGCCCCCAACTTCCTGATCCCCAGCTGCAAGTCCAGGCCTGTTTCCTGGCTCACGGAAGGTTTTCACCCCAGGGGACAGGGGAGGGCTTGAACCAGCTGATGAGGCCCCTCTCTCCTGCCCCTTCCTGGGAAGGCCTCAGCAGAAGGAATCTTTTGTCCTCCCTGCAAGCTGAATCACATTACTTCTGGCCCTTCCTTCTCTCCTCTTTACCCTGCTTGTGTTGTCATCTCAAAAGAATCCTATTCAGCTTCTGAAATGTGTATGGCCATCAAGAGGTCACTTTCAGCAGCTTGCTGCTCCCCCCTCCCCCCCTTTTTTTTGCTTCTTGGGTCACACCCAGCAATGCACAGGGGTTACTCCTGGCTCTGCACTCAGGAATTACTCTTGGAGGTACTCGGGAAACCATATGGGATGCTGGGAATTAAACCCAGGTCAGCTGCGTGCAAGGCAAACGCCCTCCCCGCTGTGCTATCGGTCCAACCCACTTCCCCTTCTTCTCTCCATTTCCTTCATTCCCTCTACCCACCCTCTGCGCCCCCCCTCCCCAAGAACCAGACTTCAAAGAAAGGGCCCTCCAGATATCATCTGCCAGGGGCCGGGTGGGGATCATACCTAGCTGAGCAGTTACCCTTACCTCTCTCACATAAAACTAGGTCCATGGGTGTAAAGGGCAATTGTCCCTCCACCACTCTGAGCAGCTATCGTGGAACTGGGACCCCCATTGGCTTCTGGGAGGGACCCTTCACTTGAAGAACTCTGGGGTGGTTCTCAGTCTGAACTCAGGGCCCATTTTGCTGGTCTTCAAATTCGAGTTCTGTGCCATCGTGGAGAGAATGCCATAATAGTCAGGCAAGTCCCTTAACTCCCAATTTCTTCGTGCTGTAACAGGGGAAATGACTGCAAAGACCCTTCTTTTTCGGGGGGCGGGGGTTGAGGGGGTCACACCCGGCGATACACCCAGGGTCACACCCAGGGGTTACTCCTGGCTTAGCACTCAGGAATTACTCCTGGCGGTGCCCAGGGGACCATATGGGATGCTGGGAATTGAACCCGGGTCGGCCGCGTGCAAGGCAAACGCCCTACCCGCTGTGCTTTCACTCCAGCCCTGCAAAGACCCATTGAACTACCCACGGAAGGTTCTCCATGGGATCCCAGGCCCCATAATCTCTTTCCCACACTTTCATTCAGCCAATCAGCCCCAACCTTCCCTGCCGATCAGATCCCTTCCATACCCAACCCCATCTTCCAAATACATTGTGTCATCATTTATTTGCAAACATGTCTGTTTGATTTCAAATTAAAACGCTTTCAAGTCGAATTCAAAACAAAACACATGCGGGGGGAGGGGCGAGAAGGAAAGCTGGCAGGCATGCGAGTAAACAGCGCACTATTTCTGAAGGCTGGGTACCGTTAGCTCAGATGCTGAAGGGCTCAAATTGACAGATTTTTGATAATGAGGAGACACATGAATATTAGTCGGAGGACATTTTTTCTTCCCCCTGGGGTTTAAAAGCTCAGGAACCTGTGTTTCTCCTCCTTCCTCCCCACCAGCTCCTGCTCCACTTACAGAAGGATCAAGGCCACGTTGCCTTCCATTTACACCATCACAGCCTGTGCCAATTGTTCCCATCATTCATTAACAATTCTCCGAGCTAAATATTAAATTATTCATACAGACAGTGTGGCGTGAGCCAAATGCAGAGCCTTCCTGTTTGGGATGTTGGCTATTCAGCCAGCTATGGAAGGAGAAAAGGAGAGGGAGAGAGAGAAGGAGAACATGCCGAGAGTGACACATTCCAATAGCCAAGAACCCCACACCCCAAATCTACTCAAAGCTACGGCGCTTTGAGTTCAGCAAGAGGCAGAGGGGAGGGTGGGTGGGGGGGTGGTTCCTGAATCATCCAAGTTCTGCAGCTGGTCTGTCTTGCAGCCAGGTGGAAGCTCAGCCGTTTCCAGAAACTGACAGAAAGTCCTAGAAGGGTTGGAAACATTCACCCTTTTCTCCTAGAGCAGGGAAAATAAGAGTCCTCCTCTTCCCAACTCCAAGGAGCCTGAAGAAGCAAACTTCTGAAGTCTGAAGCTGACAGGCCAGCATCTCTCTCTCTCTCCACAGTTTCTCAGGATGGGGATCATCTCAGGTTTCTTTGGCCAAAGGCAGTTTTCAGGAATGAGGTGAGGGGGTCCCCTGGGAGAGACAAACAATTCAGTTCTTGGGCTCAGGGGCTCCATCCTTCAACGAGGCGCCGTCTTTGCCATCTGCTATCTTGGTGACAGCCTCCAGATTGGGCTCTTCTCCCTCCGGCTGTTCTCCAGGCTTCTGGGACTCCCCCACCACCTGGGTGCTCTTGCTGGCATGACACCCCATCTTTCCTTTCCAAGAAAAGGGAGCTCTCTTGCCACTGACCGGGCCAGAGTTAAATAACTCTCCCACAGCGCCTGGGGAAAGAGTCCTGGGCCCGTCTCCATGGTCACAGAGACGCGTCAAGTCTGATCTGCATAACCAGCCCCTCGGCCCCATCTGTGGTTGGGCAGGACCTGGAGGCCGCCCCTTCTGCTAGCTCTACCTGTTCCAAGCACAAAGGGGAAAAAATGTCTTCGTTCCGCTGGAAGAAATCGCCTTTGTTTAGCGCTTACCTTCCTATACACCATAATCCCTCACCCAGCTACCTGTAAACAGCAGTCAGGATACTCATATGTCAGGAGATCCCGGTTACCAGGTAACAAGCAGAGGCCTCCTTTCCCCGCCCCTTCCTGTTCCAGGACTCACGGACCCCCCGCTAAGAGGTCATTTTTCCCCCCCCACCCAGGGTGGAAGAATAAAGTCCTAGGGACTACAGGGTCACCCAAACGTGCCAGCAGTGACCAGGACTAGCAGACTAGGTGCCTCCTCTCAAATCCTCATTTAGTAGGTGGAGAAACTGAGGCACAGATGGGCTTATGAAAGGGAATTGCTAGGAAAATACCAGGAAACCAGGAAAGTGTGGAGCTGGTGTTTACATCCTAGACATCTGAATTTCATTGTCTATTGGTACATTCTCCCTCTTTCTGTTTTTTTCTCCTTTTTTTTTTTTTGGTGGGGGGTGGGAGGGGACACTAAATCATACCTGGCAGTGCTAAGAGCTTATTCCTGTCTCTGTGTTCAGGAATCATTCCAGGTGGGGCTCTGAGGACCTTAGTGCTGGGAATCGAATCCAGATTGGCCACTTGCAAGCTAAGCGCCCGACCCACTGTGCTATTTCTCCACCCCTGCCCCCATATTAAAGACCCAGCCAGCTGCCACTGTCTTCAGACTCAGCAAATCACCAGCTTCATAGGTCTGTCATGCACCTTTTCATCCGGGGCCCTATTGGTAAAGTTTTGCACAGCTGGAGGAAAATGCTCTCTGCTGTGAATGTTTTGGTTTGAGTTTTCACTGCAGTGAGCTGCCCTGAGCTCTTTAATTGTCTCCAATTCTAGATCCTGACCACCTGGTGTCCCTTTTCTCACTCTGCAAAGGACCTGGTTCCCTCCCAGGATGATGGCAAGGAGACCAAACTGGACAGGAAAGAAGCGTTTCTGAGAAGCACGAATGTGTTCTTGGGGGCTGGATCAAGTAACTGCTGGATCAACGGTGAAATCACTTATCTTGCACGGAGTACACCCGGGTTCAATCCCCCACATTCCATATGGTCCCCCAAGACTGCTAGGAATGATCCCCGAGCACAGAGCCAGGAGGAAGCTCTGAGCACCACCAGGTATGGACCCCCCTGCTCTTACCCAGCCTAGGTGACAGGGATCTTTTGCTAGTGAGGGCAGTCACTGTCACCCAGTCAGGGTCACCCCACCCAAATTCTCTCATTTTCTTCTCACAACCAAAGGAGGTGTCCTTCATTCTACTTCAGGGCTGAAATACGTGAAGTGCCAAGGAGATAGATGACTCCCAGGGCTGGTGTGCGTGCCTGCATGCTGGAACCCCAGTTCAATCTACGGTCCTACCACTGAGGTGGGAAGAGCCTCCTGAGTACCACCAGGTATGGCCCTCCAATGACCCAAACACACAAAGGAAATATAGAGTTGAAATATATGGGTCCAGGGGCTGGAGCGATAGCACAGCGGATAGGGCGTTTGCCTTGCACACGGCCGACCCGGGTTCGATTCCCAGCATCCCATATGGTCCCCTGAGCACCGCCAGGAGTAATTCCTGAGTGCAGAGCCAGGAGTAACTCCTGTGCATAGCTGGGTGTGACCCAAAAAGCAAAAAAAAAAAAAAAAAAAAAGGAAAAAAAGAAATATGTGGGTCCAGAGGCAGGAGACATAGTATAGTAGACAGGGCATTTGTCTTGCACATGGCTGACCTGGGTTTGAGCTCCATATGGCCCCCGGAGCCCTGCCAGAAGTAATCCCTGAGCACAGGATTAAGCCCTTAACACCTTTAGGTGTGGCCCCCTTATCCCCTGCCACTCAATAAAGGGAAAGAAGTGGGTCCAGAATGGTGGGACTCAGGTACCGCCAAAGCAGCCAAAGCAACAGGAAAGAAGATACAATGCTGATGACATGACACCAAGTATGATTTAGGGGGACTGGGGTAAAGGGTCATTAGCCTTCTAATCAAATCCTCATTTGAATATTTTGTGTCTAGGTTAGCGAATTCTGTGTCACTTCCATATTAAATTGTACTCCTGCCCAGTGAAATCAGAAGACAGGCAAAAGGGTTCCTGGATACTGGGTGAGAAACAGTGGGGCCTGGGACAGTTTGCGAGAGGAATCAGGATGAGCAGTGAAGAGCCCCGGTGTTACCATGACTGGTTACCTAATGTGTGAGACCTGGTGCAAAGCTAAAATGTGGGTCCCTTATTCAAAAATTAATTTTCAAGAATTCCAAAATAGAGGGGCTGAAGCAATAGCACAGTGGGTAGGGCATTTGCCTTGCACGTGGCTGACCGAGGTTCGATTCCCAGCATCCCATATGGTCCCCCGAGCACCGCCAGGAGTAATTCCCGAGTACAGAGCCAGGAGTAACCCCTGAGCATCATCAGGTGTGACCTGATGATGACCAAAAAAGAAAAAAAAATATGTAGACCAAAAAAGAAAAAAAATATATAGAGAGATATATATAAAGAATTTCAAGATAGGACAGGAGTGATAGTTGAACAGATTGAGTGCAGGCTTTGCAGTCAAGAGCCCTGAGTTTAATCCACAGCACCTCACGGTCTCCTGAGCACAGAGTTGGGAGGAATCTCTGAGCACTGCAGCTCACAGTCCCCACCCAAATAAAAATGGCAAGATGGTGAAAGCAGATAAAGGTAGAAACTATACCTTTATCTAGTATAGTTTTATTATGGTAGAGGTAGACAACTTTGAAGCACAAGGGCCACGAAGTCAGCCCTGTCCTTTCCTCAACTCTTCCTGAACTCTCTCATGAAGAGACTTGCCATGAATAGACTTGATGAAAACTGGAATTTGCCAAATCTCTTTGCTGGCTCAGCCTCGGAGATGTTACCCTAGAAAGAGAATGAAGCCAGAGGAAAGAAGGGTGGGAGCTCAACTGGAGACATTAAAGAAAATTCAAGCGTTAAACTGCTTCCTTTGTAAGAAATTACTTTCTCTAAACCCCAGCACACACGCAAATACCAAATACCCACAGGAAACACACACACACACACACACACACACACACACACACACACACACCTTGGAAAAAACAGCTAATGATAGGTTGGCCAAGTTGCAAAACCACTTCTATTTACTGGGTATGAATGCAGAATCTTTCAGCCACCCAGAGGAGAGTTTGGCAATTTCCTGTAAAGTTAACCATGCGTTTGGCATGGAATTCTTACCAGTGTTAGTTTGCCTATTGCCATAACAAAGAACCACAGATTGGAGGCTGGAGAGATAAACAGTGTGGGTTGTCTTCTTGACCCCTTCCAGGATCATCCTTTGCATCCAATCCCCTGCATCTGTATGGCCCCCAGCACCTGCAAGAGTAATTGCTGAGAGCAAAGCCAGGAGTCAGCTCTGAATATTGCTGGGTGTGACACCCCCTCCCCCCAAAAAAAGAACCACAGATTGAATGTTTTAAGCCATAGGCAGTTTTAATTGGTGTCAAGCCCAGGACCAGGGTGTTGGTAAATGTGGTTTCTAGCGGGAAATCTCCTCCTGGCCATCTTCTCTACACATCCTCCAGTGTCTTCGTCTGTACTCCGAGAGAGAAAGAGAGAGAGAGAGAAAGAGAGAGAGATTGCTCTGGTATTCCCTTCCTTCCCCACCAACTCTCTCTCTCTCTCTCTCTCTCTCTCTCTCTCTCTCTCTCTCTCTCTCTCGGGACCTCATGTAGTCTTCATAAACACCAACTCTGGGCGAGGACAGAGAGACAGTACAGCTGGTGACGGGGCTCCCTTGCAAACCACCAACTCTGAGGTGGATGCCCCATACCTATGGTACCCCACAGCCCACCCAGAGCTCAGCCAGATGTGGACCTGGACCCCCACCTCCAAAAAAAATAAACAAACAAAAAACCCTCTAACTTCTCCCTATGTGCCTTGGAACTTTTTAACATATGAATTTGAGAAGTTCATGACAATACCTAAGGATAAAAGAAGCCTAAATTCCTACCCATGCTGTCTTGAATATGTAGAGTGGCACTATTAACAGTTGAGAACTGGGAACAACCCAAATGGGAAAGGAGAAATTAACTGGAATACACAAATGCAATGCTACTGACGGGGAGAGATAGTGCAGGGGGTAGGGCACTTGTCTTGTATGCAGCCAACTCAGGAAGCCCATCTGGGTTGAGCCCCACCCCACCCCATCTTACAGGACTAAGCCTTGAGCCCCGTTGGGTGTGGTCCCCCCAACTCAACAACTCAAAAGAATGAAATACTACTCAGAACAAAAGTGCAATGAGTTAGAAAGACATTATATTTCTGTCTCAAAATGTGACCTCCCCTTTCTAAATGGGACCAAAATGAGATCCCCTTTAAAAAGACAAAAGTTTAAGGGTGGAGATTTTGGGGCTGGAGCAATAGCACAACGAGTAGGGCGTTTGCCTTGCACGTGGCCAACCCGAGTTGAATTCCCAGCATCCCATATGGTCCCCCGAGCACCACCAGGAGGAGTGATTCCTGAGTGCAAGGCCAGGAGTAACCCCTGAGCATCACCGGGTGTGACTCAAAAAGAAAAAAAAAAAAAGAAGAAGATGGAGATCTTAAAGTCATCATTACTGTGACTGCTAAGTGAGTTCGGGGCAGGGAGTAATGGAATTGTTCTGGGTCCTAACTGTGGTGGTGGTTACATGTATGTTAAAATGCGTAGAGCTAGACACAAAATCTTTAAGACTTCAAATTTACTGTGTATGCAATTAAGACAAAATTTTAAAAAGCATTTAAAGATCATCAAAACAAAATAAAAAGCGTTTTTGCCAGGAGCCTGGGGGCCTTCTTTGCCATCTGGTTCTGGTTCCCAAGATCGTTTCCAATCCTTTCTCCTATCTCACACATGCACTCACCTGCCCCTCATTTAACTCAGTGGGCCACAGGGTCTAAGATTCCATTTTAGATGCTGGGAGTTTTCCAGAATCATGAATTACAGCAAAGGAGGCCCAGAGCTGAGCTGGAGAAGGTCGCGTCACCAGATCCACTCACCACAGGACAGGACAGCGGTCAGCTCAAGACAGCCTGTGGGAAGTGGCTCAGCCACAGGCAGGCGTCACAGCTCCCTGACCCTTTTCACCCTCCCTCAACTCCCTCTCAGGGTTCCCACTGGAAGGCAGTAAGCATAGAAATCTCGGGTCTTGCCCCTCTTACGTCAGCCCCCTCAAGACATGCAGCCAAGTGAAGAAGAATGAAGGAAGTCTGTGAAGAGGCCAAGATGTCTAGCCCCACCCCCACTGACTCTGGGCTCAAGGGGCCGAGAATCTGACTGGTAGGGCAGCATCTTCTAGGGGCAGAAGCTCAGAGGCAGAAAGCAGTGACAGGAAAAAACGTCACCTTGAAAAGAGGGGAAGAGGGCCGGTGTGATAGTACAGTGGGCCAGGTGTTTGCCTTGCACGCGGCTGACCTAGGTTCGATCCCTGGCATCCCATATGGTCCCCCAAGCACTGCCAGGAGTAATTCCTGAGCGCACAGCCAGGAGTAACCCCTGGGCAAGGCTGGCTGTGACCCAAAAACCAAAGAGTCAAAACAAATAAGTAAATAAAGAAAGAAAGAAAGAAGGAAGGAGTGTCCTGGGGCTGGAGAGAGAGAGAGAGAGAGAGAGAGAGAGAGAGAGAGAGAGAGAGAGAGAGAGAGAGAGAGAGAGAGAGAGAACAGCGAGTCATGTGCTTGCCTTACACAAGGCTGACCTGGTTTTGATCTCTGACATCCATATGGTTTCCTAAGCACCATTGGGAGTAATTCCTAAGTGCAGAGCCAGGACTAAGCCCTGGTCATCATGGGGTGGGGCTCAAAAAACAAGAACCGAAAAAGGAAGGAGTGCTGTGGGCTGGTTGGTTGCGTGCCTTGCACAAGGCTGACCTGACTGAGCAAGGCTGACTCCAGCACCCCATAGGGTCTCCCAAGCACTGCCAGGAGTAACCCCTGAGTATCGCTGGGTGCGTGACCACAAAACAAAAGGAACAAAATAAACCAAAGGAAGGGATGTCAATCTCTCCCCCGGAACCCAGTTTTCAATCTCTTCCCCCCAGGAGCCTAGTTTCATCCCCCAGGTGCTCACAGAAAAGCAGCTGGAGGCTGTGGTGGGCCCACGGTGGTCTTCAGCCTGAAGCTGAAACAGGGAACTCCCTCTGCTCGGTACGAGCTGTGTGGCCTGCCACCAGCTGCTTCCCAGCCTCGGGGAAAGCTGGCTGCAGTGGCCTGCCTGTGTCCTGCAATGACACATCCTGACATCTGGCAGGCTTCACAGAGGCAGTTACAGCTAGGAGGAGGCCAGACAGCCTCCTGATGATCAGATACACTGATATCCCCAAAAGTCTAGTGAATGTTCGGTCCTCAAGGCCAGGTTCACTGAACAAGCACACTCTGGGGGACAGGCATACTCGTCCCCCTTCCTCCTCCTCTGACTTTGGCCTCCTTGACTCCTCCCTTCTCAACCCTGCTTTTTGTGGGGGTCCTAATACTCACTGTCCATGCCCCCCAGAGCCCTTGTTTCTACCTCCATCCACTGGGACAACAGAAGATTCTTAGACACTTTCAGAAAACTTTTTTTTTTTTGCTTTTTGGGTCACACCCAGCGATGCTCAGGGGTTACTCCTGGCTTTGCACTCAGGAATTATTCCTGGCAGTGCTTGGGGGACCATATGGGATGCCGGGGATCGAACCCGTGTCAGCCACGTGCAAGGCAAACACCCTACCCTCTGTACTTCTGTACTATCACACCAGCCCCAACATTTTTTCTTTTTTGAATATAAATTAGCCTTCCTTATAATACAACTTTATACATTTATAAAGAAAAATAACCATAATGTGGAGACAGAGAGATAATACAGTGGGTAAGATGTGCTTGCCTGACTTCCCCAACACTACAAATGGTCCCTGCCGAGATGGACTCCTGAGCACAGAGCCAGGAGTAAGCCCTGAGCACCACCAGATGTGGCCTCAACAAACCAATGAAACCAAATAAAATGGAGAGCTGGAGAAATAGTACAGGGGTTAAGGTACTTGCCTTGCATGAGGCAGGCCCAGCTCAAATGCCCAGGTGCAAAATATGATCCTCCAAGCACAAGCAAGAGTGGCTTCTGAGCACTTAGAATGATCAACCAAACCATAGCACCCAAAAGGAGAGAGAGAACAAAAGGGAATGCCGTGCCACAGAGGCAAGGTGAGATGGGGGGGATGGGGGTGGGAGGGATATTGGGATCAGTGGTGGTGGAGAATGAGCACTGGTGGAGGGATGGGCATTTGATCATTGTATAACTGAAACCCAAGCACAAGAATTTGTAAGTCTACAACTGTACCTTAGGGCTGGAGAGATAGCGCAGTGGCAGGGCGTTTGCCTTGCACGCAGCCAACATGGCCGACCCAAGTTCGATTCCTCCGCCCCTCTCGGAGAGCCCGGCAAGCTACTGAGAGTATCTCACCCACACGGCCAACCCTGGCAAGGTACCCATATTCGATATGCCAAACACAGTAACAAGTCTCATGATGGAGACATTACTGGGCCCGCTCGAGCAAACTGATGAACAACGGGAAGACCGTGACCATGACAACTGTACCTCATAGTGTTTCACTAATAAAATTTTAAATAAAAAAAAAAAGATCAACCAACTACTCCCAGAATTGCATGGATGTAAAGAATGGGTGGAACAGAAGGATAAAAATCAAAGTTTCTGGGCATGGGGAGACAGCTCAGGGGTAGAGCACATGTCTAGCATGTATGAGAATTCAGGATTCCCCAAGCACAGCCAGCTGTGGCCCTGGTGACTTCTAGCACCACAAGCTGGACATCGCTGAGTGAAACTGGGAGCCCCAGATCACCTGGGTGTGGGCCCTAAAAATAAAAAAGAGTTCCTTGTTCATCCTATCCCCACTCTAAAACACAGCAACTTCGGGCCAGAGAAACAGTACAGCAGGTAGCATGCTTGCCTTGCATGTATCTGACCTTGGTTCGATCCCCGGTATTCCATATGGTTCCCCAGAGTACTGCCAGGAGTGGCTCCTGATTGCTGAGTCAGGAATAACTCTTCAGCATCACTGAGTGTGGTCCCCTCAAAAAAACAAAATCATTCTAATAAAATAAAACAGCACCCAACATGGAGTAGGTACCGAGAAACAGTAGTAAAGTGTTCAAAGGCTGCTGCTTCCTATGCCAACACTCTCTCTTCCAACACTCTCTGCTTTCCCCACTTTGGGCAAACTATAGAAGCCTCATTCAATTCCTCTATACAATGGGGAGAGGAAGGGCTGGAGAGATAGTACAATGGGTAGGGTGCTTGCCTTGTGGCCAACCCAGGTATGATCCCTGGCATCCCCCCCTGGTCCCCCAAACACTGCCAGGAGTAGCTCCTGAAGTTCAGAGCCAGGAGTGACCCCTAAGCACTGCTGGGCGTGGCCCCAAAACCAATAACATAAATTGGGGAGGAGGATAGGGTTGAGTTCACGGGATTGCTGTCAGAGTGAAACTAGTTAAAATTCTCAGTCTTACTATGCTACAAATAACAACTGCCATGTTTATGGGCATTGTTTCCACCTGTCAAACACCATGCTGCCACCAAGGAGACCATAGCCAACACCCATGGGTCACTTTGCAGTCTCCCAACACTGATTAGTGCAATGAAAGAAAAACTCCTGGAGACTTCGGCACAGATCAGTAAGAAGCGTTTAACCTCAGCAGGTGATGCTACACATCAAAATCTGGGGGGTTGCCCTCTGGGGCTTTGCCAGGGATGCACTGGTGGAGGGAGTAGGGGCTTCTTGAGAGGATTGAGACGAGAGCACTGTGTAAGTTAACCCCAAACAGAATGAGACTCATCTGAGGCTGTACTCATTTCCTTGACCATTCACTTCCCCGGGACACCAACCTGCTATGAAGGGGTTGGGCTAGATGGCCAGTGACATCCCCTCCCTGCACCCCCATTAGTTCCTACCTACCTGGCATTGCCCACAGGTGATTTTTCCCTTCACTGCCCTCGCTGGTCACAGATTATTTCCAGACAGAGACCAAAGATCAAGCAGGCACACGTGTATGTGCACCCATACACATACACACACACTTACACACATACACATACACGTGCACACACACACAATGTGGAATGTGGGGTAAGACCTTTCCTTCCTGCATTACTGAAGGTTTTCTCCTGGCTCTGTGCTCAGGGATCATTCCTGGCAGGCAGTGCTAGAAGACCATATTTGGTGTAGAGGATTGAATCAGGTCGACTGCTTGCAGAGCAACTGCCTTTTATTTTTATATTTTTTATTTATTTTTTGTATTTATTTATTTATTTTTTTGCTTTTTGGGTCACACCTGGTGTTGCACAGGGGTTACTCCTGGCTCACGCACTCAGGAATTACTCCTGGCAGTGCTCAGGGGACCATACAGGATGCTGGGAATTGAACCTGGGTCGGCTGCGTGCAAGGCAAATGGCCTACTCACTGTGTTATTGCTCCAGTCCAGCAACCGCCTTAAAATTTTTTTTAATTGTTATAAAGTTGTTCACAATAATTCATTACATTTAATACTCAAACACCAATCCTACCCACATTGTACCT
Source organism: Sorex fumeus (assembly GCF_029834395.1). Classification (NCBI taxonomy): domain Eukaryota; kingdom Metazoa; phylum Chordata; class Mammalia; order Eulipotyphla; family Soricidae; genus Sorex; species Sorex fumeus. The sequence goes on from NW_026606179.1 coordinate 35,503,136, forward strand.
TCCCATCACCATAAGAGGAAAGTGTGTGAAGATTGTTAGATTTCATCCTGGAGCCAGTAAGCCCTTGTGTAAGAGATTACGAACATGTATGTTAAACCCAAAGAAATGTGTGCTACTCTGAGTGCATCAGTGGGGTAGAGTATGAGAGGTCAGGTCTGCGTGCTCCAGGAATTCTAAATTTAGAATATAGTTATTGAGCAGATTCACTCATGGGTGAGGCCCATGTCTCTCTCTTCCAGGGGCTTTATTTCAGAGCCTCTGGATCTGGACCATTAACAAGATTATAAGGCACCAGAGGCAGTTTGTGGGTGTAACTGCCAAGATACTGGATAACTTGGGAGCTGGGGCGAAGGAGGAGCAGTCTCGTTAAGAGTGAACTTTGAGGTTTCAGTCACAGTTCCCACATACCTGGGTGTTTCTGCAGGTTCCATCATAGGCGAGGCTTCTCTGAGCCAGTGGAGAGTGGCTTTGAGCATGGCTGCGGTTGAGTTCTGGAGGTTTTTAGCGGCTGGGGTTCAGCTAGGGCAGGGAGGGGAACTCAGCCTGCCCAGTTATGAGTTGCCCCCCGGAAAATCAACTGCCTTAACCCCTGGATTCTGACTCTGGTCCAGGACGCAAGTTCACAAAGCGACTCTGATAGTTTCTCTGTGACATTATCCCAAACTGTCTTCACAGAGATGAGCTGCCAAGAGAAGTTGCCAGATAGTTACAAGAAAACGGTTCTATTGTAACTTTGTAAGACTTGTTTCCTTACCAGGCCATTGCTCTTCCATCTGCACCCTCTGACTTAACTTTTTTTAAAAAATAAGTTTAATTCTTTAGCAGGAATCTGCTTCTCCAAACTTTTTAATTTTATTTTTGCTTTTTGGGTCACACCCGGTGATGCACAAGGTTACTCCTGGCTTATGCACTCAGGAGTTACTCCTGGCGGTGCTAGGGGGACCATATGGGATGCTGAGAATTGAACCCGGTTTGGCTGCATGCAAGGCAAATGCCCTACCCACTGTTCCATCACCCCAGACTCTCTGACTTAACTTAAAAAAAAATCTGGTACTGAAAAGGCAGGTGCACTTCCAGGATGATGCTAGCCAGTAGTCTAGGCTATACATTTGCTGCCCAACTGATGCAGTGATGCTCAGGGGTTGTTGGGATTGGGAGCGGGGTCATCCCTACAATTCCAAAGAACAGTCTGACACATATTAGAAATGCACTCTATCCATTGAGCCATCTTCCTGGCCCCTGAATTTTCTTTTTGTTTGTATTTTTGCATCCCGTTTTAGCCTCAGAAGTTTCCATTTATGTTGCCCGGGTTGATAATATAGCGGGTAGGGTGCTTGCCTTACATGCAGCTGACCTGGGTTTAATCCTTAATACCCCATGTGGTCTCCTGAACCCTGCTAGGAGTGATCCCTGAGCACAGAAACAGGGGTGAGCCCTGAGCACCACTGGGTGTGACTCAGAACAAAACAAAATAAAACATTTTCATTTGTGGGCAGGGCAGAGGGAGTCACAAGCTAAGCCTGGTGTGCCTGGTGTGCACAGCCCCCTGGTTCTATGCCTGGCACCACATGACCACCCAAACATCATTACCAGGTGCAGCCCAGGTGTTCCCTAATGCCACGGGGGAGCCCCCAAAGTGCTTATTTGTGGTCTCAGCAAGTGACTCAAGTACTTATTCACTCAAAACCCCTGACACCAAGAATATGGCCCTATTCCAGCACAAGGTAGCTCAAACCACCCCACAAAATTGTGTGTGCGTGTGTGTGTGAGATGGGGTATTCATTCATTATACTGAATATGAATTAAACAGGGCAGAGTGGGGGAAGAGGGGCCTTCCTTTTATTCCTAGTTTGTAGAGGAGTGTGCCCTATAGTAGATGGCCAGCTAAGTAATGGATGAGAAGTAAACATAGACTGCCATTTCTGTAAGCCTGTCTCAACACGTTTTCATTTAGTTTCAGGGCAGGACCGTGGCTCAGCACACGCAATCCCACCACCATCCATCACCCCATCCATCCTGACTGGAAATATGGGGGAGCCTGGTTGACGGGCTTTGTGCCAGGGAAATGCTTTACGTCGCCAACAGTCCGCGCAGCGTCAAGCAAAGTGTTCACGACTGGTTAGAAACACTAACACTAGTGTTGGTTAGAAACACTCCCCAGGGGGCCATCTCCGCAGGGACCTGAACTTCAGGGTCAGACACAGGGAGAAGGAAGGGCCGGGGTTGGAGAGGAGGTGTTGGGGACGGAGGGACAAAAAGAAAAGGCGAGCAATAGCACAGCAGGTAGTGCCTTGGCCTTGCACACAGCAGACCCGGTTTGATCCTCAGCATCCCATATGGTCCCCTGAGCACCGCTAGGAGTAGTTCCTCACTGCAAAGCCAGGAAAACCCCTGAGCATCGTTGGGTGTGACCCAAAAAGCCAAAAAAAAAAAAAAAAAAAGGGAGGATGCAAAAAAGAGAAAAGGCTGCAGGTAGGGAACTGTTCCCACCCCACGCGCCCCTCATCCCCCCGGAAAGAAACTAGGTATATGTATATCATTGTATATTACATATAATATATATCATACACACAAATGTAATATTATACATCATATATACTTTATACATGTTACATATGATATATAACATATTTATATATTTAATATATAGTAAAAAAATTTTTTTAATAGAAGCGATGCCAAACGGGGGTTGTACTAAACGCTTTGGGATGCAAAGAAAGACCACTGCGCCCAGCCAGGGAATTAAATAAAAAACAGAAACCAAAAAAAAAAAAAAAACCAAACAAAACAGGATGCATCCCAGGCGCGGAGCCAGGGCTGGCTGGCCCTCCGTGCCCCCGAGAGAAAGTTCAGCAAGTTCAGGTCCCAGTGGCGCGGAGGGAGTGGCGGGGGGTCCCACCCCGCCGGGCTCGGCGCCCGGGGTGAGAGGGGGGTGGGGGTGGAAACCCGCCCACGTGGGCAGCGGCCCCGGCTGCATTTCCGCCCGGGACTGCCGTGCGCGCCCCGAGCTCCCCGCGCGGGGCCCCTGCGCCGCCGGCCCGCGCCCACTAGGTGGCGCCTGCGTCCTGAGCGGGAGGCGCCCCCGGAGCCGGCGCGAGCGGCGGCCGAGCGGGGCGGCAGAGCCGAGCTGCGCCCCCAAGACTGCGGGGAGCGGAGCGCCGCGGCGCCGGCGGCCGAGGTAGGATCCCCCCGCGCGGCCCCCGCGGCGTGTCCGCGCCGGCCCGGGCGCCCGGGGTGGGGACGGGGGCGGGGGCGGGGGCGCGCGCGGCCGGGGCGGGTGCTTGCTGCGTGCGGGCCGGCGGGGAGCGGCCGCACGTGCCAGCCCGGGCCCGGGGGGCGGGGGCCCCGGGGTGGGGGGTCGGGGAACCCGGGCAGCCGCCGTCTCCGAACCGGGCCTAGCGCGGGGTTAGCGGCGCGGGCAGCGCCGGGGGGCACGCGCCGTGGCGCCGGGGCCTCGGGAACGCAGGCCCCGACCTCCGGAAAGCGAGTCGTCCCGGAGTGCAGACTTCCCGAGACTTCGGCGTTGCAGCCCAGGGCTGATAAGGGGGGGGGGGGGGAAACAAACCCAAAAAACACCCAAAAAAGCAAAACCCGAAGCACCGTGGCTCAAACTTGGCTGCACGTTGCGTTGGCTTAGGCGGGGAGCGCCCCAGCGCGTGCTGATGCCCCGGTTCCAGCTCCTCCAGGACTCAGTGGGGCTGGGACCCGGGCTAGGGCTAGAGACTTCCAAGGTTCACCCGGAGATTCCACCTAGCGGCCAAGTTTGAGGACCCCCCCACCTCCCCTCTACTCCCCCTCGTCACCCACACTCCCCTGCCTGGGGTTAAGGGTTTTGCAGAAAACCTGAGGTGGTTGGTGGGTCACTGCGCAGAATGCTGATTCTTCCTTTCTTCTGCCTGGCTTCCTTCCTCCTCCTTGCCTCCCTGCCCCTCCTTCTCTTCCTTTCATCTGGCTTATTCTTCTTGGTGCCTTCTGAACCGTGCGTCTCTCTCTCTCTCCGCGGCGGCTCTCCTGCTCCGAGTTGTCCAACCCGAGATAACAGATCCACACCCTGCGTGCCAGCAGGGCCGGTTCTGAATGCGTGGGACCCCGTGGGTCGTGGGTCGCCAGCCGAGATACGGACTTGAGAAACCGTCTGGGGGGTGGGGGGAGTGAGGGTTTCCTCCTTACCCAGCAAGTTGAGCCCCCTCCTCCTCTCCCCCATCCCCCATGAGCTGACCTTACCGCGATGGTTAGTGTCGTTGAGCACAATGGAGGAAGCGTCTTCATAACTGGTTTTTAAAAAGAAAGGAAGATGGGGTCAGAGAGATAGTGTGTAAGGAGCTTGCCTCTCAGGCTGCAGACCTGGGATTGATCCCCAGTATACCATATGGTCCCCAAGCCCTCCAGGAAGGAAGAGAGAGGGAGGGAGAGAGGGAGGGAGGGAGGAAAGAAGGAAGGGAGGAAGGGAAAGGAAAGGAGAAAGGGAAGGGCAGGGAAGGCGGGCAAGTGTGCAAGTGCTCAAGTGAGTGGGCTCGGTTTCCGCATCTGCAAAATGGGTCTGAAAGAGCAAACCCCTCAGTTTTGTCCTGGGAATGATTCCCTTGAAAGGTGATGTTTACGAAGAACAGCTCTGACTTAGTGCCTGCGCTAAGTGCTTTCTGGGCATGACCATGCTGACTCTCCACAAGAACCCAGTAGGTGATACTATCATCACCCCCGATTGACCGCCAGGGGAGTTGTGACTTGGAGAGGCCCAGAGAACTTGCTCATTTTGTGTCTTGACAGAGGCTGGGAGGCTGGGGAGGCATGAACAGCGCCCAGGGTGGATTCTGAGCACCACAAGGCACTTCCCCCGTAAACACTGCAGGTCCAGAATCTGAGGTCCCACCGCCCCCAGTACGTTTGTGTTCTCATCACAGGGATTTAGCGATGAGCTGCTGACTCATTTGGCTGGGTATCACCAGGAGTGGTCCCGGCACCCGTCTGTCCCCTCCTCCACCACCAAATGTTCTTTTCCTAGGTCAGGGGCTGGGGACGTGGCTGTGTGGGCTTAGCATATGCCATGCATGCCTGAGCCCTGGGTTTGATCCTGGCACTGCATGGTACCCATCACAGCTGTCTGGACCAGACCCTGTACACTCAGCAGAGAGTAACCCCTGAGCATCTCTGGGTGTGGCTTCCCCCAACCAAAAATTTGGATCAATAACATTTTACAATTATGTGTTAACTAAGCAGCTGAACGAGGGAGGAAGGGAGGTGCAGGTTCCCTGTTGGGCTGGCGGTGTGATTTAAAGTGGATGCCCTGCAGATGCTTATCTGACGGAGGGAGCGGAGAGAATGTGGAGCAAGGCGCCTCTCGCTCGTGACCTCGGAGTCACTGCAGATATTGCATCACCGAGTATCCACTAAGTGCCAGGCAGAGCTGCAGATGCTCAAGAGAGAGAAGAGAGTGACACCAGCTCAGCCCCCCCACCCCGGCCCTCGTGCCAGTGGATGAGAGAGATGCAGGAGAAAGCATCCGGGATCCCCAGGATTTGCGGGACTCCCGTGGCTGTGGAGCGAGACCCAAATTTATTTGTAATCCTCCAGTCAGATGTATTTGTAATTCCCTCCCCCAGGCAAAGCATCTCCTTGGGAGGGAAGCAGGCCCACAGCACTTTCACTTTTTTTTTGTAAAACAATACCAAGGACATTCCTTTTAAAAACAGCAATCGAGCTTCCTGAAGACCCAGCCATTCCATTCTTGGGAATATACCCCAAGGGCCCCCAAACACTAAGCCGGGAAGACCTCTGCACACCTGTGCTCTGTGGGTATTCAACTCTGGAAACGCCCTAGGGCTGTCATGAACTAGGCCCCCTGGAAGGTGCTCTTGAGTCTCACTGGTCTGTGCTTTTTTTGCTTCTCATTTCACTGTTTAGGGTGCTGCTCCCCAAGCAGAGAGGCCGGGCGGCTCCAAGGACTACTGGTGCCATATTTGGCATGGGAGAGCCCGAGGCATTGTGGGGCAAGCAGGTAGAAGCACCTGAGCACAGCTGGGTGTGTCCCCTAAACAAATAAATATGAACATAGAGGAGGGGGGGGGCAGACATCAGACAAGCTTCACCTTGCCTGCAGCTGATTCTGGTGTGATCCCCAGTACCACATGGTCTCCTGATGCCAGCACTGCTGGTGGAGCCCTGGACGCCCCAAGTACTGTCAGAGGTCCTGAAGCAGTACTGGGGTGGCCCAGCTACTCCCTGGAACCAGAGAGCACCGACAGCACCAACACCTACAGCCTCTTTGGGCTCGTTGACTGCAGATCACCAGGAAGGCCTCAAGGACCACCACAGGGACGAATCTAACGGATGAACTAGTGATGTAAATAAAATGCAGCCCCCTCCCCAGAGGCTAGCAAACAGGTGCTGTCCAGCGATTCTCAGCACAGGGAAGCTGTGGTGCCCCTACGGAGGTGTGTGTGTGTGTGTGTGTGTGTGTGTGTGTGTCACAAGCACGTGCATTTTGGTGTGAATTACAGTATTGTCGCTGAATTCAGTGTGTGTACATATCTTAAACGTTGTGTCTTTAAATAGACATACAGAAAACAAAGGGAGGTATGAATCTCTTGGTGGAGAGACTGTGACAGAGGACCACCCAAACCTAACTCTGTTTCCTCCGAAGAGCGAGGGTTCAGCATTTGCTAAATCTGTGCTGGCTTTCGAGAGCATAAATGTTGCACATAAGGAGACAAGGCTGAAAATAGACATTCCTGCACGTGCGTGGAAAGAATCGAGCACTGAAAGGGAGAGGAAAACAGAAGGGGCCTACTTTGGATTTCAGGGCCGTAGAAAGGCCAAGGAACGACCAACAAGGTTGGGGTCTTATGATGAGGAAAGAAGTATTTGGAGGGCAGAAAACTGAGCATGTGCAAAGGACCAGGGGTAGCCCACTGCTTGAAGAATCAGGGACTCAAGGAGTGTGGGTCAAAGGGCACGGAGGGGCAGTTACACAATAATGTGCTGGAGAAAGAGGCTGGCCAGGTGGCCCTGCGTTTTGTGGGGAGCTCTCCTTTCATCCGATTAGCATCGTGGCCCTGCAGGTTGAGCAGGATCATTTCCGCCTTTGACAAGTGACCGAGTTGATGCCCCATGCCCTTGACTGGCACCCCCTCCCCCCTCATCACACTGCTAAGCACCCCCACACCCATCTGTTTTAGTGTGTTGGTTGGTTTGGAGGGGCCACGCCTAGTGGTGCTCAGGGGCCACTTCCAATTCAGTGCTCCGAAGGACTGTGCAGTCAACCAGACTCAATGTAGATTCTCCTCCCAGCTTGAGTGCTCACTCCAGCCATCCTGCCCCACCCTTTTATCTAAGGTTGGACAGACACTTGAGAGTACTCCGTCGACTCAGTTTGCAAGTACTCAGTTTGCAAGTACAGCCCAGAGCTGTCAGAGCATGATCCGGGGCTGGAGGATTGATTTGGTTTAGGGAGCAGTCAGTTAGTACGTGACAGAAGCCTTCGTGTGCTACCGAGACCCTTAGGGGACGAGGGGCAGAGCGTGAAGAAGAAGAGAAGGTCTTGTGCCTCTTTTGTTGGGCCGGTTCATATTTTATGGAGGTGTAATTGCTCTGCATTATTATACTCATTGCAGATAGAACAAAGATTTCATTATTTGTACATATTGCAAAAGGATCATCACTACCATCGGTGTCATAAACACCCGTCTCCACCCTCAATTCCTGGGCCCAGGACACAGCCCAGGGGTCAGGGTCGCTGGCCTTGCACAGTAAGGACTTGAATTCCGTCTCCTGTGACCTCCATGCCTGTAGCACCTTTGGGCCTAACTGTGCCACATCACCGGCCCCGAACCTTGAACCAACTCAGCTTAGTTAAGCCAAGTATCACCAGAAGTGCTCCCCCCATCACCCCGCAGTTCCCCGGGGACTTGGGAGGCCTGCAAAAAAAATATTCCTGAGATAGGGGCTAGAGAGATTACAGTGGGTAGGTCACATGCCCTGTACACAGCTGGCCCAGTTCCATCCTTTACAGTGTCCTTTTTTTTTTTTCTTTTTGGGTCACACCCAGCATTGCAGAGGGATTACTCTTGGCTCATGCACTCAGGAATTACTCCTGGCAGTGCTTGGGGAACCATACGGGATGCTGGGAATCGAACCTGGGTTGGCCGCGTGCAAGGCAAACGCCCTACCCGCTGTGCTATCGCTCCAGCCCCCCCAGTTTCATTCCACCCCATATGGTCCTCCAAGTCTGGTCAGGAGTGATTCCTAATAAAGACGCTGAAATTTGGGTCTCCCAGGTAGATCACAAAATGTTATTACTTTGAATTTCTCCCCCCCTCCCCCCCCAAACATATGAGCTGTAAAAACAATAAAACGATTCTGGGCTAGGGACTGGAGAGATAGTACATTGTGTGCCTTGTGCGGGGTTGATCCAGGTTTGATCCCTGGCACCCCATATTGTCTTCCAAGCCCTGCCGGGAATGATCCCTGAGTGCAGAGCCAGGAGTAGGTGCTGAGCATTGCTCTATGTGGCCCCCAAACTAAAATAAATAAATAAATTCTTGGCTTCCAGGCTGTACAAATGCAGAAGTAGGGCTGCCGAGGCCGTGAGCTGGAGCGCAAGCCGAACATAGCATCTGGAATCTGAGGGTCAAGAGAATGCCAAGTGACTATCCAGGGTGAATATTTAGGGCCACAGAGATAGTACAGGATTGAAGGCATCACCCCCGTATGGTCCCCTGAGCACTGCTAGGTGTGACCCAATAAACAAAAACAAAAACACACCCAGATGAATCCTCCCACAACCCACATGTCTCCGTTGAACAGTCACACTTTTTTTTTTTTCTTCTCGGGTTTTAGGGCCACACCCAGCAATGTTCTCCTGGTTCTGCTCTCAGAAGTCACTCCTCGTGGGTTCAGGGTGTAGCATGTGCTGGGAATAGAACACTGGTCAGCTGCTTGCAATGCAGGTGCCCTGCCCTCACTACTTACTATCGCTCTGCCCCACTCCCATTATTATTATTATTTTTTTAGATATTATATATTCCAGTTAAATGGAATTTATTTTATTTTATTTTATTTTTTTATTAGTGAAACACCATGAGGTACAGTTGTAGATTTACTATATTTTGTGCTTGGGTTTCGATTATACAATGATCAGATACCCATCCCTCCACCAGTGCCCATTTTCCACCATCATGGATAATATCCCCCCCACCCCCATCCTCCCATCCCCCCCTGCCTCTGTGGCAGGGCAATCCCCTGTGTTCTCTCTCTCCTTTTGGGTGTTGTGGTCTGCAAAAGAGGCATTGCCCACTCCCATTATTTTTAAGTAATTTTATTATTGTTTACTCTGAGCATTGGCAGTGCTCTTGGCTAACTCCTGGAAGACTGGAGAACCATTTGTGGAGCTAGGGAATCGAACTCATGTCAACCGCATGCAAGACAAGTCCCCTACCCATTGTATTATCATTGCTTCAGCCCTACTTTGTTTTTTATTTTGGGGGCCATGTTTGGGGGCAGTGCTGAGTGCTTCCTCATGGCGGGCTCCAAGACCTATATGAGGTGTGGGGGATGGCACTGGGTTAGCTGCGTGTGAGGCAAGCTTCCTTCCTACTGTGCTATTTCTCCTGACCTCCCACCCATTTTTAAGATAGGGGTCGCAGCCAGTGGTGTTACGCATAGGACAGGCATCCTGGTGGGCGATGCTTGGGGTCACCAGGCCTCCAGGACCATAGCCAGTGGTGTTCAGGGGACCAGGGGGACTAAACTTGGCCTGGTACATAGGCCACTCCTTGAGCCATCTCCCGGCCCTCCCAGCCTTTTCTCGAATATCCTCATAAAATGGAACTTCCTCAGTGGGAAATTCATTCTGTGGTCAGAGTTGAGAGTGTGCCGGGGTTGGGGGGTCTTTCTGCAAAACATGTCATGAGGCAAGGATTGGGGTGCAAAGAGGTGATTTGGGAGGGGTTGCGGGACCGCGAGGAGGAAACAAGAGTGGATGGGGAAGGACGTGTGAAGAGTGAGGTCCTGCTCTCCAGGATTGGGCGCCGTGGCCCCATCCTTCTGGGCACCCTTGGAGAGTTCGTGGGAAACACATGTTCAGAAGGGACCATGAAATGGGGATATTTCCACCCCTCCCTGCCTTACCCCCCAAGTCCTTACTGGTGGAGAGTTGTTCCTGCACCCTCCTTTCGTCAACCCTGGCACTTCAGCCTGCAGTTTGTCAAGATACCCCCGCCCCCCCCGCCACCAACCAATCAACCAACCAACTTTTGCCTTTCCGCTGCGAGGCCGGCGTTGCCACTAGAAACCTGCTGCAGGTGGCCTGTGGGGAGCGCTGACGAGTAAGGTGGGCTCTGACTTGGCTTTTTAGCGTGCTCCTCATTTCACTGGGTCTTATGAGGCAGTTTGCTCTTGCACGCGGGAGACCCGAGTTCGATCCCTGGCACCCCATATGGTTCCCGGAGTTGCCAGGCATGATTCCCTGAGTACAGACCCAGGAATGACCCTTGAGTACCATGGGGTGTGACCCAAAAAACAAGGGGAATTCTCCAGTACTCTCTCTAGACTCTGCCTCTCGCCGTGCAGGACCTCTGCTTCCTGGAACTTGCCAGCCTCTTCCTTCTGACTGCAGCCAACAGGAGACATCCCCCACAAGCGTTGGGGTGTTGGAAACATTTGGGCCTGCCTCTCCTTTCTTTTCCTTTTTTTTTTTTTTTTAAGATTTTTATTAGTGAAACACCATGAGGTACAGTTGTAGACTTACAAATTTTTGTGCTTGGGTTTCAGTTATACAAGGATCGAATACCCATCCCTCCACCAGTGCCCATTCTCCACCACCACTGATCCCAGTATCCTTCCCCCCCTCTGTCCCCCCATCCCCCATCCCACCCTGCCTCTATGGCAGGGCATTCCCCTTTGTTCTCTCTCTCCTTTTGGGTGCTGTGGTTTGCAAAAGACTGCCACTCCTTTCTATGGAAGGACAGCAGTGCAAACCCTCAGGGCAGCTAGTCCCAGCGCCAAAATAGAATGTTATTTTGTTTCTTTTTACAATTCCCACAGATACATGGCAAGTATTACTGGCTTGGTATTAGCAGAAATACCATGAAGTTTCCTTTTAACATCAATGCACAGCAATGTGTTTGCTTTCAGAAAAACATTAAATACCAGTGTAGGGTGGTCTGAAATTATAATTTTTTTGTTTTTGTTTTTGTTTTTGGGCCACACCCAGCAGCGCAAAGCAAGTGCCCTTACCCAGTGTATTTTCACTCTGGCCCCTGAGAATGAATTGAAAAACAAAATCATACAGGAGGCCCTGGAGTGATAGTATAACAGTTAGGGCATTTGCCTCACATGTGGCCGACCCAGGTTTGATCCCCGGCATCTCATGTGGTCCCCTGAATAATACCACCAGGAGTAAATCCTGAATGAATACAAAGCCAGGCGTGACCCCTGAACATGGCCAAGTGTTGTCCCTGTGCCCCTCCCCCCCAAAATTATATAAGGATCTCTCCTAGCGGTGCATGGGAACCACATGTAAGAAGAAACAAAATAACAAGCATCCTCCCCACCATACTGTCTCTCCAGCCCCAAGGCTCTGTGATTTTCATTGCAGGATTGCATGTCTTCTCACACACACAAAAGTGAAGATACTGTTGCAGCTGTGATAGTAGAGAAAACCGATTTCTTCAACAGTTCCTCTTTCTTGACCTAGCAGGGAGAACACTCTTCCCCCTTTTCATCACTCCAGTCCTTCAGCTCTGGATGACCCAGTGCAGTGGGCCCTGGGGGGGGGGGGGGGGGGCGTTTCTCTATAGAATGATTCTTCCTGCTGCTGCCTCTCTGCCCTGTGTTCTTGGCATCTTCCCCCCAGGCCTGGACCTTCCTTCCTGTCCTCCTATATCCACGTATAAAGTCGTTTCTGTTGGCATGACCCTGCTTTGCTGGCTTGCCACAACTCATTTTGTGGGATGTTGACCTGGCCAAGGATGACTCGCTCGTGTCCAGAGGGAGGGTGATCACTCTGACACTCTGATACCCTGGCACCCTCCCCCCACTCCCCACCCCCGCGAGGCCAGCATGGCAGAGGCTGGAGGCTTGCAAGGAGCAAGCCCGAGATGGAGAGTCTCTTCTGCACGTGGACCCCATCAGGCTGCCAGGGACTGATTAGCCAAATTGACAGGAGCCTGGTGAGGAAGCCAGACCACAAATATATTAAATCACAATGGGACAAGCCCTGCAAATCAGCAGGGAAACTTTATGTCAGCTTGTCAGCACATTCTTTCCTCTGTTGGAAAGGCCACATGGAAAGCAGATTCTAGTTAGAAGGCTTGTTCTTCATGGAATCAAAACAAGGTGAGCAGATAAATGGTTCCAATAGTCAGGAGGACCTAAGCTGCCTGCAGCCACCGAGGGATACCAGGGCCCAGAATGGTAGCGTGGCTGGTCTGAGTACCCTCTTCGTTTGTTTGTTCTTGGGGGAAGGGGAAGAGAGGCATACCCAGCAAATATTCAGGCTGCTCCTGGTTTTGTTTTTTGTTTGTTGGGGAGACCACACCCAGCAGTGCTCAGGGGTTACTTCTGACTCTGCACTTAGGAATTAGTCCTGGCAGCGCTTGGATGCATATAAGATGCCAGGGATTGAACCCGGGTTGGCTGCATGTAAGGCAAACACGCTATCCCCTGTACTATGGCTCAGGCCTCTGCTGAATCTGCACTCAGGAATTACTCCTGGTGGTGCTCTGGGAACCCCATGGGATGCCAGGGATCGAGCTCTCCAACTTGCCCACTGAACTGTATCTCTGGCTCAAAGTTCCCTATTTTTAGCATTAGCAAATCTACCACGGTGCATTGATTAATGAGCAGTTATGAACACATCATTGTAAATTACATTCCATAGTTGATTCAGATTTCCTGGTATTTATTAGATATTCTTTTTATGTATCAAGATCCCACATTTAATTTGCATGGCTTCTTAGGCTCCTACTCTTGTGCTCATGGTAGGCCAAGCTAATCAATGACTGCACCTTTGCCCTCCTACTTTCTGGACCACCTTAATATTCTTATCAATGCAGTATCCCAGGAAACCCCCAGCTGGACCTCAATTCTCTGTAATGTTTAAAGAGTCTAGCAGAGTTTCCACCACTCTGGACAATGTGGGGAACAAGATAGAATCTCAAAGATCTGCTCTTCAGGACTCTTTTTCTTTTTTTGCTTTGTTTTTGTCTTTTGGGCCAAATCTGGCAATGCTCAGGGTTTACTCCTGCCTCTGTGCTCGGAAATCACTACCGGTGGTGCATGGGGGATCGTATAGGATGCCGGGAATCAAACCTGGGTCCACCACAATTTTAAGGCAAGAGCCTTACCTGCTCTACTATCACTCCGGCCTCAGGACTTTTTTTTTTTTCCTGAGCTCCTCACACATGACTATTTTCCTTTCCCTACCCAATAGTCCTTCAGCTCATGTTAGTACAATTAACTCCCCCCACCCCCCCATTGTCAAGTCTTGATATGATTTCCAGTCCTTGTTCTTCCTGCCTTTTCCAGAGGTACATCCTGTCCTCTCCTTAAGAGCTTTTGCAGATCAGTGATCACTGACATTATGCGTTCATTCTCCTGCGATGCTCATCCCATGTTTGGGGTGGGAGGGTGATGGGGGTGGGGGGAGGCGGGGGATCGGGGGCTCTTGCTGTGGAGCAAATTCCCAGGAGAGCAAATTCTTGCAACCCAAGAGCTGTTTGCTGGGGTCAAGACTTTGCTTCTATTTTGAACTGATGGGGCCAGAGTAATAGTACAGTGAGAGGGAGCTTGCCTCATCCCTGACCAGTCTGCAGTTGATCCCCTGCATGGCATATGATCCTTCTAGCACTGCCAGGAGTGATTCTGAGCGCAGCCGGGTGTGGCCCCCAAACCAAAGCAAAATCCTGATTTTGAACTGTTATCACCATTATAATTTGGCTCTGCCTGAAACCTGGGTGGGGTGCTGGAGAGGGATGGGACAGGAGAGGAAGTCTGAGGCACGTAATTCTGTAAAATTGAGAAAAATAGTACAGAAAGTTCTCATTTACCTCACACCCAGATCCCCCTATTTTTAGCTTTAACAAATCTACTACGGTGCATTTTATTAAAGTACAGATACATTATGAGGAATTATATTCTGTAGTTGGTTCAGATTTCTTTGGTTGTTGGTGTTTACCGGATGTTCTTTTTTCTGTACCAGGATTCCACATTTAATTAGCTCGGATTGTCTGTCGATAATAGTGAGGCAGAATTTCTTGGTTTTTGATGGACATGACAATCTGATCCAGTTTATTTATTTATTTTTTGTTTCTTGTTTTTGGGCCACACCTGGCGATGCCCAATTAATTAATTGGTGATGCCCAGTTAGTGATTCCTAGTGGTGCTGGGGAGGTGGAGGATTGACCCCGAGTCGACCACTTGCAATCACTCCAGCCCCCTGGTCCAGCAGAATACCAGTCAGCATTGGTTTGATAATATTGATAAGATTTTTCTGATGCAGTGGATGGTTTTAGAGATCAAGACCATAGAGGTCCATACCATCTTAATCACATGTCTAGCGTAGATAATGTAAACACGTTCATCTTGTCCTCTGCTGCCTCTGACCTTGAGCCCCTGACTGAGGTCACCTGGCCAGGTTGCTGCACTGTGCACTGTTTCCCACTTTCTATACTGTCCTCTTAGAAGGAAGTCATCCTGCAGCCCTGGAATTCTACCCTCCCCCAGGGCAGAGTCTTTCTCTTATTTATTTGGAATCCTTCTGCATGGGAGACTTGTCTCTTCTCACGGAGTTACTCAGTGTTTTTGTCATCGTCTGGGGGACCACGCCAGTGGAGGCTGGAGGCCCAGGGCCACACCCATCGTCCTTTGGGTTGGCTGCCACGCACTACCAGGGATGAAACCCAGGGCCCAGCACCAACTCAGCAGATATTCTACCCCTCGAGCCACACCCCCGGCCCTTTGTCTTTCAACTAGTGTGGACTCATGGATTTTTTTATTTCTCTAGGAGTTGTGTGTCCTCCTGTCTTCTTGGCGTGGTTGCTCAGAGTGTTCCCTCTTTCCCTTCTGGAAAGGAGGTTTGTGTTTTCTTTCTTTCTTTTTGGGTCACGCCCGGTGATGCACAGGGGTTACTCCAGGCTCTGCACTCAGGAATTACTCCTGGCAGTGCTGGGGGGGGGGGGGGGGGGGGAACCATATGGGATGCTGGGAATCGAACCTGTGTCAGCTGCGTGCAAGGCAAACGCCCTCCCCGCTGTGCTGTCGCTCCAGCCCCAAAGGAGGTTTGTGTTTCCAAACTAACCTTCATGTGTTAAGAGTTTGAGAGGCATGTTAGCCTGAGGGGTCCTACCCCAGGTCCTCACTCCTTGTCATCTGTGTGTGATCCTGGTGAGTTGCTTAACCTCTGACGTCCTTGTCCTCTCAGCTGGAAAAGGGAGTGAATCGTGCTTCAAGGCTGCCTTGTGTTACTGTGGAAGATGCACAGGGTCTGGCATGAGTGGGTCCTTAGTCTGGCATCTGGCTTCCTAGACAACGGGCTTGGGGCAGACGCTCTCACCCGGTGCTCTCCCTTTCTGGATATTCTCCCCCCTCTCCCCTCCCCCCTCTGTTTCTGCTTGGCCAGTTGCGTTCTCCACGCCACTCTGCAGCCATGCAAAGCCCCCTCAAGCGTCCCCCACCACTGCACACATGCATGCATCCTCATGCCTTCAGTCCCCCACTGACCCTGTGCCACGGCCCCCTCATCTGCCCGTTGCTATCAGAGCACCTGCCATGCCCATCTCCCCTCACAGCCCTCATCACCTTGCACCCTTTGTGCGTCTTTCCAGCCCGCCGGCGCACCCCACAGGTCTGAGGTTTCTGTTTGCAGCTGTGGTCAGTTGTGACAAGACCACGAAGTAGGGGAAAGGCCATATCCTGGGGGCTGACGGAGCCTAAATAGACAGATAGCAAGGGCAGAGCTTCGCCGAGGTCAAGAGGCCGACCCGGGGTTGCCCCCTCGCCTGCGTGCGTGCCTGTGTGTTTAGTGAAAATGTACAAAATGATGGGGAAGTGGCTCGAGGGCTAGAGTCCATGCCAAGCGTGGGCAGAGCTGGGGATTGAATGGCCACTGAGGCTGGCCCTGGTGACCTCAAACACCGCTGTCCCAGGGAGCAGCTGAGCTCCGCTGGGCCCGATGCCAGGCCCCCTCTGTCCTCAGCAGGCCAGGTGTGCTCCCTACTTAAAAAGCATCCGTCTCTGTGGCTGGAGAGAGAGTGCGGGAGTTGAGGCACTTGCCCTCCATGCAGCCAACCTGGGTTCAATCCCTGGCACTGTTTCTAATCCCCCGGGCACTGCCCGGAGTAATCCCTGAGCACAGAGCCAGGAGTCGGATCCAGGTGTGGCCCCAGGACATACGAACAAATAAGCACATAAACAAACAACCAGGTAGTCATGATGTTAATCATTTCCAGAAAATGGCCACCTTTGGAAACTGAAACTCCGTTTTCGTTTAGCAAGGGGTTCTGATTGCTTAATATTTATTGCTGCCTCCCCTGCCCTGCAGTTTCTCTCTTCCTCTAGCCCCTGACAAGCAGCATTCTACTTTTTTTTTTTTTGTCTCTATGATTTTGACTAGTTACATAAGTTGGATTGTGCAATGTTTGTCCTTCTGTGACTGGCTTATTTCTCTTAGCATAACGTCTCCAGGGCTTATCCGTTTTACAGCCTATGCCAGGACTGGTCCTTTTTGAGCTGAAGAATATCCAAGTGCATACCTATGGGAGGACATTGTACGTGTGAATTTTGTGTGTCCTTCATCTGGTGACACTTGGGCTGCTTCTACCTCTTGGCTGTTGTGAATGACGTTATTATGAACATGGGTGCACACAGATCTTTCCAAGTCCCTGCTTTTAATTCTTTGGGGGTAGATACCCAGAATCCAAGCAGAACTTCAGGATTATGAGGTCATTTCATGCTTTGTTTTGGGGATTACCACAGTCAGCAATAGTAGCATTTTATCTTCCTGTGAGCAATATATACAGGTTCCTATTTCTCCACATCTTTGCCAACGCTTATTATTTTCTCCTTCCTTGCTTCCTTCCTTCCTTCTTTCCTCCCTCCTTCCCTCTTTTCCTCCTCCTCCCTCCCTCTCTCCTTCCCTCCATCCAGTGGATATGACCTGTTAGTGTCTCATTGTGGTTTTGATTTCCTAATGCTTTGTGATGATGAGCAACCATCTTTTCTTTTTCTTTTACTTTTGTTTGGTTTTGGGATCACGCCCATCAGTGCTCAGGACTTATTCCTGGCTCTGTGCTCAGTGCTCACTCCTGTTGGGTCTCAGGGATGCTGGGGATCCAATCCAGTGGCACGATCAAGATCTGGTACATTCAAGGCAAGCTCTCTACCTGCTGTACTATTGCTCCAGCCCCCAAGTGAGCATCTTTTTATGTATTTGTTGGCCACTTAATGTATCTTTTTTAAAGAATTACCTACCCAAGTCCTTTACCCATATTTCGACTAGTTTGGGTTGCTTTTGTTGTTGTTTGTTTGGGGGCCACACTGGGCAGTGCTCAAGGTTTTCTCCCAGCTCTGTGCTCAGAACTAACTCCTGCTGGGGCTCAGTGGAACACAGGGTACTGGGGATTAGCGGTATGGGCAAACACCGTACCTGCTATACTATTGCCCCAGCGCCAACCCCCCCCCCTCGAGTTTTTACTGTTACTAGACATAGTTCTTTCTGTATTTTGGATATGAGTCTCCCCCCTGCCTCCCCCACACCCCAACCCCACCCTGCAAAGCATGCACTCCAGCCTCTTGAGCTATCTCCTTGACCCCAGGTAAACAATTTTTAAATATTTCCCTCTGTTCCATGGTTCGTCTTTTTGCTCTATTGATAATGTCCTTTGATATACAAAAATTCAATTTACCTATTTTCCCCTCTGTGTCTTGAAGTGACTATTACCAAATATGAACTATTACCAAATATGTTGTTGCAAAACTTCTCTTTTTTGTAGTTATTGTGTATAATTTTTCTTACTCCTGGTTCTGTGCTCAGGAATTACTCCTGGCAAGCTCAGGAGATCATACGGGGTGCCAGAAATCAAATTGGGTCAGCTGGAAGCAAGGCAAATGCCCTTTCCGCTATACAGCCCACTTATGTATTTTTGGTCTTATATTTATGTTTTTATTTATTTTAGGCCACTTTTATATACACTGTAAAGTAAGGGTTTAACTTACTCTTTTGCATGCGGATGTCCACTTTTCCCAGAATCATATGTTGAGAAAGCTTTGTTTATCTTGTTTAGGGCTGTGTGGGCTATCTGGGATTCCTTGAGATTTGGTGAATTTAGTATAAACTTTTCTATTTCTGCAACAACAAAACACCCTCAGAATTTGGATTGTATTGAATCTATAGACAACTTTAAATAGTGTTGTCTTAATATTGCCTTTCCATCCATGAACATGGGATGTCTTTATTTGTATTTTCTTTAATTTCTTCTAGCAGCATTTTCCATTTTTTTACTGTACATTTCTTTCACTTCCTTGGATAAGTTTTAACTAAGTATTTTGTCTTTTTTTTTTGATTGCTGCTTCCAATCTTTGAGACTTTTAAATTATCAAAAATGGAAGAAACGCAAAACATAACAAAAGAATTTATTCAAACTGTTTTATTCTTAGGCCGGAGAAATAGTACAGTGGATTGAACATTTACCTTGCAAGTGACTGACCTACATTTGATCCCCGTACCTGATTTGGTCCTCCAAGTCTGTGCAGGAGTGATACCTGAGCACAGAACCAGGAGTAAACCCCGAGTACCACCAGGCATGACCCACAAACATCAAAAGAAAAGAAAAAAAGTAAACTGTTTGATTCTTTTCTTTGGGTGTTTCTAATGAACAACATACAGTGGAAGGATTCCATATTATCAGAGGCCTCTTCTGAGTTTTCTTAATGCATCCAAGATCCCCCCAACCACTCGGGGGGGGGGGGGAATCCCCGACCACCCCCAACCACTCCCCCGAGTGGTTCCTTTTCCCTGCATAGATGTGGGGATGGTATAATATTCCCCTGGTAGATTCTGCAGAGGGATCAATCTGGTAAAGGCCTGAAGTCATCAGGGAATGCATCAAAGCATTTCCCTAGAATGTGATGCTGACAACATTCAGGCCCCAGACACTCAGGGAGGCTTTCTACCTGAAGCAGAAACAGTTCCTCAGAGGTGCTGGTGAAATAGAACAACCAGCATGCCTGGCCCCTCAGTGTAACTGGGGATTTTATCTGCTGCCTTTCTGGCCCACATCAGTTTCAAGGTGAGAAGCTGTGAGGACAGAAGTTGAGGAAGCCCCAAAGGGGAGGGGGAGAATCCTAGACCCACCGTCCCCCCTCCCCCCAGATATTTCCCCTAGGTCTTCTGGGAGGCCACATGATAAACGGGCAGGGCTCTTGTCCATGTCATTCAACTGTCTTAGGGCTTTCTTGGCCTCAGGCTTGCCTGGTGAAAATTCCATTCTTTCTCAGATCTTGGATTCATTTGCTTTTTTGTTGTTTGGGTCTGCGAGGATGTCCATGTAACACAGAGGCAGATGCACACTCACAGCCCGTTCTGTGTCTCTCCAGATGTCTGCGGAACTCAGAGGCTGTCTCCTCTGCCCTCCTCCTCCTCCTCCACTGCCCCGCTGTGACTTGTTGTCTTCTCTCTGCCGGAAGCCCCCTCTGACATGGGGCCGGGTTCCCGGGCTACTTACTTGTCCTACTCCAGCTGCTGCTCTTACAGACCCCGGCCAACTCCCATTTCCATAGCAACAGAAACGTTTTTTTTTTTCTTTTTCCATCCCTGCCTTTCCACTTTGGAAGGGAACCCATAATCATCTTTTGAAAAGAAACAAAATTTTGAGCTCCATCTGGCAGTGTGTTGACTTGGACGGTGCAGAATCCGTCGCTTCCCCTTCCCGGTTCCCCAGGTCTCGGGTACCGGCTCTCTCTCCCTTCCCTCTGCCAGCCCTCATTCCTCTAGCTCCTGATGACTTTCTGGCTCAAGAGCAGGTCTGAGAAGCCCCCGTGGTTCTTTTCGCCTTTACCTGAATGCAGGCTGGCCTTGTGGGTTGCCAGCCTAGGAGAGGGCGGGGTGAGAAGCCCTATTCCATTGCATCAGGTGATGCATAACCTGCGTCACGCCAGGCTTCTGTTTATTTACCCTCCTTCTGGCCGGAGAGGTCAGAGGTTGGCTGAGTCTGTCATCTCTGAAGATGAGGCTCCTCCTCTCCAGCTCCGGGGCAGCACGATCCCTTGGTCATTTGAGCAAGACTTGACGGCGACTCTCCAAGTATGGCAGTTTGGCAGGCATGGCGCAGAGAGGAGCCTAGAAATGATGATGCGAAGGGGCCTGGGAAAGCTCCCCTCTCTCTCATTCCCCAAAGACTTTTTCCCCCGCTGACTACATGCATCCCTGGTACCTAAAAATCCCACACTGGTGGTGCATGCCTTTGTGGTCTGTGCAGGCTCACAAATGGTCTGTGCAGGCTCAAGCACTATTTTCTGTATGAAAAATGTGAAGTGCACGTCAAGCTAAGCTACAGTAAACTGGGCTACCTCCATCCCCAGCCCTGAGTCTGGTACACGATAAGGACGCAGTTGACGTTGGCTGGATTGAATTAATGTCTCAGTGTACGGTAGTTCAGCAGCTGGCTTTCTAATCTGACATCTGGAACTTTCTAAACTCTTAGGGAACGGAGCTCTGGATAGGTACTTCGGGGCAAGAAGGGTTTTTTTTTTTTCTTTTTATTAGCTGCTGCCCTCCCCCCCATTTTCTCCAAACCAGCACCTTCATCCACCTAGAGTCATGCCAAGTGCAGAATCAGTTTCTAGTGGGACACTTTGTTCTGACTGCTACTCCAAAAAAAAAAAAAAGATAAAAAGGAAAACAACCTTTTTGCTTGTTGATTTTTGGGACCACACCCTGTGGTCCTCAGGGATCCCTCCTGGTGGGTTCGGAGGATCATAGGCTAAGGGAACCTGGGTCTGCCCTGTGCAAGGCACATGCCCTACACGCTGGACAATTGCCCCGGCTTCTGAAATCTTTCCTAAGAAAGAAGGAAGGAAGAAAGAAAAAAGAAAATAAGTGTGTTGGGAAAATTAGGAGCATTGTTAAATACTTCCAGTGGGGAGACACTTTGTCTAAACACAGGCCTTTATCTTTCCAGCTTGCTCCCCCCCACCCACTCCTGCAGCCCATGTGAGCCGGGCTTTTTGAGTCACTCGTGATGTGTTTTTTTTTTTTTAACACAAAGTGGGGGGAAGAACCTCCCCGGTCTGCTCAGCTCTGGCAATGAAAAATACAAGCTGCGTTTGACTGAATGACAAAAAGAAATCTGTTGCGCCAGGAAGCGTAGTAAATACCGTGACTCTCTGCAAATGCGCACAGCCCAAGCAGCTTTTTCCAGTCTGGAAAAATGAAGAGATTTGTCTGTGCAAAAC
The DNA here is from genome assembly GCF_029834395.1 of Sorex fumeus. Classification (NCBI taxonomy): domain Eukaryota; kingdom Metazoa; phylum Chordata; class Mammalia; order Eulipotyphla; family Soricidae; genus Sorex; species Sorex fumeus. Next base: position 35,524,583 of record NW_026606179.1, read on the forward strand.
CAGCCAAGTCCCCACCCCTCCTCCCTTTCGACCGCTCCACCCCACCTCCTGGCAGGGCCTCCCACCCAGCCCCAGACATGCAGTCATCAGCTTTCATCCTCTGTGACTTGCTTTGCCCCAGGAAATAACATTGCCCAGGCTCTGGGGAGGGACGGCTGCAGCCTCTCCCTAGCATCTTTGAGGGATGTCTGTCTGGTTGGGTTTTGCTCGTCATCTCTGACCTTGGCCAGATTTGGCTCACAGCAGGATTTTGCCGGAGACAAAGTGGGTCTGGTGTCTCCTTCTCTCACTGGTGCCCTGCTTCCTCCTTCTCCACCCCTTCCCCCCATTCCTCCCCTCTTGCCTGGAGGAAACCTTTATTCCCATCCCTACCCCCCCCATAAAGCAGTGTTTACTGAAAGGATTTACAAAAAGTGAGGGCTTGCTTAACAGCGAGGACAGGGGTTGGGAGTGGGATAGGATTTTTAGCTCCCCTGTCCTCCTCAAGACAACTGGTCCTGGATAACCTTGGGTGGGAATGGTTTCTTGGGTGGGAGGGACTTCCAGACAAATCTGCGTCTGCATCTTTTTTTGATAATCTGTTTAGGTTATCTCTCTGTAGTGCCTGAGAGATGCATTTGCAGAACTTGGAGATGGAGCTTCATGGTAGAGCACTTGCCTTGCATCTGTGTTTGATCTGTAGAATGGCTTAAATAACCCACGCTGCCTGCTACCCCCCCCCCCCCAAATAAAAGGAAAAATAGGCAGAAAAGATAGTATATTGGCTAGGGTGCTTGAGGGTAGAACTCTTGCCTCGTATATGGCTGACACAGGCTCTATCCTCAGCATCCCATATGATCCCTGAGTACTGCCAGGAGTAATTCCTGAGTGTAGAGCCCTGAGCATCACCAGGTGTGGCTCAAAAATGGGGGTGGGGGTGGGGGGGAGGTATGTGAAGGATAAATAAAAAGTAGCGGGGAGATATATCTGGATAACAGCTGTGCTGTTTGTTGAGGTTTGGAGGTCACACCAGTGGTACTGGCGGTACTCCCTGAGTTGTGCTCAGGGGTCTCTCCCAGCAGGAGTGAAGATGAAACTGGGGCTTCTGCATGGAGAGCATGTGCTGCAGCCCTTTGAGCCAGCTTCCTGGCCACGACATCTTTGGGTGGGTGCGGGTGGACAGTAATACACGCCCACCAGAGCCTGCCCTGGATTCTACAAATCCAGCTGCAGTGTATCATGTCCGAAAGGGACCTGGGGTTGGAGTCAGAAGCTGTGGGTTTGAACCCAGCGCCTCCTAGTCATCTTCATATACTCAGTGCCCAGCGCAAGCTAGGTAGCTGCAGCTGCTCCCAATGTTTGTTGCTTCAGTGAATGAATGAATGAATGAATGAATATATTAACCTGGGCTCCCTTTGAGCCTCTGTTTCCTTCTCTGCATAAAAGAAGTGAAAAAAGTCTATGGGGGGCTGGAGAACTAGTCCAAGTAGGTAGGGTGCTTGCCTTGTACAAGGTCGACCTGAGGTTCCATCCCTGCATCCCTTTTGGGTCCCTATGCACTGCCAGGGGTGATTCCTGAGAGCAGGTCTAGGAGTAACCCCTGAGCATCGCTGAGTGTGCCCCCCCCAACCCAGCAACAAAAAAATGTCTAATACTCTGCCTAGTTCACTAGGGTGTGTGTATGTGTGTGTGTGTGTGTGTGTGTGAGAGAGAGAGAGAGAGAGAGAGAAGAGAGAAGAGAGAGAATTCTGTGTTCTCTCTAAGTTGGAATTTCAAAGCCAGTTTGTTTCAGATTCTTTGCATGACCCTGAGTGTGTGACTTACTGATGGGAGGGATATTCCAGAGTGTCCTGAACACTTAGTTCTCTATCCTATGTTCAAAGTGCTGTACAGATGGGAGAGCAGTTTGTCTGAGAATGCTGCAGATAGATTGGTCTGTGGCCGTTTTCATGTTGGACCCATACTTGACTACTGAATTTCCTAAAACTGTTTCTGGGGGAAGACTGGCCTCCACTCAAACATTACCTCTTCTGACAGTAGAGATCACTCAAAGGGCTGCAAGCTTTGCATGCAGAAGGCCCACGGTTGAATTCCCAACAGGACATAGTCCCCTCAGCAGAGGGGATTAGCCCCTTAGCATCATCAGGTGTAATACCCCCCCCCCCAACCAAACACAAAATAAAAACAAACAGCTGCTCTCTTTATGGGCCGGGACAGGAGTCAGCCAGCCTGTCTCCCTGACTTCCTCTTCAGTGTTCAATTCCAATTTGACCTTCAGATCTGAGCTTAGACACACACACCCCTCCCTCTTCCAGGAAGTGGTCCCCAACTCCTGCCCTCTGCCTCTCAGGTTAAGCGTCCTCCTTCATTCCTCCTCCACGTTCACTTTCATCTAGCACTTCCCCCACTGAGTTGTAATTTCCCCTTCACTTGTCCGTCACCCTCAGGACCAGGATGGTGGCTCTCTTGCTCCTGATGTAGCTTCAGGGCATGTGCACCCGTTCCTGGCTACAAGGAAAGCTGCTCAATCAACAAATGTTGGCTGAACCAGTGAATAGCAGCAGTGACTTTAGTAGAGCTGAGAGGAGTTACTGAGATCCAGAAGGTCCTCTTAGAGGGATGTTTATTTACTAAAGTATGAAGATCAACAAGTCTCCTACCAAAATGGCCCGCATATAGTCACAGTATGCAAATAGATCTGCATGTAGGCACTCAGGCATCTGCACACACACGCTGCTTCAGGCAGTCGCTTGTGCAACACACTTTTCCTTGCTCTGAAATGTCTCCTCTTGTCATCTCCTCCCACTCGTCTTTTTTGCTCCTTCCGTGCATATAGGGAATTGCAAGAAGGAAAGAATTTAACTGGTAAAGGTAACGCCAGGTAAAGCGATTCGGTGAGGGGTCCTAGAGAGAGTACAGCCTATAAGATGCTTGCCTTTTATGTGGCCGACCTGAATTCAATCCTGGCATCACATATGGTCCCACTGCAGGAGTGATCCCTGAGCACCGAGCCAGGAGTAAACCCTGAGTACCACCAGGTCCGGCCTAGAGAGAGAGAGAGAGAGAGAGAGAGAGAGAGATTGAGCTTTGACAATCATTTCTTTGCTTAGCCCTCTCTACTATAGATTGCAGCTCTATCCTGCTGTAAGAACATTCTATCTTTAAGAGCTTAGTGCCTAGATCTGCCAACTCTTTGGAAGCTTACTAGATGTACCTTTTGGTAAAGAGCACTAAATCTATGCCTCAGTTTCTCCCTTGCTCTCCCCTAGAGACGAGGAACAGAGACTTGTCTTCAAAGCACAGTATGTTTGTCTGGTGTTTTATTTTTTGGGGGGTGGGGTGGGGCGGGGGAAGAGCTTTCTGGTGCAGAGTAACTAACTGGTCATGATTTTTTGAGTAGAGAGAAAGGAAGAAGTCCCTTCATTCTTCTATGGGCAAGTGAATTGTAAGCTGTTATTTTATTTTATTTTTTTAAGTGGGGGGCCACAGCTGGTAGTGCTCAGGGCTCACTCTGGCCTCTGCATTCAGAGATCACTCCTGGTGTGCTTGGGGATCACAGGGGATGCCAGGGATTAAATCCTGCTTGGCCACATGCGAGGTCCAGCACCCTAGCTGCTGTATTATCACTTCAGCCCTTATGTCTGTGTTGGAAAGAGGGCCTTCCCAGAGGTGCTGGTGGGCACTGGGGCTCCACTCAGCAGTGCTCAGGGAGTCATGTTGTGCCAAGGATGGAACTCAGGGCCTCAGGCCTGCCCCACATTCACTCCAGCCTTGCGAGCCATTGCTGTGGCCCCATAAGATGTTTTGAAGAAGATTGACTGAACTCTCAGGGGTCCTGGTGACGATTTGTTGTATCCCAAGGCATCCTGAACTGTTGGATCCAAAGGCATCCTGAACTGGTGAGTGAATTGGCTTGAGAGGAGAATGAGTGGTGGGAGGGTGGTTGGGAAGGACCCAGCCGGCAGGTCGAGCAGGATAGAGCCTGACGGGTGGCCTGGAACAGCAGAAGGCCCTGCCTCCTTGGATGTTGGGCACATCCTTCAGGGCTGTGGCTTCTCTGCTCTCCCCTCTGCCCTCTCAGCCACGCTGCAGAGAAGGGCACCCTTCCTAGGTGGGGGTCTTCCCTTGGGGAGAGCAGGTGCGTTAGGTTCCACAGATCTTTATTTATTTATTTTCTTTTTGGGTCCCACCCGGCGATTGCTCAGGGGATACTCATGGCTCTGCCCTCAGGAATTATTCCTGGGATCCCTCGGGGGACTGGACGGGATGCCAGGGAATCGAATCTGGATCGACCGCGTGCAGGGCAAACGTTCTACCACTCTACTATAGCTCCGGCCCCGCTCCACAGCTTTTTAATTGACTCCTCCTAGTGACCGTCTCATGATTTCTCACTTAAATCAGTTTCAGGTTGGGGCAGATGGAAGCTCTGTCTGTCAGTGGGGGCTTGCATTCTCCTGCCATGAGGGTCAACAGCCTCAGCCCCTTGCAAAGAGGCTGGCAGTCTCCAGCCCCCTCTGCTCCTGCAGGCTGAGCCAACGATTCTAGCATTTCCACTACCACCCCCAGCCCCCAGGCCATCGTGTTACCTGCTGGAGGACCCACAGGGCTGCCTGCCTGTGTGGATGAGGCCTTCCGGGCCCCCCAGGCCCGCAGCCACCTTCCTTTCCTGCCTTTGAGGCTGCGTGCCCTGCAGTAGTTGCTGAGGTCTGGCCTTTCACTGCCTTTCAGGGAGAAGTTGCCATTGTCATGAGGAAACCCGAGGCCACTGTCTGAGGAGCAAGCAGGGACCTGTCTCTCCCTTCCCAGATACCACATTCCCACTTCTGCAGTAACCTTCTGGGAATCGTGCCCGGGACTTTTTCTTTTTTTTTTTTCTTCTTCTCTTCCATTAGTGACTTTCAAAGAGGAAATTTCAGCCAGCTAAAAGGAGCAGCTGGCACTGTCTCTGGCCTCCTGCGGGATGACAGTCTGGGGGGAGAGCGTGAGGGCTTTCCTGTGATTTGATTTCCTGTGATAGGGTTCCTCAGACCCAGCGAGCTTTGATCTCCCAGGTTATTGAGGTGTGTGCTGAGGAGGGAGTCAGGCCTCGCTTACCCTTGATCATGGAAATCACTGTTTTCCTTGCCCTTCTTTCATAAACAAGGAAATTGGAACAGAGCTCAGAGAGGCTTTTTCATGCACTTTAGGAAAGAATGAGCAATGGAAAAAGGAAATTGAGAGCTTTGGGGAGTTTATAGCAGAGGAGCTCTTTTTTTTTTTTTTTTTTTTTGGGTTTGAAATCGGAGCTGGGAATCCATATGTTTGGGAAGAAAGGAAAGAAAAGAACCAGCCACACGCACAGCGCTTCAAGGGTACGTGCGGAAATAGTTAGGGGAGCGGGGGCAGGGCGGTCCACGTGGGTCTCCCTTTATCAGACCCAGATGTGCAGGCAGCAGCTCTCAGGATGCCCGTGAAAGGGTCCAGAGCCTGCTGTGCTCACTGTTTTCTTAGCTACCAAGGAGCACGTGAAATTGGTGGCTGGGAGCTTTCCACTGTGTGTTCAATGACTCCCTGCGGCCCTGGCAGGGGGTCTGTACCACACCAGTTTTGCACAGGCGGGTCTGCCTCCAGGGAAGACTCTGAAGTCTACAGGACCGGCTCACCTGGTCCCCGGCCCTGCCTGCCCGCCCCAGTCAGCAGGGATTGCCAACCTGCCTCTGCTCCCCTCTGCCCTTGTCTAACCCAGCCATACAGGGTTTGTCTTGGAACACTCAAGTTCAACACTCCCAACATAGCCTCTCCAAGCTGCTGGTGGGTTTATCATCCTTAAGCCGAGTGGGAGTGGGAGGCGGGAGGGATCACTGTGAGTTATCTCCAGGCACAGCCTTTTACCCAAAAAACAAAAAAATTTTTTTTTCCTTTTTGGGTTACACCCGGTGATGCACAGGGGTTACTCCTGGCTCATGCACTCAGGAATTACTCTTGGCAGTGCTCGGGGGGTGGGGGGGGGGCGTATGGGATGCTGAGAATTGAACCTGATTTGGCCGCGTGCAAAGGCGAATGCCCTACCCGCTGTGCTGCCACTCCAGCTCTGGGTTTTGTTTTTGAGTTAAACTTTCGAAAATGACACTGGGAGACCGGAGATAGAACTCAGCGGTAGGGGAACTTACCTTGCACGTGTGAAGCCCTGGGTTCAATCCCTGGCCCCACAAAAGAAAAAAAAATAAACCTTGCAGAAAATATAATAAACAACGAGAAAAAAAATGCTTTTTAAACAAAGAAGAGAAAACGGCTGTGGAAAATGTCAAACATATGCTCAGTGGACAGCATAAATGCGCATGCAGTTATGACCTTGCTTCTGCGGTCGCCGTCTAAGACGCCTCATGGGCAGTCTCATTTTACGTCACTGCTGGCTCGTCCATCCCTGCGTTATCCGTATAACATAGTTTCTTCTTCTTTATATCAAACTTAGGTGACTGACTTGCTCCCCAGACAGTGGAAACTAGCCCCATCCACAGAAATCCTTTCCCATAACCTTCCCTCCTTCCTTTCCCATAACCTTTCCCCTTTCCCCTTGCAGAATGTCCTTCTTCTTCTCCTGTAGTTTTTTTTTTCTGGGGGGCAGGGGGGTTGTCACACCCGGCGATGCACAGGGGTTACTCCTGGCTCTCTACTCAGGAATTACTCCTGATGGTGCTCAGGGGACCAAATGGGATACTGGGAATCGAACCCGGGTTGGTCACGTGCAAGGCAAAACACCCTACCTCCTGTGCTATTGCTCCAGCCCCTTCTTTTCCTGTTTTTGGGCCACCTTTAGTAGTGGTCAGGGCTTACTCCTCGCTCTGCACTCACTCAGAGATCACTCCTGGCAGGGCTCAGGGGACCATATGGGGTGTTGGAGATTGAAGCCACATTGGCTGCACATAAAACAAGCACCCATTCTGTCCCCAGAATGCCATACCTTTCTTTCTTTCTTACTTACTGTTTTTTTTTTTCCTTTTTGGGTCATACCCAGCGATGCTCAGGGGTTATTCCTGGCTCTGTGTTCAGGAATTGCTCCTGGCAGTGTGTGGGGGACCATATGGATGCTTCGTTTCCAGTTCATCATCTGTTCATGACCTGATTGAACCCAGGTTGACTTCGTGCAAGGCAAATGCCCTTCCCGCCGTACTTCCGCTCTGGCCCCAGTGCCAACTTTCTTGTCACCACCGGGCACCTGGCACCTAAAATCCCTCACAGTTTTTTTTTTTTTAAAATGAGGCCGGGAGATATCTCAGCAGTTAGGGGACATGCCTTGCTTGCACGCTGAATCTGGGTTCAGTCCCTGCTACCACTTGACCTCCCAAACATATCTGGAGGCACCCCAGGGCCCAAGCAGCAGTGCATCGTGAGGTTCATATCTGGTCAAGGGCTCTGCTGAACACTCACACCCTGTGAGATTCTCCCTGGCTTTGTACTTGCATTCTACTTGCCACTTTAGAGAGAGGAGCTCTAGAAGGTCAACCCTGAAGCATTGAGCTCTTGAAAGAGGAATAGTAGGAGGTAATTTTGAGCCTCTCAGTCCTTAACTTCAAGCATAAGCTCTGAGGACTCGGTTGAGGCCCTCCTATTGGTGTTTTCCTTTCAGAAAGAGAGTGAGTGTAAGGACCAGGGGAGAATACTAGAATTATGTCTTCCCTCTGCCTCTGACTGCCGGAGACTCAAGGCTCTCCTCTCCCTGTTAGGTGATTGAGAATGGAGTATGAGACTCTGTTTTGATTCTCAAGTCCTTATGAAATGGTTTTTGCTTGTTTGTTTTCTGGCCACACCCGGCTGTGCTTAAGGGGCGACTCTTGGCTTGGTGCTGGTGGGCGGAGCTCCCTCCCAGCTGTGCTCAGGGGACCATGCAGTGCCAGGGGTCCAACCTGGGGCTCCCTCCCACAGAGTATGCACTGTAGCCCTTTGAGCTATCTCCCCGGCCCTGATCCTGGAGGAACATATGGAATGCAGACTCGGGAGTCTGGGAGAGCTGTTTCAGTCAGAGCTCCTCTGCTTCGTTTCCAGTTCATCATCTGTAAAGTGGGCGTTATAATACTTAATTCACAGCTGAAAAGATTTAAATGAGAAAATACTGTATCCATTAAGATTCTTTTGGTAACAAGGGGCAGAAAATCCAATCCAAGCTATCTTGGGGCTAAAAGGGAGTTTGGGGTCCTTCTTAAGCTGTAAAGTCCTGAGGGGACTAGAGAGATGATAGTACAGCAAGTAAAGCTCTTGCCTCACATGTAACAGACCCAGGTTTGATCTCTGGGATCTCATATGGTCCCAGAGCCCCACTAAGACTGATTCCTGAGCACAGAGCCAGGAATATGCTCTGAGCACTGTTGGGTGTGGCCCAAAATCAAAACTAAACCTTCATGGGGTACACAGGGCTAAATGTGCAGTTTAATTTTTTTTTTTCTTTTTGCGACACACCTGGCGATGCACAGAGGTTGCTCATGCACTCAGGAATTAACTCCTGGTAGTACTCAGGGGACTATACGGGATGCTGGGAATCGAACCCGGGTCAGCCGCGTGCAAGGCTAACACCTTACCTGTTGTGCTATTGCAGCAGCCCCCCTCCCCCCTGTTTTTAAAAAAAGAGGTTGATTTCTCTCTACATAGCTCTGTTTTGGGGGAAGGGCACACCTGGTAATGCTTGGGGACCATTCCTTTCCATACTCCAGGGACAGTAGTGGTTCTGGGATTTAAATCAGTGTAGTGATGGTCACATGCTTGGCAAGCACCTTACCCTTTGTATTATCTCTCTGGCACTATAGTGCTACTCTGTGTGTGTGTGTGTGTGTGTGTGTTTTCACATTACAGTTTATGAGGTAATAAGATGATAGTATCACAGAAGGTGAGATAATTCAGGGGTTAAAGCCCTTGCCTTGCATATTGTTGGCCCCAGTTCAATCTCCAGCACCATATCTGGTACCCTGAGCACCTCCTGGAGTGATCCATGAACACAAAGCCAAGATCAAACCCTAAGTACCACTGGGTATGCGCTCCCCTCCCCCAATAAAAACAATTAAAAGATGACAGTATCAGTTTTACCCCCACATCTATTCTGGTTTTCCAGAGAAAGATATTTATTTTTTATTTTGTTTTGGGGGCACACCCGGAGATGCTCAGGGATTACTCCTGGCTCAGCATTCAGGAATTGTGCCTGGTAGTGCTCAGGGGACCATATGGGATGTTGGGGATTGAACCCAGGTTGGCCTTATGCAAGGCAAATGCCCTACCTGCTGTGCTATTGCTCTGGCCCCCTCATTTTTTAAAAAATGTAACTAACATTTGGTTACAAAATTGTCAATGTTATGAGTTATGATACAATTTTACACCTCTTCTTAGTATGTTCCCACTCTACATCCACCACCAAAGCACCAGTATCCCTCCATCATCATCTACTTGGGATGCCTCTCAAATTTGAGCCTCGCCTTTCCAGAAAGAATGTCCCGGGAATTCTCGCAGAAGTCTCATTTAGTCTGAGTGGATCATGTGACATTCCCTGGTCAAGGAGAAAGAGATGCTCTTCTTGGGGGGGTAGGGGGGTGGTCTTCAGAAGGAAACTGTAGAGGAGATTGGATGTGGTTACTAAAATCAAAGGTTACATTTGTCATGAATGGACACAAAGCAGAAGGATCACACTATATATGCTCCATACATCTTGGGAGATATTATCAAAGTACTAAAGCATACATTCTGTTTCTTAGAGCATTTTTTAATTCCTTTTCAGATAGGTACCACATCTCACTGTACTTCGTGCCAGTTTTGCAAGACAGAGAGGACTCTGGGTTTGAATTGTATCAGTTTTACTGGCTCCAACCCAGAAGTGTTTGGGGCCCTGTGCAGTGCAAGAATGAGACCCGGGGTTCCTGTTTCTAAAGCATGCAACCCCCATCCCTTTGAGCTTTCTCCCCAGCAGGAGCCCAGGTATTATCTTCCCATTTCACAGAGAAGGAAATCAGAGGCTGGAGCAAGTGCAGGCTCTGCCCAGAGTCCCTCAGCCTGGTTGTTTTGACGTGGCCTGTAGTCGCACAAAGTCCCGACTGACTCTGAATTCCTTGGCAGACCCATTGGAACCAGAAACTGGGCTATCCAGGGTATGGGTTAATCCGGCCTCTCATGAGGTCTGGATCAGCTGCCTGGGTTGATCCTAAGTAAGCAGTCTAGACGGGCAGCAATCTGCGGTGGGTCAAGTACCCATTGTTGACGCCCTGGCAGGTGGCAAAGGAAATAGCTGGTAGCAGGCCAAGACGCTGCCACCCCAGAAGCACCCCTTCACGATTCCCGTCACACGGAGAAGCTGGGGGCAGGGCTTTTCAGGCTCACCCCAGAAAAAAACAAATGCCCCTTCAATTAAAGGAAGGCGGAGGAGGGGGGCGGGGGGGGGGGAAGCAGTGTTCATTGCAGGGCTGAGTTCTCCCAAGAGAAATTAGTCCCAGAGCCAAGGGTGTTCTTGGCCAAGATGGAAAGACAGAGCGCACGCAGAGTCCCCTGGTCAAATAGGGGCACTTTGGCTGGAGCCTTCGGGATCGTCCTGAAGCTTTACTCCAAACCCTCCACAGAGCCTTTCAGAAAAACAGGGCCCCTCTTCCCCACCCAGGTTCTGACGCATCGAGTCAAAAGACAGAGAGGACAGGCAGGGATGGCAAACTGCATCGTCAGGGGCCAGCAGGGAGGATTTCACTCAGAGTCCGAGCAGAATTGGCTTCCTCCCCGCGCCCGGAAGAAAGCCGGAGCCAAGCCAGACGATCCACACAGCCTTCCCGGCACTTCCCAATCCGATCAGCCCCTTCCCTTGCCGTGGGCTGCGAGAGAGTCACAGCAGCCCGAAGTCGTGGCTCGGGGAATTCCCTCCCTAGGGCCACCCGAAAGCAGAGCCCTTCACCTCTCTGTGCGTCATCTCTTCTGGGGCTCAACAGGGGCATGGTGCCGGGCTCCCTGGCCAGGAGGCGACGCGGATTAGGCCGTGGGCGACAGCCCTGGCACAAAGTAGTCACTTAGCGAACGCGGGCTGCTTCTGTGTGCAGCTCCAGTTCTCAGCAGGTGGTCTTGCTGTGTTTCCCCCCAGCATGAGGACGCAGGGTGATGGGGGGGAGAAGACGGCGGGTGGGTGGGGGGCGTCCTGTTGTGTTTGCCTATCTCACCTTCTCCCCAGCTGTAAAAATTCACAAGACTGTGGGTGTGCAGGGGCTCCCCAGTTCTTGGCTCCTTCCCAGGCTTGTGCTCTCCCACTGCGGGGAGGAGGGGTCAGGGGCACGGCAGACATCCTCTGCATGCTGGTGAGTGTCCCCCCACCCCCCACCCCCCATTGCCCTGCTCCAGCAGAGCCTGGCTCAAAGTTCAAAGCCGGGGTGGCTTTGTTGAGTAATTCAGTGACCCCGCCTGCCGTGGCAGGGTAAGTCTCACTCCCACACACTCATTTGCTGAGCATCTGCTGCCCTGTGTTTTGTGGCGTGGAGGCTGGGAACGGGCTCACCGCCCCGGCTGACCACCATGGGGCCGAGCTTCCTTCCTCTGCTGCTGCTGCCCTGGCTCTCTCGGGCTCACACACGGCCCTGCGCGCTCAGGGGAGGTTTCAGATCCGCTCCCAGGCTGCTTGGCGGGGACGGCATCTGGATTCACACCAACCTCTTCCTCCTGGGGGTTCAGAGTGTTCTTGGAAGGAAGCCTGGGAAGGGAAAGGCCTTCCCCAGCATTCCCTGTCCAGGGGTTGGCTGACAGCAGCATGCCGAGCTGCCAAGAGCGCTGGAATCAGACAGACCTGAGTTCAAATCCCTGGGTGACCTTGGGCAAGCTGCTCTCTCAGCTTCAGTTTCCTCATCTGTGAAAAATGTGACAGGAACTGGAGCTGCCTCCTGAGAGTATGGCAGGAGTCAAGAAAATGCTACACACACACACACACACACACACACACATGCATACGCACACGCACACACACGTACACCAGGCATGAAGGAAGTACTTGAGAGATGACAGCCTTGACCGTGTGTGTGTGTGTGTGTGTGCGTGTGTGTGTGTTGTGTGTGTGTGAGGGGGACTTTCCTACCTCCATGTGGGTGTCCTTACAGGGAGGGAGAGAACATCACCCCCTTGGGGACTCCACCCCCCACCCCCACCCCCCACCGCAGAACCCTGACACGGCCATTCTGCCCCGACTGAGCTGACTGATTCTGGCACACTCCTTCTGGGCAAGGCCTCCGTCTCGCTTGTCTTGTGACTGTTGCTGTGTGGTGCCTGGCACCGAAGAAGCCCTGAATATTTGGAGAAAATCAGCGGAGGGTAAAGGAGCCAGGGAGGGCCTGGCTGGCAGCATCTGTCTCAGCACCGTCGCCTGAAGTCTAGGTTCCTCTTTCTGCTCCTTGCTCGCCTCCTTCTTCCGCACCCTCTCGCCCTTCCTTTGGACCGACTTTCCTTCCGTTTTCTTCTTCCTTCCTTTTCCCTTTTCTTCCTTTTGACCTTCCTTCCTTCTCCCTTCTACCCTTTTTGACCTTCCTTCTCCAGATCTTTCTCTCTTTTTCTAAAGGCAGTTGTCTTCTCCTTCCTGTATTTTCTTGCATAATATACAAGACAGAGAAGCGAGGGGTGGGGGAGGGGAGGGGAGAGAGAGAGAGAGAGAGAGAGAGAGAAAGAGAGAGAGAGAGAGAGAGAGGGAGAGGGAGAGGCAAGGAGAGAGAGAAGAGAAAGAGCAAGCATCCCTTGAGAGCCCTTCACCCAGCAGAGAGTAGCTATTCCTCTTTCAAATTGAGTCTGTCCCCTGACTCATTCATTAAAATGCATAGGGCATGTGACCAAACTGCATAATGAGACTCTCATGAGGAAGGCTCCGAGGCTGGGAGATGCTGCCAACTGCAAAGGCAAATACTCACCCCCGCTCCCCGTTCTCACCCCCTCCCCCCGACTGTGGATCAGGCTCATTGGCCCTGGTGCCCTGGGAAGGCTGGGGGCTGCCATTCATCTCCAGTAAATCAGCCAAGCCCTGGAGAGCAGCAGCTTGGCGCAGGCTCTGCAGTGCTAGTCATGGAGGCTGAGTTGCTTTGGAGATACCAACCTGCGACCTTTCCACAACCTTCCCCCACTCCCTCCTCATGTCAGTTTTCATTTATTTAAAGAGACTTTTGGTGATGCAAGTAGTGTGTGTGTGTGTGTGTGTGTGTGTGCGCGCGCGCGCGCGCGTGTCTGTGTTTTTCCCATGGAAAATTCAAACACCCAAAGCAAAACCTTTTTGGTAACGCCCCAGTTCAGCTCCTGGTCTCCGAAACTACCTTCTTTACCTTCTTGTCCCACATTTCAGGGCTTCTTTGGCTGCCAAGGAACAGCTACCTCAGGAGGATGATTTGGGAACCCAAATACCTGTTTAGCCACCTGTCCTCAGCCATATCAAAACAGTCAGACTGAGGCCTGACCTCTAGAGCGAACAGGCGAGAGCGCCTGCTTTGCAAGCAGGAGGCCTGAGTTCCATCTCTGGCCCTAGTTGGCCCCCGGACTCCCCCGGGAGCGATCTGAGCACAGAACCAGGAGTAGACCCCGAGCACTGCCAAGCGTGGCCCATAACAAAAGCAAAAACAAAAAGTCTTCATCTAGTCTCTTTCTAATCTGTCTGCCATGTGTGAGCCACCCCCGACTATAGGTCTTCTCGCCCCTCGGGAATCCTATCTCTGTGAAGAGCCTTAGTGTCTGCATTGAAGGACACAAACCGATAAGCCAGGTTGTTCTCTGATTGGACATTCAGGTGTTTCCCAGAGATTCCCACACTGAAATTCAGTCATGGTTGTGGAAGGACTCGGGCACATTCTTGAGAAATGTGTCAGTCACGTGTGTCTGTCCTAGAGGCCTTACACAGCCTTTTGGGACCCCCACCATGTAGATGGACCCCTGTAGGTGGCTGCATCGTCATCCACAGATATTCAGAATTGCAAGAAGATGGAAGGAGAGTGGCAGTCACTAGGATAGTCCCAGGGGCCTTTTGGACATGCAGATTAAATTTGGGGGTAGTGGTGGCTTGAGCCATACCCGGCGGTACTCAGGCTCTGTGCTCAGGGACCACTCCTGGTGGTGTTCAGGGGATGGTATAGTGTGCCACGCATTTAACCTGGGTTGGCTGTGTGCAAGGCAAGCGCCCTGCCCGATGTACTCTCTCTCTAGTCCCTGGGCTCCTCTTTTTTGTTTTTGTTTTAAGGACACCCCTGATGGTCCTTAGGGCTTACTCCTGGCTCTGCAGTCAGGATCAATCCTGGTGATGCTCAGGAGACCATTTCGAGTGCTGGGGATTGAACCCAGGTAGGCTGCATGCATGCATGTGCACGCAAAGTCTCTACCTGCTGTGCCATCTCTCTGGTCCCTGGGCTTCGCTTTTTTTTTTTTTTGGGCCACTCCCAGTGCTGCTCCCAGGGGTTACTCCTGACTCAAGCACCCAGGAATCACTCCTGGTAATGCTCGGGGGACTGAATGGGATGCTGAGTATTGAACCCTGGTCAGCTGCATGCAAGGCAAATCCCCTCCCCACTGTGCTACCGCTCCAGCCCCTGGGCTTCACTTTTGAGAGGGTAAGAGTGTGAGAAGCCAGGCGAGCAGTCCCGTTCAGCCAGCTTGCGGCCTCTCAGCCCGCTGAAACACGTGGACTCACGTGCAGATTAGGAATAACTCTCTCTAGTCAGCTCCTTCGCGGGCTTGTCATGAGGTGCAGTGCCTGGGATTATCTGTGTAGCTGTACCACGCTGCCTGGCCCTGCAGCACCCAGCTGGATGAGAGCTCTCTGCACACACCCCTTGAGGGCCTGGCAGCCACAAGGGCTGGTCCTGTCTGTGAGTGCAGGAACCGGAAGTCTCTCTTATAGGCAATGACAGGGCTGGGCCTGACAAAGACCTCAAGGAGAGAGCTCTGGGGCCAGCCACTTCACAGACAGCTGGAGCCTGACGAGGGCTTAGAGCGGGTGGCCTGCCTTCAATCCATCTCACATCCCAGCACAGTTCCCCGTTGCCTTGTGGCCGCAGGTGACCTTTCCATGCCTGCCCTGCAGCTCGTGCTTGCTGAAGGCGGATGACCTCCAAAGTCCACTCTGCTTCATCCTCCTGGAAACACGCGGCTGCCAGCCTTTCAGAGTCCATTTCCCTCCCCGGGTCTTGACGTGACACCTTTCCAAGTTTGCTTCATACCAGCCCCAAGCGCCGAGTTTTTGTTAGGTAGCTTTTGGAAGCTACCTAATCGGGATTATTCTTAATATTTGATTTGTGACCTTTCTTTCCTCTTTGGTTGGACCTCACACAACAAGCACCTGGTCACTTATCACTTGTGTTTACTCATCATGTGTAAGCGCCTAGGAACCTATCACCCAGCTCTGTTACTGCCCTTGACATCCCTTTACTTCCC
Source organism: Sorex fumeus (assembly GCF_029834395.1). Taxonomy (NCBI): domain Eukaryota; kingdom Metazoa; phylum Chordata; class Mammalia; order Eulipotyphla; family Soricidae; genus Sorex; species Sorex fumeus. Next base: position 35,539,934 of record NW_026606179.1, read on the forward strand.
TTATCGCATACTCAAGGCTTAATTTACCTCTCCTTTCGTTTTAAAGGAAGATAGTTTTGTTTACTGTGTTTCTTTTTTATTCATACACACATAGGCCCCCCCTTTCTTTTCATTATTATGGATGTATGGATGTTTCAGTCTCTCTCTCTCTCTCTCTCTCTCTCTCTCTCTACCTGCGGAGCCCTACCTGCTCTACTATTGCTCCTGCCCCGTGTTCTCTCTCTCTCTCTCTCTCTCTCTCTCTCTCTCTCTCTCTCTCTCTCACACACACACACACACACACATACACACACACACATCTGCCCCTGGTCCTCCCACATTTTGCTTTGGTGCTTTCCTGGGTCGCATCAGGTTGTGGGCCTCACACATTTGGTCACTGTGATTGTCCTCTTTTAGTGGTAGTGAATTGAGCAGGATCTTTGTCTTTAGTTGTGGCTCTGATGCCCATTCTGGTTGTATGTCTCAATGGCAGTTGCTGCAGTGCTTACACACACACACACACACACACACACACACACACATACACACACACTTTTCAGGGATCTCTACTCCCTGGCCAGTGCTGGAATATCTTTTTGGGGGGCTTGGGGGAGGAAGGAAGGAGCACACCTGGCAGTGCACAAGGCTTTCTCCTGGCTCTGAGCTCAGGAATCACTCCTGGTGGTCTCAGGGTACCAGATGGAGTGCCTGGGGTCGAACCTGGGCTGGCCGCATGCAAGGCAGGCAGAGCCCTACCTGCTCTACTATTGCTCCTGCCCCATGGAACATCTTTGTTGTGTTGCAGTGCTTGCTGGGTCATAGGACAAAAGGAAGGAGGGGTCACATCCTTTGTTGTGTTACACACACCTGGCTGTGTGGTGCAGCCGGAAATAGCTTGCAGAACAGGGGGTCACAAGCAGCGAAGCTGGGGATCACAGATCTGCGGACTTGTGCTTCGTGCATGTTGATGCTGGGACTGAGTTCCCTATCTCTTGATTCCAGCGCAGGCATTCTAAGTGATGTTCCTTTGAGTATTTTCTAAGAGGCCTATTGTTGAGATTTTGTCTTTTTTTGGGGGGGGGGGGTCACACCCGGTGATGGACAGGGTTTACTCCTGGCTCATGCTCTCAGGAATTACACCTGGCTGTGCTCAGGGGACCATATGGGATGCTGAGAATTAAACCCGGATCGGCTGCATGCAAGGCAAACGCCCTACCTGCTATACTATTGCTCCAGCCCCAAGAAATTCTGTCATTTTTAACCTTGTGGAAGAGCATATCCTGCTGCATATAACCTTCTGGGTTTACTCTCTTTTTTCCTTATATTTAATTGCTAAGATTCATTTGTATTGCACCAGATAACTTGGCACCTTTGTTTTCAGTATTATATTGTATGGCCTCTCTTCTGTTCCACATGTATTATGTATTGTCCTGGCAGTGGCATTTGGAGTGTTAACCAGCGTCCTACTACATGCTGAGCTAAACATTTTTTGCACATTTCCCCTGGAAAATAATGTTCGCGTAGCTATTTATTATTCTACCATCAAGGAGCATGTAGACAGCCTCTCAATTCACATCCTCTCCAACACTTGACGTTAAGAGACTTTTAAATTTTTTCCAATTGGTTATCTTTCCAATAACCAGCAGTTATTAAATAGTGTTTTTGTTGTAGCCTCTTCATTTTGATGAGCTGTGCAGGTAGGGTTTAATGAAGGTCAGTGGTGCAGTGCAGAAGAGGGGGCTGTGAGAATTTAATGAAGTATAACATGCTTGCAAAAAAAAAATCTCCCCGATTGGGATGATGCCACTTTCTTGCTCAGCTCTGAGTCCTCAGTACCCAACTCAGCACCCGGTACCTCATCATTATCATCATTGTCATCATCGTAACAAGAGCAATAATAATAGATGACATTTATTGAGTGCTTGCTAAGTGCCAGGTACTATGCTAACTAACACCTTTATTTTTATGATCTCATTTAATCATTCCAGAAACCCTATAAGGTAGGTTATATATTATCCCCATATAAAAGACGGGGAACTGAAATTAAGGATCTTTCCCAGAATCATCTAGGTAGTAAATGATGGAACTCAGATCTGAACCCTGGCATTGACCACCACATCTTCAACCCCTATATTATAGGTGCCCAGTTAATACTTAAATTAAGTCCCTTTACATACCCAAATCGGATGCCATGGCACTTTGACTTATTTTTTTAAAATCTCTTATCAAATATATTTAACTTGCACCCATATTTTGGTTACAAAGAAAGCTTAAAATTTTTTTTGGGGGGGTCACATCCAGTGATGCACAGGGATTACTCCTGGCTCATGCATTTAGGAATTACTCCTGGCGGTGCTCAGGGGACCATATGGGATGCTGGGAATTGAACCCCGGGTCGCCGCATGCAAGGCTAACACCCTACCTGCTGTGCTATCACTCCAGCCAAGGAAGTTTAAATTTTTAATAATTTCACACAGGTCAAATGCAACTCAATGATTTTTATTATTGATTATAATATCCTAGTAGTCATTAGGTAGACTTGAGAACTCTCATTGTGTTAAAGATCTAACCTACAAATTGTCCCAAATGTCATGATACTTACGAATTTCTCCATTGTCAATGATTCCCCCAACACGCTCTATTTTTCTTTTATCGCTTATCTGCACTTACTACCTGTAACATATTATATGACTGAATTATTCTGTTATTGAACCACCAGGGCTGGAGTATTTGTCTTAGTTCTGCCTGTATATTGTGTTGTGAGAGTGTCTGTTCTTTTGTATTTAGTTTATGTATCCCTGGTGATAAACCTAAACCTGGCACAAAGGAGCAGCTTGGAAAACATCTGGTGAATGAATAGAATAAATCCATATTTACAGATTGAATGGATTTATGAGTGAATGAATGAAGAGTGAATAAGGGAACAAACCAATGAACACTAAATCAAAAACTTAATTTTTTTTTTTTTTTTTTGCTTTTTGGGTCACACCTGGCGGTGCTCAGGGGTTACTCCTGGCTCATGCACTCAGGAATTACTCCTGGTGGTGCTCGGGGGACCATATAGGATGCTGGGAATCGAACCCCGGTCGGCCATGTTGGCTGCGTGCAAGGCAAACGCCCTACCCGCTGTGCTATTGCTCCAGCCCCAGATTATGTTATTTTTGATTTTGTGGTTTTATTTTTTATTTTGGAGTCCTCTGTTCTTCTTTAGGTTTTTAGATTTTAAACATTTCTGTAGGTCTGGGAGACCTGAGAATTTGTGTCTGTCGAAGGCCCAAAAGGATGAAAGAGTTCTAAAGTTCCAAAATTGTATTTAGTTGCCATTTGTTGCTTGTTTTGTTTTTGTTTGGGGGCCACATCCAGCAGTGATCAGTGCTTATTCATAGCTCTGCCCTCAGGGATCACTCCTGGCAGGGACTTGGGGGGAACCTTCTGTGGTATCAGGGATCAAATCAGGGTCAGCCTCATGCAAGGAAAGTGTCTTCCTGGCTGTACTGTCCTCGGGTTCCTTAGCCCCTTCATTGCTTACAAACCAACATCAATCGTGAGCAGTCTACCTCAGATAAGGCAGGCAAAGAGGCTGGAAGTATCTTGAAAGAGAACAAGGGCCGGAAAGATAGTTCAGGACTTGTTAAAGTGCTCGCCTCGCATGCAGCGGGCTCTGGTTTGATCTACCAGTGCCACATGGTCCCCCCCAAACACTTTTCGTGAGGAGCCCCAGAGTCCCTCCACCCACGATGACTTCCAGGTGTGGGCCAGGCCCCTCCCTATTTCCCAGTAACCAGAAAGAAAACGAAACCAAAACTCCCACTACAACAAAACAAACACCCAACCCCAATACCTCCTGTCAAATGGAACAGCCCGTTTCAGGAAAATGTTTTTTAGCAGTCTACACGGGCAGCCGGGTCTGACACACGCCAGGGCCTGTGCAGAACATCTGACCTAGCTGTCACAGGTCCGAACTGTTATCCTCCCATCCCAGCCGGGATGCACCCGATAAAGGCCGGAGTGGGGACCCGTCTTTCCCAATGCAGCGTCTGTGGCTGGGTTCTCAGAGCCAGGCCGAAGGAGTAATTATAGCTTCCCTCTGCGGTGTCCGGGGCAGGAGGCTGATTTAATAAAGGAAGCCTGCTGTCTGTCTCCAGCCTGGCTCTGACTCATGGAACCAGGGAGTCCCAGAAGCGCTACCCACAGAGGGTGGTAAGCAGCTGGGGGAGGGGGGAGGGGTGGGAGGTGAGGGTGGCCGCGGCGGCGAGAGAGAGCGCGAAGGAGGAAACTCCCTGCTTGGCCTGGAGGAACCTGCAGCTGGAGCCAGAGGAAGTGGGGCTCAGACAGAGCAGCTGCTGTTCCAGCCACTGCAGCGGCCGCCGCGCCCTTGCACGGAGGCCCCTTGCAGGCCGAGCTGCTGTAGAATAAAAGGGGTTCGTGATGTTCATCCGCTGCGCCCACGGGGACCGCGGGCAGGTCCCTGGAACGTCCGCCTCGGTGTGTGAGGGGCTTTGAGGGCTTTTCGGGGAGGGGGCCGAGCAGATGGAGCCTCTGCTCTCCCCCAGCGGTCTCTGCTTGGGCAGGAGAGGCAGCGAGTGAGTTCAGGCTGTTGCGGCCACAGAGGCAGCGTGTGACCCGGGAGTGACCGTGGAGTTGGACTGAGCCTGCGAGAGGTCACTGGAGGTCCTGTGCTCCTTCCCTCCACAGCAGCTCCTCCCCCTCCCGACTGTCAGCCAGCAGAGACAGCTTGACCTCCTCTCCTCCTCCTCCTCTTCCTCCTCCTCCTCCTCCTCCTTCCTTCTCTTCCTCCTCCTCCTTCCTCCTCTTCCTCCTCCTCTCTTTCTCCTCCTCCTCCTCCTCCTCCTCCTCCTCCTCCTCCTCCTCCTCCTCCTCCTCCTCCTGTTCCTCCTCCACCTCCTCCACCTTCAGTTCCCCCCCCACCCCCCAGGTCCAGTCCAGGAGATTCCGGCTCCCACCCCTTGGCTTCCCGCTGAGTCACCAGCGGGCAGTCAGGTGATCCTCCCCTGGGCCCTGCGGAGAGCACCTTGACCTATATTCCAAACTCTCCATTACCTCCGGCTTCTGCTAGTCCCTCGAGTGCCCTCCCCCCTCCCCAGCCACGCTGCCCCCAGGCAACCCCCCAGACCTGCAGACTAGGCACACCCCAACTCCCGCCCCCCCTCCCCCCACCCCCAGCCCGGGGCGGTGCAGGGAGAGTGAAGAGCAAGACCGAAGCTGCCTGAAAATGGAAAGTTAGGAGGCAGGAGGCAGTGCGGGGGCCAGGCAGGAGGGGGTGGCGGGGTTGAGTCATCTGGGAACGCTGACAGCCCTGGGTGGCTTCCTCCCCTCCTGCTCTGGGCTCCGTGGCGCCCCGCCAGGCCCTGACTGAGCAGGCTGCTGGGGACAAGCGGTGAAGGACAGATGCCAAACCCGGGCTCCGGGGTGGAGAAGCTGTTGGCTGCCCACGGGAAGGGGAGAAGTGAGAAACTCCGCGGAGCCTGGGATGAACCTCTGTGACTCATCGGGGATGATCGAGCTGAGAAAACTTCCCCCACCCCCACCCCCCCCACATCCCCGCCCCTGCCTAGGAAACACGTCCCCATCCCCAAATGATCCACAAAATGGCCTCTGCTCATTTTGTCTATGGGGCCTTTGTGCGGTGGCTCCCTGTGGCATGCTTTGTGTCCTCTGGATGTGAGGATAATGGGGGGTGCTGTGGGAACAGGAATTAAAAGAGGAGTGTTCAGAATGGCACTCGAAGCCTCATCTTTGGGCATCGGGCCTGGAAAAAAAAGAGGGGGGTGATATTTACTGAAGATTGCACAGTTCCTGTTGAGTTAGAAAGGGCACTGCACGTGGAGTCATTCCTCAAAGTCCGGCTCTTCCAATTAGGAGCCCCGTGACCTGGGTTGGCACCATGTAACCCCCCTCCCGTCGGTCCTGGGGGGATGGGGGTTGACCAAAACCACATTACATCAGCTGGTGTGGCTGTGAGATCAGGTGGTATGTGTGCAAGTACATTAATTATATACAGGGACGCAATAACTGTGATATTCTTTTCTCTAGATGGTTAAATTACCCTCCCCTCCCAGCCGAGAGGATTATTTTATTTGTGGAATAGCCCAGACCTCCAAGAGCCTGCATCTGGCTGTGTTTCTCCCCATAATAGGAAACGGTAGCCTCTGGCTACATTATGGTCTACCCCTGTCTCTCAGGCCACCCCACCTGGCATGTTTACACACCACCCACCGGTTCCTCGGTTCCTCGTAGATCATTTTCTTCTTCCTTTAGATTGAGGGGGAGAAAAAAAAATAAAAAGCAATGCTGTATGCACGTATCACAACTCAGATAAAAATCTGCAGATTGGAGTCAAGTCCCGTTGTTTAATCAGAATGTAAATTTATGAAGTTCCTGCCTGGTGCACAGTGGGTGCTGGATGTCAGGGCAGGTGCAAGCGAGATGGCTGGGAGGAAGGGAGGGAGGAGGGAGGAAGGAAATTAGGTACTAGGAGCAGAGTGGGATTTACCAGGAGCTAATTAGGCTTCAACTTAGGGCCCTTCATTTGCATGCTTCCCTCCCAGGACCCCTGGTACCTAATATTTGATTTGTGTATTTCTTTCCCGAAGACAGCCCCCAGCATTGTAGATTCTTTGGGTCCCATTACACCTGGATCTGCCCTTTTCTTGGGGCCTCAGAGAGACCCAGCCCTGTTCCTATTAAGATTCAGAAGCACAAAAGAAATGCAAGTGGGGGAGGTGGTATCTCCAGGCTGTCTCCACCATGAATTTTAAATCTGAAATTCGCAGCACGATTCACCTAGGCCAGGCAAGGGTGTCAGGAATGGGACTTAACAAGAGAGTGGGGTGGGGCAGAGAGATCGTGCAGGGAATAAGTCACTTGGCTTGCATGTGGCCAGTCCTGCACTGATCCCTGGCACCGCATCAAGTCCCCTGACAACCAGCGGGATGTGATCCCTAAGCACAACCTCAAGGCCCAATAAATAAGCAAATGAAAGAGGGGAGAGGGCACCAAGAATGTGCACAATTGGGACTGGAATGATAGCATACCGGGCAGGGCGTTTGCCTTGCACGAGGCCAACCCAAGTTCAATCCCCGGCATCCCATGTGGTCCCCCGAGCACTACCAGGAGTAATTCCTGAGTGCAGAGTCAGCAGTAAACCCTGAGCATCGCTGGGTGTGACCTAAAAAGAAAAAAGTGCAGAATTGTGGGGTCCATTTCCTATAGTTTTTTTTTTTTTTGGTTTGTTTGCTTTGGGTTTGGGGACTACACCTGGCAATACTCAGGGGTTCCTTTTGATTCTGCACTCAGGGATCACTCCTGGTGGTGCCAGGGTGACCATATGCATTGCCAGCGATGGAACCCAGGTCCACCGCCTGTAAGCTTCCTACTGCTGTGTTATCTCTCTGCCCCCTCCTGTAGATTTCTAACTCCTAGAAGCTGAGTCCTAGGGCCGAGCGCTGGAATTCAGGCTGTTTTTCCAGACACCCTCTTTTTCCAGATTTGAGTCTGGGCTGTGCTGGTCGCACAGCACTGGGCGGTGGCAATTCTGCTCACAATTGGAGTCTCTCCCACTGTTCTGGCTGCTCCCACACTACCCAGTTCGCTAGGTGTGTGGCCTTGGAGGAGTTACTTTACTCTTTGAACAAAACTTCTTTAATTTTAAGGCAGTGGAAGATGATTTCAGAACCGGTTGCTGTTTGTGATCCACTGTGTTACATTGTTGAGTTCAGTGTCTAGAAGTATATATGACTATTACTTTATAGCAAGCATTTACATGGTGCTTACTGATGAAAAGTGGAGCTACAGAACATTTATTATTATAATTTTTATTATTATAATTATTATTTTGGTTTTGGGGCTGTGCTCAGGGCTGTCTCCTGGCTCTGTGCTCAGGGATCACTCCTGGTGGGATCGGGGGACCATATGGGATGCTGGAGATTGTACCCAGATTAAGCATGTGCAAGGCAAACACCCTACTCATTGTACTCTCTCTTCAGCCCCATTCCAGAGCATTTTTAATCAATTTTTCAGGTCACTAAGCTAATAACTGGCAGAACTAGGATTCGGGTCCAAGCGGTCTGGCTCCAAAGTCTTCTTTCTCAATCTCTGTATTCATAACTCTATGTAAAATTTTTCTAGACACGATGATGATGATGATGATCATGATGATCATGATGATGGTGATGATGATTATCATTCGTGACTTCAGGTTCAGAAACAGCAGGGCTGCTGGCCTCAAACAGACAAGCTTCGAGGATCACACCCAGCATACAGAGGGACACTGGGAACTTGAACTCATGACCAGATGCTTGCAAAGTTGCAAGACAGCTGTCAAAGTCAGAGGCTCTCAGCTGGGAGCCATACAGTTCCCCATTCGTGGTTTTCTAGGATATTCTAAGGGGGCCAGGAGTGGAAATTGTATAAGTGGTAGGTCATGACATGAGACTAGGGGGTCAAACTAGTAGGATATGACAGGGCTGGTGGGGGTGGTGGGGGAGGGGGGTGAGGAAAGGACAACAGGGGACAGGAAGGAAACAAGGTCATTAGTAGGTCACAGTTGGGAAAAGCTTGAGACTATGAGCCACCACACTGTTCTTCTGAGCCCTAGACTTTATTTTTTTGGACAACTTTAGATTTATAGAAAAATTAAGCAGGTCCTTTGTACAGAACATTAATAAGGAAATCCATGAATGATGTGTTCCTTCATTGAGACCAGGATTCCATTTCCCAAGATTCACGGGAAGTAAACTCTCTGAGGGCTCAGCATTTTATTTTAGTTTATTTCTCCCCACCCCACCCCCTTTCTCTTTACTGTAGTATTTCTTTTGTTGTTGTTGCTTTTTGGGTCACACTCGGTGATGCACAGGGGTTACTCCTGGCTTAGCTCTCAGGAATTACTCCTGGCGGTGCTCAGGGGACCTTATGGGATGCTGGGAATTGAACCCGGTTCGGCTGCGTGTAAGGCAAACGCCCTACCCACCATACTATCACTCCAGCCCCTTTACTGAAGTATTTCTATGATGACAGCATCACATGCTTTAGTTGTGATGTACTCAGACTTGGCTATAGTATCCTAGAGATTGTGCACACTCCGTAATGGATCCAGAGATCCCAAGCCGCAGAAATCCTGGGATTTTAGTATGCGGGGCAATGTCAGGGATTGAGCACAGGGCCTCATTGGCCTTAAGGCAGGCAAGATCTCTACAGCTCTCTAAACTGACCAGTGCCGCAGCTCTGCCTGGCATTCCACCAAGGTGATTTCTCTTCTTATAGCCCTACCTTTCATGGTAGATAATATTAAGAACATTTCACAGCGAGGAAACTAAGGCTCAGTAAGGCTGGGGTTCTTGGGCTCTGATGAAGGGTTAGGATGACAAAGCTCTGACATGTCTGATTCTCAAGATCACATCTGCCCCTCTAAAATTTGAGCAGTATTTATTTTTAACTGATAACCCATATTTTCATCCGTGGTGTCTTATTATTTGAAAAATTGCTCTTTAGGGGGCCGTTCTAGAGAAATAGCTTAAAAGGCCTCTCATGCCAGGGTTCAATTCCAGGTCTCCCCAGGTCTCCCACTTCTGCTGGGAGTTCCCCTGACTATGGAGCCAGGAGTAGCCAGAGCTCCACTGGGTGTGGCCCCCAAATCCATCAAACATAGGATAAAAATACTTCATATGGGGCTGGAGTTGATAGCACAGCAAGTAGAGCATTTGCATTGCACTTGGCCAACCCAGGTTCGATTCCCAGCATTCCACATGGTCTCCCGAGCACCGCCAGGAGTAATCCCCGAGTGCAGAGTCAGGAGTAACCCCTCTGCACCACCGGGTGTAACGCAAAAGAAAAAAAAAATGCTTCGTACCCATTTTTATCATTTGAAAGTCTCATGATAACCCATGAAAGAAGGTGAGGCAACCTATGATGACTCCACTTTAATCTGGAGGTCACTCATTCCTAAAAAAATAATGTATTACAGGGCCAAAGAACTAGCTCACTACACTTAGCTCATGCTTCACATGCAGGGTACATAGGTTTGATCCCTGGCACTGTGTCATCCTTGAGTCTGGAGCCTGGGTAGCCCCCGGGCATCGGAAACAAAAGTAAATATATAAAGAAACGGAAGCACGCTGCAAGTTTGAGGTAGAGTAAGCACTGAATCACCAGTTTGCTCACTCTTCCACTCTTCTCTTTGTCCCTCCTTTCTGATATCCTTTCCCCAAGACACTTTTCCCCTCTAAACTCCCTCCTTATACTTTTATTCTTGCTGAGCCCAAACAAAGGAAATACCTTGATTATTCTGAGTCTTAAGGGGCTGCTCTCTTCCCTGGGATTCACGTTAGATTTCTCCCCAAATCTGAGGTTTGAGTACCTTTTATTTGTTTAAAACAGATTTTTTTTAAAAAAAATTTTTATTAGTGAAACCGTGAGGTACAGTTGTAGACTTACAAATTTTTGTGCTTGGGTAAAACAGATTTTTTTAATTTAATTTTTAAAATTGGGGAAGGGTGAGAAATGGAGGAATGGATGAACTGGACCATACTCAATTGTGCTCAAGGCTTATTGCTCTTTCTTGGCTCTGAGCACCAACCTGTGCTCAGGTTGGTATTTAGGGACCATATGTGGTGCGGGGGATCGAACTGGAGTTGACTACGTTCATGTGTCTTACTCACTCTCCGACCTTTGATTGCATTTTAGTCTCTTTGAAGGCATGTCTGGCATTTTATCAGCACTGCTGCCAAAGAATGGCAGTGGAGCTGGTAGATTTCAATTAGACAAGGATTATGCCTGTTTTGTTTGTTTTGAGGCCACACTTGAAGGTGCTCAGAACTTACACCTGACTCTGAGCTCAGCAATCATTTCTGGCAGGGGTCTGGGGACTGTACTCATTGCCAGGGATTGATTGAACCCAATTGGCTGGGTGCAGGGCAAGTGTCTTAACCCCTGTACTCTCTTTCTCTCTCTCTCCTCTCTCTGGCCCTTATGTTTAATTTGATGGCAGAGTCAGGCACTGCGTTGCCAATCTTGGAAACCCATTTCATGACAGCAGCAAAGGAAGAATTTCCTCTTGCCCTCCCTTTTCAGGTCAATAAAGTATTCTTCTGAAGCAATCAAATTATCTTTGGCACTTCCTCTTTCTTAACAGCTTCTTGCTAGAAGCACCCAACTTACCAAACCAGAGCAGTAGTTTCTTTGTAGTTAATCCACTCAGTTTAAAATGGTGCAAGGGTGTTACAAGAAATTCTCTTAGAGAGAGAGAGAGAGAGAGAGAGAGAGAGAGAGAGAGCGCCTGTCATAGTGGCAGGTGGGGGGGGGGGCGGTGGAGGGCAGTGGTGGTAAAAGTACACTGGTGAAGGAATGTATACCGGAACATTATATGACTGAAATCCAGTCATGAACAACTTTGTAAATATGTTTATCTCTGTGATTCAATTAAAAAAAAAAAGCAGACCCCCCCCCCCCGCAAAAAATGAATGATACTCAGCATCTATTTGTTGATTTTTCAAAATAACCTGGTGGGGGGGTTTATAGAAATTAAACAGTAATTATTCTTTGAGAGGAAAAAAAGTATTCACTTTTCTCTACTCTCCTGAAGAAAGGCTTACTTTTTTAAATGTCCCTTCCTACAATTTTTTTCTCTTTAAAGTACTTATTTTGGGTGGTGTCGGGTGTCAAATCCAAATCCTCGTTAATACCAAGCAGCCTATCAGTGAGCTGTATTTCTGGCCCCTCTTTCTTATTTATTTATTTGCATTATTATTTGCATTTATTTGCCAGTAATTCTCCTGGCTTTGCACTCAGGAATTACTGGCAGTGCGTGGGGGACCGTATGGGATGCCAGGGATCGAACCCACGTCAGCTGTGTGCAAGGCAAATGCCCTACCTGCTGTACTATTACCTTGGCCCCTCTCTTTTATTTTTTTTAAAATTTTTATTATAACTGTGATTTACAAAGTTCATAATATTGTTCATAATACAGTTGATTCAGGCCTTAAATGTTTCCAACACCAATTCACCACCAGTGTCTCCAGTTTCTCCCTATGACCTCAGGTTGCCCCCTTGCAGGCACAGATTTATTTCTTATTCTTTGTTACAGTGTGAAGGCAAATGGAATTATCCAGCCTTAGATCAATCAGAGTAAATTTGTGATCATTGTTGTGTCACAGTGATGTTACCAAAATCATTGTCTGGGATCAACTCTGCTGGTTCGCGCTGTTGAGCCTTCTCTGTTATTGTTTAGACTCCTTGAGCTTGGTGGTCTTCTAAGCAACTTTTTCGATCAGGTTTGCTGCGGTCCAACTGGGCTAACAGTTCTGTGATATTTTGAGGTGTACAGGAGCTATAGATCTGGACCAATATGGTGGCTTGACAGTTTGACGAGGTTCAGTTGTGGAGCTGGGCCATTTCTGTGCTAGAGGGGGTCAGTACAAATGAAAGGAACACCAAGTAAAGTATGTTTGGAGGACTTGCTGGGATGTGGGATGCGAGATGCATGCTTAAAGTAGACTGTAGGCCAAACATGATGGCCACTCGGTACCTCTATTGCAGACTACAACACCCTGAAGGAAAGAGTGAGCAAAAGGGAATGCCCTGCCATGGGGGCGGGGTGGGGTGAGGGGGATGTGGTGGGGTTGGGAGGGCTACTGGGATTATTGATGGTGGGGAATGGGCACTGGTAGAGGGATGGGTACTCGATCATTGTATAACTGAAACCCAAGCATGAAAGTTTGTAAGTCTACAACTGTACCTCATGGTGTTTCACTAATAATAATAATAAAAAAAAAAAGAAAAAAAATGTGGGCCACTAGGCCTTCAGGCAGAAAGGGCTCCTGAAGGGCTTCAGGCAGAAGATCTCAGAGTTAGTCCAGACCAGTCTACCTGGGACAAATTGGTGGTATCTTGTTCTTGTAGAGACATATCTGGGCCCTCTCTTTAAAATACTCACTTCTGTTGATCTTTTGAAGAGTAGCATTTATTTGATTCAAGAGTCAGAAAGATATGCAGTGAGGTGTCTCTCCCGAAGGTTGTGCCCCATTGGACAGTGACCTCTTTGGTAGAAGCCAGTAAGTCTGGCTCCTACCAGATATTATGTACCCTTCCACAACTCTATCACACACATAGAAAATACACTTGTCTAGAAGGATTATTGTCTGGCTTTTTCCTCCTATAGAAACACACTCTATTATTCCACACTTGGTTTTCTCATTTGAAATGATTCCAAGTCAGTTCATAAAGAGTATGCTCATTTCCTAAAAAAAAATTTTTTTTCAATATATGCCATTGTATGCTGTTCATAATATAAGTAACGGGAGCTCAGCAGTGGTTGTTTTTGTTGTTTCCAGTCTTTTGCCATTGCTGAATAACTGTATAAAGGATTATTCTTTAGGGCAGTATGTAACACTTAATAGAGACCAGTCTGAGATTCTGCTCTGAGATTTTGCATACGTATCTAATCCAGAAATACAGATCCTTAGAAAGCAGGTCATTTCTTATCTGTCTTCTCTACTCATTTGACCCTGGGGGTTGGCAACTTAATCTTGCCTGAGGTTCTATATTTTCACTGATGATATCTCTCTGATTATATTGATGGTAATAACTTTTATCAACAGGTTATTTTCTTGTGCTGAAGTGGTGTGTCCTCACTGTACCCACCATTATTGGCTCAGCATATTGGCCATGACAACTAGTAACCTTCGTTGACACCACAAATATACAAGAGTTCGGGGTTCATTGGTTTGTATTCTGACTGTAGGATCAGGTCAGAGCACTCAAACTAGAAATTTGAGCTTTCTGATCCTGGTATTTGGGAAATGAACCAGTTTCCTAAGTGTGCTGTTTGAAGAATTTATTATTATAATATTAATTATTTTGGGCACCACATCTGGCGGTGCTCAGGTCTTATTCCTGGTTCTGCTTTCAGGAATCACTTCTAGCAAGCTTATGGGGGAACCACATGGGGTGCTAGGGTTTGAACCCCAGTTAGCCATGTGCAAGGCAAATGGTCTACTTACTGTACTAGCATGCTAGTTCCTAGTTGAAGAATTTAAATAAGCATCATAAAAGGACACAACTGACAACCAGCAAAACAAAAAGTTCATCAAGCCAATTTCCCGAAAGACAGCTGGAAGATTTTGCTGTTAGGCAGGTTGAAAGTCCTCTGTTTCTTTTCAAGTTAGGTCTTATTTGTATTTCAGGTAAAGACTTGAGCTCTGTTGTTGGCCGTTTGGAGGAAAAGAAGGAAAATTCATAGTCTGGTTAAAGATTCAACTGCCTCACTACACACACACACACACACACACACACACACACACCCCAACACACACACCACCACCACCACCACCACCACCACCACCACCACTACCTCATAGGCCAAACCCATATCATACGCTTGGTGTGACTGTATTATAGCATTCTGAAAAACTAAGGTCATTTCATTAAGTAGCCTGCTTCCCAAATGGGTCACTCTCTATCTACCAGAGGGTTTTTTTTTTTAAAGTAAAAACAGAGGATTGTATCTCATCCTTAAAAATGTTTGTGAAAAGAAACTTGTTTGCTTGTTCTACAAGTTATGTACATAAAGAAAGGATATCACTACTTCTGAGCTCCCTGCCAGCTTTAAAATAGGCAGTTACCTTCATGGTAGAGCAAGTTCTTTGTATCTGTTAAGTGTTAAGAAAATCATCTGGGGGGCTGGAGCGATAGCACAGCAGGTGGGGCATTTGCCTTGCACGCGGCCGACTTGGGTTCGATCCTCAGCATCCCATATGGTTTCCTGAGCACTGCTAGGAATAATTCCTGAGCGCATGAGCCAGGAGTAACCTCTTTGCATCACTGATTGTGAGCCAGGAGTAACCTCTTTGCATCACTGGTTGTGACCCCAAAAGCAAAAATAAGAATATAATAATAATAACAACAACAACCTGAGGCTTTCTAGAAGTTTATTTATCAACTAATCTTTATTTATTGAGTTGCCTCTTTTTGGGCCACACCAAGTGGTACTTCGGGCTTACTCCTGGTTCTGCACTCGGGGATCACTCCTGACAGGCTCGGGGGCCCATGGGACCATATTGGGTATTGGAGTTGGAACTGGGGTCAGCTGTGGGGAAGGTAAGCACCCTACCCACTATCGCTGGGACAGCACTGGAGATCAAGTGTACAGATAGTATTCTTCCATGAAGGAGCTGGCGTTCCTGGGGCAGGGTGGGGGAGAGCACAAGAATAAGCAAAAATCGCAGGTCCTATGTCATATGGTATTGGGTAATATGGAGAAAAATAAAGTAGGGACTACCATAGTGTAGGATGGCAGAAGGAATATTATAACTTTGGGGGGGGGGGGATGTCACAGCTTGTGGTGCTCAGGGCTTGCTCCTGGCACTATACCCAGGGATCACTCATGGCGAAGCTCAGGGCCAATATGAGGTGCCAGGGATCAAATCGGGGTCAGCTGTGTTCAAGACAGGCACTCTCCCCTCTGTGCTATCACTCCTGCCCCAGAAGATCGGAACTTAAATTTAAGATGATTAGGGCAGATGTCACTGAGCAAGTCATTTGCACCAAGCCCTCGAGCAGAGTTGGTGTGTGATAGTGGGCCGCCAGATAGAGCAAAGGCCTCCTTTGTGTTATAATTTGGGGGTGAGACCTTTTTGTGTCCAAATATTCTTTTCACCAACTAATTATGATCCCTAAAATTGTATTATTGGTAGTACACTTAATAATACTTTGGTGCCAGTTTTAATAACAGAGGAGAGGAAGGTGATTGAAGGAGAGGAGATAATCTTGGTTCAGGGAGGAGGAATGTGGTGTGTTGTGGTTTGTTTTTGTTGTTGTTGTTTAGAGCACACCTGCTAGTTTGCAGGACTTACTCCTGGCTCTCCTGGTGGTGCTCAGGGACCACAGGGGCTGTGGGGTATTGAATCTGGATCAGCTGCATTCGAGGCAAGCACCTGACCTGCTGTCCTGTCTTTGCAGCTCCAAGAGTGTGACCTGGAAGCCTGTCACTGCTGGGGAGTTGAACTAAACGTCCCAGGGGGTTTGTTTTCATTTTCTCCAGCCGTGCCCACATTGTTCAGCCATAGTGATGGTCTTGGGGCTCTGAGCCAGTTCCTCCTCCCTAGCCATAGTGCTGAGTGAGGTCCTTGGTACGCAGGAAACAGACTGATGTGTGGTTTAATAATGCATCTCCCGAGGGGCATGGAGTGTCTGGAGTTGTGTTGTAGATAGTGATGTCAATGGAGCCACACAGCAAGCAATTCTGTAACTTGTAGCTCTGTTAGACTATGGTTAAGTTAACAGCCTTTAGAGAAATAAGTGATTCAGAAACTATGAATTTTTTCCTTCTTAAATAATGTGGGATAGTGCTATTATTTATGACAGCATTTTTCTCTATCTTGGCTTGGTTTTGGATTACACCTAGCAGTGCTCAGGGCTTACCCCTGGTTCTTGTGCTCAAGAATCACTCCTGGTGGTGCTCAGGGAACCACATGTGGTGCCAGGGGTTGAATTCAGGTTGGCTGCATGCAAGACAACCACCTTCCCCGCTGTACTGTATCTCAGGACCCTGCTTTATCTTTTGAAATGAGATTTTTCCCCTGTATCAGCTTCCTAGGTTTACCTTTGTTCCTGTAAGTTTAATTCTCAAACACTCTTCTAGACAAGATGACTCTTCTAGATAAGCTTTGACAACAGGTCTCAAACTCAGCTCTCTGTAGGGAGCAAGCAGTAATGGACGCAGGCAGGTAGGAACTGGTGGAGTCTTGGCAATCTGGACTATGCATTTCTCTGCTAAGCTAACCTCAGATCCTCATCCACTGGAGATGAGAGTTTAATGTTGTTAGACTTTTTTATGTTTTAATAGAAGCTGGAAATCATATGGCTTTTGTTTGTTTTGGGGTCCACACCCATCAGGTTGCAATTCTTGCACACTCAGCTGCAGTGCTCACTGAGGTTGGGGCTCCTTATTTTTTTTTCTGGGTCACATCCGGCGATGCACAGGGGTTACTCCTGGCTCTGCACTCAGGAATTATTCCTGGTGGTCCTCAGGGGACCATATATGATGCCGGGGATCGAACCCGGGTCGGCTGCGTGCAAGGCAAATGCCCTACTCGCTGTGCTATCGCTCCAGCCCCTTGCACTCCTCAGTTGCAGTGCTTGTAGGTGCTCACTAGGATATCTCCTTTCAGTGGAGGAACACAAGTTACGGTTATGGCTGTGTTTGGGGATGATCACAGACAACAGAGCTGCCAGGATTGTGCCCAGCACCCGTGGGACAGTGGAGGGCTGAGCTCATGAATATTTGCTTGCAAGCCAGTGCCCTTGCCCTCTTGCTCTGAATCTCCAGTGATTTGTTTGGGAGAAATTTGTAATGTCTGTCTGAGTGGTCCTCTGAAGTGGGAGACAATTCTGAACGGTCACAGACCTGAGTTCAAGTGTTGTTGCTTGCACAAATTCATGGTGCCACTGCAGATGAATCTCTTAGCCCTTCAGCATTTAAAATCCTCCACTCCAGAATGAGGGGCTGGATGTCACAATTTTCAGAATGTATCCCTCCAAGCCCAGATCTGCTGAGAAGTCATTGACAGGTGGGGCAGGGCAGGGTGGGGACCCTCGGGTTTGCAGAAAGGCTGTTTCGCCCTTGTTCTGTTTTTCTCTTTGGAGCTTCTGCTTTTCTGTTTTAGACCTTGAACTTCTGCCAATTTCTTTTTTCTTTTTGAATAAAGAGTTTCCTAGCCTTCAGGAGAGTTTCAAAATTTTTGAATTAGGTTGTCAGCTCTTGCTTAAGGTGTTATTAGTGGAGGTTTGCAAACTCTGAGGTCTGCAGCAAATATGAATGACAGGTCTTCGTTTCTTTTTGCCTCCACTTCTTGTCTGGTTACAATTGTTAGTGTGGACTTGAGGCATAAATCAACTTAAGTGGCCAACAAATATTATAGGGAAATTCTGACGCATTACCTCGTTCAATAGCTTGTTTGGGGGATGTTTCTTTCTTCATTTTGGTGAACGAATGTATTTCTGTTTTTGATAGAATATTGATGACATATATAATATAATCATATTCACTACTGATTTTTTTCTTGGTTTTTAGGCTTTGATAAATGTCAACATTTCACAGTGATTGGCAAACTACAGGTGTTCTGCTACTCGAGATAGTTTTGAAATCATTGTAGTGTCTTAAAACATTAGCTGCTGTCACTGTCACTGTCACTATCCTCCCGTTGTTCATCGATTTGCTCGAGAGGGCCCAGTAACATTATGAGACTTGTTGTTACTGTGTTTGGCATATATCAGATATGTCACAGGGAGCTTGCCAGGCTTTGCCGTGCAGGCGAGATGCTCTTGGTGGCTTGCTGGGCTCTCCAAGAGGGGTGGAAGAATCGAAGGCAGAGGAATTTAACTCAGCTGCGAGCAAGGCAAACGCCCTACCTGCTGTGCTATCACTCCAGCCCAAACATTAGCTATAATTCACTAATAACCTAAGAAGTGCTGCCTTTATCATCTCTACATTTCAGATTATTAATCCTATAAAGAAGTGTTTTTTTCCTCTCCTCTGTACTACTATATGAGGAAAATAAGATTGAGAGAGATTAAAAATGTGCGTGCACCACATAGATTTCCAATGTATTGCAGACAAGGAGTGGACAAATAATATTATAGCAGGTAGGGCATTTGCCTTGCATACTGCTGACCTAAATTTGATCCCCTGGCACCTTATATCACTGTATCACTGTATCACTGTCATCCCGTTATTCATCGGTTTGCTCAAGCAGGCACCAGTAATGTCTGCATTCATCCTTGCCCTGAGATTTTAGCAACCTCCCCTTACTCATCCTTCCCAATGGTGCCATATTGGAGGCTCTTTCAGGGTGAGTGCAATGAGACACATCGTTATTACTGTTTTTGGCATATCGAATATGCCACGGGACCTTGCCAGACTCTGCTGTGTGGGCAAGATATTCTCAGTAGCTTGCCAGGTTCTCCAAGAAGATACGCGGCCATGTGCTTCCAGGAGCTTTGTTTTACAGTCTCTGGATCTTGGCCGTTGATGGGCCTTTGTGGCGCCGGGGGGCAGCTTGTGGGTGTAACTGCCTAGCTACTGGAAAGTGGGAGATCTGGGTGGAGGAGGCCCAGTCCTGATCCGAGCAGACTTGGAGATCTCAGCCCTGGGACCCATGCACCTGGGTTCCTCTGCTGGTTGCTTCATGCGTGAGGCTCGTCCAAGTTTGTGGAGAGTGGCCTTGAGCATTGCTGTGGCTGGGTACCGGAGGTGTTTGGCTGCCGGGGCTCTGCTCAGGGTGGGGAGGGCACCTCATATAGTCCCTTTAACCCGCTATAAGTGATCCCTGAGTGCAGAGCCTAAAGTAAGCTCCTAAGCACCATTAGGTGTTACCCCAAAACCAACCAAACAAAAAACAAAACCCAACTTATCCCAGACAAATTCTAAGGTAGTTTCTAGTCGGGAGAAGTCAGGATGCAGGAATTCTCTGGGTTTAAGGCTTCCTAGGACTGCTTGAAAAACAGCTTTCAATTTTCAACTTTCCAGATCTCCTTATCTTCTGCAAGCCCGGAATGGAAGCTCGTTAATTCAGAGCAGTTCAAGTTTGTTGCCCTCGACTTGACTGATAAGAGGGGCACTGAATTCAAATAGACCCTTCCATGGCCTGGACATCTTCCGTAGGAAATGAAGGAACTTAGATTTGGGGGTGGAAGCAAACTTCAGGGGAGGAACAAGTCGGGTTTTCAGTGTTGTTTCTGCACTTCACTGAGCTGAGTTTCTCCTGCTGCAAAGGAAATTGCTTTCCCTGTTGATCTCCCTACTGTTCTGGTCCAGTGGATTTGATTTGTCTAGCTATGGATGATAAGTGTGTCACAAAGCAAATATTGATTGTGGACTTTTTCTTGACTCAGCACTTTGCTGGGCACGTATTATATCCTAGGTCAATATTTCTAACTCCCGAAGAGAGAAAGAGAGAGAGAGAGAGAGAGAGAGAGAGAGAATGTGTGTGTGTATTAGGCAGAAAAAAATATTTCACCTATGAAACAGAAAAGTAAATTTTCATTTGTGTACTTGCATGGGCCAGTATTTTCAGAAAATGTGTTCATTTTCTGTAAGAAATAGCAGTGTGAGGCAGGCAGCCTGTGTTGTGATTCATATTTACAGGCTAGAAAATTTTCCAATCGTGTATTAAGTTGGCAAGTGATAGAGTCTAGACTACCTACTACTCAGATACTATTATGGCCAATCGTCTGCCCTCTCTTTTTTACTGTAGTCCTTTGGTTTTCCTAAGAAGAGACCATTTGATTTTCAGCATAAACCTACTTGGTGCGAACATTTACATTCACAATGTAGAGTTTGAAAAAAAGTTTAGTAATTGTATTGCATAAGAAAAGCATCAGTAGCCATTGTTTTTCCTTTCAGTGAGCAGGAGAGAAAGTTAAGGGGTTGAGGTGCTTTCTTTGCATGCAGCCAACTCCAATTCAATCTCCAGCACTTCCTATGGTCCTCCAAACACTACCAGAATTAGTCCCTGAGCATCACCGGGAGTGCCTCCAATTCCTTCCCTCTAAAAGATTTAAAGTTTAGGGGCTGGAGCAATAGCACAGCGGGTAGGGCATTTGCCTTGCATGCGGCCAACCCAGGTTCGATTCCCAGCGCCCCATATGGTCTCCTGAGCAATGCCAGGCATAATTCCTGAGTGCAGAGCCAGGAGTAACCCCTGAGCATCGCCGGGTGTGACCCAAAAAGCAAAAAAAAAAAAAAAAAGATTTAAAGTTTAGAGTTTATCAAAACAAGAAATATGCAAAGTATGACTCATCACTATTTGATGGTGAACTATCAAATAGGCCACCCCTATTTGATCTTTTTTTTTTTCATCCTCCATGGAAAAGGATGGACTTTGGAGATTTACCTCTTCTGGGAACATTGTCTTCTGTGTATATTAATTGCAGTTTAAATGATTGATTGATGGTTTCTCACTTCCACAGCTAAATGGAGGGGTTTGTTGATGACTTCATCATAAGAAGTAGCAGAGAAGTATGCTGGAATCAAATGAGGGTACTTTTTCATCTGGTTTGTGACAAATTCTGCCCCTTTGTGAAATGAGGGTTAAGTGCATCAAGAGTCATCAGAAGAAGATAGAGGGAACTCACCTCGAGAATAAGAACTTGTAGTCTGGTGATGTTCTGTGTTCCTAAGTACAGTTCTTTATTATTTTTTTTTAATGTAGGAGTATTGCTATTTATTCAGCCATTGATTAGGCTGATTGAATTGGGCATGAACTCCACCTTACTTTTTTTCCCCCTTTTTTATAATTTTATTTATTGAATCACCATGAGAATAGTTACAAAGCTTCTGGGTTTAAGTCTCAGTTATACAATGATGAAACACCTGTCCCTTTACCAGTGCCCATTTTCTATCACCAAAAACCCTAGTATACCCCTATCCCAAACCCTCCCCCTACCTGTGGGGCAGATGATTTCCACATTACTCTTTCTCCACTTTGATTTCATTCAATATTTCGACCCCAGGCCCACCATTATTATTTGGGATTTTACCCTAACCCTAAGTATAGTTCTTTAATATCTTAGCTACAACAAGCTATTTTACATAGGAGCTTTTAAAACTTAATGATGCCTGAGACCCATCATTCCTAGGTCTGTGCATGGTAAAGGCAGTTTGAGGTGGGGGGCACTTTCAGTGGTACTCAGGGTTTGCATCTGGCTTTATACTCAGAAATCACTCCTGGGAAGCTCAAGGAACCATATGCAGTACCAGGGATCAAACCAGGGTCAGCTACGATGCAAGGCAAGCACCTTGTTATCTGTGCTATCTTTCTGAACCCAACCAAGGTAGTGTTTAAATTTCCCAGGTGATTCTAGTAGGCGGTAATATTTGAAATGTCTGCTAGAGACTCCCAGTGTCAGTCTAATCCAGATAAGATTAGAAAGAACCTGAGTGGTTCTTTCTGCCAGTATATTACTAGTGCCTTGAGAGTACAGTTCATTCAGTATAAAGTACACATCTACTGAGCACCTGTATTTCACGTGCTGGGGATACTTCCAGGACTAAGACTGAGCCGGTCTCTGCATTCAACGGTCTTTTTTTTTCTTTCATAGAGTGCAGGAAGAAATAATAATCTCTCAAACTAGACTATGAGAAATGTTAAGAAAGATACAATGTGAATAATTAGAGGTCAGTGAGAGAAGCTGTTTTGGTTTTTTGTTTTGTCCTTTGGGACATTCTCCAGTGGTGCTCAGGGCACAGTCCTGTCTCTGCACTCAGGGATCATGCCTGGAGGTGCTCAGGGGACCATGTGGGGTACTGAGGATAGAATCCTGGTTGGCTGCATGTGAGGAAGCTTCCTGCCCACTGTGCTATTTCCCCGGCCCCTCCAGGAGCCATTTTTGCAAGACACGAAGAAGCTGCTTCTATACCTAGATCCAGTGACAAGGCAGAGAGACTAGAAGATGAAAACGGTGAAAAGGTGTGTAGCGAAGGAAGATCGTGTGTTTGAGGAACGCAAGACTCCTGCCACTTCCGTTTTTTAGAAAGAATAGTAGTGGCATAGTGAATAAGCTCCAGGTTGACATTTCTTAGATTTCAAACAAACGACTTAGTATCTTCTGGACAAATAGCACATACTTTACAAAGGAAGTGTGGGGAGAAATATCCTCTGAAAGCAAGGGCATTGTGTCCTGCATCAAGAGAATTTCATGTTATTGGAGGGGAAAATGCTGATAATGAAAACAAAAACCCTAGGCAATTCCTGCATGTCATTGAGAAACCATGAAAAGGAAAAATTTCAACTATATATTTGATATGCACAGGGTTTGGCCTGATTCTTTAGTCATTTATCTTGTTGCTAACCTATCAAATTATACTCATAGTGTGGCAGAACTGACCTGATTGTAGATACTCAGTTTTCTGGTACGTTTCTTTTGAGGTTTCTATCCAATCAAACTTTGTGGGTGGTGGCAAGTTTGTCCAAAATTTTTTATAGTAAAGAAATAAAGTATGTGCCTCTAAGACGCCTGCATTTTCCTTTTATTCTTTTTTATGCGGAGGCCATATCTGGCAATATTCAGGGATTACTCATGGCTCTGCACTCAGAAATCACCCCTGGTGGTGGCATACTGGAAACCTTATGGGATACTGGAATTGAACCCGAGGCAGTCAATGCAAGGCAAACTTCTTTCCGACTGTGCTATCTTTCCGGCTCCAAAGAGACCTATATTTTTCTATGATTTTTTTTTTCAGAAGTGCAGGCCTGGGGCTAGTGAGATAAAGCAGTGGGTAGGGAGTTTGCCTGGCATGCAGCCAACCCAGGTTCAATCCCCGGCACTCCATATGATCCCGAGTTCAACAGGAGTAAGCCCTGAGCACCACTGGAAGTGGCCCTTAAACAAAAAATGAACAACAAAAAAAGTGCAGGCACATAGAGTGTTCTCCCCGCCCCTCCCATCCACCACCAAAATAAAAGGGGGGGGCAGGTGTGGAAAGGATGAAGGAAAACAATTTGGACTGGAGAGATAGTACAAAGGTAGGGCATTTGCCTTGCACATGACCAGCCAAGGTTTAATCCTCATTACCCCATATGGTCCCCCAAGCCTTGCCAGGATTGATCTCTGAGCATAGAACCAGGAATAAGTCCTGAGCAGTACCCAAGTATGACCCAAAAGCAAAACAAAACAAAATTTGGGGTGGTGGAGAGATAGTGCAGTGAATAAGGTGCTTGCCTTGTATGCAGCCAATTAGTGTTTGATCCCTGGCACCCTGTATGGTCCCTCAAACCTTGCCAGGAATGATTCCTGAGTGCAGAGCCAGGAATAAGTACTGAGCACAACTGGGTGTGGTCCAAAAACAAAAAAGTGCAGACCTAGCTCCCATTCTTTTTTCACACAAAACTAGTTAAATTGCATGAAGTTTAACTGTTTAAATGGTAATCAATTGGGGGGGGGTGTAGGGGGAGTAAATGGTAATCAGTATACAAAATCACACTGATTTCTTTTCAGCAAAATACTCTAATGATCCCTGCTCTGATACAAAATTATTATTTTTTTTAAATTAACTCAGATTTTTTGGGCAGGTAATCTTGAACTTGTTTTCCTGGTAGGCATACAGTTCTATAAAAGCAAACCATGGGATTCAGTGCAAAGAAAACAGTCAGAGTTAATATACATATATATATATATCTTCAATATTTCTAAGAATTCTAATTCTAATCCTCAAATACTTTCACATAAGAAATGATAAAGAGGTTTTGGTAAATTAAGCATGTTTTAAAAAATGGTCTTAGAAGAGTTGGAAAGATAGTGTAACATGTGTAGTGTCTTGTATGTAGCCAACCCAGTTTGATATCCAGCACTGAGTATGGTCCCTTGAGCACCACCAGGAGTGACCCCTGAGCACAGTCAGAAGTAATAGTTCTGGTCACTGGGCTGAGTGTGGAAGTCTTGAATTAGATCCCACTCTCAGGCACAACTCTGAGCACCAAGCCAGCAATAGCCCACAAGTACTACTGAGTATGGCTCAAAACCAAAGGTTAAACCTTTTAAAAAGATGGTCTTAATAAGAAAAAGAAAACCCAAGAAGTCCATCTGAGGCCAGGAGAAACTCACCCAGTTGTAAGAAGCACACACACAAAATTGAGGTCATTGTGAAATGATTAATTTATTCTGAACAGTAAGCTTTCCCCCAAGACATGGATAGGAGAATAAAATCTGACCGATAGAATTGGAAAAGTTTATGACCATATATAGTTGTGACTATAACAATAGACAATTGTAGTTATGACTATATCTAGTTAAATAAAAACTCAAGAAATATCCGGGAACTGGAGAGATAGTACAGCTGGTAGGGCACCCACCTTGCATGAGGCCAACATGGGTTTGAACCCTGACATCTCATATGATTCCCCCAGCATTGCCAGGAGTGATTCCTCAGTACAGAGTCAGTAATAATCCCTGAGCAAGGCTGAGTGTGCCCCCCAATATTTTATATATATATGTATATAATGTGTGTATGTATGTATCTACAAAGGGGACTTAAGATGTAGCTAGTAGTTAAGTGTATGCTTCACATGTAAGAGGCTCTTGGATCAATTCCAGCACTAAAACCTAAAAATAAACACATGTATCCGCATGCAGTAGATGTGCTTTAAAAATTCTGGAACAATTTTCTCTTTATAAAAGCTTCATTAAGATGAGATAGACATTAAATTTAAATTCGCCCATATCAGGATGGACTTCTACTTGAAATAAGATGCCTATAGACAAGGGAATACAGGATATTAAAGAACTTTCTAGATTACCCTTGACCCTAGGCTATAGAAGTAAGGACAGGGAAAGAAAGAAATTGAGGAAGGGGGGAGTAAGAAGAGATGGAAGAGGGGGGCAGGGGCCTCGGGTACTTGGGTAGGGTAGAGGTGAGGTGTATGTGTATATCTAAACCACAGAGCCAGCAACACTGTAAGTAAGAGATCCAAACTTCAATAACTGAACTTTCACGTGTGTGTGTTAAAGAGGCAAACTGGGGGGTGGGAGGGAATCTGGGGACACAGGTGGACCAGAAGTTGACACTGGTGGTAGGATTGGTATTGGAATATTGTATGCCTGAAGCTACTGTGAACAACTTTGTGAATCACAGTGCCTAAAAACAGATGTGATGTCTGCAATACCTATAAAATAAACAAGATGATTGGGAAAACCTCTGTCTCTAAAATCTCTAATTTAGAAAAACCTCTAATTTAGAAAAAAATCTTTAATTTAGAAAAAAATTCCTAAAATCTCTAATGAAAAACTACATGTCTCTAGTTTTCTGCCCTCAGCCTGGTGATATTGATAGATAGATCACTGTATCACTGTCCTCCTGTTGTTCATCAATTTGCTCAAGTGGGCCCAGTAACGTCTCCATTGTGACAATTGTTACTGTGTTTGGCATATCGAATATGCCACGGGTAGCTTTTCAGGCTTTGCCGTGCAGGCAAGATACTCTTGTTAGTTTGCCGGGCTCCCCGAGAGGGGCGGAGAAATCAAACTCAGGTTGGCCATGTTGGCCGCTTGCAAGGCAAATACCCTACCCACTGTGCTATCGCTCCAGCCCATTGATAGATATTGACATATATGATATATATTGATATATAATATATACATATACACACATACAGATACATATATACATGCATATATATGTCGTGTATATATCATATATATGATATGTGGTTTTTGATTTGGGGGTTTTGGGCAGGAATGCATTTGGTCTACCCCTGGTGGTTCTTGAGAGCTGTGTGTGCCAGGAAACAGGTGTATTATCGCTGAGACATCCCCCCTCCCCTGACACATGAAATTATTTGGGAAGTGAGGGGTAGAAGAGTTTGGGCCACATTTAGCAGTGCTTAGGGGTCACTCACTCCTAGCAGTTCTAGGGGAATCATTGAGATAGAATTGGGGTTGTCTGCATGCAAGACAAATGTCTTCATCCCTGTTCTCTCTTTCTGTCCTGATACATGAATTTTAAGCACACCAGTGACAGTATCTGTATTACCAAAAATAGATAAAAATTATCAGTGTGTATTTATTTACTTTACAAAAGTGCTAAAGAACCCATCTATCTATCTTGTTCTTGTTATATTCTCAGCATCTTACACTGTACCTAACACTTCACAGACACCCTTTAAATATTTGTTCAATGAATTCATTTTTAAAATAGTCACATTTCATGCTTTTGATCTCTCCAAGCTTGATTTAGATGCAGCTTCTCCAGGAGTGCTTATAATACCCAAAGGAGTAAGATGCACAAAGAGTGGGAGTGAGATGCTCAGGGACGTCTTATTAACAAAAACAGCAAAAACCTCTTTTTTTCTGGAGACCTTTTAAGATTAGGACAAGCAACTGTTTATAAAAGCAGGGGTGTAGAAGATTTGAACTGTCAGTAGGCTCAAGCTTTGAAGTATATTCTTGGCTAAAAGCAGGGGATAAAGTAGATAAAGTTATAGACTCCACGATCTGTACCTGATTAAACAGGCCTAAGAGGAAGTGTCTGAAGAATGGCTGCCGAACGCATCCTTTGGAGGTTGTTATTATCAGTGTCTCTAGTTTAGAAAACAGCGCAGGGCACCCTTTCAAATGGTCTTGGAGGTGCTCGAAGCTCCAACTCAAAGCCCACCTAACCTCTTTTCTGTCTGCTTGAGAAGAACTTAGAGGAGGTTAAGGTGCTTCCTAGTGATAATTTTCATTGCTGTTCTAAGAACCTGGGTTCTTCATAGTGGTAGGAAATTCTCCAACTCCCAGGGGCTAATGTGCAATTACTGTTCATTAACGAGGAGAGAGAAAAAAAAAAAGGAAATCATATTATTTTCTATAATACAGTGTGGCATACAACATTCAAGTTATCAATGGACGTAATATGCGTAAAAGATTGAAAAAGCATACCTGGGAGCCAGAGAGAGCGCTCAAAGGACTGAGCAAATGCTTTGCATGCAGGAGGCCTCAGTTCAGTCCCTAATACCACACATGGCTCCTCAAGCACCACCAGGAACAAATATCAAGCACTAGAGAACTGTCATGTGTGTCCCCCAAACCAAAACAACAACAATAATAAATTTAAAAGCATGGGGCCAGAGTGATAGATAGTACAGCTGGTAGGGCATTTGCTTTGCATGTGACTCACTGGGTTCATTTCCCAGCATCTCATATGTTCCCCCAAGCACTGCCAGGAGTAATTCTTGTATGCAGAGCAAGGAGTAACCCCTGAGCAATGCTGGTGTGACTCAAAAACAAAATAAAACAAATAAAAGCATACCTTAATATTTATGAGTACTGAGCCATTGGTCTCTGAAAGAACATTTCATTTAATACCTTACCCTGTACATATATGTCAATAAGGATGACTGAAAAATATTTCATTGGGGGCTGGAGAGATAGCACAGCAAGTAGGGCATTTGCCTTGTACGCAGCCAACCTGGGTTCGATTCCCAGCATCCCATATGGTTTCCTGAGCACCACCAGGAGTAACTCCTGAGTGCAGAGCCAG
Source organism: Sorex fumeus (assembly GCF_029834395.1). Classification (NCBI taxonomy): domain Eukaryota; kingdom Metazoa; phylum Chordata; class Mammalia; order Eulipotyphla; family Soricidae; genus Sorex; species Sorex fumeus. Next base: position 35,567,940 of record NW_026606179.1, read on the forward strand.
GAGTAACCCTTGTGCATCTCCGGGTGTGACCCAAAAAGCAAAATATTTCATAAACACATTTTCAGTGTTTATTGTTAATTTATTGTTATCTATATGCAAATATATTTTCTGTAACTAACACAGCACCCAGTCTGGTGTTGTGTTAATATGAATAGCGTGTGAGGGTTTGTTGTTGTTGTTGTTTGTCTTTTTTTAAAAAATTGATCACCATGAATTACAAAGTTACAAGGTTATTCATGTTTGAAATTCAGGTATACAGTATCCAACACCAGCCTGTTACTTTGTCCTCTTCCCTCTGCCAGTGTCTGCAGCCTCTCTCCTACTCAGTCTTTTTTTAAAAAAAATTGATCACTTGAATTACAAAGTTACAAAGTTATTCATGTTTGAAATTCAGGTATACAGTATGCAACACCAGCCTGTTACATTGTCCTTTTCCTTCTGCCAATGTCTGCAGCCTCTCTCCTATTCACTCTGTGTGTGTGTATGTATGTATGTATGTATGTATGTATGTATGTATGTATGTTTATAACTGGGTGAGTTTTTCTTGCTTCTAATAGATTCCTAGGAGGTACTGCGCTGCACTGTAGCACTGTCCTCCCGTTGTTCATCGATTTGCTCAAGCATGCCCAGTAACGTCTCCATTGTGAGACTTTGTTGTTACTGTGTTTGGCATATCGAATGCATCACAGATAGCTTGCCAGGCTATGTTTGTTGCCAGTTATAAACATACACACATACTTATGTTTGCTTGGGGAAGTGTTTTGGCCTGGAGGTGTTCAGGGGCTACTCCTAGGCATTTGTGATGATGTTGAGGGATCTTAGGTCATGTCAGGGATTAAATTGGGGTTAGGTTGCATGCAAGATGCCTTCATTCATGTATTATCACTCCTGCCCCTATCTATAGATTTAAAGCAATTATTTGCTTCTTAACTAATTTGATGAGTGATCAAAGTACATTTGTTTATTTTGTCTCAACATCTGTTCATTTATAAGTGTATGAACATGTATACTATACTCTAGAACTGTATGTATTAAGTAAAATATTTGTGTGCATGGTATTATGTAGTAGTCTAACAAAACTGGAAGGTGCTGGCTTAGAATCATTAAAGAAGCCTTTATGAAATAGTATTTATTTACCATAAAATTCATGGTTAGTTCATTCTTTATACATGACATTTAATGTACCCGGAGTTGTGCAACTATCACCACTATCTGATTATAGAATATTTTAGAATATCAATCCTCAAATGTAACTCTTAGCAGTCATTGTCCACTCTTTATCCCTTTATCTCCAATGCAACCCAAGGCAAATTTAATCCACTTTCTATTTTTATAGATTTACTCATTCTGGAAATCTTACATAAATGGAATGATAGGACCTGTGACCTTTTTAAAATCTTATGACTCTGCTAATGTAAGTTTTATCAATGTTGATTGTAGTGTGTATAATACTTAATCCTTTTTATGGTTGTATAATATTCTACTGTATGAACCATTGGGTTATATCTGTTTGGAGGGATATTATGAATAATGTTTCTATGAACATTTGCATGGACATACATTTTTCTTTTCTTTTTGATTACTGGACCATATAGTAATTATATTTAACTCTCTGAAGAGCTACTTTCCAAATAGTCATGCCATTTTACATTTCCACCCACATTGTATAAAAGTTCTAATTTCTTCAGATTCTTAAAGCACTTATAAATGGCCAGTCTTTTTAATTATAACCATCCTAATGGAAGTGAAATAGTGTCTCACTGTGGTTTTTATTTGCATTTCTTAGCAGCTGATAATATGTATCCTCTCATATATATATACTGACTATTTGGATACTACTTTGGAAAATGTTTATTCAAAAAATACTTTGCTTATTTTAATTTACTTTGCCTATTTTAATTTTTTTTTTTTTGCCTAACCTCTTAGTAGTTGGAGCAATAGCACACCAGGTAGGGCATTTGCCTTGCATGTGGCCAACCCAGATTTGATTCCTCCATCTCTCTCAGGGAGCCCAGCAAGCTACTGAGAGTATCCTGCCCTCACGGCAGGGCCTGGCAAGCTCCCCGTGGCGTATTTGATATGCCAAAAACAGTAACAACAAGTCTCATAATAAAGACCTTACTGGTGCCTGTTCGAGCAAATCGATGAACAACGGGAGGACAGTGCTACGGTGCATTTTAATTTAATTTATTTATAGTGGGTTTGCACCCATAACTAGCAATATTCATGGTTCTGCACTCAGAAATTGCTCCTGGCAGTTTTTGTAGAACCATATGGGATGCTGGGGATTGAATGTGGGTCAGCTGCATACTAGGCAACACCCTATGCACTGTACTATATACAGCCCCAGGTACTTTGCCCATTTTAAACTTGAATTATTTGTCTTTGGGGAGCCTTCTTAATAATATTTGAGAACCAGGAGACCACTTACTACAATAATTGGCCCAGTTCTGATAGTTCAGTGCTGGTGCACAGTGATAGAGTGATACTTAGGCCCATCAATATTGTGGGTTACCAGGGTTACATTCAGTGGTGCTAAGCAGGGCTAGGTGTCAAACTTGAGGCCTCAAGCATTCAAGGCTTGTGTGACTTTTGAGCCATCTCCCTGGTACTGTTTGTTCCAGAACTTTTAGGGCTCTTTAGACTTTGAGGACACAAGACTCTTAGGAGATATGTGATCTGAAGATATTTTCTTTCATTCATTTCAAGGTGTCTTACTTTGCACTTTCCCCTTCTTTATCTTTGGTGGGGAACAAAACTCAGTTCTCAGACATGCAAAATATGTCCTCTACATGCAAAATATGTAAAATATGTAAGACAGGGTTTTGGATCCCTTTCATCTATAAAATGGGAAAATACTCCCTTCCTCATAGAGTAGTTGTGAAAGTAAAACAAAGACAAATATAAACCATTAGCCAGAGATACAGCTCAAAAGTGCATGCTTTGGGGGCTGGAGCAATAGCACAGTGGGTAGGGCGTTTGCCTTGCACGCAGCCAACCCGGGTTCGATTCCCAGTATCCCATATGGTTCCCTGAGCACCGCCAGGGGTAATTCCTGAGTGCAGAGCCAGGAGGAACCCCTGTGCATTGCCAGGTGTAACCCAAAAAGCAAAAAAAAAAAAAAGTGCATGCTTTGTATATATGAGGTCCTGGATTTGAGCCCTAGCAACAAAACAATACAGAAACAAAATCTATAAAAATAAATTAAAAACAAAACCTCAAAAAACAAAACAACAACAAAACCCTTTCAGGCCAGATTGAGAGAACAATAGGCTGAGGTACTTGCCCTTGCACACAGCCAACCCTAGTTGGATCTCCAGCATCACATAGGGCCCCTGAGCATCATCAGGAGTGAGCCCTGAGCAAAGAACCAGGAATAGCACCTGAGCATGGTAGGGTGTGGCCCAACTCCCACCACTGCCACCAGTTCCTCTACAACATACAACAACTTTCACTGATATTTCCAGAAATCTGTTACATTACATTACATTAAGTTACATTACAGTGTATCAAAACACTCTGCTGTGTTCAGAGTGCAGAGGATGTTCATAGTTGCAGTAAGAACTTTGTGATGACCAGAACCATTGCATCTGCTGATATGAGCTTTGTTGTTTGAAGGGCACTGGGAAGGAATGCGGTTGGTTTTACTTTAGAGGGGGCTAGAGGGACCAGGAGAGCATTGACACTGCTTGGTTTAGAACACACAATAGCTTGATAGCTTGATGGAGAGCTTGACCAGTGTGGCTAGACTTTGACGTTGATGGTGATATTGGTTCTGATTAAGTTGCCAAGGACTGGGTTGACTGATCTAATCTCTAAAATTTGAGATTTAGAGGTCCCCTTTGCAATAATGTCTTCATAGTTTATGTCTTCAGAACCTCAGTTACCAAGATCAACTTAAAATTGTAAAAATAAGTGAAAACTAGTCACTGATCAGTCAAAATAGAGGTCATATGAATTGATATACTGAGTTTCCAGAGGAACCGCACACAAAAAAAATTTACAGGAAAACTGGGAATCTAAACTAATTAAGATATAGGAGAATTGCAACATCAAAATGGGTTGGGAATATAGCTCAAGTGGTAAAACACAAAGAAAAACAAACAGTGCTCAGGTATGTGTCAGGCCTTGGGTTTGATCCCTGGCACTGCATTGCTTCCTGCTGCCAAATTAATATCCCCCAACTGACCACTGGCAGCCTGACCTTTTATTTTTATTGTTTTAGGGGACCACTCCCCTCCCCAAGTACTGTGTGTGTGGTCCCCTAAAACAATAAAAAAGAGGAGACATTGGAGATAATTTAGGCACTCAACTCAATCCCTGGCACCCCATCTCTCTATCATCACCCACCAGCTATAGCCTTAATGCCCTCAGGCACGGTTAGCTATGTCCCTCATTAAAATGAAAAAAAAATGTCCAATCATGAACAACTTTGTAACCATGTATCTCATGGCGATTCAATTTAAAAAAGGAACAGGAAAGAAGGTTGCTAGATAGACATATGGAGTAGTGTCAGCCCAGTAGTATGGAGACATAAAAAACAGATTTAAGTTTAAAGCAGCATGTTAAAGTGAGGTTATTTATTCATTGAAGAAAATCAACAATGATAATGTTGCTTTTCTTTTTGTAAGAATTGTAAGAAATTGTAAGAATTGTAAGAAAATTTGGAGGAATGTACTCCTGAGTAATGCTCAGGAGATCTCATGACCCGACCTGTGATTTTTTCAGTCAACTATGCTGGTGATTCTGTGCAAGGACGAGGATGTGGTGCTGTGGAGTCTCTGTGGTGAAGGGATTACTTGGGAGGCCCCAGGGCTGCACCCTGGGAAGCTCATGGAACTTTGTGGGTAGGGCGTTTGCCTTGAAAGCAGTGACCTGGGTTCAATCCCCGACATCCCATATGGTACCCTAAGCAACGCCAGGAGTAATTCCCAAGTGCAGAGCCAGGAGTAACCCCTGAGCATCGCCAGGTGTGACCCAAAAAACAAAAAGAAAAGAAAAAAAGAAAAAACAAAGCACTGTGTGTGTGTGTGCATGCATTTTCTGTGGTGCTAGATGTTTTATTTGGGGGCTACACCTGGCAGTGCTCAGGTATTATTTCAGGCTCTACAGTCAGGGATCACATCTATCAGGGCTCTGGGGACTGTTATGTGGTACCAGGGATCGAATCCCTGTCAGCCACATGCAAGGCAAGAGTCTTACCAGCTGTACTATCTGTGCAGCCTCTGGTACCAGATGCATGGGTGCCCCTGGTCTTAAATTCAACTCAACACATTAAAGCTGCAAACTAAAGCAGTATTCAAAATCAGTAGTGCGGTAGGGATCTGAGAGATGAAACTTCTGTGCATTCTTATCTTAGTATGTGGTTATTAAGTATCCTTGAGAGGGATCAAAGCTATAACTAGTGCCTCCGCAGGGTTTTCTTCCAGCCCTTCCACATCCTTTTCTCCCCTGGCTCCCTGGCCTGAGTTGCCGTTGATCTGCTCTGGAGGGCCTTCACGGGAATATGAAGACCGGGCATCCGGCACCCTGTATAAGGCAGCGCCTTTCTGGCCATCAACAGGCACAGTGATAACGCTCCTGCTTCTTTACAGAGGCTGCAGATGATCTATCTGTTCCACTGCACGCTGCATTGCTAAATTTCCACCCACGCAGGCTGGAAACGGTTCTGAACAAACCTAAGGTAGGCTGACTTAAAAAGTCCTAGCATTCCATTGTTGGGTCTCCCCCCACCCCTCTCCTTCCAGCAAGGATCTGCAAAAGTTTTAATTCGGTATTAAAGCCCGCTCATGGGGGGTCCTCGCGAGATCCACAGCAGTGTAGCTCTAGAAGGGCTGTTAGAAAAACCCTGCCCAGCCATTTCCAGTTTTACAGAAAGGAAAAAAGCGAGGCCCTGGGACACATAATGATTTAATGTGGGTCACTCGGTTAATTAGTGACCTGAGCGGGGTGGCAGTCCCCGGTGTCCCCCGATGGCCTTCCTCCCCCGGGTCCGTGGTTCTCCTTCCTGGACGCCCCCTGCTTGTCGGACGGTGCCTGTCCCTGTCCCCCTCGTGCCCTTTCTCCTTCTTGTGTTCCTTCCCCGCCCTCCATGACTTTGCGCTCTCCGGGGTGGGCCTAGCCCTGGGGTGCGCGTCAGCACCTTAGCGTCTCTCCAGCCCCGGAGGTGGTGGTGGTGTTGGTGGTGTTGGTGGTGGTGGGAGGGGGGGCGCCCCCCCCCCCCATCTGGGCCTCCCGGGAGCCCGGCAGGTGCTTTGATTTATTAGCAACCGGGAGCGAATCGCTGCTGCAGAAGCAGCAGCAGCAGCAGCAGCATCGTGGTCGTGGTCGCGCTTCCCGGTTTCACCACGCGGACGCGTGGCACCGGGGTGGGGGTGGGGGTGGGGGGGCTCCCGAGCGCGAGGAGCACACGGGCGGGCCGGGCCCGGGGAAGGGTGGGGGGAGCTGCCCCGCGCGTGACCTCGGCGTCAGCCCTGTCGCTGGGTCAGTCGCACCCGCATGGGTCGGGGGAGGGGGGGGGGGCAGTGGTGGCCCTGACGTGGCGGCCGGGCCGCCCGCCCGCGCGGGGAGGAGGGGAGGAGAAGGAGGAGAAGCCGCGGCGGCGAGGGCGCGGCCTGACGTGGCGGCGGGGCGGCCGGAGGGGAGCGCCCGGGGCCGCCACTCGCTGCACTGCCCCGCGCTCCGGCCAGAGGGCGCCCGGCCCCAACACTTCCCCGCCCCGCGGCCGCTACCGGGCGGGAGGAGGGCTGCTGGGGGGGGGTGGGGGGGGAGAAGGGGGAGGGGAGTAGGGGTGGGGGTAGAGGGGGGGGGCGGCGGCCTCCGAGGAGGAACCACGCCGGCGATTGGGTCGGCGGCGTGGCGGGGCCATGTTGGAGCGGGGCGGCGACCCCGCCTTCCTTCCGTCGCGACCCTCCGCCTCAGGTCGGGTCGGGCCGGGCAGGAAAAGGGGGAGCGGCTGAGGGGATGTGAAGCGATGTGAGAGGGGATGTGAGAGGGGATGCGAGGGGCGGGGTGAGAGGTTACGAGGAGGCGGGGGGGGGGGGCGGGGGAAGCCTCCCTCCCGGGTCGCTCGGCGCGGCGCTGCAGGAGCGGCGGCACTGGCGGCGGCGGCCTCCTCCCCCTCCCGCTCCCCCTCGGCGCGCGGGCCAATCAGAGGCGCGGGCACAAATATGCAAATGGCGCGCCGGTGTTGCCGGAGTGCCGCTCGCAGGGGCTGGTGGGGTCGCGCCGGGGGAGTGAACCGGGCCAATCAGGCGGGTGCGTGGCGGCGCGGGGGAGGCGGCGCCCCTTCACTCCTCCCTCCTCTCCCCTCCCGGCCCCGCGCTGACAGGGGGGGCCTGGCCGCGCCGCCGGTAAGTGCCGCCGCCGCCGCCGCCCGCCGCTTGGCCACCCGCCTTCCCCCTCCCCTCCCTTTCCCCACCGCCACTTCCCAACCCCCCCCACCCGGGGCGTGAGGAGGGGGGGGGCCCTCGGGGTGTGTGTGTGTGTGTTGGGGGGGGCAAGCAGCGGCCGCGGCTCAACTGGTGGGGGAGAGGCGGGACCCGGGGGCCGTGTCAAGCCGGGGGGGTCGCGCGAGGCCGTCCCCGCCCGGCCCAGCCGTGCGTGTCAGTCTCGGGCGAGGCGGGGGGCGGCGGGGGCGCCTCGGTCCTGGCGAAGCCCCGAGACCCCGCGCGAGGCGGTGAGTACGTGCCGCCGCCTCGGCCGCCGCCGCCGCCGCCGCTCGGCCCGCGGGGGTGGGGGGTGGCGGGGTGAGGAGGGGGTCGGGGCGCGGGGAGGAGGGGGGCGCTGCCCGCACGTGCGGCCCTGCCCGCCCGCGGCCCGCCCCGCGCCTGTCATGGCTGCGGGCCGCCGCCGCCGCCGTCGCCGCCGCCGCGGCCGCCCCGCACACACCCCGGGCTCGGGACCCGGCCGGCCGCCGCGCCTGTTGCGTCGCTCCGAGGTGGCGGGCGTGGGTGGGCAGGGCCCGGGGACGCTCGGGCTTCCCTCCATCCCGCAGCCTCCTGTCCTCCGCTCCCCTCAGCCGCGCTCCTCCCTGCCCGCCTGCTCGCTCGCCTCCGTGACTCATGACAGGGCGTCCCGCGCGGGCGCTGGGGGTCCCCCGGCGCGGCGCGGCGCGGCACGGTCAGCCCCGACATCCTCCCCCCTCCCACCCCCCCCACATCCCGACCGCAGCCACCAGGCGCTTTCCCGGGCCACCACGGTGCCCGCGTGCGTCCTTCTCGGTGGGGGTGGGGACGGGGCGGGGGCGGACGGGTCCTTCCCCGGGCGCACCCCGAGGGCCGCTCGCTCCACGTCCGCAGCCCTGGGGCTGGGCCGTCCGCGTGCACGCGGGGCCTCGGGCTCGGGCGTGCGGGGGGTGGGTGGGGGGGGGGGGTTGTGTGGGACGTGCTGGGTGGTTCCCGGGTTCTCCTCGCGGACAGCAGTGCCCCAAGCCAAGCACGACCCGGAAAGCTTGGGTGCCTCTCCGCTGGCCTGTCGCAGTCGCCAGCACGGGGACTGGTGCTTTTCTGTTCCTTCCTTTTTTGGTTTGGTTTTGAACCCACCCCCCTCCCCAACCCTCTTCCCACCTCTCCCCCAACCCCATGCTTTTTTTTTTTTTTTAAGAAAAAGAAAACTTTTTTTTAAAGAACAAAGTAGATGAGGTTCATTTTAAATGGCGATGTTAACAGTGTTACACAGTTACTTTCTTGGAGGTCTGGGATTTGATAGAAACATTGTAACTTACCTGTTTTCTCTGAAGTACTCGGTACAGACCTCTGAACTCCACCCCCGCCCCCCTGTATTAAATAAAGTTATCTTCCTTAATAAAAGCACCATCACAATTTAGTTTCTCAGTTTTGCATGCTCCTTTTCACCTTTTCCTTTTTTCTGATTCTCAGCGCTCCAGTTCTACTTAATCAGCTATGATCTTGAACAGAAAAGAAAGCTTGTCTTGTAATATTACCTCTGCCTAAACACTCTGCATCATTGTCCTTTTCAGAACCACTAGGTCTACAAACACTTGAATATACCAGAAGGTGAACATAAGAAGGGAACCACACATTGTAGGGGGCGGGATGTGTGTAATGGGGTGTGCCTAATTTTATCTGAAATGCAAAAGGTATCATAGTATTTGGATTTACCAGACCTGTAGTTTTAAGTGAGTTTGTGGCTGATAGGAAGCACTGAGCCTTCCACATACTTGACAGGCATCGTCAAATGAATATCATCTATTTCTCCAAGCAAGTCAAACTTGTGTTTTGTATCTTTTTGAGAGTTCTCTTTTGGCTTTAACACCCACATAGTGTACTACAAAGTATTGGCAGGCCCTAGTCCTTGGAGAATTTTTCCGTAAAACTAGTACAATCATAAAATGCTGCCCCCAAAGCTGGTGGGGGTGGAGTCTTTCTCATGGTGTGGCTATCATCTCTGAACAGTTTAAGGAGAATGGGTACGGTAGAGTTAAAAAACAAAAACCTTACCATTGATTAACTAGGACATAGGAAATAATAACATTGGGAGAGGAAAACATTGTGCTGGTGTAACCAGTAATACCTTGACGTGGAAGGAGTGAGTGCTGACAGGAGAGAATAAAACTGCTCTAGGTTATAGTCAGGTTTCTCAACCTCTGTGAACCTTGATTTTCTCGGCTTCACTGTTCTGTGCTTCAAGCGTCTCATGAGATCTGTCCTTGAAATTCAGAAACTTTCACTTGGATTTAAGCATAAGAAAAAAGGCAGAGGTTTTGAAACAAATAGTGGTATGGTTAGCCTTCCCTGAGAACTTTATAAAAAGAGTAAACCTCAGGTGGGCAGCTATGAATAAAGATAAGAAAGCACTTTAATACATCTGTGGAAAAAGCCTCTGACCAGATAAGATTACCGAAATCATAAAAATTTTCAACTTGAAAGTACCGTTTAAAACTTTTAACTCCTAACCCCTTATCTACTTTAACAATGTGTTCTATAATGACATTGAGTAAAACCTTTGAAGTCTAACCTATGGGAACCAGATAGAACAAGAGAGGAGCTTAATGCATAAATTTTAAGAGGCAGAAACTAAAGTAGCATTTAGAGGTAAAATTATATTTATGTGCATCAGTCTAAAATAGAATTACTGGTTTCTGTGAACATTTGAGTTTTTGTTTTTGTTTTGAGGCCGCACCCAGCATTGCTTTCTGGCCAATCTGGGTTTAGTCTTGGGGAGTCACTTCTGGTGGTGCGTGGGGTAGGCGGGGGATTGAACCTAGGGTTTCAGCTTGAAAAGCATAATCTCCAGCCTTTTGAGCTATCTCCCCTTGCTCATTTTAGATTTTTTTTAAGGGTTAGCATTTTTTGTTTCATCTTGGGTCCACACACAACAGAGGTTCCTCCTGGCTTTATGCTCAGGAATCATTCCTGGCAGGGTTTGGAGTAGAGCAATGCTGGAGATCAAACCTGGGTTGGCTAAAGCATGTGTCTTTAGAATGTAGAAGAAGAAATAGTCTGGCAGAGGAGGAAAAAAATAAGTTCAAGAAGTTAAGTATTGTAATGCAAAATTATGACCCAAACCATGTATCTGCTGGGGATACTTCCTTAGGCATCGGTACAGTGGATAAAGAACATAGGCAAGAGTAGGGAAACCTGAGGCAGTTGGTTAGAGTGAAGATGAATTATGAAAATTACGAGGGTATGTTGCAGAAGTTTAAAAAACTTTAAGACTCAAAAATCAGACTTATGGATGCTAAGATGTAATGATTAATAAATTTTGGGGGGTGGTATGGTGCCCCTTTGGTGTTGGGGTTTACTTAAGGCTCTGCCAGGGAAGGGGGTCATTCTGGCAGTGCTTAAGGGAGGGGACCATGGGTGTTTTGGATGGATGGAACTGGGGTCAGCCACTGCAAAGGCAAGCACTTTAACCCAGGGTGGCTACTCTGGCACTTAGTAGAACTTTTAAACTATTTTGTACCTCTCATGGTCTTACATGATTTAATGTGTTTGTTCAAACACATTTTCACATGATAGAAGATTTCACTTTTTATCTTAGCTAATTCCCCAACATTTGTGTAGCTTAAATAATTACATGCTTCTTTAGTTAAAAATAAACAGGAGGGCCTGGAGATAGCTAAAAGGGGTTAACTCATGTTTTGCATGCAGGACGCCCAGGTTCAATCCCTGGTTACTGCATGGTCCCCTGTACATGACCCTTGTGCACAGTATTTCAAGGTGCAGCCCCAAAACAAAAATAAAATAAAATTTTTTTAAAAAAATCACCTTTTTCAGTTATTTTGTAAATATAAGTTGCTGCACTTTGCGTCTCTGTTCTTCACTTAGGCAATACTCCCATATATATCTAAGTCTCAGAAATTCACCAGTCTGTGAATTCTTAAGTCAAATTCCATCTTAGGAATAAAATCATTTGTCATAGTCCTTAGAAGTTTCTCCCTTCTTTGATAACTTTGTAGCATTACCATTTGTGTCACTTTTTTGATAACTTCCTGACCTTCCTTCTACTATATTGCCTTCCTGTTTGCAGAAGCTTTTTACTCTTCCCTTTTAGAAACAGAAAGCTGACCAAGTGACAGTGGGGAGACACAGAGAAGGGGAAGTCACTTTGAATTATAATTTATTCTCTGGACTCCAGGCCATTCTTACTAAGTAGATTTATACATGCATATTAATGATTATTAAATGTAATCAACTTACTAAGTTCATATTGATTCCTGCCTTTGTAGAATCTATAATAATGAACAATAAAATATGTAAAATTACAAGTGTGATGGATTCAATAAAGCGAATAGGGTGGTATGAGAGAAAAAATGAGGAATTTTGGTTGTGGGCAGGGAAAGCTGCTATCAGGTGGTATTAATTTAAATCAAGATAGAGAATAAGAAATCATACAGGAAGAAGTTTCCTGGAACAAAGAAAAATATGCATCAAGAGTGTAGCACTGTAGCACTGTCCTCCCATTGTTCATCGATTTGCTTGAGCGGGCACCAGTAAAGTTTCACAACAAGTTGTGAGACTTGTTGTTACTGTTGTTTTGGCATATTGGATACATCACAGGTAGCTTGCCAGGCTTTGCCATGTGGGCAAGATACTCTCGGTAGCTTGCCAGGCTCTTCAAGAGGAGCGGAGAAATCGAACTCAGATCGACTGCATGCAAGGCAAACGCCCTACCCGCTGTGTCAGTGCTCTAGCCCACATAAAGACCAGAAATCTTAATATCTTGGAAGAGTCAGAGTGATAGTTATAGTGTGTAGAGTGCTTGAATCCCATCCAAAGTTGATCTCTGATGGGGCCAGAGTGGTAGCACAGTGGGTAGGGCATTTGCTTTGTACATATTCGATACCTTGTCCATCCCTGCCATCCCATGTGGTCCTCCGAGCACTGCCAGGAGTAACCCCTGAATATCACTGGATGTGACCCAAAAAGCCAAAGGGGAAAAAAAAAACCCCAAACAAACCCAAACACAGAATTGATCTCTGACACTACATGCAGTTAGTCCCTTGAGCACTGCAAGGAATGGTAACAGCACATATTTACTCCACTGGTTGTGGTCCTATTTCCCACCCCGTCCCCATCCTAGAAGAAATGCAAAAAGTTATTTCATGGTGGCAGTAGCAAAGAGGAAAACTTGAAGATAAAAATTCGGTAGGCTATAGACAAGGCATGTTTAAGGCTTTGTGACTTTTAATAAGGACATTAGGCATCAAAAATTTTCAAGTAGAAAATCTTGATTAAATTGAAATTTTAGTTAAAAATAAAAAATACTGCTATTATGAAAATGAACTGAAGATGGGCAAAGTGAAGGCAGAGTTCCTTAAACTTAAATTCTTAAATTTGTACTTGATGCTTAAATTTGTCCTGGTAAGACATGGTAGTGGGGCTCAGCAATAGTACAGCATGTAGAGAACACGTCTCTTGCACAAGGCCCACGCTTGCAACCTAGGTTTCTATCCCCTGAGCTCAACAGGAATATAAGCCCAGGCTTGGGAGCCAGGAATAATCTCTAAACGTTGCCAGGTGCTCCCCTTGCCCTACCCTCAAAAAGAAATGGTACCTGAAACTAGAGGAATAGCATAGAGATGAAGTAAAGGACAAGGATATGTACATACATATATATATATGTAACATACGAATGTATATATATATATATATAAAATGCAATACTATCTCATATAACAAGTTATATCATAATAGGAAATAAACAGGAGATGGAAAGACAAAATCACAATGGATTGGGTTTTAAGCTAGAAAAATGAAAAAAATGACCTCCTGGTTGCTGACTAAAGGAACTAGACATATTGAGAAATTCACCAGATGAAGAAGGACGATGAGAGGAGGAGGAAGAGGTTGACAATAAATAAACTTGAATAACATCCTAAGAAAAGTTCAAGAGACAGTGGGAACTGCTTCTAACTCAGTGATAAGTCAGGATAGATTTAGCTATATGTCAGACCATACCATTATAGTCTGTTGAGAGGAACAGCTTCATATTTATTAGAAAAATAAGTAATAAAATGATATATTTTGGCATTTTTTTTAAATGGTGGTGGGGGGCACACCTGGCTCTGAACTCAGGAATTACCCCTGGCAGTGCAAGAGGAACCATAAGGGATGCTTGCGATTGAACTCTGGTCAGTCACATGTAAGGCAAGAACCCTACAAGCTGTACTATCACTCTGTTCCCTGAAATGACATTTCTGACCATGATAATTTTGAAAGTTAATTTAAGTGTGTGTGAATGGAATTTTTTTTCAGGGAAGCACATCCTGTGGTGCTCAGAGTTTACTCCTAGGTCTGCACTCAGGGATTGCTCCTGGCGGGCTCAGGACTGTGTGGGGTTCTGGGAATCAAACTGGGTTCATCTGTGTGTGTGTATGTGCAGCAAGGCAAAGCAGCCTACATGTTGTTAATACTCCTCTGGCCTCCTCATTTGTTAATATATTTTTAATATATTATTTTAGTTAAGATTTGAAGAAAAATTTTGTCGAATGTAGTAGGTGAGTTTTTGTCATTTGGGTGATGATGAGAATAAGAAAGTCTTGCATAGTCTTGATATTTGTGGCATAATAGCATTCTTTAAAGATTTTAGTGTTTACGCTACCTGAGAGTCAGTTTATCTTTTTGTTGTTGTTTTTGGACCACACCTGGGGGTACTCGGGGTTACTCTTGGCTCTGCATTCAGGAATTATTCCTGACAGTGTTTGGGGGACTGTATGGGATGCTGGGGATCAAACCCAGGTCCGCAGCATTCAAGGCAGGGGCACTACTCATAGTGCAAAAAACTCAACAGCCCCAAATTTATTTACGTATTTATTTATTTATTTAGGTGTTTTGGGTCACACCCAGCGATGCTCAGGGATTACTCCTGGCTCTGCACTCAGGAATAACTCCTGGCGGTGCAAGAGGGACCATATGGGATTCCGGGGATCAAACCCCAGTCAGCCGCGTGCAAGGTAAATTCCCTACCGGCTGTACTATTACTCTACCCTCCCCCCCAACTTTATTTTTTAATGCTTATGTGCTTATAAGTAAAAATTATACTTTAGGTCATTTTTCAACAATTTATTATAATTTATCAAATAGCTATGTTTCTGTTATAGTCTGACATTATTAAGTATAAAGTTTTCCAAGTAAATAACAACTTATCATTATACTTAAAACTTGAAACACTAATTTTCAGTATTGCCATAAGAGCATGTGGTTTGAAACCTGGAACCTGAGGGGGTGAAAAGATTATTTTTCTTATCCATTGGTAATTTCAGTTTAGTTTACTTGACTAAGCAACAGTAATATTGCACTGCACCGCACTGTCCTCCCATTGTCCCATTGTTTATCGATTTGCTCAAGCAGGCCCAGTAACATCACCACTGTGAGACTTGTTACAGTGTTTGGCATATCGAATATGTCACAGGTAGCTTGCAAGGCTTTGCCGTGCGGGCAAGATACTCTCAGTAGCTTCCTGGGCTCTTTGAGAGGGGCGGAGGAATCGAACCCAGTTCTGCCCGGGCTGGCCATGCGCAAGGCAAATACCCTGCCACTGTGCCATCTCTCCAGCCCTACAGTAGTGTTAAGTATTAAGTATAAATTTTATACTATTGAAAATCAGTAACTATACTTCTGAAAGATAATTGCTAATATAACGTTCTTGTA
This sequence comes from Sorex fumeus, assembly GCF_029834395.1. NCBI lineage: Eukaryota > Metazoa > Chordata > Mammalia > Eulipotyphla > Soricidae > Sorex > Sorex fumeus. Next base: position 35,583,056 of record NW_026606179.1, read on the forward strand.
TGTGAAAGAAGAAACAAAAATAATGTTTATTTTTATTTTTTGCATTATTTTATTATTATTATTTTGACTTTTTGGCTCACACCTGGTGATGCTCAAGGGTTACTCCTGGTTCTGCACTCAGGAATTATTACTGGTGTTGCTTGGGGGATCATATGGGATGCTGGGGATCGAACCCAGGTCAGCTGCATGCAAGACCCTATTTGCTTGTTATCGCTCTGGTTCCCTAGAAATAATGTTTAGGTTTCATGTTTGTTTTTTTTTTTAAATTTTGTATCCTGCTCAGAGATTTTGCACATCTAGGATTGCCTTACTTGTGTGTGGTGCTGAGTTGGGAGGGAGAGAGTAGAGAAAGTGTAACTGCTTTGTATGCAGGATGGCACCATAGGCACCTAATCTTACCAACCTCCCAGCACTACTGGGTGTGGCCTCAAAGCCAAACATTGGGTAACACTGTAGCACTGTCCTCCCATTGTTCATGGATTTGCTCCAGCGGGCACCAGTAGCATTTCACAGCAAATTGTGAGACTTCTTATTGTTTTTGGCCTGCCAGCGGAATACTCTCGGTAGCTTGGTGGGCTCTCTGTGAGGGGCGTAGGAATCTAACCCCGGTCGGCGGTGTGCAAGGTAAACGCCCTACCCTCTATGCTATGCTCCAGCCCAAACATTGGGTACATTTTGTCATATGGGAGCATTTTATAAAGCTTTGCCATAGGTTATAGCTTTAGAACTTAGTACAAAGAAAATACTTCTGAAAGCACTACTCACATGAAGGATAAGATATTACTGGCATGTCAATTGCCCCCCATCCAATCATTGCTCCCTTTCAATCTTCCATTATGCTGACTGTTGAAACCACAGATTACTTTTGCCTTTTTTAACCATTATAAATTGTAAGAAAAATGTTACATAGTTTGTGTTCCTTTGTTTAATATTATGTCTGTGCGACTTACTCTGTTTTTCTCTGAGTGTTGTTAATTTTCTTGCAGTTGATTCAAATGTATGATGAACATATTTTTAGTTTTGAACTGTTAGAATAATACTGATTGGAGCATACTTGTATATGTCTTTTGGCACATCAAGGCACATATTCCTATGGAAAGTCACGGTCACGGTCCTCCCGTTATTCATCGGTTTGCTCGAGCGGGCCCAGTAACGTCTCCATCATGAGACTTGTTGTTACTGTGTTTGGCATATTGAATACATCATGGGGAGCTTGCCAGGCTCTGCCGTGCGGGCGAGATACTCTCGGTAGCTTGCCGGGCTCTCCGAGAGGGGTGGAGGAATCAAACTCGGGTCAGCCATGTTGGCCGCTTGTAAGGCAAACGCCCTACCGCTGTTCTATCACTCTAGCCCAGATGCAAAGTAAGAATTAAGAATTAAGTGTGAATGTCAACAAAGTAGTTGAATTTAGTTAATGACTGTCTAGAGAAATGCTAAATATAAACTTGGACTGGTGTCTTTTAGACTAGTGGTTTCCAATTCTTTTTAAGCAAGGAATCCTTTACTTTTAAAAATCCCCACTTTAAACCATAATCTCTCAATATTAGCACAATATTCAGAGTTAGAACTTTTCTGGGGAGGAAAAAGGGGAAATCTAAAGCCTTCTCCTTCTTAAGTGGCTGAAGATTACCCAGCACATCAAGAAGCACAGCTTGAAAATACTATATTTACAGGGTACTTTATGTGGGTTATTACAATAGTTTTATGAGAAGTACTGTGATAACTCCCATTTTACAGATGAAGAAACTGAATAAAAATGATTACATGACTTGCCTAAGATTACATAGCTAATAAGTGTTGAAGGATTATAGTTCTGTCAGGGTTTCAATCTTATATTATTTTCAGAGCCTCTTCTGTTAACTACTTTAGGGCTCCCTGTAGGAGTCAATGAAGCATTCTTTGACGGGTAACAATTAAAAATTAAGATTACTGCGCGTGATAAAATAAACTTGAAATATTTAATACTTTTATAGATTTTTAAATATATATATATTAAGCTATACTAGGCAATGCTCAGTGCCTACCTATTCTGGCTATGTACTTGGGGATCTCAACTAGTGATAATTGGGAAATCTTGTTGTGCTGGGGATCAGATCTGGGGTTCTCACATCAAAGCATATGCTCCTGCCCTTTGAACTATATTTCTGGCCCTATTTCATTGTACTTTATTTCAAGTTTCAGGTTTGTTTTGGTTTTGGGCCATCTTCAGTGGTACTTGCGGCTTACTCCTGGCTCTGTGTTCAGGGTCACTCAGAGTGCTGGGGGAACACAGGTGGTACCTGGGATCAAACCAAAACAGGGTGAGCTGCAAGCAAGGGAGCATCTCTCCTCTTTTTGCCTTCAGGCCCCATTTTAGTAATTTTTAAGGGTTCAAGTCGGTTGAAGCATTCTTAAAAGTTATGAAAATTATTATATTATTGCTTAAAATAAGGTGTTTTTTTTTCATGTGTGCATTCATCTTGTGTACCGGGGAAGAAAGACAATGGGCCAAGAATGATAACGTAGTTGGGTTTTTTTGTTGTTTATGGATCACACCCAGCGATGTTCAGGGGTTACTTCTGGCTCTGCACTCAGGAATTCTCCTGGCTGTGCTTGAGGGAACTTACAGGTTGCTGGGCATCCAACATGGGTCTTGCTGCCTGCAAGGCAAATGCCCTACACACTGTATTAATACTCTGGTCTGATAATGTAGTGTTTAAGGTATAAAATAGTATATATCTAAGTAAACTAGATATATATGTCTATATAAATAAATTACAAAAAGATTTCTGGATATATTTGTAATATATTTATACACGTGTGTGTGTATGCTTAACAATTTTAAAGACCTGTGTTTATATATACACACATGTTTACTGGCAATGACACACAGAACTTGTTTATTCTCAAAGACATTGCTTATTGAATGGAGGGAGGGAGAAAACTGTTATGTTTTAGACATAGAGAATTTATTTATTTATTTATTTAGGCTTTTTTGGGTCACACCTGGTGATGCACAGAGGTTACTCCTGGCTCATGTACTCAGGAATTACTCCTGGTGGTGCTCGGGGGACCCTATGGGATGCTGGAAATCGAACCCTGGTTGGTGGCATGCAAGGCAAATGCCCTACCTGCTGTGTTATTGCTCCAGCCCTGGCATAGAGAATTTCTTACACATATAATGGAGATTGGAAAAACTTTGAAAAATTTAAGCAGCATTTCAGCTTAAGCAGCTTAGGCTGTCACCTAAGTTAATCGTTCTTTTTACACCTGTGGTCATCCTCCTGTCTTTCATACTGGTCTGTGGATCTGCAGTTAAAAACCAAGGCAGTAGGGGTGGATAGATGGTACAGCAGGTAAAGGATTTCCCTTGCATGCAGCCAGCTCAGGTTTGATCCTCAGCATCCCATATAGTCCGTCAAGCTTGGCAGGAGTGATTCCTGAGTGTCGAGCAGTCCCCGAGCACCACCAGGTATGGCCACAAAACAAAACAGGAACGATAACAACAAAACTCCATGACAGTAGATCCCTGGTTTTCCATGTTTCTATACTTGGGGGCTAGCACTGGTGTTTGGAATGGTGACTGAAGATAACTTGCTTATGGGGGAGTCAAGGCAAAAAATGGTAGAGGAACATTATATCTTTAGCAGCATAAAATAAGTAAAATAAGGAAGTACGTATGTTGGGAGGACAGAGGTAAATTTCAGCAGTTGATACTGTTGATCAGTATGAATATTTTTATTTTTACTTATTTATTTATTTATTTATTTTTGCTTTTGGGGTCACACCCATCGATGCACAGGAGTTATTCCTGGTTCATGCACTCGGGAATTACTCCTGGTGGTGCTCGGGGGACCATATGGGATGCTGGGAATCGAACCTAGGCCGGCTGCTTGCAAGGCAAACACCCTACCCGGTGTGCTATTGCTCCAGCCCCAGTATGAATATTTTTAAATAAGTTGAATGCTAAGTACAATCGAATAGGAGATTAATCTTACTAGATTTTCTTCATACCAACATAGAATCTTTCTTTTACTTGTTTCTTTTTTTATTTTCATTTAGTTTTGGTTCTGCATTCAGGAATTACTACAGGTTCTGCATTCAGGAATTACTACAGGCGGTGCTTGGGGGACCATATGGGGTGCTTGGGATTGAACCCATGTCAGCTGTGCAAGGCAAACACCCTACCTGATGTACTAGTTCTCCATCCCCTCAACATAGAATCTTCATCTGTGTTTTCACTTTTAGAGATCAATGAGAAGGAAATAATTAGAATAAATCATTGTAATATTTACTATTTTTGTAGTAAAGAATTTTAATAAGTAAAAATATAATAACTAATTATTATAACATTGATTATTATGTTTCAGGTAGCAGAGCTGTAGGTGCTTAAGATTTACTCCTGGCTCTGGCCCAGGGATCAGTCCTAATGGGGCTCGAAGGACCACACTTGGTGGTGGGGATCAAACTCAGGTTGGTTACATGCAAGATATGCGCCCTACCTGCTGTATTGTCCCTCAGCCCTGATTTCAGTGTTTTCTTCTGAACACTGCAACAGCCTGGCAACATAGGTAGTCAAATAAGGAAATAGACTAAAAGATTCTAAGAACTGCTCTTGCATAAAGACCTAAATCTATAGAACAAAGATAACTGTTAGAATTTTAACACACACCTTCAGATATGCCAGTAATTGTCTACTTTTCTAGATGAATAATAATCTAAATTTTTACTTTATTTTTACCCTCCTTTTTTTTATTGTTTATGCTGCAATAAATAGGGTTGCATCTGACCAGTTGTGATACTCCTGGGGATCCCACATCTGATTACATTGCCAGCAGTCTTAGTTGCTTTATTTGCCAGTTGTAGCTTTACAGTTGTGGTGCTCACACACACAAACACACACACACACACACACTTGAACTACAGTGCACAACTTTGTTATTGTGCCAGGAATTATGTGTAGTAGTGGTTCTGAGATGAGGTCCATATGTATGCTGGTGCCAGAGTTAAAACTTGCAACTTCATCTTATAGAATTGGTGCTTGAGCCATGATCATTCCTATTTCCTGATATAATTTATTTTATAATAAAACAGTTGAAGGAATACATAATATAATTACACTAATATGAATCATCAAGGATACACAGAACAGAGATTTAATAGAGTCACTGTTACTGTCCTCCCGTTGTTCATTGATTTGCTCGAGCAGGCCCAGTGTGTTTGGCATATCGAATACATCACAGGTAGCTTGCCAGGCTTTGCCATGCGGACGAGATACTCTCGGTAGCTTGCCGGGCTCTCCGAGAGGGGCGGAGGAATCGAACTCAGGTATGCCATGTTGGCTGCGTGCAAGGCAAACGCCCTACCCGCTATGCTATAGCTCCAGCCCCATTTAATAGAGTAGTATAAGTAAATGCAGATATTAAAAGATGTTAGTATCATGTAGACTTGCATAGAGATTTTGTATGTTGTGCATTAAAACAATAGAATTGGGGCCCAGAGACATGATAGTATAGCGGGTAAGGCACTTGCCTGGCATGTGTCTGACCCAGGTTCAATCCCTGGCACCCCATATGGTTCCTAAACCCCACCAGAAGTTATCCCTGGGCACAGTGCCAGGAGTAAATTGCCCTGCACAATGCTGGTTGTGGTCCTCAAACCTAAACCAAATAAAAACAATATAATTGTTTACTAATTAGATACTGGAAATAGTTTGAAAGGATGTCTTTCTGGAATGCTACAATTATTTTTCTGTTCTGATTTTTGCTAACATGTAACATGTTAAGACAATATTAGTGTGAGAATTTTTTTAAAATAGCAATATCCTTACAGTTTTACAGAATTTGTTGCGGGTCAGGGAAAGAGGCACTTCAAACTGTGAATTTGAGGCTGAGATGCCACTCCTACTTTTCTGGCCTGATGGACCAGTGCCTGGGCCCTGTAATGTCATGCAGTGTAATACAATTTGGAACCAGCAGTGCTGGGTGCCTCCAGGCCCACCCCACTTATGCTTGGTGGGACATACAGTGCCAAACACTAAACTTAGGGACTACTACATGCCAAGGCATATAATCCAGCCGTTTGAGTTGCCTCCCTTTTGGGGGGTGGGGGTGGGCACAGCTGGCAGTGCCTAGGGCCTATTTTTGACACTGTGCTCAGGAGTAACCCTTGGCTTGCTTGGAGATCATATGTGCTGATGGGGATTGGACCATGTTTAGCCACATGCAAGCCAAGCACCTTAGCCTCCTGCACTGTTGGTCCTGAGAGCTATCTCCTTGGGCACCTGTTTTGAGAATTTTAGGTACAGAATGACATACCTTCAAGAAGCAAAATCATACCTTTTAATTAAATAGTAATTTTAGAGTTAAATTATAGATAAGCTTTGTTGGTTTGGTATTTGGGTCACACCCAGCTGTGCTCTCTGGACTGTGCCATAATGGCTATTGAATCTGGGTCTCCTGCATGTAAAAGATGTGCTTAGCCCATTGAACTCTCTTCTGCCCCACAGATAGGTTTTCCTTGCATATTCTGTTTTTCTTTTTTTCTCCTTATTTGGTTTTGGGGCCATACCAGAGCTTAGTTACTCCTGGCTCTGCACTCAGGAGTCACACATGGAAGGGTTCCGGGGTCCAGATGGGGGAACCAGGGATTGAACATGGACTGGCCACATGCAAGGCAAGTGCCCTATCTCTGTACTATCTCTCCAGCCTCACCCTTGTATATTCTTAATGAGGATGTTAAGCTTTGTGGTTAGTTAACATAATTGGTCTGGCAACAGTAATGTGTTAAAGAATAGGGTCATCGAGTTAAATTGTTTGTCCAAACATCTTTTACTCTACTTGCCACTAAGCAGCTAAGTTTAATGTCAGTAGATTCTAAAGCATATTATGCTTATTTAAAGAATCTTGAAAAATACCCCCCAAACACACACACAACACCCAAGTAACTCACAATTTTAAATAATACATAATGAACATTCAATGGAATATTGTTCAACTTTAAACAGGTAAAAAGAAAGGAAATGCTGGCACATGGTACAAGGTACAACCTTGAGGATTTGTGCTAAGTGAATTAAGTCAATTGCAAAAATATCATGAGTTTTATATGTAGTATCTAGCCAGTCAAGTTAATAGAAACATCATAGAATTTTCTGTTGATTTCCAGAGATGGCATTGGGGTAGGGGAATGGAGAGTTTTTTGATGGATCAGTTAATTTTTTAATTAATTTTGGTTTTTGGGTCACACTCAGTGGTGCTCAGGGATGATTCCTGGTACTAAATTCAAGAATCACGCCCTCTTATAGGAGACTATAAGAGATATTGGGGATCGAACCTGGATTGACCACATGCATCCAACCCCTTGGTAGATAATGTTGAATCTATAAGAATGAAATATTCTTGGTATTAAATGAGGACTGAGTATGTGTAAAGCAAGTGCCTTAACCTCTGTACTATCTCCCTGGTCCTTGATTTGGAATTATTATTAATTTTTTTTCATTTTATTCATTCTCTCTTTTGCTAGTGCCCTTTGATGCACATTTTATAAAAATCATTTTCTTTCTTCTGTGGATATTACTGGGATGACCCAGGGTCACACAGCTTCAGGTTGGGGTGCTTCCACACTCAGCCGCGATGCTGACTGGGGGGGGTCACATTACATTAGTTGCGGTGCTTGTACATATGCTTGCTGGGTGGCGCACTATTTGATTATGGTATTTGAGCATACCTACCAGTGGTAAGGCCAGAAATCACCTACGGGTAGAGAATTTCTGACAACAAAGCTTCCTGGTACAAATAGTAGAACTGCCAGGATGTCACTAGACACATGCAGAACAGCACTGGGGATTAATGTCACGACTGCACTCTTCCAAAGCAGATATGTTAGCTCCCTGAAGCATAAGTCTTTAATTTTGGGGGCATCTAATTTATGTATTGTTACTTTGTCACTTGTGCTTTTGATCTAATGTTTAAGAGAATGTCAAAACTGAACACCTTTGAAGATTTGTCCCTATGATTTTTTCTGAATGTTTTATCATTTTTAGCTCTTGAATTTGGATTTTTGTAGCTTTAGTTAGGGAAAAGACCAATCTTTTTTCTCCCTGACTAGTTCTGCTCCCATCCCTTCCGCTACCCCCCTCCCCAATTCAGTAGTCTTAGTACTCATGTAAAAAAAAAAATCATTGCAAGGGTTTTTTTTTTTTTTTGGAGGGCTTTTAAGTTGTATTCCATTCATCTATATTCCTGTTTTTATGGCATTACCAAACTGTTTGGAAAATTGTACTTTGGAAAATGATGTTTCAGTTGTGGTGTGATTGTTTCTTCTTTAAGGAACAATTGTTCCTTCTTTTAGTCAGAAGACATATGTGATTATTCCTTTATGGAAATACGAAGAATTTTGTATTTGAATTCTATTGAAATTTCATCTAAATTTTAGGATGTATTTCTTAACTTCTGCAATAAAGGCATAGGAATTTTGATGGAATTAGAGTGAAGGTTGGAAAGGTAGCTCAGGGGTCAGGGCCCTGAAATTGATCACCACATGCCCCTCTAGGATCACCAAGTCTAACCCTGGAGACTCCCAGCACTGAGAAGCCTATCAACCTCCAACCTGTTCGAGTATTGTTGGAGTGACTTCTTCAGTAGAGGACTAGTTGGGTACACGGTCTCCCACCACCAAGTAGGAATTACATGGAAATTGTAGACTGTTTTGAATAGTATTATAATTTATCAACAATATTGTCTTTCGGGGCTGGAGTGATAGCACAGCGGGTAGGGAGTTTGCCTTGCATTCAGCCGACCTGGGTTTGATTCCCAGCATCCCATATGGTCCCCTGAGTACCGCCAGGAGTAATTCCTGAGTGCAAAGCCAGAAGTAACCCCTGAGCATTGCCGGGTGTGACCCAAAAAGCAAAAAAAGAAAAAAGAAAAAAAGAAAAGCCAATATTGTCTTTTAGTCTATATACATAATTTCTGTGTATATTAAGTATTGTAATTTCTTTAAGTGAAGTGTCGTATTCTTTCTAATGCCATTTTAAATAGAATTGTTTTTTTTTTCCACGGGGCAGGGATTGGGACCTTACCCCATAGTGCTCAGAGGCTGTTTCGGGCTCTCTGCTCTGGGATTGTCCCTGGCAGTACTTAAAGGGACTATAAAGTGCCACAGATTGAACCTAGTATTCCTTTATGCAAAGCATATACTCCACCTGTTGGGCTATCTCCTCATACTGTACTCTGATATATTAAATTTTGATTGTCAATTTTCTAAAGCACTTTTTTCTTGAGTGATTTAAAAATACCTTTGGTTGCCAGAATCAAACCACCAAACTCACACATGCGAGACAGTGCTCTTCTGCTGAGCCACTTATCATGGCCCCTTATCATTCAGAAGACATGTTAGAAATCTTATTTCAGAATTCTATAGAAGTATAATTACTATCATTACAGTAATAATATCATTACTAGCTTAATTTAATATAGTCACGGCTTCAGGGATGCATTGGACAAAGAATAACTTTATTAGAGAAGACTTAACGAATTTCCACTGTGACTTCACCAAATTATTTAAAGAAAACTGCATACTTTATTGTTTTTTAGAATAGTCCATCTTAAAAATACTTGCGAAGTAATATTAGTTGGTAATTAGGTTGAAGAAACAAAATTTTTATTGACTACTATAACCATCTTTATCTAATTGATGTAGCAGGAAAATTAGAGGACTCAGTAATTTTGCCTACACATTTTTCTTTGCAGAATAGTTTCAATGAGAAATAATCTTGATATTGTGTAATTCATACAAAGTTTATAATTTAATGACTTTGGGGTACTTTGTGAAAGCTAGATATTCTCTTAATAGCAGAATTTATAGTCTCATCAGGGCTTTAGGGTCATTCAGTCAGGTGAATCTACAATATCTCTTTTAAGTCTTGGTTAGCCTGCTTAATTGAAATATAACTTTAGCAATAAGCTTTTAATCTTTAAAAAATTAAAAAAAAATTTTTGGCCTTTTGAGTCACACCCCATGATGCTAAGGGGTCACTTCTAGCTTTGCACTTAGGAATTACTCCTGGTGGTGCTTGAGGGACCGTGTGAGATCCCGGGGATCATACATGGGTTGGCCATGTGCAAGGCAAATACCCTGACCGTTGAACTATCGCTCTGGCCCCATAGTTATATATTTATTTATTTAGTTTTTTGGTTCACACTCAGCAATGCTCAGGGATTGCTCCTGGCTCATGCACATAGGAATTACTCCTGGCGGTGCTCGGGGGACCATATGGGATGCTGGGAATCAAACCCAGGTCGGCCGCTTGCAGGGCAAACACCTTACCCGCTGTGCTGTCGCACCAGCCCCAGTCTTTATTTTTATTCATTTAAAAATATTTGTTGAGGTGGGGGTCAGAGCAATAGTACAATGGATAGTGCATTGATCTGCATCCCATATGATTCCCTGAGCACCAACAGGAGTAATTCCTGAGTATAGAGCCACAATTAGATCGTGAATATCTCTGGATTGTTCCCAAACAAACAAAAATTGTTTGTGTTTTTTTTTGGGGGGGGTACTGTGTTTAAGAATACTGTTGATGATTTCATACTTTTGAGGTACTGTATTTTACAATACTGTTTATGATTTCATGAATATATCATTCCAGCACCACACTTACCACTTCTTCCACCAAAGTCCAAAGGCCCCTAGTATCTCTCTTGCCCCTTCAAGCTCAGTTCTGTGTCTCTCTAGTTCTGTAGCCTCTGGCCATCTCTTTCTTCTTATTTTGTATTTTAAAATCCCACATATGAGACAGATCATTGTGTATCTGTCCCGTTCCTTCTGACTTCGCTTGGCATAATACCCTCTATTTCATCTACATAGTGGTAAATTACATACTGTTCTATTGTTGCAGTCATCCATAGTTGGGTATTTAGATTGTTTTCATATTTTGACGATTGCACTAAACACTGCAATGAGCATAGATGTGTATATATATTCTTTAAGTTAATGTTTTTGTGTTTTGTGGATAGATATGAATAAGTGGTATTACTCGTTCATATTGCAGTTCCATTTGTGAGAAATTTCCATGTTGCTTTCCTTAGAGATTGAAACAGTGTACCATTCCCACTAATAGTGAATGAGGGTTTCTTTCTTAACATATCCCTACCAACGCTGGCTATTAGTAGACTTCTTGATAAATGGCATTCTTTTTCTTTTAGGAGACAGGGGAACCAAACCCAGTGATACTTGTGGTCAGGGCTTACTTGTGGCATTATGCTCAGGGATCACTACTGGCAGGGCTTAGGGATCAAGGGGAAGGTGCTGGGGATCGAACCCAGGTAGGCCATGTACAATGCAAAGGCCCGTGCTACTGTATTATCATACCAATCCCAGATATATGCCATTCCTATTGGTTTGAGATGGTTTCTTGTCTGGGGTTGCATTTTCCTAATCATAAGTGATGATGAGAACTTTTTCATATGCCTTTTAGTTATCCTATATCATTGGGAAAGGTCTGTTCATCTCTCCCATTTTTTTGGTCTAAGGTTTTGAATGTTTTGTTGTTGAGTTTTGTGCATGTTTTATAGGTTTTGGGTATTGGGCCTTTATTTCATTTGATATTAGGTTTTTTTATTTTAGCTTCAGTTTCTTTTGCTGTGCAGAAACATTTTAATTAGATGCAGTTCCATATGTTTATTTTTGCTGTCTTTGCCTTTGTGGTTAGATTGTTGAAGACACCTAAGTTCCATTTCCTGGAATATTATACCATATTTTTTCCCCAGTGGATTCTGGTCTAATCTCAGGTTATTTAATCCATTTTGAATTTACTTTTGTGAATGGTGCATGATACAGTTTCCGTTCTATTTTTTTACATGTGGCTATTCAGTTTTCCCAACACCATTTGTTTCTTTGCTCTGCTTCATGTACTTAGGAACTTTGTCTTTAGATAGATATGATTATATCAGATTTCTTATATTGAGTCAGTTACTTTCCTTAGAGTTCTCTGTTCCTGTTATTCTAGACCTGCCAAATAATGGTATGGAAAGTGAACATCAGTGTGTTATATTATTGGTCTTCACTGGTACATGCACTCATGCCGATCCACATGTTTAGGAAGTTTGAAAATAAATGATCTGCGACCTATTGCCAATCTTTGGACTAGTATGTGCAATTTGCATCCATGGTATAAAAATGTTGAAGAACATTGTCTGATAACAAGTAGATTATTATGATTGGATTGTGATGGATATGAGAAATAGTTGGCTGATGATGAGAGATGATAAAAGTTTTGAAGGGCCCATATTCTAAGTCAGATATTCTTATAATCAGCATTAGGAAACTATCAAAGGGTTTGGAAAGCAACATCATTATTTGGTCCCAGGGTACATGATAAATTCTACTGGGGATATTGGAAGAAAGAGTTACAGTGCCATTAGCCAACTGCCATTAGTCAAAGCATGTAGGGGAAAGGCAAAACTTAGAAGAAAGATAATTAATTTGCTATACAACTTGCTGAGTTTATACCTCTGGAAGATTCAGGAAGCAATTGGGAGGATGATACTTGACATGAAGATTTAAATCAATGTAAAGATTTTAGTAGGTGACCATAGGACAATATATTAGAATGAGAAGAGAAGAGGGTTGAGGACAGAGGAATTCTGAGGAGCATCATTTTCAGATAACTTTATCAAATCTGGTGGCTATCCTCAGAATGTTTCATTTTCTGTGGATGAAACCCAGGGTTTCAAAAATGCAAGGCAAATGCCTTACCATTGAGCTTCATCTTAGGTCTGTAGACTTGGAATATTTTGCTTACAGCTTTGAAAAGAATTTTTAGAGGAGTCATAATTTTTTTAAGATTGGAGGGATATTATGGCAGGTAAGCCTCACTGGGAATGATCCCTGAGTGCAGAGTGACTATAAGAGCACTACCATATGTGGTCTAAACAAACAGGAAATCAGACAAAAAATAGAATTGGAATGCATTCATAAAGTAGATACCCAAGAAAGACAGGAGGAAATTAGGAAATTTAACTTGATTTTAAGAATTTTTAGCTGTAATTTTAATTTGGGCCACACATTGTGGTGCTCAGGTTTACTTCTAGCTCTGCTTAGGCATCACTGCTAGCAATAATTATATGTATATAATTCCTTGCTGATATTTCTTGTTTCCTGATTTGTCTGGGCTTCCCTTCTAATACCTTAATTAGGCCTGTATAAATGCTCACTGCTTCAGAAAGTTTTTTCTGAATAACTCTTCTCTCCTCTTTATAAGTCACCTTATAAATGAATTTGTACCTCACTTAGGCCATGTGTATCATATTTTATTCAGTATATATGATGTGTTTTTCTTCTGCTATTATCCCCTTGCTTTCCCCCCTTGGGGTTCTGTACATCTGAAGTAAGGGACTTTGGTGGTTTCTACAAAATTTCTTTGAAGGTAATAACTAATACTTAATTGAAATATTTAATAATTTTTGGTATTTGTCTTTGGTGATACTGGGCATTGAACCTAGGGTCTCGTACATGCAAGGCCAGTGCACTGCCTCTGACCTACATCCCTGGCCCTTGACATGTTACTTTCTTAGAGTTTGAAAATGGTCTAGATATTTACTTGAATGAATTAAGAGAGCGGGTCTTAAAGAGGAACTTAAATGAGTATATCAAAAAGCATGGATTTATTAGATTTTATTGGCATGTTTATTGGATTACCAAATATTAATATGCTTTCTTTTGGGAGTGGGAAACATTGTAGACCATAACCAGTGATGATTAAATGCTACTCCCGGCTCTGTACTCAGGGGTCACTCATGGTAGTGCTCAGGGGACCTGGTGCTAGGGATTGAACTGGGTTTGGCTACATGCAAGACAAATGCCTTAACCCTTGTACTCCTTTTCTGGCTCTAAAATTAGCTTCTTAATTACATTTTCTGCTTTTCTTCATATTTAAAAAATTATTAAAAACAAACCAACTATTGTTCTGGCTCTAAAAATATCTTCTTAATTACATTTTCTACTTTTTCTTATAATTAAAAAATTATTTCATTTTTACTTTTCTTCATGTTGAAGTATTCCTCAAATTATATATGCGTAAAAATAGTTAAAAAAATTTTTTACCATAATCTTCCCTAATTTACAAAACTCTAAGGCTGGCCCGCCTGCCTGCCTGCCTGCCTGCCTGCCTGCCTGCCTGCCTTCCTTCCTTCCTTCCTTCCTTCCTTCCTTCCTTCCTTCCTCTCTTCCTCCCTTTTTCTCTCCTTTTTTTTTTTGTTCTTCAGCCATACCTGGTAATGTAGTGACCAGACGTTACACCCGGCTCTGCCCTCAGGAATTAAGGAACCTGGGTGAGCTGCATGCAAGGCAAGCACCATAACTGCTATATTCTCACTCTGGCCTCTGTACCTCTTCTTTTCTATATAAAATAGCACTGCCCTACTACATTATAAATGTTATTTCCAGGAATTTCTTGTTTTAAAAAGATTTTTTTTTAAGTTTTCTGTTGCAGACATTTGACTCAGGGCTTTATGCATGTGAGGCATACTATTTTGTTTGATTTGGGGCCATACTTGCCAATGCTCGGGCTTTATTCCTGATTGTAAGCAGAGGGATGACCCCTGGCAGGCATAGGGGGCCATATGGCGTGCCAGGATCAAACCTGGGTCAACAGCATGCAAGACAAATGCCTCATCTGATGTACTCGCTTTGGCCTAACCTTTGTTTTAAGATCGGAAATGGGACTGGAAATAAAGTACAGCAAGGAAGGTGTTCACCTTGTACACAGCAGACCTAGGTTTAATCTGCAACACCCCATTTAGTCCTCTGAGCACCACTAGGAGTGATCCATGAGTGAAAAGCCAGGAGTCAACCCTGAGCACCCCTGAGTATGTTCCCCAAATCAAAAGTTAGTATGGGGCTGGAGAGATAGATAGTTCAGCAGGTACGCACTTTCCTTGAATGCAGCAAACCCAGCTTCTTTCCCTGACATCCCAGATAATTCCCCTAACCCCACCAGGAGTGATTCCTACCTGCAGAGTCAGGATGAAGCCCTGAGCACCTAAGTATATTACCCCAAAACTAGAATAAATAAAACTTTGGAGTAATAAAAACCGAGAACAAAGTAATCCAGCCTGTTTTGTTTGCATTAATAACTTACTCATATATTCACATAACCACATGCAGATACAATCTTTTTTTTTTTTTTTGGAGACTGTCCATAGATTTGCCTCACATGCATAAAGCCCTGAGTTAAATGTCTGAGTTGCTTAGCTCAGTTTTTGCCTCACCTTGGTGAGCACAAACTTGTTTGCCTGTATTAGTAAATTGTATAAATATTGTGTATATATTCTGGATGATTTAATAGGAAACTTAGGGACACAGTGAAAATAATTGATTTGGGAAGCTGCTTTTAGTGCATAAATTTTTGTCAGGAATGCTGATTTTCTATGTTGGATGAGTAAGAATTGAGCTTCTTAAAATTTTCCACTTGCAATCTCTTTCAACCAATAAATTCTGTTTGTGTTTTGTTTCTGTGGCCATATCCGGTTGTTTTCAGGGCTTGCTGCTGGCTCTGAGCTCAGAGCTTACTCCTGATGATGCTTGGAGGACCATATGCAGTGCTGAAGTTGATCTTATGATCGCTGTGGAAGGCAAGCACTTTGCCTGTTCTACTATCTCTCTGGCCCCATGCCCAAGAAATTTATACATGAGTCTGGGCATATCGGTTTATAAAATAGGTATACGTGTATCACATTTACTGATAATCAAAATTATTTTAAAACATTTTAAATAGTTGGAGTTTAGGAACTAGTAAACTATGATAGTAGTATGTGTGGAACTGTCCTTAACATACCATGTGTCCAGTTTGTCAGCTACCCAGATGACTAAGTTTTGTCTCATTTGGGGCCTACTAACCCAAAGCAATTATTGCTCTAGATGAACTTCCTTTTCTTTTCTTTTTCTTTCTGTTCTTCTTTTCGGCCACACCCACCTGTGCTCAGTGCTTGCTCCTGGCTCTGCACTCAGGAATCACTCCGCACTCAGGAATCACTCCTGGTGGGCTTCAGGAACCATTTGGGCTGTCAGGGATTGAATCTGGGTTGAATTCATTTAAAGCAAGTGCCTTTCCCACTGTACTCTCTCTCTGGCCCCTGGTCTTGATGCATTTCTGCATATACATTTAGAAGTATGAGTATAATCAAGAGATCTTAGCCATGTTCATGGCACACTTACCTGAGATCTGTCAGTTATCTTAGTAAAGCTTAATAGCTTTCTGTAAAAAGTGTAATAAATACAGATTATACGTGCTTGAGCTGCTAGCCATATTCACATGGGAAAATGTCCTATATACTATGTGTACCTATAGTTTTCCTCCCATTTTTACTGAAGTACCATGATTTATAGTACTGTTAATGATAGCAGCATCATTATTGTTGCAAAACCACTAGTGCCGGCTTCCCTCCACGAATGTCCCAATGACACCTCCCTTCCATCACAATTCTGTAGACCAACTCCCAGTTGTGTTACTTTGGTCATTTGTTGTTCCCTTACTATTTATCTCTATATCCCACATATGAGAGATATTATTCGATATTTGTCCCTTTCCTTCTGCCTGACTTCACTCATCATGATACCCCATAGTTCCATTTACAGAGTAGCTAATCACATGCATCTTTTCTTAATATATATGTATGTAATATGTATGTATGTATGTACACACACAACACACTATAGCTTCTGGATCCATTTATCCATAGTTGGGAATTTTGATTGTTTCCATAATCCACTGCAATGAACATAGGTGTACACATGTCTATTCAAATTAATTTTTTTGTGTTGTAGATTTGAAGAACTGATGTTGCTGGGTCATAAGGAATTTCTATTCTGACTGTGTCCAAGTTTTCTTTATGTGCTATAATCATATGAACTTCAAAAAGAAGTAATATACATTGTAACTTTTGAATGTGCCTAGTTATAATATCCTCTGCGGAAGCTTTTTTTTTTCTTTTTGGGTCACACCTGGCAATACATGGGGGTTACTCCTGGCTCATACACTCAGGAATTACTCCTGGCAGTGCTCAGGGATCCATATGAGATGCTGGGAATCGAACCCCGGTCAGCCTCCTTCAAGGCAAATTCCCTACCTGCTGTGCTATTGCTCCAGCCCCTGGAAGCCTTTTTTGCGTTTTGAGAAGTTGTTTGTTTTGTTTTTGTGACACCCTCAGAGGTTCTCAGGGATTACTACTGGCTCTGAGCTCAGGGCAGGGCTTGAGGTGGGGATTGAGGCTGGGCCAGCTGCATGCATGGCAAGCCCCTGTCTACTGTACTATGATTGCACTGGCCTGCTTCTAGGAAATAATAGCTATTCGCAATAAACTGATCTCCAGAAAAATACTACTGAGATTTTTATTTATTTTTTAAATTGTGAGACCACACCAGGATATGCTTAGGGCTTACTCCTCCTGACTTTGATCAGGGATCATGGGATTTGGGGGTCCATATGCATTCCTGGGTACTAAACCTAGATCAGCCATTTGCAATCAAGCACCGTACCTGCCTTGCTATCTCTCTGACACCAAGATTTTGTTTTTTAGTTTTATATAAACTTAAAAAACCTGGAATGTATACTTATTATTAAAATTTGTTTTGTTCTCATTTTTTTAGGGTTCTGACACTTCTTGACATGCCGTTATCTAGAGCAAAAATGAACATTGACCTGTTTCGGATCAGTTGATGACCTTCAGAAATGACCCAGTAATATCTACTACAAAGAACCTGACTATACTCTATTTGGAGTGAAAGCCCAGATTGTTACTGAAGATTTCAAGATGACAGATCCAATGATGGATTTTTTTGATGATGCCAATTTGTTTGGTGAGACCTTAGAAGGCTTGTCAGATGATGCATTTGTACAACCAGGACCTGTTTCACTTGTTGATGAATTGAACTTGGGTGCAGAATTTGAACCTTTGCACATAGATTCACTGAACCATGTTCAAGGTACTCCAACACATCAGAAGATGACTGATTATGAACAGTTAAATCAGTTTGATTCCATGAAATTCCACCAAGTTAATCAGTCTTTTGGTAGCCCAGCTGAACATGTGTTATCTCCTCACTCGCAGTTTAATTGTTCTCCAATTCACCCCCAAAACCAACCCAATGGTTTGTTTCCAGATGTAGCAGATGGCAGTCCAATGTGGGGTCATCAGACAGCTACTAGCATTTCAAATCAAAATGGGTCTCCTTTTCACCAACAAGGACATTCTCACTCTATGCATCAAAATAAGAGCTTTGTGTCACACCACGAATTTGCCTTATTTCAGGCCAATGAACAGCAAACACAGTGCACTTCACTACGCTCCCAACAAAACAGAAATAATCTTAACCCAGGGCAAAATTCTCTTAGCCAGTCTAAAAATTTTATGGATGTTAATGTTTCTGGTCCTCACAGAGTCAGTGTTAATCACCCACCACAAATGACTAATGCATCTACTTCTCAACAGTCTCTTTCAATGCAGCAGTTTTCTCAAGCATCAAATCCTTCAGTACATTTCCTCAAGTGTAGCAGTCATCAAGAAGGAAGTTTTAATGGACCTTCTCCAAATATGACTTCTTGTTCTGTCAGTAATTCTCAACAGTTTTCTTCACATTATTCCTTTTCCAGTAATCATGTATCACCAAACAGTCTTCTTCAGTCCTCTGCAGTTCTTGCACCTAATCATACAAATCAGAGTTTATCTGATTTTACTGGAAGTAATTCCTTTTCACCTCATAGGGGACTCAAGCAAGAATCCACTCAGCATATGTTAAATCCCAACACATCATTGAATTCAAATTTCCAAATGTTGCATTCATCACATCCTCAGGGTAATTATAGCAATTCAAAATTATCACCTGTGCACATGAACTTTCCAGATCCTGTTGACTCAGGAACTCAGATGGGCCATTTCAATGATCATGTAGAAACTAATGGCTTTTCATCTTTAGAAGAGAATTTACTTCATCAAGTGGAATCTCAGACTGAGCCATTCCCAGGACTTGACCCAGATGACCTCCTTCAGGAAGGTCTCCTTCCTCAATTTGATGAGTCAGCATTTGGGCAAGATAATTCAAATCATGTTTTAGATCATGACCTTGATCGGCAATTTGCTTCACATCTTATAACACGGCCTTCTGATATGGCTCAAACTCAGTTGCATGGTCAGTCTCGGAGTTGGCATTCATCGCTCTCTAATCATCAGCATTTACATGACAGAAATCGCCTGTGTTTACAGCGACAGGTATGGACCTCTTTCTTTGGTCATTCTGATGTAAGTGTGAGCTTATATTCTTCTAGTTAATTTTAAGTGAGATTTTCGTGTATCTCGAACTGTATTCATATGCCTATTTGTATCAAAGTTTATATTGTTCTAACAGATTTTCATTTGAATTTGACTCCGTGATGTGTACAAAGCATTAGACTAACTTCTGATTTTAGAAAATGATATGCTTTCAAAATCTCTTTCAGTTATGATTGTCTTTAACAGAAAAATAATAAAAATTGTAAATAATAGTAAAATAAGTTAGGGACCTTTTACTGAAAATTTAATGGCTACAGAACTAAACCTATAAAACTTCATATACATCGATCAGATCTCAGTTGGTTAAAGAATAAACTGTAGAAGCTGACATTCACAATTCAGTCTACAAATAATATATAAATTTAACAATTCAATTGGTCATGTTTAATATTACTAAGAAATTTAAATTATTCAAATTTATGGTGAAAGTATAACTTAGCTTTATTGATTCATTCACATTTGTTGGAAAGCAATTTGGTGTTATAAAAGTATTTTATTATAGGGCAGGAGAGATATTACAACTGGTAAGACGTTTGCCTTTCATGTGGCTGACCTGGGTTTGACCCTCGTACCACATATGGACCCCCAGTTCCTAACAGGAGCCATCCCTGAGCCCAAAGCCAGGAGTAATCCCTGAGCACAGCCTGGAGTAGTCCACGCACCCTCTCACCCAAGAAAAAACAAACCATTTTATTACAATTCAAATATTGCAGAACAAGAAATGTGAAGGTATTTGTATTACCTGTAAGAGACAACAAGAAAAGGCATTATTTATAATCATATCACTACTGGATAGATTATCTAAATGGGCATTAAAAAGATCTTGAAGACTAACACAGAATATATGTTAATGACTAGGGAAAAGCATAGTTCAAAATTAAGATCAGGGTTAAGAGTACAGGCTTTGGTATCCGATTATTTGGGTTAGAATCTTGGCTTTTGTTATTAGTTGCATGGCTTTTAGCTGGTTTTATAATTTTTCTGTGTCTCATTTGCCTCCATCTTTAAAATGTGAGAAATATAGGCGTTTGCTAAAAGATAAAATTTTATGATTTAAAAATGCCTCAAGTTGTGCCTCGGGTAAGCCCTAAATGCTCAAGAAAATAGATTGTTTCAGGGTAGTACAATTAAACTTTGCTTTCTACAGGTTTTGTTCATGTATAGACATACACTTAATGTAACTTATCATTTTTAAAAGTCCTGTTGAATGTAGAATTCATAAAATGCTTCAGTATCTGGTTACTTGTCCGATTCAGTAGACAAGGAAATAAGAGCACAATTTTAGTAATTTAATATTTAGGGACAGTTTTTTTGTTTCGTGGTCTTAAAATGTTAACAGAGTCTTAAAGTATAAAAATCAGTATCTTTTCCACTGGGTTGACTTTAGTTCTTTTCAAATGGTAATTTTAGTACAATCCTTGAAGTGTAGATTGATCTTAAGATATTTAAAGATATGCATAAGACCTTCCTATTGCCCTTTTGTGGCATGAGTAGAATTTTATGATTTTGCTCCCTCTACTGGAAGAGATGAAGCGTCTTAGAAGGAGTTTGGAAAAACCACTGATTAAACCAGGCTCAAGTGTTTACTTTTCATATAGCTTTCTAACTACTTTTATTACATTTTTCTCAGCATATAATTAACATTACAAAATCTGGTATTTATTTTTCTGAGTTTTTTAATGTTCACTTATTTTAACTTGTTTTCTAAACTTATTCTGGTTTTAAAAAGAAAAGACTGAAAAAAAGAAAAACGAAACAAACGATTGAGGGTAATTAAAGTAGTCCTCAATTCAAGCATATAGGTAGCTCTATGTACGATATCTTAGAATAATCCTGTTAAGTTCCATGATAAGGAATCATTAATAAACCATCTTATTTCATATTGATGAATATATAAGGCTTTATTTGTCTTTAATAAAAGTTTTTGTTTTGCAAACTAATTGTTCCTTTTATTTAATTTTCAAACGGCATTGTTCATGAAAAAGTATAATTTGAAATACTATTTTTGTCTTATTGAAAGTGTTTTTAAATTTTTTATTATCATGAAGAGTGACATTAAGAGATAATAGATATGTCAGAAAGATAGGGTATTAATATTTACTTTGGTTTTACATGCTTTGAATTATCAGTCACAAGTTCTCAATACATAGATTCAAATGATCTAATATTTGGATTTAAGATAAAAATTGAAGGATCATATGAGTTTTTTTTTTGCCCATGTTATTTTTGGCATGTTTTGAATGATTATGAATACTAACATACCAAACTGGCATATTAATCAGCATTTCTTAATGTTTTTCCAGATTCTTAGGGGAAGAATACTTTTATTAGATTTTTTTAAGGCTTTTAATTTTAAAAATTTATCTTAGATAAATTAGCATACAACTTGAGATCAAATTTTTTTTCTTTTTTTCTTTTTTTTTTTTCTTGCTTTTTGGGTCACACTCGGCAATGCACAGGGGTTACTCCTGGCTCTGCACTCAGGAATTACTCCTGGCGGTGCTCAGGGGACCATATGGGATGCTGGGAATTGAACCCGGATTGGCCACATATAAGCTAAACGCCCTACCTGTTGTGCTATCACTCCGGCCCCGAGATCAAAATTTTTAAAAAATAGATTTCATTGTAACCGAAGTAAAGGTATTTTTAATCAAGTGTTCAGAAATTTTAGATGGCTCTCGTTAGAATTCCAGGAAGCAGGGCTAGAGAAAAATAGTACTGCCTGTAAGGCGCTTGTCTTGGATATGGCCAACCCAGAGTTGATCCATGGCATCCCATAAGGTTCCGACTGAACACTGCCAGGAGCGATTCCTGAGTGTAGAGCCAGGAGTCATCCCTGAGCATTGCCAGATATGGCTGAAAAACAAAAACAAAAAATAGAATTCCAGAAACCTTCAGTAAAAAAATTCGATATTTAAAGACTATTTCTAAATCTTGCTTGTTTTTATTCCCAACTGAATTGGCATGGATATAGATAGAATTTCAAATGTCTTAGAATACCCCCAAATTTGTGTCAGTCATTAAAAACAGTGAATAGTGGGATTGCGATGTAGCTCAGTATGTACGTGTATGGTACCAAACAAATAGTAAATAGTACCTATAACGTTTTAAAAATGGAACTCCAGAATTTAATACTTAAAAATATGAGAAACTGTGGCAAGTATTTGTAAGCACTCACAAAGTATAATAGCTATTTTCATCTAATTTTCAGAGTAAAGAAATTTTGAGAATAACAACACTGTACAATTTATTGCTCTTTTATGGCAAATACTTCTGTTTTGTAGTTTAAAATGTTTGTCTTTCTTGTAAAGTGAAAGAGAATAGCATTATGTAAAGATTTTTCAGTGTGTAAATTAAACTTGAAGTAGAAGTTTTATAGCAGTAAAAAATACATGTTATAGCTAAAGTAGCAATTAAAACATGAAATAGTATTTTAAGATGTACATAACAATTCATAATTTTTGTTGGCTTTTGTACTCTGATAAATTTATGACTTTATTTACCATCTTGTATTTTTTAAGCATTTTATCCCTGAAGATACTATAAAACTTCCATTACGCATGTATCTTATTTACTTGGGGTGGGGGAATACACTCAGTGGTACTCAGGCTTACTTACTCCTGATCTATCTTAGGGATCACTCTTGGCTGTCCTTGGGGTACCATTTGTGGTGCTGGTAACCAAACCAATAGGGTCACTGACTGCTAAGGCAAGTGCCACATTCCCTGTAAAATTCTTGCTGGCCACTGCTCGAATACTTCAAAAGAACTTTAGGGCATTGGAGAGAGAGTACAGGAAGCAAGGTGCTTGCCTTCCATGCTCCCATCCCCAGTGTGCCAGGAACTGCAGGGATTGCTCCTGAGCAGAGGGCCAGGAGTAGCTCCTGAATAATACCCCAGGATATGGCCCATAAACCAAAGAGAGAAAGAAAAAAAAGAACTTTGAGAAAGATTCGTTTAGACAGCCTATGTGAGGCACATCTTCAAATACTGAAATTTTTTTTCTAATAAAATGTTTAATATCTTGGGCTAGAGCGATAGCACAGTGGGTAGGGCGTTTGCCTTGCACGCAGCCAACATGGCCAACATGGGTTCGATTCCCAGCATCCCATATGGTCCCCCGAGCACCGCCAGGAGTAATTCCTGAGTGCATGAGCCAGGAGTAACCCCTGAGCATTGCAGGGTGTGACCCAAAAAGCAAAAAAAAAAAAAAAAGTTTAATATCTTATGAAACGGTGTTGGAAGGGGTTATTAATTGGTGTAGAAGGGAAGAAGCTGACTAGAAATTGAGGACAGTGGTGGAAGATCTTGGGTACTTTGATGGTGATGAAGTTGCAGTAACTTTGTACATGAAAACTGTAATCTTTAACACTACTATAACTGTATACCTAAATGTCAGAAATAATTTTTTTCTTTTTTAAAAATAATTTTTAAGCTTAACAGTTACTGAAACTGTTAAAACATAAAACTGAATTATAAATTGGACAGAGCAATTATCTATTTACAATATCACCAGCAAAAATATTGTTGACATTTTATTAAGTAAGTTTCAATTGCAGTCCACTGGCTATCTATGCTGTCCTTCACCTATATATTTTTGCTTAAATGATAAAGCAAAAACTTCAGAAATTTTAAGTGGAAAAGACCTTGTACCTCATGGGTTTGTGTGGTTTTTGTTTTATTTTGTTTTGGCTATATTAGCAAGTAGTTTATCCACTATGAGAAGAAAAATCACCCCCAAAAAACCAAAAGAAGCAAGCTAAAATAAAAGAAATTACTGCTTCCAAATTCTATATGGCATTTGAAAAAATAAGATTGTGTTCAAGATAATATCTACAAATCCCCTAATACTGATCATTATTTTAAAAACCTTCATGAACTTTATAGAAGAGATATTTAGGCCAGTGGAAGTCACAGAAATGCAAATTATCATTAATTATCTTTGATATCTTCTGTATCAGAAGATACAGAAGAAAGCTCTTCATTGAAGAATGAGAGATGAAATGCCTCTCATATGTCCAGGAAGGGTTTTTTATACTGTGAGGGGAAGGGAATAAATTGGTAGGTTCTTTTCATATCAGGATATTTCGGGTTGTTATTTTGGATTTCAAACTGTGTTATCTATTTAGCTCCTGAGTGGTGGTAACAAAAATGAAGAAAGATAGAGAAATATGCAAAGTCTTCTGCATACCAACATTGGTAGGGAATTATTTATTACAAATAAATCATTTCCCCAGCTAGGTCCTTTCAATTTTTTAATGTTTGAAAGTTTATTAAAGCACTGTGACTTACAAAGTTGTTCACAATGCAGTTACTTCCAGTATTCAGTGTTCCAACACCAGTCCCACCACCAGTGTGACGTTCCTTCCACCAGTGTTCCCAGTTTCCCAACCCCCCACCTCCCCTCCGCAAACCTTCTACCTTAGCAGGCACAAAATAGTTTGTATTGCTTGTTTCAACAAAATAGCAAATGGAATTATCAAAAGAGTTCAGTAAAAGAAAATTTGTGAAAATTGTTGTAACTCAAAATTGTTTCTGAAGATTTGCTGTGCTGTAACATGTTAGTTGAAGCTTCTGTGTTATTGTTCTCAGTCACTGAACTTAGTGGACTTCTATGCAACTTTCCCATTTGCAGTACACCTACTGTGCTCTCAGTATTGTGACATTTGGAAGCATCCAGGAACTATGGAACTGAGATGATTCTGTGGGTTCGTATCTCTTTGAGGATTAGTGTGGAGCTGGGCTGTGTATACACTGGAGGATGTTGGATGTGAGTGTGGGCTGCAGGGCCTTTCTGCAAGGCAGGGAATGGGTCCACCCCAGTTCTGCTAGGGCCCTAGAGTTCTTAGCCCAGAGACTGGTCTAACTATAATGAATGATTCAGCAGATTGGCATCTCCTCAAGATTGGATCTGGAGCTGTTTATGTGCTGGAGGATGTCAGGTGTGGGAATGGGCTGCTGGTCCTTCTGGCAGGGAAGGAAATTGTCCCAACCCATTCCAAGAGCGTCACAGAGTTCTCAACTAGGAGATCGGTCTACCTGTGATGATTCAGTGGCTTGGCATCTCCTCAGGATTAGTTCAGTTCCATTAAGTATTAAACATCTATTGACACCCTAATATTTTCACTCTCTGTTCTTCCCCTGAGAGGATGGCGGTGATAGTTAAAGAATTTTCTGGAAAAGATAAAAATCTTACAGGCTGGAGAAACAGTACAGATTGTAAGATTCTTTTTTTTTTTTAATTGAGTCACCATGAGATAGACAGTTACACAGTTGTTCATGATTGAGTTTCAATCATACAGTGTTCCAACACTCACTCACTCCTTCAGTCCCTGCACATTTCCCACCACCAATGTCCCAAATTTTTCTCTTGCCCTCCCTTCAACCCCACCCCCACAAAACCTCTCTCTCTCTCTCTCTCTCTCTCTCTCTCTCTCTCTCATTTTTAGGCACTATGGTTTGCAACACTGTCACTGAAAGGGTATTGTGCATATCACTTTACCTCCTTTCAGCACTCAGTTTTTGTCTGGAGTGATCATTTTCAACTATCACTGTCATCCTGGTTCCCTTCTCTGCCCTGACTGTACTCCCCCTCCCCCTTTGTAGCAAGCTTCCTACCATGGACCAGTTTTGCTGGTTCCTGTTTCTACTGTCTTTAGGTATTGTTCACATACTGTCTTTGAAAAAACAGATTTTAAGATTCCTGACTTGTAGGTAGCCAATCTGGGTTTGAATCTCCTATATCACATCAAGTCCCTGAGTACTGCCAGGGGTCACTCTTGTACACAGAGCTATAGTTGCCCCTGAATACTGCCAGGTCTGGCCCCACCTGCCCCCACCAAAAAAGAAAAGCCTCTCAGAATTTTTATGTTCATATATGTAAACTTAAACTGCTGAAATTGACCCATTCATAATAATATGTTGGAACACACAATATATTTACAATTGATCTTTAGTAAAAACTACTTATTTGCTGTATATGTATTATTTTTAAAGAGGAAAACTAAAAGGATTTGGTGTATTTTGCTTTTGTTTTGTTTTGGGGCCACACGTGCGATGATCTGGAGTAACTCCTAGCTCTGCACTCAAGAGTTAACTCCTTGGGGCTGGAGCAATAGCACAGCAGGTGGGGCATTTGCCTTGATCTAGGCTGCAACTGGGCTGGGTTCCATTAGATTCACAGCATCCCATATGGTCCCTTGAGCACCACCAGGAGTGATTCCTGAGTGCAGAGCCAGGAGTAACCCCTGAGCATTGCTAGGTGTGACCCAAAAAGCAAAATAAAAATAAAAATGTTAACTCCTGGCAGTGCTCAAGGGATTATATGGGATGCTGGGGATTGAACCCAGGTCAGCTGTGTGCAAGGAAGAGCCCTACCCATTTTACTATCTTGCTAGCCCTATAGTATACTTTGCTTTTATTCACTGGACTTGAAGGATCTCAAGCTCTTTGCTATTTTTATTTGAGAGTGGTAAATTTTGAAGTAAAAAAATCTAGCAAATATATTCATTATTAAAAAATCTATCACTTCATTTAGACTTTAGACAAAGAAGAGGAAAGCTCAGTAATAATTTGACCTCTTGAATACTCTTATACTTTTCCTTTATTAATCAAAGTCTGTTTAAGCCTGTACATTTAAATGGCTCTTAAGGAGTTTCATTCTTGATTGTTTAGGCAAAATCATTAAATTGAGATGATAAAAAGATGATGTAGGGGTTAAGGTGCCTGCCTTGCATGAAGGCTTATTCAATCCCATTACCACATGATCCCTCAGCATTGCTGAGGTGGTAGCCCTGGAGGCCTCTGAGCACCACACCGTCAGAACTGGGCTAACCCGGGTAATCCCTAGACCTCTAAGGCCCCTGCAGTCTGTATCCTTGAGCCCTTACATTGAACTGCTGATCTAGTTAACTGAGAACCAAAGGAAGGATCCCCCCAACAGGACTTTTTGGGTGCCCTCACCCTGCACACATGTATATTCTCTCTAGGAATTCAGCTATCATTTTTTAGTTAAAATCCTGCTTCCTTTTCCGTTTAAAAGTAGACTAGTTTGTGGCTTTGACACTTCAGTCAAATCTCCTGGAGTGTTGTGTTTGATATGGGAAATTTGCATTATGGCATTAATTATTAAATGATTTTCTGTTTTGGGCTGGAGCGATAGCACAGCGGTAGGGCGTTTGCCTTGCACACAGCCAACATGGCCAACCCGAGTTTGATTCCTCCGCCCCTCTTGGAGAGCCCAGCAAGCTACCGAGAGTATCTCGCCCACACGGCAGAGCCTGGCAAGCTCCCCGTGACGTATTCGATATGCCAGACACAGTAACAACAAAGTCTCCAATGGAGACGTTACTGGGCCCGCTCGAGCAAATCGATGAACAACGGGAGGGCCTTTACCTTACCTTACCTTTCTGTTTTGTAGAAGGGTTGAGTTCTGTACTGCCTGCCTAGAATCGTAATTGAAACTCTAGTTGTTAACAGCACCTTAAGGCTATTGACCTTGACATGCATACTTAGGAGTAATGGGTGAACGGGAAGTGAATTCCTGGGCTGAAGAACCAACACGCAGATGAAAAATTTGTGAATTAGCAGTATTTAGGGTCTGAGATTTAAACAAGTCTTCAAAGTAGGTGTTATGAAATTTTTTACTTAAAGGTAATTACCAAATACAATAAGACTAATCATTTCCTTATTATTATTATTTTGGGGGGGGGCTACACCCAGCATTTCTCAGGGGTAACTCCTGACTCTGTGCTCAGGAATCACCTCTGGCAGTGCCCAGGGAACCATGCCCAGGATCAAAACCGGGTGGGCTGCATGCAAGTCAAGCACTGTACTTTCTATACTATTGCTTTGGCCCCTTTTAGTGTATTAAAATAATGTTAGGGGCTACTAGCTATCACATTTCATTTTTATTTTATTTTGATATCATAAACATTTATTTTGAAGTATTTCAATACATTTCAGTGATCTATTTTTTAATTCATATATTTGAATGAGAATTATTTTTAATTAAGGAAAATTTTAATAGTAGTGGATCATATCGGGAATGGGACTGTAAGCAAATAGGAAGCTTGTACTGCAGTCCCCAATTATCTAAAATCTGATGACTTGCTGTGGTCAGCGATGCAAGTAATAACCTTGCACATTTATTATACAGGCAATACAAATAATGAAAGGAGGACCATCATTAAACAAGTGAATATATTTGAATGTATTTTATGTATCTGCTGAAAGTACAAGTTTACAGTGAAGACATAGAATTTTAAAGCTAGGTAAGATCTTAACTCGTTCTTCATATTGGAGAGCTCACAACGTTCTTGCTGTCGCATAAATAACAAGTCTAAGTCTGTAGTGCGTAAGGGTGATTGAATAAGAGTGATACCACACTGTGGACAGACGCGTGTTTAATGTTTTGTAAAATACACATAACTGGTTGTCTCCTGGTTGTGAATTACTTTTTAAATGTGTATGTCTCCTGTATAACTTATAATGTGGCTTCAGTCTTTATCTGTATCTTCCGTGTGAAAACAAAGTAACCTCATCGCATCTTGTCAAATGTAGGTATGAGTCCTAGGTATAATTGATTTTATTTTTATATATATATGTATATATATGTGTGTATATATATATTTTTTGGGGGTCTCACCTGGAAATGCACAGGGGTTACTCCTGGCTCTGCACTCAAGAATTACTCCTGGCAGTACTCAGGGGACCATATGGGATGCTGGGAATCGAACCTGGGTCGGCCACGTTCAAGGCAAACGCCCTACCCACTGTATTTTATTTGGTGCTCCCTTTTCTATCTGAGCCGCTTTTTCCCCTAGTATGTGTGGCTGGCCTCCAAGCCATGGAGTAAACCTCTTGGTACTTATCTTGGCTATTCTTGGGTGTTAGTCTCCTATTTTGTTAGTTTATGTTCCTCAGATGAATGCAATCTTTCTATGTCTGTCCCTCTCTTTCTGACTCATTTCGCTTTGCATGATCTTTCCATGTAGTACCACTTGTATGTAAATTTCATGACTTCATTTTTTCTAACTGCTACATAGTACTCTATTGTGTAGATGTACCAAAGTTTCTTTAACCATTCATCTGTTTTCAGGCACTCAGGTTTTTTCCAGATTCTGGCCATTGTAAACAGTGCTGCAATGAACAAACAAGTGCAGATGCCACTTTGACTATATTTTTTTGCCTCTCTGGAATATATTCCCAGGAGTGGTAAAGTAAAGTAAAAAAAGTAAAGGCCCTCCCGTTGATCATCGATTTGCTCGAGCGGGCCCAGTAACGTCTCCATTGGAGACTTTGTTGTTACTGTGTCTGGCATATCGAATACTCTCGGTAGCTTGCCGGGCTCTCCGAGAGGGGAAGAGGAATCGAACTCGGGTCGGCCATGTTGGCTACGTGCAAGGCAGACGCCCTACCCGCTGTGCTACCGCTCTTGCTGGGTCAAATGGGAGCGCAGTTTCAAATGGGACAGCTTCCCCCTCTGGGGTGTCCCAATGACAGTAACCTACTGCGGGGTCTGGATGCATTTCTGCCAAAAGCCACTGGGTTCCGAGATTTGTTTCTGAGTCTTTGGGATCATGGCCA
Organism: Sorex fumeus; assembly: GCF_029834395.1. Taxonomy (NCBI): domain Eukaryota; kingdom Metazoa; phylum Chordata; class Mammalia; order Eulipotyphla; family Soricidae; genus Sorex; species Sorex fumeus. Next base: position 35,612,946 of record NW_026606179.1, read on the forward strand.
TTAATCTGTTTCATCAGGAACCAGAGAGGCTGTTTGTGGGTGGTAACTCGGGGTCTCGTTGGGATGAGGAGGGAAGGGCGGCTCCACTCCCATTTTGTGAGGCCCCATGTGTATTGCAGGCCCAAAGCTGGCTGTCCAGTGGCCTCTGGAGGATGGAGTCCACCGGGCTGCCAGGGGGAACAGGCCAAGGTACAAAATCTATTCCCACGTGGGTTTTCCCAGCACCGGTAACCTACTGCAGGGACCGGATGCATTTCTGCCAAAAGCCGCTGGGTTTCAAGATTTGTTTCTGAGTCTCTGGGATCATGGCCATTAAGCAATTCAATCAGGAACCAGAGAGGCCATGCCTCCAATTATATAGCTGAGCCAGAGGTGGTTTGTGGGTGTGTCTCCCTCATACCTAACTTTTGGCTGTTTACTTTCTTGGTAAACTTTGCCCCAAGGTTTTGGGCTCTGGCCAAAGACACAGCAGGAATTTTGGGGTATCTGGAAGTCTGAAGGTACCATCAGGCCACTGCTGCACTCGCCTCCCCGGTATAGATTGACCTGCTGAGGCACTATACCCCCCAGTACTTGAAAGTATTTTAAAAGTAACTTTCGGAAAATTAACATGGTAAATATTGACAACATAATTATAGGTAGGAATCTGGGAGTAACATTTGCATAGTGCTTTTCAGGGGAAGGGCTTCTTATGGGTGCTCAGAGGTCCCAGATCACTCACCAGACTGTATCGACATGACAGTTCAGTGCTTGGACCCAGTAAGGCTGTGCTGTTGCTCACAGGCCATTTGGGCCATACTTAGTAGGACTTAGGAGCATCAGAACCACAGCAGGGAACCATGTATTGCTAGGGATCGAACTTAGGGCCTCAGACACACCCTCTAGCCCTTTGAGTTTTTCCCAACCCCTGCATAGTATATTGTTAAAGTGGTTTTATTTACATTTGTCTGGCATTTTTAGTAATATCTTGGCATATATATTATTTCTGTGTATTTGTCATTCTGGAATTTACATATCAATGTTTGAGGCATCAAGAACTCAGGCTGTCAGAAAAATCAGATAGAAAAATTCAGTGCTTAGCAGACATTTGATTCTACGTTCATTAGTTTTCTCTTCACCAAATTACCTTTCACTCATAGCAGCATAAGCGAGAAACAATCTTTGCTATTTATGTATTGGGTACTGTGGTAGGTACTACAAGCTCTTATCATTGTGGTTGTGCCCAATCCCCCCCACCTCCCAGAACAAAACAGTGTAGAAAAAAGAAGGTATATTATCCAATACTCTTATCAGAATCAAGAAGTTTAACATATGGTAATAATATACACAACAGGTATTATTACGTAGTAATGTGCTTTACAGTCCAAATTCATATTTCTTAAATTATACTCAGTACTTTTTAACGATAGGGGGGAAAGGTTAAGGGGCTTTGAGGCCCCACCGTGTGATATTTAGGTTACTTCTGGCACCACATGGGGTGCTGGGAATTGAACCAGAGTTGGTCACATGCAATGCAAGGCAAGTCCCTTAATCTGTACTGTATCTGGGCCCGAAATATTTAAATATTAAATATTTAAAATCCAGGACCTACCTAATCAAGAGTTAGGCATTGTGAACCAAGGAGATGGCTCTGGGCAATATTTCTTAACTTCCCCTAAGATTGACCCCCTAATCTCATGCCATGGGCCCCTATATATGTGAGTTTCACTTGTGCCAGCCTTAAAATATCTGAGGAACCTCTGGAGGTCATAAGGCCTTCAGGTTGAGAAGTGCTGACTCAGAGGACTAGAGTGCATGTTCCTCAAGCCCCTCAGGACCCCTATGCCACCTGGAGCACCTAATTTGGAGTAGCCCTTGGACATCATAGGATGTGGTCTCCCCACCACCACCAACCAAAGGCATTTAATTGTTGCTGTCTCTTCGGTCCTTAAAATAATACAATTTTTTCTTGACCCTTTTGTTGTTCTTCCTGGTTTTAACTTTTGTTTCCTCCTTTTCCTTCTTTATTATTGTTGTTGATGTTGTCTGTTGCAGTGACTACCAATACTTAACTGAGATGCATGAAGATGGTGCTTACAAACTTGGTTGGGTGCATACCAGGGCACCCGCTCTATTTTGTGGGATGGGGGCAAGAGACTGGCTCTCAAGTGGTGCTCCTCCCAAGGCCCCTCCCAGCTAGGTTGTGGTACTGCACAGACCTTGTAGTTTTGGGGATTACATAGGTCACCACAGCAGTGAGTGTTTGGGCGTGTTAGGGTGTCAGGGGGATTGAGCTAAGGTCAGCTACATGCAAGGCATGTATCTTAACCTTTGGACAATTTTCTCTGTCCCCTGAATTCACATTCTTTGAAAAATTTCAATTTATTGTCATCATTCTCTGCCCCTCTCAGAGAGCCCGGCAAGCTACCCAGAGTATCTCGCCCGCAAGGCAAAGCCTGGCAAGGTACCCGTGACATATTTGATATGCCAAACACAGTAACAAGTGTCACAATTACTGGGCCCGCTCGAGCAAATTGATGAACAACAGGAGGACAGTGACAGTGACTTTATTTGATATTTGACCTCTAGAAATTTTTTTCAAGTTAACTTGTTGCCCTTAAGTCCCCACTCATCTCTAAGTATATTTCTGTGTTATAGCTCAAGAGAATGTTTTTAATTTCCTTGCTGGAGACCCAGAATCAGTCATTTCTTCATGGGACTCATTCACTTTAACCTTGTGTAATGCAGGAAGAACTTAGCGTACATTTGTATAACGTCTTTCTTGTGTTTTTGTGTTGGAAGTTTAATGATTATATGAAGAATTTTAGAAATTTCTGACCTTAGCTTTACCTGTTCTTTGTCAACATCTGTAATTCTGTTGTGTCGTATATGAAGTAAGTGTTCCTTGCCTGGTATTTTATTTCAGTTAAAATTTTATTAGAAAGAGGCACTTAAGTTTGTTTATTTGGTTGGTTGGCTTTTGGCCATTCCCAGCAGTGCTCAAAGGCGATTCCTGGCTTTGTGCTCAGTAATGACCCCTGGTGGTACTTGAGGTACCATATGTGGTGCTAGGAATGCAAAACAAGGTCCTCAACAACCCATCTGCTCTTTCTTTGGCTTTAAGTAGGTTTGGGTTTTGTTGTTGTTGTTGTTGTTGTTGTTTTTCTTTTGGTGAATACAGATTTTTGGTACCTTGCTGTAGACTAAGCAGTGATGTAATTGTGAATCTTTGTGAATAATACATTCATTTATTGAATCAAATCATTGTGAGCAGTCATGTGTAAGACAGAATTTTAGGCATTCAGCTTTTTAAAATTATTTAGGAGGGAAAAAGGACCCATATAACAAATATGCATTAAACATTCCCCCCAAATAATTTATCAAGACAACATGCAGTATACAGAAAAAATACAGTCTTAAATGATAGGGAATTCTAAAATGTCAGTTTTACCTAAGTTCTTTGTTTTGGAATCCGGGCTTTCTCTAGGCTCTGTGTTCAGTGCTTACTCCAGGTTCTGTGCTCAGGGATCACTCCAGGAAGGCCCAGAGACCATATGGGGTAGCTGGGATTGGACCCTGGTCAGCAATGTGCACGGTAAAAACCCTACCTGCTGTGCTATACCTCTGGCCTCTTATGTAAGATACTTTTCTGTGTCTCTCATCAGAGGAGAAGAAATTTGGAAAGCATAAAGAAGAAAAGTTAGTCTTCACCATATAAACTAGAAATAACACTTATCTTGTTTTAGGATCACACCAGGCAGTGTTCAGGTCTAACTCCTGGCATTACACTCAGAGATCACTTCTGTCTGGGCGCTGGGAACCATGTGGGGTGCCGGATTGGCTGCATGCAAGGCAAATTTGCCCTATCCTCTGTAATATTTATTGCCCCATAATAACAAGTTTTTGTAGAATATATATCTTTTACTCTGTACCTGTATACCTATTTTTTAAAAAGAATTTAATACTTGAGCTTTAGTTAGATGTAATCGACATAATGAACAGCGCATATGCAAAAAGGACACAAAACCACATAGAAAATAAACAGGGAAAGTTTAATATTAACTAAGCTGATTTAGAGTGATGTGAAACCAGCTACTAAAGTCGTAAAGGGAATTCTAAAGAGTACAAAAAAGAGCAGAAAAGGGGAGCAGCCACCACCTCTAGGATGAACGCACTGTATCCAAGGAAGGATCAAGTCTAGGGCATGAATTTCTCACTAGGGCTGTACCTCCGAGCAGTATATACTAATGTAGTGAATCAGAGTTAGACTATTGAAAACCTGTAGTAATACAGATTTAAGTGCTATAAATTAGTCTTTCTCAAAAGAAAAAAAAACCAAGCTCTTTTTGACTATGGCCTCCTTTTGACCTTGTTGCCTTCCTATTAGTCCTATGTTTTGATCCCCTCTTTTGCATTTTTATGAGGGTCCACAATTAATTTTTTTATCATATGATGGTAAATGTGACATCTTAATTTATAAATTATACTAGGATCAAGTTTTCATAGTTTAATAAACCTAAGATTTGATAATTATTAAAATAGGAAAGATTGATAAAATGTGACAACGTATAGAAAAGATAAAACGCACTTTTGCAAAACACGGTATTTTTATGATTTTATTTTAATAATGATTTATGTAATAATTGATTACAAAATTATTTTATATTTGAAGTCAAAACACAGCTATCTTAGATTTTATAGTATACAGGAATCAGTACTATTTTTTTAAACCAGATATACTGATTTCCAAATTATTGCTTGATTTCTAAAATTGCGGTTGTTTATCTATTCCTTTATAACACATTTTCAGCACTTTAGAAAGTTTTTTGGGAGGTCAGAGCAGTACAGTGGGTAGGGTGCTTGCCTTGCATGTGGCTGACCAAGGTTCCATCCCGTCACCCCATAAGATCTCCAAGCCCGCCAGAAGTGATCACTGTGAACAGAGTCAGGAGTAAGCACTCCTGAGCACTGCCAAGTGTGGCCCAAAAACCACACACAAGTTTTTTTTTTTTAATTTTATTTTAATCACCATGAGATACAGTTACAGACTTAGAAACTTTCGTGATTTTGTTTCAGTCATACAATGTTCAAGTACCCATCCTTCCACACACAAAATTTGTTTGTTCTTTTGAGGCCACACTAGGTGGTGCTCAGGGCTTACTCTTGACTCTATGCTCATGGATCACTCCCGGAAGTGCTCAGGGGACCAGATGGCATGCCAGGGTTGTATCCATATGTACAAGGCTAATGTGCACCTACCCAGAGAGCACACCACCTGCTGCACTATCTCTCTGGCTCCTCAGCACTTTCTTAATAGCAACAAGCATGGTTCTATCACTTAGTGAATTGGTCCATAAGGATTAGAAAGTTCAATTTATGAAATTTCATCATTAAGCATCTCTTTCATGAAGCTGTTAGCTACCTGAATGAAATAATTTTCATCTTTGTTCTTGGCATTAGTCATTTATTTTCACTTCTAGGTCAAACAACAAACTTTTTGGAGGTGGGATGTCAGTTTCTTTGGAAAAGCACTAATTTTGAATTCTATTCCTACCATCAACTATTATAGTAACCTTAGGTGTATTTTCTCATTTGGAATATATGTGTACGTGTGTATATGTACATATGTATATATATTTTGCATTTCTGACTAATGTGCCAATTTCAACTTGGTTTTTAAATTGTTAAGTCAGCTGTGTTTATTAATGATGGTTTCTGGCTTTAAGTTTTTTTCAAACATGTATGAGGATGTGATTTAAATCCAGGACTTTATACTTGTGAAGCCGTCCCTCAACCACTGAACTATGTTCAATGTTGGCTTGTAAACTTTTGTATATTTCCCCATTATCAGTGGTTTTTTGAGGAGTAGTAGTTCATAGATAGTTGGTTACTATTGGTTACTCTCTGACATTCTTGAAATGTGTTATCTTTATTTCAGTGTGCTTTCTCAATTTAATTGTTCCTTTCAGGGAAATATTGGCTAAGATGGTGGTAAGTTGAAAGAATTTAAATAATTTGGAGAAAACAAGTGAGTTAAGGATCTCGCTTCCACTTTCTCTCTCTTCCTTATTCTCTCCTCTCTCCCGTAGACCTCTCTCTCTCTCTCTCTCTCTCACATTTTCTCAGACACACACACACACACACACACACGTCCCTGATGGTGTTAGTAGCTACTCTCAGCTCTGTCCTCGGGGATCATGCATAACAGTGCCTAGAGGGCAAAGCAGTACCAGGTACGAATCTTGGACCAACTGTATGCAAAGCATACACTAAATCCATTGAGCTATCTTTCAGGCTTCAAGTTAAGAATTTCTTTTAGATTTTATTTATTTTGAAGGATTAAAAGAGTAAGACGTTCCAAATATTTGAAAACTGTTTCAGTATTATATTAACAAGAAATACAGGTGATAGCCATTTTGGTGGGGAGAATCTAAATCTATTGAAATGAAGAGAATGGATGCATTTAATTTTTAGCCTACATATTATTTGAAAATATGACATGATTTTTGAAAGTGGTATTTAATGAGAACAAGAGCTACAGTTTCTCGTTTCTATTTCAGAATTGAATTTGTGACTGATTATGAAGACCAAAATTATTCTTACATGAAATGTTTTTGGAATAATAAAGCCAGTTAGCAACTCACATGATATATTTAAGCAGAAGTTAGAATGACTATATGAAACTTATTCATAGCAATAGGCACTGTAGCACTGTCCTCCTGTTATTTATTGATTTGCTTGTGTGGGCACCAGTAACGTCTCCATTGTGAGACTTCTTACTGTGTTTGGCATATCGAATATGTCACAGGTAGCTTGCCATGCTTTGCCATGCGGGCGGGATACTCTGGGTACCTTGCGCACCTTGCCAGCCTCTCTGAGAGGTGTGGAGGAATCAAACCCTGGTCAGCCGCGTGCAAGGCAAATGCCCTACCCGCTGTGCTATTGCTCCAGCACATAGCAGTAGGCAGCAGTATGTAGCTAATATTAAAAGTAACAATATTTTTGCTGAGGTATAGTATAAATTACAATTACAGTATAACTCAATTTTTGAACTTTTGAGCATTAAATTGATGTAACAAAATGCTTTTAAAACTTTTTTCCTGTATGTAAAACAGGCTAGTGTCCCAGCATAATTTGGAGTGACATCTAAAACACTATGTTTATTTTTTAATTTATGGTAAAGAGTGCTTTAAAAGTTGGTCAGTGGTAGTACTCGAGACATAAGGGTGAGAGCACCAGAGCTATACCAAGAGGTTCTCAGACTGTATGGATGGAATCTAGGGCCGAGCACATGAAAAGTATGTGGCCACAATTGCACCACATTCCTGCAATAAATTCCGGTGTGTGTGTGTGTGTGTGTGTGTGTGTTGGGGTGGAAGAGAGATTTGTAACAGGGAAGAAAAAGAAGTATCAAGTGGGAGGATCTTTGTATTAGATTATTAAAACATGTAATTACATAATTATTGAGATTAAGGAGGTCTTGGCAAAGTCCAACGCAAGGGGAAAGCAGAGGAATGGAAAAAATAGCATCCAAAAATCTAGGATTAGATTCTATTTTGAGCCTTAGTAACAGTCATAGGACAATACTTGAGTATACTAGTACGACTAGGTAAAAGGAATACTAAAGACATTGGATTGTGTTTGAGGATCTAATGGTATTGGCTTCTAAATAAAAGTATTGAGACCCAAATAAATATTAATTTTTTTTTCAAAGTATAGGTTTACTAAGATGCACTTTTTATCCACTAAAATTCCTCTGGGATTGAAGAGGTACAGTAATACAAGTTTTTACAAGTAGGTAGGTTCTGTATCCACACTACAGTAAAGATATAGAATATTACCACACACCCCCTACCCACCAAATAGAAGACTCTTATGCTTCTTTTTAGTCAGCCTCTTAAAGGTATGTAAAGGTTTTTGTGTTAGTATTTTTTGTTATGTAGAATGGAAATGTTGGGTGTCATATGAAATAAAATTATGGAGCTGGAGCGATAGCACAACGGTAGGGCGTTTGCCTTGCACGCAGCCAGCCCGGCCGAGCCAGGTTTGATTCCTCCTTCCCTCTCAGAGAGCCCAGCAAGCTATCAAGAGTTTCTCACCCACACTGCAAAGCCTGGCAAGCTACCCGTGACGTATTCAATATGCCAAACACAGAAACAACAAGTCTCAAAATGGAGACGTTACTGGGCCTGCTCGAGCAAATCGATGAACAACGGGAGGAGAGTGTTTGCGTTTGTAAAAGAACAACTTTGGGAATGGAGAGATAGTACAGCCTCACACGCAACCAATTTGGATTTGACCTTTGGCACCCCATACGCTGCCTGGAATAGTACTGATCACTGCTAGGTATGACCCCCAAATCAAACAAGATAACTCAACTTTGGATTTGGGAGATAAGTCAAGTGGGGACCACACGTCTAGCATGTATGAAGTTCTAAATTCAATTACCAGCATCATCCAAAAACACCAAAACAGACCACCAAACTTAACAAAATGGCAGGGGGTTCTGTTTGCATTTCTACCAGCTTTGTGAGTCAACTAGCTCTTTATCCTCTTTCTTATTTAGAAATTTGGTATTTTAGGGTTGTTTAGCTATTCAAATAGAAATATAGTGGTAGCACATTGTAGCCTGAATTTGCATTTCCTAATGTTTAATAATGTGAGCATCTTGTGTTTATTTGCTACCCATTGGTAGTGTCTTGAAGTATTTTTGTCTTTTTAAAATTAGAATATTTGTTTTTATATTTTGGAATTTTGAAATTTCTTTATATAAGATCATTCATCTTTACTGCAGTAATTAACAGTAACATTTGTTGAATGCTTATTAAATGTCAAGTGTTATTCTACTATCTTTTATTGTAGTATCTTGTTCAAATTCATAGCATTTGTCTTAGGTTGGATCACATTATTATTCTCATCCTACAGACAATAAAACTGTGCCAACACTGAAAAAGTCTTAGAGATACCAATTGACTATGGTGTTGATTTGTGAATAGCAACATTGTATCATTGTATCACTCTCATCCGGGTATTCGCCTAGCTTGCCTGTCTCTATTCCTCTCAGCCCTGAGATTTTAGCAGCCTCTCCTTACTCATCTTTCCCAACCATTGGAGGCTTTTTCAGGGTCAGGGGAATGAGACCTGTTATCGTTACTGGTTTTGGCATGTCGAATACCCCACAGGGAGCTGCCGGGGTCTCCGAGAGGCATATATATTTCTCTCTATGATTTATTGCCTACTGTCTGAACTTCATCAGACATGGTGTGGTAATCATGGAAAATGGGTAGGAAGCGTCTTGTGATGTGTCCAGGAATATGTTCACTCATATTTGAGGCTCGTCCGAGCATCCAGAAAGCGGCCTGGAGTGTGGTGGCAGTTGGGTAGTGGAGGTCGGCTGCGAGGCTGCCCTTGGGGCAGGGAGGGCTCTTGCCCACCCCTCCTCTGGGGCGCCCCAAGTGAAAACAGCCTGGAGTGGAGTCAGTGGTATGGTTGTGGGGGCCTCATTTTATACTCCCGTCAGGGAGGAACAGCCGTGAGTTCTGGTGGGTACCTGGTGCCGGCAGGGCGTGGCTTATGGGTGTAAACCCTGGGTCATACAGATTTTTTTTTATTTTAAATTCTTACAGTTTTTAAAATATTTAAAAAATACTTTGACATTAATATATTTAGGGAACTCATTTTCTCCAACCATATTTTCTATAGATAAGAAACGGTAAAATGGAATCATTGCTAGTCCTAGTTTTCATTCTTTTGCAAGTCTTAAAAGATTTGAAAACATACTTAATTGGTACTGACATTTAAAAATTGTTATTAGATCAAGATCTCCTTGTTTTCCCATGTCTTTCACTGAATATTACTGAGTTATAAGGCAAAACTGCAAAGTTAGTACAATCCTAAAACTTCCTGGGCTGGAGCGATAGCACAGCGGGTAGGGCATTTGCCTTGCACGCAGCCAACATGGCCGACCCGAGTTCGATTCCTCCGCCCCTCTCGGAGAGCCCGGCAAGCTACCGAGAGTATTCGATATGCCAGACACAGTAACAACAAAGTCTCCAATGGAGACGTTACTGGGCCCGCTCGAGCAAATCGATGATCAACGGGAGGGAAAAAAAAAAAAACTTCCTCATTTCTACTACTATCCTGGGCCGTCCCAGTGCAACCTTTTGTTGTTGTTGTTGTTGTCTCGGCCACAGCTGATGGTGCTCTGGGCTTATTCCTAACTCTGCACTCAGGAATCATTCCAGGTGATGGTCCAGAGACCATATGGGGTGCCATGGATTGAACCAGGGTCAGCCCATGTACAAGGCAAGCACCCTGCTGCTTTATTATCTTTCCAGCCTCATACCTGAACAATCTTTATTTTGATAGTGGTCCAGAACCCACATCGCTTACTGAAAATGATTATAATTGTGGTTAGTTCTTTGGCAGGGAGAGTACACCTGGCTGTGCCTAGGGATCACACTTGTTTGTGCTCAGGGGATTAAAACCCAGGCTGGCCTCTTGAAAGAACAGTACCTTACCTGGGGCACTACTTCTGTGGCCCCTCGCTGTTGGTTACATTATATTACATGGGGAAATAAGCTTATGAAAGAAATAAGGTAGTCTTAAAGGGTTTAAACACAAAACTCTCTGCAGGAGTAAAATTCCAAAATTGATATATGTACCTCCTGGTTGGAATATTGCCAACCAGAGAAGCTCAACAGAGCTTCATGTTAAAGGTTTTATTGGAGCCCTATTACATAGATATGGTTGATTAATTGATAGCCCATGGGTTTGATCTCAACCTCCTGGTTAACTGACACCAGGTAATTCAAAGTTCACACTCTAAATGCATGGTTGATTTAAGCAGGCCACATCAAGTAACTAGCCTCTACTAAACAAAGGCACTCCTGTCAGGTAGTTCTCTCCCAGAAGCTTAGGACAAAGGTCTAACTTTCTTTGAGCAAGGCTAAATTCTTTATTGCAGAAGTATACATACTATTAGAAAAATTGAGCCTTCTGAAACTTTGTTCAGTCTTTATTTTACATATATCCAGGTTTTGTTTTTTAAGAAATCCTTTGTGTTGGGCTGCAGATATATGAAGACATAGTCCCTGTGTACCGAGTTTGATGTAAGTTTGAGATTTTGTTTCCTTTGATTTTATGGTAAACTGTTAGTTAACAATTCAGGAGATACTGAAATCTAACTTGAATTGTAATGGAATTGTCCTGAAATAGAAGTGTTCATTGATCTCTTAGAAAGAACAGTGTTTTTCATTTTTATAAACTAGGAACCAGTATACAAGTATATGTTTTTAAGAACACACACACACACACTATATATATATATATATATATATACACACACATACATATGTTTTAAGGAATACATAGGTATATATTGTGCATATTAAGATATGGCACAAAATATTGGCCTGTACTTAGAAAGAATATTAATGTCTACATATTAAACTGATGGTCCATAATGATATTTCAGCTCACTGGTCAAAAGCAGTCTTCAAAAATCAGATTATCAAGAATAAAAGTATTTCCTTTATCATATGTTAATTTAAATAATTAAAAGTATTTTTTATTTTAAATAAAGTACTTCCTTTGGATAAATACTAGATGAACAGACCAGGAAGTATGTCGCTGGTGCACATGTTATCCGATAGGAAGACTCTGTGTGTGCACACAGATAAACAGCCACTGCACACATGCCAGGTAAGTGCTGTACTGGAAGGCCATGTTTCCAGCCCAGGAACCTTTTTATTCAAGTATGTGAGTCAGTGGTAGACTCCACTGCCTTACGTGTACAAGATTTGGGTTGATTCTCAGTACTACCACAAACACCACACAAATAACAGTAAAAAGGTGTGAAATCTGTACATTGGTCATTTTGCTTTTCTCATTACTCATACCTGTTTAACATATTGGACACCAGAACTGCAATTTAATTAAGCCACATCCAATTGTATGCTTCCAGTGATATCAACATGTTCATTTTTTTCCTTTTCTTTTTCTTTTACAATTTGATAAAGTCAGTTTATTAGTTGCTGATTTTATTTTGGGGAGGGGTCACACCCGGCGATGCACAGGGGTCACTCCTGACTCTGCACTCAGGAACTACCCCTGGCGGTGCTCAGGGGACCATATGGGATGCTGGGAATTGAACCCGGCTTGGCCCCGTGCAAGGCAAACGTCCTACCCGCTGTGCTATCGCTCTAGCCCCAACATGTTCATTTTGAATCCTCTTTTGTCTGATATGTGCTGTTACCGGTAGAATACTTCTTTTCATTTTCTTCAGATTTCAGTATAAACAGCCTTGCATTAGACCTTCCCTGAATTTGTTCTAAAGTGGTTGGTAATCTTATCACAGTGAATGGTGTCATCATATTCTTACTCTCTGCATCACCTTTACCCTTACATGATGGTTTTGCTGTTTACTACCTCCCTCTCTAAAATGGTAATTCAGTTAGAGCTGGAACTTTATCCTGATGGTTATTTTATTCCCAGCACTTATGACAGTGTTTGGTATAGTATGCATTCAAATAGTGTCTCGAAAGTTATCTTGGCTTGTGTGTTTCTTAAATAAAATTGGTGTTGTCAATTAAAGTATACTGTAATTATCTCCTCCTATGTACCACATTTCTGTCTGTAATTTATAACTGAATTTATCTTTTGGCAAGCTCCTTATACCATATATTTATTTTTCTAAAATTTCCCTCATAATATTTTACTTGGGCTTTTATGACATGTACCATTTTTTTTTCTTAAGTAAGTTTGTGTGTGTACAAGCCTGCTCACTTTTAGCATGTTTTAATGGGCAAGACTAAGTAAGAACTAATGGTAAGGATGCTAAAGAAATGAAATGCCAGTAAGAATCCAGAAGACTTTTACTAAATGCCACTTATTCACAAATTTCAACTGAAAGTGTTCACTTTAGAGGGATTTAGTGTAAACTGAGGAAGTAGAATCTGTTGAATTCTGGAATGTTTCAGTTGAAATTTCTCTTCCTGTTCTTGCAAGAAATAGAGGAAAGCTTCTTATAGTTTTTCCACTTGAGACCCCTTATTGAATGGGTTTTTTGAGGGTGGAAGGTGCTGGGGGACACTGGGCTACTACTCTCTCTATGCTTAGAGGTCACATGTGGGGGTTCTCAGGACCATATGTGGTGCGGGGAATCAAACCTGGGCTGGTGCATTTCTTTCCTCTTCTTTTCGTTTTTTGTTTTTGGAGCCACTTACAACGGTGCTCAGGGCTTCTGTCTGCACTCAGTGATACAGGGGGCCAGGTACTGAACTCAGTTTTGGCTGTGTGGAAGGCAAACAGCCCACCCATCCACAGTACTTTTACTCTCCAGCCCCCCCCCCCCGTGTTTTTGTTTTTGCAGATACATTTATGCACATTTCCTATAAACATGACTTACCTTTCTGTCACTAAACCCTGAGTGTTCAAATCCTTGAAGGAATAAATAGTTGAAATAACTATTCAAGTTACCATAGAATTCTGAAAATGAAAAACTGATTTTGGGGGGTAAGACATTACATATAAAAAATAAGTTTCAGCTGCAGGAACTCCCAGAGTCCCCATTAGGAAAAACTCCAAAGACTTTTCCCTTTGCATTCATCATATTGATACATTTAGAAACAATGTCAAGAGAATTGAGAGCCCTGTGGTTGGCAGCTGTGCTGCTGCCTGATGACTGGGCTGGCTTTGTTGTGCTTCTACTTCATCAGGAGCTCGCACGGGTATAAGAGTATACTTGGATCTGTTTTGTCAGACTGCCACTTGCACACTCCAATCTTTGTTTTAGTCTAGGGATAAATAGATGATGGCAACTTGATACACTGCTTTGGAAAGGTGATTGACTCCTACTAAATTGCCATAGATTCAGTGCCTTATGAACTTTGGACCAACAGTTACCTGTGTGGGAATGTTAGGCAATCACGATACTTCACATCATGATTTTTGTTTTAGGAAGAATTGAACTTAATATACAGGTCTTTGTTCCAGCTCTTCAGGAATATTTTTCTGTTTAATTTTTTTTTTAAATAATGTTAGGCTGCTGTGGATTCAAATTAGCAAACTTAGAAGAAATTGTGGAAATACCTGGGCAGGAGAATGACTTGTGAAGTTTCTTTTTCTATTATTTATGTATTGGTTTGGGGGGCTCACCAGCAATGGTGCCAAGGGTCCTCTCTTGGCTCTCTGCCCAGGAGACCATTTGTGGTGCCAGGGATTTGAACTGGGGTCATGGCTGACTGCCAGCACGAGACAAGTGTCCTGGCTCTGTACTATCTTTCCAGCTCTGAGAAGTCTTTTTAGATGTTTTCCCTTTAAGCAGCATTGTGTGTGTTGTTATTTTATTTTTTTTTTTTTTGTTTTGGAGCCACATGCAGCAGTGCTCAGGGACTATACCCAGAAATACTGCTCTCAAAGCACATGCGTAAATCCTCTGAGCTCTCTCTCCATCTTCTCCTAGGAGGCATTTTAGAAAATATATTGGGGAGGGAGTGTTCATATTATTTATCAAAGTGTTATTCATGTACAGTGTTTCAATTTTTTACAGATACTGTGATGTTTAGAATTACTCTACAGGAAGTGCTTTACATTTTTTACTCGTGCTGAAACTCCTCAGTTTTTCTTTCTCTTTCACATACATTCAACCATTCTGTTGGCTTCTATAAGCAACAGACGTGCTAAAAAACTTTCCAACTTCTTTATAACTTGCCATTTTCTCTTCTTCAAGGAAGAATATTTGACACTCGCTGTGTTTACATCTCCAATATGATTTTGGAGTCAGTCTGTTGTATTCTGACTTCTACCTCAACTACTATTATTCTTAATCAATGAATCAGAAATATATTAAGATGCCAGAAAGTAAAGCAGAACTCAGAACATGATAGAGGTACACAGGACTAATGAACCAATTTGAAGAAACATTTAATGACCAGAACAGGAACAATTTGAACAATGGATTAAAATCATGGTATTAGGTTATATCTATAGAATAAAATAAATGTATTAATATAAACAATTAAGGCAAGGGGAGAAAATAGGTTTATATGTATTAGAATTCCAGTTTGAAATGTAGGCAAAATGGCAGAAATTGAGAATTTTTATTAGGCAAACATCACAGTAATTACTTGTTTTCATATCAGATATGCATCTGTTTTAAATAGGTAATTTTTTTAGGAATTTTTATTGGAACCACTTAGCCTACACCTTAAATCTAATTCTATATGTCATATTTTTTAATGTTTTGCTGTGATTTTTCTTACAAAAATTTGAACATGATATATATACACATATATCATTGAACACACAGGTTTTTTGAGAGCAAGGCCTTTCTTTACCTCTATTTTTAATCTTTAAACAACTTGTACTCTGAAAATTATGACAAACTATAGAAAAATCAAGTGAATTACAAAGAAATTCTCTTTATAACTTAAAATGGGATATAATCATTTTAAAATATATCAATATCTTTTTTTTATTATGACATCCTATGAACAAGGTATTACTTTCATATAAAGAAATCGCCATTTCATTATCCCCTTTCCCTTCCCTATGTTGTACTGATCAGTGGTCTCACTTGCTTTGAGTGCTCACTAGGGGATCACACCTTGGCTGCACTGGACTAGAGCTTGTGAGCTGTGGTGCCTCAGGATCATTGCAGGTTGGTGAACAGGTGGGAGGGACTGAGTTTGTGATTTATGCCTGGGTGGCAGGAATTGAATTTGTGACTCTGCTTGTGAGGCAGCTGCTCCACCACTGAGTTATCCCTGAACCCCGAGAAATTCTTTTACTTTATATATAGTTGGAGGTGATTGCCTACCTCATGTTCCAACACTCCCAGGGACTTGATATAAATATCCCATAGAAAGTTTTTTTTTCTTCTGTATAACCAAAATGAAATGCAGTTAGGATTTTAAAGGGAGGAAGACTTTAAAAAATACATCTCAACCAGATTTTACAAAATTCAATTACTGCCTATTTCAGGGAAAAGACCAACCCATAACACTGAGAAGAAACGTTTGTTTCTACCTTTTTCCCATCTGCAGGGTCCAGCCTGTGGGAAACATGGACTCTGTCCCTGAACTCCTCCCCCTACTCTCGTATGTTTTCTGTGTACCTGGGTAGATTTGGAAATAAACTTCAATAAAAAATACTGATTCACGTAACACCAAAGTGTTGGTATGTTTTTGAAAACCGGTTTTTAAAGGTTGTGTATATTTGTTACCTTTGAAGCAGTGCTGAGAGGGCCTAGGCACCCTCCCATTGATAGCTGGCCTAACTGTGTGGGCCTGGTGCTTCAGAGTTTGACCTGGCAATGCATGGCATGAAGTGAGGTGTGGCTTGGGTTCAGCAATGATGGCGGCCAGACTGAGACCCTGGGCGAGCTTTCTGGAACTCTGAGAGTGGAGGATTTTCAGTGCTAGGGTCAAGCCTGGAGCTATGAGCTATCACCCTGCCCTTAAAATATTTTATTCTAATAGCAGAATTCTGATTGCTGTTGTTTACTGTTTATGGCTAAATATTTGAGGTTTAAAAAATAAGTAATACAATCTATTGAAAACTTGATAGAAGTGAGATATCTGGAAAAGTGTCTTAGGTTCTATGGATACTGTTGGTGAATTACCAGTATTGAATGAAGATAGCAAGGGAAGACACATACTAAAGCCCTGAACCCTCTGATGATTGTCCTAAATTAGAAATCAGAACAAAATTCAGTGTGAACAGAATTAAACCATTAAACCACAAACACACAGATACACACACACACACACACACACACACACACACACACACATGCGCGCACACACTCCAACACCCTTTCTCAATAAGAGTCACTGTTTCTTTTAAATTCTGCTGTAATATTACTTGGTATAGAACAAAGTTTTGGCTCTTGCTGGTTAGCCATATCCTGTTGGTATCTCATTGATTTCTTTTTCTTTTTTATTGGGGGGCGGAGGAGGCGCACAACCGTAGATTCTCGGGGATTACTCCAGCCCACTTAGATTCTATTCCTTCCTTGCACTCAGGAGTCAACTTCTGGCGGTGCTTGGGGAACCATACGGAATGCCGGGGATTGAACTCAGGTTGGCCATGTGCAAGGCAGCGCCATACCTGTTGTACTATTGCTCCAGTTCCTGATTTCTGTAACTTGGAAAGATTGCTAGTAACCAATTTTACTCTAACTAATTTAACTCTAATTAGTATTATCTATATAATTTTTTAAAGTTATTTCTCTTGTTCAGATGAATCTTGGTATGGCGTTTTAAGGCAAATATGATAGGCTGTCCAATATAATTAGCCTTTTAATTCTCCCCATCATTTGCTATTTTTAGAAGGTTGCTTCTGTTTTTCTCAGTATTTTTAGCCGTAAAATGAGTTAACAGTGGTACATATCTCACAAGGTTGTTTTGAAGATTGAGTTAGTATGTCTTCAGAATGGGATCTAGCATGCAATAAGGACTAAAAATTGTTTTTACTATTAAAATTTTTTAACCATTTGCTGTCAGTTCTGTTCTATAATGCAGTATTGTTATCAAAAATCCAATCTTCTCACCTTTAGCACCATTATCCTGTTATCAGTTTAGGATTAAATTAGTTATTATATGTGAAGTGCTAAGACTAGTCCATGGCACTTAGAGATTGTTGGTCTTGTTATTGGTTACAGTGACTTTTATGTTTCTGACTTCAAGCCACTTAGATTCTATTCCTTGCTAATAGTGGTCTTATACTTTTAATTTCTTCTGCTGTACAGATTGTCATATGTTACCCAATCTTATGACCTTTGGTGCCAAAGAGGGGAGTTAAAACAGTTTCTTTGATAAATGTGTCAGTTGACTTACAAGACCAAGTAAAAAAAAAAAATAGAGGAAAACTTAGATTTTCAAGCAGCAATTTTTTTTTTGTTTTTAGCTGTTAAAGGACATTGTTTAAAGATAGTCATTATTGTATAGAAAAGAAAAATAGTACTCTAAGAAAATTCAGGTGGTCTTATTTTTGATGAAATTTTATAAAGTAGGATGTTGATTAAAAATAGTTTCATTATTTTGTCATATTAACCAAACAAATTAATGTATTTATCCGGATCTTAAAAAAAAAACTTGTTTGGTTAGTAGTTCTTTTAGACAGCTTTTTTTGTGTTCATCTCAAAAATCTTGAAATTTTTAGAATCTAAATGAAAATTGTTTCAATACTCTATTTAAAAAATAACTTAAGGCTTTTTGTTAGAAAAATCCTAAGAGATCTTATCTGATTTCTTAAAGAGAAGTCACTTGTTAGGTTCCTTTGCATGACTTGCTTGTTAACCCTTTGCTTATCTTCAACTATTTTTATATTTTAAACGTTTTAGAGTATCATGGAGAGGAGTATTTTCCTCCAATAAAACTTATACTCAGTTTTGGTTTTTAATATTGGTAGGTTCATTAAGCCATTTCCACCTCAGTTTCAGCTTTAAGATGATTTTTAAGAATCAGGTTTTCAGTGTGAATATTTTCAAACTTTCCTGCAGGAAATGGCAGAGTGAGAGTTAATGTGTTACTTGGAGGGAACAGTCCATTGGGGGTTAAATTGCAGAGTCTAATGGAATAATAACTGGTAGCACCATCTGCTGGCCTACTTCCGCAGAAGGAGTCAGTATTTTTAACGACATCTCTAATATTCATGCTGATGCATTTTGATGCTTTGTGCATTCATTTCTTTCTGTGCTTTGTTGGAATCTGGCTATCTGCTTACAGCTATTGAGGAAACTCCGCTTTTTAGGAGGGGTTTACAGCCTTTTTCTTATCTAAATAGGATGAAGCGTGGATATAAACTTGCCAAGGCAGAAATGTGTTGATAAATCACAATGTGTATTTGTGGAGGGTTGTGCATCTCTTGGTTGCAGCTTGCTAAATAGGCCATTTAGGAATCTTCTTTCAATGCTTTTTTCTTGAGCACTGCCTGGGGTGGTGAAAAAGCAGAGGGCAAGCCTTTGTCTGACGCCAAAAATGTCTTCAGTGAAGAGGCCAAGAGGAAGGGTAAGTGAAAGCCTGAATGAGTGGGAGGAGGAGGGGTTCTTTGGGCTAAAAGGCTAATGGGATTGAATAACCTTCCTTATTACTGGCTGCTGCTGCGGGAGTCGTACTGCATCGCCATCTTGAGCTTGTTGCTGTTTTCTCGAGTCTTGGTTATTTGTTATAGCCTGTAGGCCTTAAGGTGGCATTTTAGCGAGCGATTCTAAACCCTCTTTCCTCTCCCAGTGCTGCAGCACTGCTATGAAACCTTTGATGAGGCAGGTATAGAGAGAGAAAAGAAAAAAAAAAGATATCCAGTGAAGCACTGGAATCAGCATGAAAATGTGTTTGGAAATTCCTGGTGTTTTTTCCCTTTGCTCTAGTCAGAGGCATGTTTACGGGTAAGAACATAACAAAACTGTGATCTAAGTATCTGTGAATGAATGCGTGTTTGAAAAAGATATTCTTTCTAAAATGCTGTTGATCTGCTTCTAGTAATATCGCTAAAAACATTAATAATTTTAACGGAATACTATAAAAGTGTTTTCCCCCCCTTCCCAGAATTGCCTGAGCAAAATAGTGATATAGTAAGGGGTAGGGGTGGGGGTTGGGGAAATACACATTTAACTCTTCCACGGAAAAAAACTAAAACTTTTTCTAATTTTAAGTATGGGAATGTCTGTTTACTAACTAGCCATGTTGCTGCATAGATTGTACATTAAAATGATTTAAATTATTGTAGGTTCAGGTTCTAGTTCTAGTTTCTGGTAAAGCAGAAGCCTTTTTCCTAAAAATCATAATAAATTGTAAGAACGAGTCATTATAGAATAAAATTGCTGTTTAAAAAATTTTAATTTCAGAGGACTGGATTGAATAGGAAGGCAAGACATTCCAAATGCACAGAGTCTTTACAGGACAGAATTTGAATCAACTAATCAAAAATGCCATGAAATATCATTGATTCTGCATTATCCTTATTTAACCTTCATTTCAAAATACAGCAGCTGATCTTTGAAAATTTATACCTACGTGAATTTCTAGACCAGCAAGAATGTTTTAATTGGAAATTTGTGGCACTCACATATTTGCCCATGTATTTACCTCTTGAAAAGCATAATTTTAATTTTTCAGATGTTTATTTTACTTTTTGTATATTTTGGTATACTGTATAAAAATATTTTGGTTTCTCTAGCCTCCATCTTCCAAGAAGAGCGATGGTTCTGGGACATATACTAAGTTGCAGAATACCCAGGTGAGGATCATGTCTGAGAAGAAGCAGAGGAAAAAGGTGGAATCAGAAAGCAAGCAAGAAAAGGCTAATCGTATAATATCAGAGGCCATAGCAAAAGCAAAGGAGCGTGGGGAACGCAATATTCCACGAGTAATGAGCCCTGAAAACTTTCCTAGTGCTTCAGTTGAAGGAAAAGAGGAAAAAAAAGGTAGAAGGATGAAATCCAAGCCAAAGGACAAAGAGAGTAAAAAAACAAAAACTTGTTCTAAGTTAAAAGAGAAGACAAAAATTGGGTAAGTTGGCTAAGAATTAAGTTTCTTTGAAATTTCTGGATAAAGTGCAGTCTATTTAATCTTTTGCTTATGATTTATGTGAAATGCTTTTTCCCACTCTGGGAGTTTTCTGTTGTTAGGTATTTAGGTTTACCTTTTTTTCCTTTTTCACTGAATTAGGTGATTTATCAGAATCTACTGAATTGTCCTGTTCCCTAAATTGAGATTTGTAAAAGGAATTAAAAATAGAAGTAAAATAAATATATGAGAAAATAGGGAAAATGAACAAAACCCATATTGATACACCAGTTCAAAATTTACTCTTCACAGAACACACATTGACATTCTTTGTAAGACATATTAACCTCTTAGTTGTACTTTATTGAGCATCTTACATTTTTAAAAAATAATAATGTATTTTTATAAGCCTGCGACTTTGGAATGTCAAAAACTAAACCACTTAGATCAGCAATAAGCAGCTCTGTAGCTCTTACTGATTTATTCCCTTATGATCTTTCTTTTTTCCCTTATGATCTTTCTGATTATTTTATGTAATAAAGAGGCCAGGTGAGGATTAAAGCTCCAAGAGAATTATCAGGACAAAGAATTGCTCTAGAAGAGTATATTAATCTCAGATGGCTTTATTTGATTATGTATTTTTTTAAAAATCCCACAGTGTTATATTTGTTTTGTATGCATAGATTTTTGTTTTTGTTTTTGCATTCAAGCATAAAAATTTCTTAGCATAGTTGGTAATTGTTTTTGCAGGAATATTTGGTCATTTTTTAAGGCTTACTCTGCAGTTTCAGACAATGTATTTGATGTTTTCATTTTTCACATAAAAGACAAGAAATCTTTGTGAAAATTTATTGCTTAAAATATTATTGATACATTAAAAGTGACACAATTTTGCAAACCAAATTCTTAGCATTTTAAATGCAGCTACCAAAATGAATTATATCATTAGTTTCTGATGCCTTTCGATAAACCAGTAAAGAAAATTGATTTTACAATTGACTCAAATTGATTTTACGATTGACTCAATTGATAATACGATTTTATTATTTTATTTGTTGAAACTACAATGAAATTTAAAGATCAGTTTTCTTCTTTCTCATATATATTTATAAATTTTGGCATTGAAGTGTAATCTTTTCCAATATAAAATATAGTTTTAATTTAGGAAGCCTCATTTCTTTATTAAAAGTTGATATTAACTCTCAGTTTTAACTTGTTCAGAAATTAGGGCAAAATAACATATCATTTGGTAGGGCATGAAAAATAAGTATAAGAGTGGGGTGTTGGTAGAGAAACTTCAAAAGTTACAGTAAGTCAAGAAATAGCAAAGGAAGAAATGAATCTGGCATAAGTGAAATTGCACATAAGGAAAATAAATAAATTATTTAGCTGACATGCAGATTTTTTTTAAAAAATGAATTGCTATGACAGATGATAGATACATTGCAATAGAATATTTTGATTCACTCTGTGATGTTTGTATTTTTGTTAGAAATAGGTAGATTATTTTAATAATGGACAGTATTGATAAACTTAGTACTTGTTTTTAAAGACTAAATTTATCAATACTGTGCGTTATTAAACAATGTATGAGAATTTGCTGGGAAATATACTTGATGAGCTTATTGAGTAGTTGCTAGAAAAATACTTGTTGAAGAGTGCAGAGGAATTTTTATAGAAGAATTTATAAACTGCAGGGAGGCAAATATTTAATTGAGATTCATATTGTCATTAAGCTACAGAGTAAAACACTGTCTTAGTCATTATTAGATAAAAACAAAAATTATTATGTTGTAGTAAAAAGCAGGATTAAAACTAAAAAATTCATATACAAAATAGAGTTCCTGTAATGGTTGACTGAACTAGTTCATTACTGTTTTCCAATAAGCTCACTCATTTTATAGCTTTTATTTTTTCAAATTCATTTGAATAGGTAAACTTAGTAGCATCATTTTAATTAACAGCATTTCATGGTATATTAAACATATTAAACATTTTATTTTTCTGTTTGAGAAAAATTAAACTGTTACTAATATTAAAGATTAATAGTCGATAAAATTGAAGTGATTGCATGTTGGAATTTGACACCCAGCAATAGAAGTACAGATTTAAAACGCTAACTAAATTTGTGAGAAAGGAGTAAGTGTTTCTTGATGTACAGTGAGAGTTGTATACTTAACCTGAATGTTTGATTTGTTACAGTTTAGGAAGATTAATGTGAGTCAAAACTATTCCTTCTGCTTAGTGCTTGAACAATTTTCATTATTTCAGGATGCTTTTATAAATCGACTTTTTAGAAATATTAGAAATAATGTACCAGACTGGAGGATAAAGTCCTGTGGGTTGGTTGGGCACTTGCCTTGCATGCAGCTGGCCTGGTTTCCATACCCTATGCCCTATCTGACCCCCTGAGACCTACCAGGAGTGATCTCTGAATGAAGAGCAAGGAGGAAGCCCATAGCACCACCAGCGGACTGGTCCAGAAAACAAGCAAAAATAATAATGTATCCATTCCTGATTACTTTTGTAAATTCTTACTACCTTTCTGAGTTAGATTGAGCATACAGTATGATAATGTGAATGATTTCATTTACTTTGAATCCAGTTGCATTTCTCTGCATCTTAATTTTGCTACTTAATAAGTAGTGCACAAATATTCTCTCCAAGGTTTTTCCTCATGTGTAAAATGGGGAATGATAATTTTGAGCCGTATAGTGCTCCTTCTATTTTGAGGATGAAATATTTATTTAACAACCTTAAAAATATATAACCCTTGCCTTTGAATTTGCTTGCTATTGTTTTCTGAAAACATAGATAGCAGGTAGCTATTTATTTTGTTGTTGTTGAAATGAA
This sequence comes from Sorex fumeus, assembly GCF_029834395.1. Lineage (NCBI taxonomy): Eukaryota > Metazoa > Chordata > Mammalia > Eulipotyphla > Soricidae > Sorex > Sorex fumeus. The sequence continues at coordinate 35,636,288 of NW_026606179.1, forward strand.
ATGGGTTTATTTTATTGAATCACTATAAGATAATATGGTTACAAGGTTATTCAGGACTGAGTTTCAGTGAAACAGTGTTTCTTTCAGTACCCATCCCTTCACTAGTATACCTTTCCCACCACTAATGTCCCCAGTTTTTCTACCGCCACCCTCCCCACCTGACCCCATAGCCCCTCCCTCTGTCTTCCTATATAGCAGGCACTTTCCTTTTTTTCTTCTAAGACTAATACCCACAGACAGTGAAAACAAGGTCCCGAAGTACTGGTTTACAGATGAAAGCTTGCCACAAGTGGAAGGGGGGCCAGGGAGGGCAGTTAGGATAGAGAAGGGACCAATATGACAATGATAGTTGGAAATGGTCACTCTGGAGAAGAACTGAGTGCTGAAAGTAGGTAAAGGGAATACATGATGATGTCTCCGTTCCTATATTGCAAATCATAATGCAGAGAGAGAGAGAGAGAGAGAAAGAAAGAAAGAAAGAAAGAAAGAAAGAAAGAAAGAAAGAAAGAAAGAAAGAAAGAGAAGCGGGTAGCTATTTAAAGAAAAAACCAATGTCATTTCCTTCAAGACTAACTCTATTTGTCTAGGCTGTCTTTCCATTAAGGTTCTATTCCTAAATCACCCAGTTAAATAATTAAACAGACAAAAACACTTGCTTCTTATTAAAACATTTAATAGGTTTGCCTTTTTAAAGGCGTTCTCATATGTTTATTCCTCTTAGATTAGCTAGAGTAACTTTTTAATTGGAAAGAGTTGCCTTTTCCATAGTTCTTTGTGAAAAGTGTAAGATTAAATGTAAATGGGAGAAATAAAATAAAGAGTGAGGTAGAACTAAAAACAACCTTATCCTTTGATGTTTCTCACAGTTTTGGCAGATTCTAAAAAGCTGCCTTTTAAAAGTAGAACAAGCAGATACTTCGTTAGTTAATAGTAGGTATGTGATAGGTACTACTTGAATGGAATAGAATTAGTTTTCTTGAATGAGTGGAGGGATGGAGCATTAAGTATTAAATGATGCCAAATGTTTGGACTTGATTTCTTAAATAAAAAACAAATGACACGCTAATCCTTAAAAAAAAAGAAAAAACAACCTCAAGAACCCCATAGTCACAAAACTGTTTAGTAACAGTAGAGAGTTATATTCTAAAATGGATTCATTCAAACTCCTCCAGTAGCTCTTTTTTCTTAGGACCCTGTTCTCTTTTATATTATATAAAGTAATATCACAATCTGATTTTAAATTTTATGGTTTATAGCTGAAATTTAAATTATGTTTGCATAATGTTGGTTAGAATTTACTTTGTTAGTGATTGGAGAGTTAGTACAACAGGTAAGGTGTTTGCGTTACACATGGCGGATGCAGATTCAATCCCTGGCACCACATATGGTGACCATAGCACTGTCAGGAATAATCTCTAAGGTCAGAGCCAGGAATAACCCCTGAGCATCACTGCCTGTGACCACCCTGCCAAATAAACTGGGCCTGGGCCTGGGCCCTCCCGTTGATCATCAATTTGCTCGAGCGGGCTTAGTAACGTCTCCATTGGAGACTTTGTTGTTACTGTGTTTGGCATATCAAATACGTCACGGGGAGCTTGCCAGGCTCTGCCGTGCGGGCGAGATACTCTCGGCAGCTTGCCGGGCTCTCTGAGAGGGGTGGAGGAATCAAACTCGGGTCGGCCATGTTGGCAGCGTGCAAGGCAAACGCCCTACCACTGTGCTATCGCTCCAGCCCTTTGCCAAATAAACAAAACCAAACAAATAAAAAAAATTTATTAGAAATTATGTATTTAACATTGTATTTTTGATACTTAAAATGGTTTTGTGCTTTTGTAAGTTTCCTAATGTACTTAGTCATTAATCTGTTTTCATATTTTTGAGTTATACATAATTATTATGTTTGTTATAGGAAAGCTAATTATTAGGTACCATAAGTAGGTTTTCTCTTTAGTTAAAGCAAAAACACCTAAATTTGGAAATAGTTGTCAATTTCAAGTAGAAATTAGAGATGTATGTTATAAAGAAACATAATGAAACACTAAATCAGATCTCAATATTATATAGTGTAGTGTGCTTGAAATATAATAAGACACTAAATCAGATTTCAACATTGAGTGTGTGTGTGTGTGTCATTGTGTGTGTGTGTGTTGCCAGAAAAAGAATTAGGACCTCAAACATGCCAGGCAATCCTGAGCTACATCCTGGCTTTTCCCATGCATCTCCTTGTAGAAAGAAGAATAGCATTTATTATATATATATATTAGTATTAATATTTTTTAAATAAGTATTTTTAAATTAGTATTTTTTAAATAAGTTATGTGTACATTCACATGTTATTGAGTGTTTGCATCTACATAATAAAATATAAAAATATAAAATATAAAAAAGTCAGCAATATCTGAGAGAAAAATAAAATTATCAAAAATTGAGATTCGATCACCTAAGAATATATCTTAATGAATGACAAAAGAAACCAAATTGCAAGAGTATTCAAAATGATAGCAATTTCAGTATCTGATTGGATATACGTATGAATTTTTTCTTGATTTAAAATAAGCCAAAAAATCATAGTAAGATTTAAATTATGTTTTAAATTATTAATCATTCTGCATTAGTGTAAGTTCTATACTTTTAAAAAATCAAGCAAAATGTTTTATTGATTTCACTCCTTCCATCAAAACTTGAACTTAGTGAAATCTAAAATATTTATCTGTCGAAAAATCAGGTATGGGGATATGGCTTAGCAGTAGAGCAAGTGCCCCACATATGTGAGGCCCTGGGTTTAGTGCCCCATTTTGGCACCTGCAAAGAAAATGTGAGAGACACAGTATTTATTATTATGGGTTTAATTAATATTTATGGGTCTGTATTTTAAATATCTTTATATAGAATGTATTAGGAATACCATAGCTGGGCTGGAGCGATAGCACAACGGTAGGGCATTTGCCTTACAAGCGGCCAACATGGCCGACCCGAGTTCGATTCCTCCGCCCCTCTCGGAGAGCCTGGCAAGCTACCGAGAGTATCTCGCCCGCACGGCAGAGCCTGGCAAGCCGCCCGTGATGTATTCGATATGCCAAACACAGTAACAACAAAATCTCCAATGGAGATGTTACTGGGCCCGCTCGAGCAAATCGACGAACAACAGGAGGGCCTTTACTTACTTTACTTACTTAGGAATAATATTAGCAAAATAGGATGCTTATTTTATTAAATCTAATTGATTATAGGACATTAGTAATTTGAGTAAGAAAAAATATTTCTCCACTTAAAACTGTCATTTCTTTTTTTAAACTCATTTCTTCGATTACTAGATAAATCCTGATTTTGATGTTAATGTGTGGGGGGAAATGTGCATCTTAGGACTACTGAAGTATTAAATTTCATTGTACTTTATACGTATTTTGAACATAAACATAATTTTACTTTTTAATAAAGAAATAAAGTTGGCTAGAGAGATAGTACAGAGGTCACAGATTGTACCAATCCAGTTTAAATCCCAGCATATCGGGCCCCCAAGCACTCCCAGAAATGATCCCTTAATAGCCATGGGTAAACCGTGAGCATCACTGGATGTGGCCTAAAAGAAGAATAGATTGCAGGGATGAAGTGCTAATATGAGAGTTAAGGTGCTTCCCTTGCATGGAGCTGACCCTGGTGTGATCCGTAGCCAACCCTGGTTTGGTTCTTGACACAGAGCCCTAAGCCCTGCAGTTATAAACCATGCCCCCTGCCCCTGAAATTAATAAAAAATAAAAAGATACAAAATGTTATGCATAAGAAATAAATTAGTAATAAATAATTATTAATGCTTTGATCATTTATGAATAGTAACATGAAAAAACTCAGTGAATTCAACTTTTTGAAAACATTCTGTCCAAGCTTTATAGGGATATGTGGCCCATATTAAAAAACCCTTAAAATGCAGTGTTATTTCCAGAAACTTAGGTAAAGGTAAGGTAAAGGCCCTCCCGTTGATCGTCGATTTGCTCGAGCGGGCCCAGTAACGTCTCCATTGGAGACTTTGTTGTTACTGTGTTTGGCATATCAAATACTCTTGGTAGCTTGCCAGGCTCTCCAAGAGGGGCGGAGGAATCGAACTAGGGTCGGCCATGTTGGCCGCGTGCAAGGCGAACGCCCTACCTGCTGTGCTATCGCTCCAGCCAGAAACTTAAAGATAACAAAAAATGAGGAATACTCTTAAAAATTGACTCCGCCACCCCCATGATTCTTGGCTGGAGTTTTGAATAGAACCTAAACTAGCAAAAATTTCACTGAATTAAAATTGCTTTTCTTTTTAAAAACAAGTTTTTATTTGGTGACTTTAAAATTGTCTCATTACTTTTCACTTAGCTGCAATGAAAAACATTACAGTATGAAATAGTGTGTTTTGTATATATTCCCTTCACTTAAGATAATTTGGATACATTAATTACAACAAATGGAGTAATTGGATAAGACTCATTGTTTGTCCAGTTATTGCAATGAGAGAATCAGCGGAGGGTAATTACAAATTGACACTGTAAAATGGTGCTTTTCGCACAGCATCTACTAATAACACGTGGGCAGGATTTGGATGACTGAGTAAATTGCATCTGAAAATCAAATATAGATGTTAAGTGTAAACACTGTGGTTTTCTAGTGCCTATACTTAATCAAATGAATTAACCTTTCAGACATTTCATTATAGATTTATTTTTAGATTTAAAATTGCCTTTTGCTGCCTGAAACAAGTTATATATTGTGTGTGTGTGGGGCGGTATTTCCCAGCCCCTCCTTTGGGTTTTGGGCCACACCCTGTGGTGTTCGGGATTCTCCTGGTGGGACTCAAGGGGACTATATGGGTTGTTAGAGATTGAACCCAGGTTGGCCAAATGGCATCCACGACAGTACTCTTGTTTCTGGCCCCTATATACCCCTCTCTCTCTCTCTCTCTCTCTCTCTCTCTCTCTCTCTCTCTCTCTCTCTCTCTCTCTCTCTGTGTGTGTGTGTAAAATACAGATTTTTTGGGGGGAAGGGGGAACACCTGGTAGTATTCAGGGGCTACTCCTGGCTTATTGCTTGGGGTCATTCCTGAAGTTGCTCAGGTGACCTTAAGTGCCAAGGATCTAACCTGGGTTTCCTGCATGTAAAATATTGGCTCTTTCCCATTGAGCTATCCTATCATGCAAGTTATATTTTGATATTTCACTCTTTTTCTTGCCTGAATATCTGTTACTGCAGTTTGCTAACACTAATAATAGCATTGTTCAATTCACATAGCCTTCACTACTAATGCAGTCTATCACTTTGCTCTACTTCAGTGAATTTTCTCATAGCAAACTCTCAGTTTATTTAAAATGTTTTATATCTATACCAAAATTTTCTTTTTTCTTTTTTGGAGGGGGTCACACCTGGCGATGCTCAGGGGTTACTCCTAGTTCAGCTCTTAGGAATTACTCCTGGTGGTGCTTAGGGGACCATATGGGATGCTGGGATTCAAACTCAGGTCGGCTGCATGCAAGGCAAACCCCTACCTGCTGTGCTATTGCTCCAGCCCCCGAAATTTTATTTTTGAAGTAGTATTCCATCATGGGAATCAGGTATTTTTACTAAACTTACTTTATTTTATTTATTTTTTTATTTTTTGGCTTTTTTGGTCACACCTGGCAATGCTCAGGGGTTACTTCTGGCTTTGCACTCAGGAATTACTCCTGGCAGTGCTCGGGGAACCATATGGGATGCTGGGAATTGGACCCAGGTTGACTGATTGCAAGGCAAACTCCCTACCACTGTACTATTTCTTTAGCCTCTCAGATAATATTTTAAAGAATATTTTTTTCTTTGTGTTTATGGAACACACCCAGTGGTGCTCAGAGCTTAATCTTCTGTGCTCAAGGATGATTCCTAGCAAGAAGACCCAGAGACCATACGGGGAGCCGGGCATACCAGGCAAGCACCCTGCTGCCTGTACTATTGCTCAAGCTTCATATATTTTAGGTGTGTTTATGTGTGTGTGTGAGAGAGAGAGGTGGGGGAGAGAAAGGGGGGGAGAAGGAGAGAGCAGAGAGGAAGAGAGGGAAGGAGGAAGAGGTGAGAGAGGAGAAAGGCCATGGATCAAACCCAGTCCTTCATACATGCGTGGCCAGTGCTCTGCCACCCAATGGAGACTGTTTTGGTTTGGGGGCCACACCCACAAACCAGAACCTCATGGACTGTCTTAACCTGGGGTATTATTTCTGGTGGTACTCAGGGGAGTATTTAGTGCCACTAATTAAAAAGCCTGGGTCTCCTGCGTGCAAAACATGAGTTTGCTCTTCGATGCTTCTTTCAGATAATGTTTTTTTGACTATCGATTGTTACTAAGCAGTGTAGATTGCTGGTTGCTTGAAAGTCAATTTCACCTTCATAATTTTATAGAAGTTAATCCAATCTCATTCTTCCCTTTATTAGGGTTGTTAAATACCTATTGACTGGTAAAAATACGTTGGAAACAGTAGTAGGCCAGGACTAGAGAGATCTTTACTGTCTTAATATACTGAATATTTTTTCCTGAAATTTTGTGTTTATTACTCTGAACCTGTGGTTCCTAAACCTAGTGGAACATTAGAAATTCTTCTTTAAAAGGTAGAATAATGATATTCCACTCATTAGGTCAGAATCCTGCACTTGGTACCTATAGATTGGTATTTGGGGCTTTTTACTTACTTTGTCACGGTCACGGTCCTCCCGTTGTTCATCGATTTGCTCAAACGGGCCCAGTAACATCTCCATCGTGAGAGTAACAACAAGTAACTTACTCTGTAATAATTTTAAACTAAAAAATTTCAGTGTTTTCCATTGGATCTTCTCTCAGCTTGCTCAGATGTATCGTTTATTCATACTGAAATACAGTTATCAGAATCAGGAATTACACATATATGATCCTGTTAACATTCACAAACCTCAAACTAATTTTGTTGTTCAGTTTTTTTCTTTTGACTAGGAACCAATTCAGAATTCTACATTTCATATTATACTCCGCCAGTTTTTAATTTTGAAACATACATTTATGTTTTGTAGAATCTCTCTCAGTATGGATTTGTTTAATGTTTTTCTATTGGGTATCTGTACTTTCAGTAGATAACCTTCTAATGAAACTGCAAAATATATTTATGAATTACTGATCAGTATCAGTACCAGTCTAATTTTTGTTTCCTTTGTACTATCACATATATTATTTATAGCTTAAGCCTGTATAACTTTGTTTCCAAAAATCGGTATTTAACATAACTATTAGTGGGTTATTTGTTTTGTTTTGTCTTGGGTTACACCCAGCAGTGCTCAAGGTTTACTTCTGGCTCTGCATTTAGGTTTCTCTCCTGGAGGTGCTCGAAGGACCATGGGGATGCTGGGGATCAAAACATCAGCTCTGCCCAACTAAACTCTCCTCCAGCTCCTTAATTTTGAAGCCCTTTATGTAGAGATATAATTTCTTGTTTGTTTTGGGCCCTCAGCTAACAGTGCTCGGGGCTTACTCCTGACTGTGCTCTGGGATAATTCCTGGCAGAGCTGTGGGGACCATATAGGATGCTGGGGATTGAACCCAGGTCGGCTGCATCCAAGGCAAGCTCCCTACTCACCGTAGTATTACTGTGGTCCCAGCTTAGGCAATTTTTATTTGTAACAATAATTTCATCTGCTTTCTCTATTTTTTGTAAGGCCATTATATAATTACTTTTTAGCAAAAGGAACAGTATAATCATTGCATAGTCTTTTATAAATAGAAAATAATTTTAATATTTCCGCTTCTGATTCCATTTAAGTTTTGTTTTGTGGGACTTGAGCCCTTCAACAGCCAGATAAGTACTTCAGAATTTTCATTTCATGTAATTCCTTAAGATTGTGAAACACTGAGAAGTTATTTTTTTGTTTGGATTTGGGGCTACACGTGGTAATGCTCAGGACTTGGTCTTAGCTTTATGCTCAGGGGTCACTCCTGGCAGTTCTTCGGTATTAGTCTGGTATCTGCTTCATGTAAGGCAAGCAGCTTGCCCGATATGGCCCCGAGAAATTGCTTTTTAATCTACATATTATGGGAATTATCAGGCTTTATTGTTACTAAATAAACTTTCCTTTTACTGACCTTAATCTCAACTTCAAACTAGTCTACAACAGGCATTTAGGTTTGGGGATGAATAATAAATGAGGGAGAACATAAAATAAGCATTTCTACTAAACATTTTTATTTAGGATTATTCTTGCCATTGAAAATCTTTTACGGTGCTCTTGGTTGCATTTTAAAATCATAAATAGCATTAATTATTAACTTTAGGAGTATGTTGTTTATGCAGGTAGAAGGAATAACAAAAGATTTTTCAGAAATAATGTCTTGTTGGGCTGGAGCGATAGCACAGCTGGTAAGGCGTTTGCCTTGCAAGCGGCCACTATGGCCAACCCGAGTTCGATTCCTCCATCCCTCTCGGAGAGCCCGGCAAGCTACCGAGAGTATCTTGCCCGCACGGCAAAGCCTGGCAAGCTCCCCGTGACGTATTCAATATGCCAAACACAATAACAACAAGTCTCACGGTGGAGATGTTACTGGGCCCTCAAATCGATGAATAACGGGAGGACCGCGACCGTGACCCTGAATGTCTTGTTGGGGCTGGAGCGATAGCACAGTGGGTAGGGCATTTTCCTTGCATGCAGCCAACCTGGGTTCGAATTCTTGCATCCCATATGGTCCCCTGAGCATCGCCAGTAGTAATTCCTGAGTGCAGAGCCAGGAATAACCCCTGAGCATCACTGGGTGTGACCTAAAAAGCAAAAAGTCTTGCTTCTTGGTCTCGATCCTGGTTGCATGTTTATGTTCTGTTTGAGAAAATACATGCAAGTATATTCTTTTGGTATTTCTTTTTTTAATATCAATTTAGAATCAATAGCCTGTCAGTTTTAGGGAAAGTGAGATTTTTGCATTTGAGGCCACTTATATATTTGAAGCCAAATATATGTTACATGGGTTTTTTAAATTTGGGATTATAATATCCATGTTATGGATGTGTTTTTAAATAGTTATGTGGATCTGAACCTTGACAAGAAGATTTGAATTTGGTCTAATATCCAGGGATAGTATATAGAGAAAAGAAGACTAAAGTCAGAGTATTGAAACATTTTTCAGAAGCATTGTGATGGACTGAATCCTGCAGAAACCAGCATTCAATGTACATATGACAAAGAACTAAGGATGTTTAGGGAGAACCAGAGAAGTTTGGGGAGAGCCAGAGAGTATATTGAAGTGGAGCCAAGGATGCACAAGTGGAAAAAATGATTGTGTGTTAGTAGATACATATTTTTAATTTCTCATCGGAATTGACATTACAAATACCATTTTCAGTTTTAGACATAATCTTTATGACTTTTTTGAGTGAGGCGTCTATAACTTATACCATTTTTCTTTCTGTCTTTGTGACCTTGAAGTTAATCTGACTGCTTTACTCCTATTTCCTCTTTTTATAAAAATAGCATTTGCCCCCTCCAAGGTCTGTGAAGCATCATATAAGAGAGTACATATAAAGTCCATCAAGATTGACTTAGAGTAAACACTGAGTAAGGTGGAAGCTATAAACATAAATATATAAAGAAATTTTTAGAGGTCAGGGATCAGAGAGATAGCAGCACTGTAGCACTGTCCTCCCGTTGTTCATCGATTTGCTTGAGTGGGCCCAGTAATGTCTCCATTGTAAGACTTGTTACTGTGTTTGGCATATCAAATACGTCACGGGTAGCTTGCCAGGTTTTGCCGTGTAGGCGAGATACTCTCGGTAGCTTGCCAAACTCTCCAAGAGTGGCAGAGAAATCGAACCCAGGTCGGCTGGGCCGACCTCGTGCAAGGCTAGCACCCTACCACTGATAGTACAGAGGTTCAAGTGCATGCCTTGCCTGGGACTGATTCCAGTTTGATCTCCGGCATCAAGTGTCCTAAGAGCATCACTGTTTGCAGCCTTGAGGAGCCCACCACTCCTGTTGCCACAGGAATGGCTCAGATCATCCCCAAATATCCAGGAGCCATGCAGCACCCTTGCCACTGTGCTATCTCTCTCACCCAAGTTTACCCTTTTAAATGAGACAATATACTATGATTCTTTACAGTTAGTAAACGTGTTCACTTTACCTAAACATTCTAAAATTTTTAAAAAGTGCTTTACATATAATTCAATACAATTACTGTTAGTGAAAAAATAACTATGTGTCAAGATGGTACTAAAAGATAGTTTATATTATCCCAATTAATCCTCCCAGCAATAGAGATAGCTATTATAATATCCCGATTTTCCAGCCAAGGAAGCTAAAGTTAAAAGAGATCAAGGGCCAGGAATGTAAATCAGCAGCAGAGCATTTGCTTTGCAGTTATAAGGCCCTGTATATGATCCCTGCTCTACTATGATAATAATAATTTTTCCAGAGTCTCACAGATAGGTGAATCAGATTTTTAAATCTTTGACAAAATGTTGCCTTAACCCACATTAGTTAATAATTCATTCTCCCCCATTAGAAAATAATTTTTGGTAAAATCCTAGTGTCTGTCTGAAACTAGGATTTTACCAACTGAAACTACTTGGTTGAATTTTCTTAGCATTTTACATGGTGTGTGACTTGAATAGTACTTTTAAAATTGTGCCCTCCCATTTGTTGAACCAGGTAAAGATAATTGGAACTGTGTACTTCTACCTCTCACCAGACCAAAAAGCATAAAAAACACACACTTTTGGGGGGCTGGTGCAATAGCACAACGGTTAGGGCATTTGCCTTGCACGCGGTCGACCAGAGTTCGATTCCCAGCATCCCATATGATCCCCCAAGCACTACCAGGAGTAATTCCTGAGTGCATGAGCCAAGAGTAACCCCTGTGCATCACTGGGTGTGACCCAAAAAGCAAAAACAAAAAAACCCCAGAAAACCATACTCTTTTACTTAAGGCATTTGTTTTAAATATGTGAAACAAACAAAATGTACGTGTATCTACATGTGTTGAGAGAAAACATGGGAAGATCAGTCACACAGACATAATACTGAGGAAATAGAAAAAATAAAAATCTTGGGCTGAAGCAATAGTGCATCGGGTAGGGCATTTAAACACTTTGCATGTGATCACTCTGGGTTCAATACCTGGCACCACATGTGGTCCCTCAAGCTCAGCCAGGAGTGATCCGCAAGTGAAGAGCCAGGAGTAAGCTCTGAGCACTGCTGACAGTGGAACAAAAAACAAAATAAAAATTTTGATTCTTAGAAACATAATTAAGTCATAAAATAAATAAAGATTCTTAAAATGTTTTAAAAATAAGGTTTTTGAGGTTAAAATTAATGAGGTTACAAAGAATTGGAGCTTTTTAGGGAATAGGTGGAATTAAAGAACATTAAGTAGGACTTTGCTTCCACACATTAATGCAAGTGCTGCAGTATTTTTTAATTATGCCAATATCAGAGTGTGACCCGCTGGTGGTATAGGCTGTGGCATCATGTGTTTTAATGAGATCAGAACATAAAATTTCTATTTCATTATTTTTTTAAAAAATAATAAATGAGTAATTTCAACTGTTATAGTTATCATATGACAACTTGACCATGAAAATTCATATTGTCTTTAAAACAGTTCCGTACTTGATTTTCTATGCTTGGTTCTATGTTAATTGTAGTATTAGACTCCTTGTTTATTCGTGTTACTTTAAAATGCATGCAGTTTATTCCAAATATAAATTTGAAAATGTTGGGGGCTAGAGAGGTAGCACAGGAGGTAAGGCGCTTGTCTTGCATGCTGTTGACCCCGATTTAGTCCTTGGCACCACATTTCGTCCCCTGAGCATTGCTGGGTGGTGGCTAAAGTATAATTAAAATAGAAAAAAGATAAGTTAAAAATGTTAATGGTAATTTTAATATAACTGGATTTTATGATGATTGATCTTTGAACATTCAAGTGATAAAATATGAAAGGTTCATTCTGGCAATTTTAATAGGACTCAAAACGAAAGAATGCGAAAGGGTTCTTACTGTTCACCCTTTTCCCCTTAAAACAGAAAACTCATTATTACATTGGGTAAAAAACAAAAAAGAAAGAATGATTCTTCAGATGAAATATCTGATGCCGAGCAGATGCCACAGCACGCACTCAAAGAGGAAGACTCTCAAGTAAGTATTACAATGTTTTCTGAGAAATGATGAATTGGTAGAATTATTTAGATAGTGTAATGTCATTTGATAGGTATGTGTATGTCCTATAGTGTAGTTATAAAAATTCAGTTTATAGGATAGTAGAAATTACATGATAGCATTGTTACGATATGCTCCTCGTAATGCTACTAGAATGTCAGACCTTAGAGGATACTTAAATATCTTCTCCACGCCCTTCATTTTTTCAGAAAATTAAAGTAAATTCCTTAGAGGTTATGTAATAATCCAAAGTCCCTACTGGCTGCTAGTTTGGAGAAGTATATAGTGATATACTGTTCTTTTAAATGAATTTAATGTACATAATTTTTAAAATCACATACAAATGACAAGGCAAATGAATTGAATCATTCTTAGACATAATTCCTTTGGTTTGTTTCTGTCAAAGAGAGCCAGTTCTATTTTTAAACCCTAGTATAGACAAAAGTAAGTGCATTTTGCCTTTTTTTTTTAAAAAAAAAAAAAGAGAGACTTGATATTCAAACTAACTTTGTGAAGTTAAAAAAAAATTCAGTGAAGGTCATAGTTCAGGCCACCCTCTGCTCTCAAAAAATTCAAGTACGACTCTAGGCCGTAGGGGTGGTGGCAGTTGGTGAATTATGGGGCCAGAAAGCCCCTGAATGGCCTTTCTTCTTCCTTATGCAGCTTCTTATCCAATGGGAGAGTAGTGGCTCAAGGCTCCTGGGCTGCTGCAAGAGTTGAGGTAAGGGCAGTGACTGAAGCTCCTAATATTATATGGCCTGACTTTTTCTTCATCTGTTATCCTTAACTTAGGAAAACATCTGATTAACTTACTCAACATGAGAAAATTTAGTTTAGTTTTTGCTAGAATAATACAGGCCATTTTTCCATTATGTAATTAACAAACGATGAACTGGTAGATAGGTTCACATGTACATTTCTTCCATATCTTTCACATGGTAGTAGGTTGCTTTAAATGGGTTGCTTTAACACACACACACATACACACCACACACACACACACACACACACACACACACACGGGCAGAATAAAATACTTCTGATATAATCAAACACAAATTTTGATAAATAACTTATATTATTCATATATTTAAGTGTAGCATTATGAGAGGTCCATATAAGTTTCAACAACGGGTTGGCCAAATATTTCTTCTATTAGGATAATGCATGCTTTTTATAGATGAAGCCCTGGATTCAATCCCTGGCATCTCACACAATCACAAGGATTTGTGATTTTTGGTGCTTGAGAGATTTGTAAATTTAAGATTTGTAGTCAGAAATCTAAAAATGTGAATATATTTCAATGTTTTATGTATTTCTCACCTCTTTCATAAAGTGCTATGGACTGATCTTGTTGATGCCTTTAAGACATACCAATGAAAATGTTAGGAAAAAAAGAAGTTGAAAAAATAATTAGTTACTATCTTAAATTGTGCTTTGAAAACATAAAGAAGGCCAGAAAAAAGCCTTAGCCAAAAATTATTAGACAAAAATGTATATATCAAATTATTCTTCATATTTTTAAGTCTTAGAGGTAGTATGTGACAGGGAAATAGAGTTGATAGAGTGACACCTAATTGGTCTTGCTTAATGTATAACTAATGTAACAGGCTTTTAAATTAATATTTTAGACTAATAGCCTTCGTAGGGTGAGGGAGCAGTTCACAGTAAGTGAACTCATTATGTTTAGTTAAGAATTACCTAAATGTCCACTGTTGTGAATTCAGAGAGTTCTTTCACATCACTCTTGATTATTTACTGAAGCCAGGAATTTCAGAGTATTTAATCCATGCCTGTCACCAGCAAGGAAACATCAGTGTCGAAAACATGTAACAGAGTTGTCTAAAGATGTATGAATTACTCTTACACTTTTATTTTTTAGATTATTTGTGCCTAGTGACAGACAGCGTTGGTAATGACTATTGTTAATGAATGTCACTATTCCTAACTTAAAGAATTTTTGAACAGTAAGAACCATGCAGTGCCCATAACAGAACCTTAAACATTCCTAAGCCTAATATAAGACTAGAGATTTATAGACTTCCCCTATTAGGGAATAATATTCCATGTCTTTTTGAAAATAGAATATTGGCAAATTTGGTTTTTATAAGTCTTTTATTACAGTTTTTGTTTGACGCCTTTTCTCCCCTATTAATAAAATTGTTACTCTGAGTTTTGAAACTATAACTCTTTATAGCTAAGAGATAGTGACTATCCTGAATGAGATTTGGAGTTGGCTACTAAAATTAGTCAAATTATCTCACCATTTTATTCCTTTCTTTCTTAGTATCCTTCTACTGTTAAGAAAAAGAGTAAGAGTCACATTAAAAACCACTGTGACCTTTCTGGATGAAAATGGTAGTCTGTTCCCACACTAGTGCTCTGAGTTAGCCAGTTTTATTGAGCCTTTGGAAGTTCGAAAGACCTACGAGGTTGAAGATACTAGTAGAAACAAAAAGGAGAGTATTTGGGTTATTTTGCTGGTTACACTTTGAGGAAATGTCATGGAAATTATTAAATACAGAGAAAAATATGAAATTAAAAAATGAAGAAGGCAGAGATTTACCAAGTATTGGACAATAGAATTGGGATGTCTGCATATGTAGATTTTGAGGAAGTGGAAGAAAGCAAATCTAAATGTTTTGGGATTTTCCAATCCAGAATGAGGTGTTATTTTTTTTTTAATTAGTGGATATATCAGATATTAACCATTTAGGGAGGTAAGTAAAGACATGTATATTTGCTACTTAAAATTACTTCAGTTATTAAAAAATTATATTACTACACGGAATATATTTTTAAAAAGCTTTACTTCTGCTTTAATGATAGTGATTATGGTCATAGAATTGGAGAAGCTAGTATAGTTAATTAAACATTGGTACCTTCTTCATTCACATATTAGTAGATTTGATTTGTATATATGTTTTAAACAAGTTATTTTGCTTCATTCTGTCTTAAACACAGGATCATTTGTTTTATTACAGATATTGTTTAATTTCTTCTGGTTTTGTCTACCTACTCAATGTTGATCTGTACATTTTAAGATTTGGGGCAAAAAATTTAGCAATTTAATAGTTTTGCCCTAGGTATGATCAGATGAGACAGATACTTTTATTCTTCTTAATAATAATTTTGAAAAAATATTATAAAGTAAAAATATACTACTGTAGATTTGATATGCTACAAAATAAAGTGTATCTTACCCCATCTATAAAATAAATATTATTCTTAATGTTTCTAAATAAAAGTAATAAAGATAATAAATTTTTTTATTATTTGAAACTTGAAAAAGTTGAACTGAAGTTAGTGAGCCTGTGGAGACCAATTGTAAACTTCTTTTAAAAGGAAAAATTAGGAAAGATAAATGTTTAATACAATTTTGAAAATTTAATGTATAAAATTATATTACTAGGTATTTTAAGACTTTCTCTTTAATTAATTATATAAATATGATTACTATGGTTCATTACAGAAAAGAAGATCAAATCGACAAATTAAAAGGAAAAAATATGCAGAAGATGCTGAAGGGAAGCAATCTGAAGAGGAGGTTAAAGGCTCAATGAAATTAAAAAAGAATTCAGCTCCTTTGCCTGGAGAACAGCCTTTACAGTTATTTGTGGTAAGACATATTTGGTATTTAAATTTAAATCTCTTTCGTTTTTATTTTTTGTTTTCCCCTCCTTTATTTTATTGAATCACAGTGAGATACACAGTTCAAAGATTTTTTACAAAGTTTTTGTTGATTGGATTTCAGTGATAGAATGTTCCAACACCCATCCCTTCACAAGTGTACATTTCATTTCCCACCACCAGTGTCCCCAGTTTGCCTTCAGTCCATCTCACTGCCTCTATAGCTGGCTCTTCTCTCTTCCTTTCTGTCACTCCCTCCTTCCCCCTTCCTCTCCCTCTCTCTCCCTCCCTCTCCATCTCTCTCCCTCTCCCTCTTTTCTCTCTTTTCCATCTCCCTTCCTCCTTTCTCCTCTCCTCTCCTCCCTCCTTTCCCTTTTCCCTTCTCCCTTCCTTCCCTCCTCCCTCCTTCCCTCCCTCCCCCCTCTTCTCTCCCTACCTCTCTCCCTCTCACTTTCCTTTTTGGCATTATGGTTTACATTACAGATACTGAAAGATTATCGTGTATATCTCTTTACCTACTTTCAACACTCAGTTCTTATCCTGAGTGATCATTTCTATTTTTTTTTTTCTTTTTGGGTCACCTGGCGATGCATAGGGGTTACTCCTGGCTCTGCACTCAGGAGTCGCTCCTGGCGGTGCTCAGAGGACCATATGGGATGCTGGGAATCGAACCCGGGTCGGCCGCGTGCAAGGCAAACGCCCTACCCGCTATGCTATCTCTCCAGCCCCTGATCATTTCTATTATTATTATTATCTTACTGGTCCTTTCTCTATTCTGATTGCCCTTTACCTCCCCCCCCATACACACACTTGTGGCAAGCTTCCAACCATTGACCAATCCTTCTGACCCCTGTTTTTCCTGACCTTGAATATTAGTTTCATACTATTTCTTTTTATCCCACAAATGAGTGTAATCATTCTATATCTGTCCTCCACCTTCTGACTCTATTTCAATCAACATGATACTTTCTGTCCATCCATTTATAAACAAATAAGCAAATTTTTTTTTTATTTATTGAATCACCGTGGGAAAGGTTACAAAGCTTTCAGGTTTAGGTCTCAGTCATGCAAATATCAAACACATTTCCCTTTACCAATACTTATTTTTTACCATGAAGAACCCCAATAAAACCCCACCCCCCACCCCTCCCAATCCCTGTGGGGCAGATGAATTCTAGTTAACACTCTATCTGCTTTGATTAGATTCATTGTTTCAATAAAAGATTCACCACTATTATTTAGAGTTTACCACCCCCCCCAAAATCAGACATGCTAAAAAAGCATTGTGAAGTGATTTGCTTTCTACAGCTGGGCTCAAGAATTAAATGTTGGTTTTGGATTTCTGCTATTTTACTTATTGACCCTGGAAGTATTTCTACTGAAAATCAAATAGTTAAGAAATTGGTTTCTGTGCTCTGGAGTCGTGGCCGTGCTGGAGAGCCGCTAGTGGGGGGCAACTGGTGGCCTCAGTAGGGCGTGAAGGGCGGACTGAAACGCCCCCCTTCCCATGAGGTTTTAGTCGCCCCCACTCCCCGGCTCATATCTGCTGTCCACAAGGCTCCCATGCGGCCGCCATCTTTCTTTCCAGAGAGGAGAAGGCGACTGGGGCAACACCCTTTCCCCTCCGGACAGACCTGATGGCCTGGAGGCCTGGATTAACGCATAGTCCGTTCACTTTTCTGCTCCAAGCTGCCGGGTTCTGCATTAAGTCCTTGTGCTTCTGGGGCCGTGGCCGTGCTGGAGAGCCGCTTGCGGGGGGCAACTGGTGACCTCGGTAGGGCGTGAAGGACGGACCGGAACGCCCCCCCTTCCCATGAGGTTTTAGTCGCCCCCACATCCCCGGCTCATACCTGCTGTCCACAAGGCTCCCATGTGGCCGCCATCTTTCTTTCCAGAGGGAGGAGGGCGGAAGGGACCAACACCCTTTCCCCTCCGGGCAGACATGATGGCCTGGAGTAACGCACAAATAAGCAAATTTTATGACTTCATTTTTCCTAACAGCTGCATAGTATTCCACCGTGTACCATAGTTTCTTTATCCAGTCATCTGTTCTTGGGCACTTAGGTTGTTTCCAGATTCTGGCTATTGTCAATAGAACTGCAATGAACATTGAAGTGCACATGGCATTTCTGCTGTATGGTTTTAGACCCCCGGAGTAATTTCCCAGAAGTGATATTTCTGGGTCAAATGGGAGCTCATTATTTATTTATTTATTTATTTATTTATTTGACTAATGTTCATATTGGTTTCAAAAAAGGCTGAACCAGTCAGCATTCCCACCAAGAATGAATGAGTCCCTTTCTTCCCTCTTCCTGTATCTACACTGATTGTTCTTGTCCTTTTGGATATGGGCTAGTCTCTGTAAAAGTTAAATAATTTTGCGTAGGAAATGGGAGGGAAGAAAGAGATTCCCATAAAGTATAAAAGAAACTACATACTCTAAGGTGGAATGCAGACAATTCCAGACAATTTAGGAATATGCCTAAACTGTCCCTTCCCCTTTTTAAAAAAATTTTTGGGACAAACCCAACAACACTTTTGGCTGCCTTCTGGTTTTGTGCTCAGAGATCACTTTTGGCAGGGATCAGGGGACTATATGGAGCCCTGTGGGTTTACACCTGCATCAGGTGTGTTCAAGGCAAGCAGTCTAACCTCTCTACTTCATTCTGGTCTGCCCTAAATTATTTTTTTTATATAATTTTATTTATTGAATCACCATGAGAGCAGTTACAAAGCTTTCGGGTTTTGTCTCAGTCATGCAATGATGAAATACGTGTCCCTTCACCAATGCCTGTTTCCCACCACCAAAAACCCCAGTATACCCCCATCCCACACCCTCCCCCTACCCGTGGGTCAGATGATTTCCACATTACTCTCTCTCTTCTTTGATCACATTCAATATTTCGACACCAGACCCATCATTATTATTTGAGATTTTACCCCAACACTCAGATCTGCTGAAAAGGCAACAGTAGACAATTTGTGTTCTATTGCTGGTTATGAATAACATATGATGTCGCGTGGCTGCAGTAGGGCCATGTGGTTTTGAAATTCCAAAATTTTGACACTTAAATCTGGAGGGATTTCTGCCAAAAGCCACTGGGTTTCGAGATGTGTTCCTGAGTCTCTGGGATCATGGCCGTTGAGCAGCTTGATCAAGAGCTAGAGAGGCCGTTCGTGGGCGATGACTTGGGGTCTCATTGGGACGGGGAGATTGAGATCAGGTGTGTGCAAGGCAAGCCGTCTAACCTCTCTACTTCATTCTGGTCTGCCCTAAATTATTTTAAAACGACGCAAATTGATTAATTTCATTATACTTTCTTCTAAAACCTTTAATTTTTTTCTTCTGGATTTCAAGTTATGTTCAGTAATACCATTAATATTCATTAAGAAACTTGAATTTTGTCCATATTCAGCAGTGCTTGGTGTTTGTTTCTCTTCTGCTCCAGCCATTATTGAGTGCCAGGAGTCAAACCCGGCGCCCCTGTATGCAAATCCTGCATTCCATTCCTTTGAATTATCTCTCTGAACCCAGAAACACTTTTTTACTTTTACCTTTCTATCTAATTTGTCACCACAATTTTTTTACCCACGAGCATATATTTTTGAATTTCCTGCATACTGTCACTTCAGCAAAATACTTTCAAATTAGAAGTTTTATCTCGGTTTGTTGTTCTTATTATAGAAAACTCCTCTACGTCTTACAAATATAAAGATATTTTAATGCCATTGGTATGGATTATATGACCTTGTCTAGTGCCCTGGCCTTAAGAACATAGTTGCCAGAATGCCACATTTTAGCATCTCTGTATATTTATGTTAGGGCTGGAGCGATAGCACAGCGGGTAGGGCATTTGCCTTGCACCCCCCTGACCTGGGTTCGATTCCGCTGCCCCTCTCAGAGAGCCCAGGAAACTACCGAGAGTGTCTCGCCCGCACGACAGAGCCTGGCAAGCTACCCATGACGTATTCGATATGCCAAAACACAGTAACAACAAGTCTCACAATTTGTTGTAAGACGTTACTGGTGCCCACTCGAGCAAATCGTTGAACAATGGGAGGACAGTGATATATATTTATGTTATTATTTTGATCTTCCTTCTCTGAATTGTCAATATCTGCTAGCTCTGTGGTCTGAGGCCTTGGACAAGTACATGTCTTTCTATTGCTTCAGTATTTTTGTTTCCTGTTAAATGGCAATGATAGTACCAACCTCAAGTTGAATGGGTTAATATATAAATATATGGGAAGTGCTTAAAATAGTGTCACATTGACTTCAATGATGATGCAGATGATGACAAGCATAAAAAACAACTTCCTTTACATTTTTGTAGGGTGGTGGGATTGGCTGCACCCGATGATGGTCAGGGTCTATTCTTGCTCTGTGCTCAGCAGTCACTTCAGGCATGGGGGGAGGGGGCACAGGAGGTCTGGCAGAAGTGAACTGAGGTCGCTCATAAGCAGAGCAAACTCCTTACCTTCAGTTTTAGCTCTCCAGCTCACCCATTTTTGGTTTTTTGGCGACTAGCACAGGCATTCGCATGTCAATTAACATACTAAAGGAAATCTTAAATGCAGTTCTCTTTCCTTCCTTGCGTAGGAGAATCCCAGTGAAGAAGATGCTGCAATTGTAGACAAAATTCTATCTTCCAGAACTGTAAAAAAGGAAGTAAGTAATGCTTTGTCACATTTTATACTTTATATTCGATGACCTCATTATAGAATTCATAATTAATTGATCTTATTTTCTTAGATATCACCTGGAGTGATGATTGACACAGAAGAATTTTTTGTAAAATATAAAAATTAGTAAGTATTTTAATTAGAAAAATGATAAGTGGCATAAATACCTTTTAACATTTAAATATTATATAAAATAATTTTATTTTACCTGTAGTTTTATAGTCACTATTATTCATTATGTCATGAACTTAGAAGCCATTATAACATGAAAAAAGCAAAATATAAAATTGAAAATATGTTTGAGAAGAAATATCAAAATGCAGGACTCTTTGAAAACTGGAGGTATCATTTGTTTATTTGAGCATTTCAGATTTATTAAACTTTTCCTATCGTTTAGTCAAAGCTTTCTTTAAAATAATTATAGTAGTTTCCAAACAAATTTTCTGATCATGTTAAAATCATTATAATGAAGAAACAAATTATAAACTACATCTTGTATCCCTGGTCATTAAGTTTATTGTTTTTCAGGATGGCAAGTTACAGCCATTTCAACATCAATCTTAGAATGTAGTGATTCATCCTGAATTTCTTGTAGAAATTATGTGGAGTCTACTGGCACAAAATTACTTGATGGACTCTTATTTATGAAGTTGAAGATAGTATTTTTGTATTGTATTTCATGATGGAAAATATATCTTAATCTAAATGTGGTTTTCTATTTTCTTCTAATATATTGCTTTTATACAAATTTTAGCTCCTATCTTCACTGTGAATGGGCCACAGAGCAGCAGCTTTTGAAAGATAAAAGGATACAGCAGAAGATCAAACGATTCAAACTGAGACAAGCACAAAGAGCACACTTTTTTGCAGATGTAAGAGCAAAATTAATGGCATTGATAGGAATTGAACTCTGAACATGTGATATTTTAATTTTTTTTAAATAAATTATTTTTTAATCCTTTCACTTCTAGTTCTAGTATTTCAAATCAAATGTGACCTGCGTGAAACATTTTTCTTTCCCTAAATTTCATTTGGAAACTAGTTAAAATGCAACACTGATAATTTAGATACCATAAAAATGTGTTTAGTATTTATTTCAGCACTTATGACTTGAATGCAGATGTGGTAATATCTCAAAGAATGTCAACTGCTAAGTTTTCCAAGGGTTGGAAATTGTAATTTTCCAAATTATTGGAAGATTTTTTCATATATTAGATGGTTTACATTTTTTTCTTTCCCAGCACTGTGCCTCTTTGTACAAGGCTTCAATCAATATGAAAATTTTTCTTTTATTCCTTACTCAATAGCCTGATATGCTGTCCTATGCTGCTCCAGGTGTCTTATTCTTTTTTACTGTAACTAAATCTTAGAGCAGTTTTTATTTTATCTACACTTAACTTTTTTAGTTGAAAATATTTTATTTTTAATTTTTATTTTTGAGGCCACATGTGGCAGTACTCAGCAATTAATCCTGCCTCTGTGCCGGAGGCACTGATCACTCCTCGAAGTGTTTGGGGATCACATGCAATGCCTAGGATTAAACCCTGTGCAAGGCCAGCGCCTCACAGTACTCTCTCTCTGCCCTGAAAAAAAAGTTTCAATTTTGAAAAATGAAACTGTACAAATGGTACAGCAGATTTTCATATATTCACCAGGTTTTCTAATGTTAACATTTAATCATGCTTGCTTTATCTTTTATATTCATTCTTCCTCTGCACTTCTTCCCCTCTTTCTGTCACTGTCGTATCTTCATTCTGTCCTCGCTCCCTCTCTTTCAGGCTCCTTTCCAAACACACACCTCTTTTCTAAACCATTAGAAAGTAAGTTGCATATACTTCGGTACTTGTTTTGAAAATATTCTTTTACATGATGAAAGCGTAATAAACATCCGTGTAGAACCACTTTCTCATTTGCAGAACTTCTGCATATTACACGTAATCATTCTGCTAATTATTTTTATGGCAAAAGGAATGCGTGCCTGTGTGTTTATATTCTGATCCAGAATTGCATGTTGTATTTAGTTGTCCTTAGTTTTTGTTGACATTTCAGCATTTTTAAAAAGAGTATGATTGGCTTATCTTGTAGAATGTCCTTAAATTTGGAGTCATTTGATGTTTCCTCAGGTCGGTCATATTTTTAAAAGAACAAAGAAATGATGCTTTATTCTCAGTGAATCATATCAGGAGCCACTCATTATTTATTTGTTCCATTATTGGAGGCTTAACTTGAATCACTGCATTGTAGTGGTATAAAGATTTTTTTTCGCCATTTTTTAGAGTTGTGTCCTAGCTACTTTAAGTAGTTTGATGATTCTGGGCCAGAGAGATAGCTCATGGGGCTGAAAGGATGTATTTCCATGCTAGTTTAATGCCCATGGTTTAACGCCTATGGCACATACAACCTGAGCACTACCAGAAGTGACCCCTGAGCACCAAGACAGGAGTAGATTCTAATTGTCAGTGCGTGGATGTTCAACAGTTCTCAAAATTTTTTGGCCTCTTCGTTCTGATATAGAGGTTTCTAATGAGTTGAAGATCTTAGAAATACAATATTTTGACATTTCTATGATGTCCAACTTTTCTCATACAGTTGCCCTATAGCTCACAATATAAGATTGAGCAATACTGATTTCCTTAAAGTACCACATTACCTTTCTGATGTACCCTTTTTTTTTTTAATGTATCCTATATAAAAACATGCAAGTTACTCTAAACACTCAGGAAACATTTATGAGAGTCAAACCTAAATTACAATAATGTAGTATATTAAGAGATTCAAGCAGAGCAGAAGCAACAAAGATAATTGGGCAGAACTCTTTGAAAGTATGCCTTTCATGAATACGAAGGGATCAGCCCTGTCCGTGAGAAGGAACAGCACTCTATTCAGAAGAGTAAAAAACAGGTGTAAATACATGGAAATGTGGCAAAACATGGAGCTTGAAATGTGGTATTTTATTTCTGGAGCATAAAATCTGGAGTCCAGCTGTGTCAAACAACTGTAGGCAAGATGGAGGAAAATATAGGATCCAGTTTACTTGGCAATAACTAATGTGGATGTGAACCCCAAGCAGAATCAAAGGATTTGAAGCAAGAGAACAGTATCTAAGATTTATATTTGAGAAAGTTTGCTCTGGGGACAATGGGAAAATAGAGTAAAGGAAGGCAAGACAATAGGTGAAGACTAATTTTTTGCAAACCTTCAAGATAGAAGCAGTGAAACTGGAAGGAGGAAGGAGAAAAGGGTTGGGTCAAAGATGCTGCTCTGTGGGAGAGCGCCTACTTCACAGGTAAGAGACCCAAGTTCATTTCCAGCATCAAAAAATTAGAAGAGCAAAGAAAGGAGATTCTCTGTTTTGGGCATTTTTTAAAACTGACAATTGAACTTGGTGAAGGCTTCTGAAGAGTAAACTAGTGCATTGGAAGTAACTTGGGTAGTTTTGCCTTGAGCTAGATGAATAGACCTTAAACACAAAGTCTTAACAAATTAAATTAAGAAAGAGAACAGGAACCATCAAAAAATAGAGCGTTTGAGGGGTCAGTGATATGCTCAGTGGTTGAGTGTTTATTCAACATGCCTCAAAAGTATGTTTGATCCCTGGCACAGCAAAATTAAAGAGATGAGTATACCAGTGACATGAGTGGTCTTTTATACCCAAGGAAGAGGAGGACAAGGGGTCAAAAAGGTTGCTTTTAGGACATTTGTAAAGAACTTACTTTCTAGAACATCTTAATGTCTGGAGTACCTTTTTTGTTTTTTACCTCTTTTAAAGTTATGCGGTTGATGTTTTATGTAAAAAATAATAGACAAATAACCTAGATTCTTTTGGAAACTAAAATGAAATGCAAGCGTTTCTCTTTTTCCTTTGGTAATTTAATTAAAATGCAACTTACATATTCTATAGTGAAGAGCTAATTTGTCTTTGTTTTACATGTACGCTCCTCTTTCTGCTTTGTCAGGTATTGTTTATTTATTTTTTTACTGTTTCAGATGGAAGAAGAACCGTTCAACCCAGACTATGTTGAAGTAGATAGAGTATTAGAAGTCTCTTTCTGTGAAGATAAAGATACTGGTGAGGTAAATATTTAGTAAAATATTTAAGGAAAATTTGAAACACTTGCAGATTGACTGTTTAAAAGTTAAAACCTAAAAATACAAAAGTGTTTTAATTTGTTTTATTAATGTACATTGGTGTAGTTACACTCTATTCTCAGTTTTGCGAAGTAAAATTGTAAAAAATATATTTTTTACAGCCTATTATTTACTACTTAGTAAAATGGTGCTCATTACCATATGAAGATAGTACTTGGGAATTAAAAGAAGATGTAGATCTTGCAAAAATAGAGGAGTTTGAACAGTTGCAAGCTTCAAGGCCCGACACAAGACATTTGGTAAGAATAAGTCATAGGAACTTTGTGGACCTTAGCACTTCCTTAATTAACAGGTTTAAATTAATCTTTGAATTGTTTTTTTTAGTCTTTGACAACATTAAAATTTTGATATTGTTACATGATATCACTTATATGTTTATTTCTCCTTTAATGAATATTCCAGTTTTTAACTATTATCAGTGATTCTATACTGAACTTTGAACTTCCTTGTACAAGTTTCTGGAAGATAAACTGGAAATACGATTGCTTGATTAGATCACATGTGCATTCAATATTTTGATACACACTTTCTTCCAATTTTCCCTTCAGAGTGTGCATACTTTTGTGGGGGAGTGGGGCAGAAGGGTGTTGGGCCATATCTGACAATGTTCAGGATTTACTTCTGGCTCTGTGTTTGGGTATCACTCTTGGCACTGCTTAGGGGACTATAACGTGTATAAGGGCTCATCTCTTAAGGTTCAGTGCAGGTGCTAAAACTGATCTGCCAGATGTAGGATTCAAACCCTTCATTATTCAGACCACCATTCATGATACAGGTTTGTGTCAAGATATTTTTAGCCTTACCCACTTATTTCAAAGTTTGTTTTTTCTGATTCACTCATGCATTCATCTGGTTTTGGGTTGCTTTCAGAGGAAATTATTCTGTGTGTAGTTTGGAATTTGTGTGTCTGTAAAATGAGAGATCAGAGAGATAGTATAGTGAGTGAAGCACTTGCCTAGTACACAACTAACCCAGGTTTGGTCCCAAGCCCCGTTAGGAGTGACACCTGAGTACAGAGCTAGGGGTAAGCCCTGACCATAGCTACGCGTTGTCTATCCCCTCTCCCCAATAACTACAAGACAGATCTGTGGGGGTTGGAATGAAATAAAATAAAGTAAAGGCCCTCCCGTTGATCGTCGATTTGCTCGAGTGGGCCCAGTAACGTCTCCATTGGAGACTTTGTTGTTACTGTGTCTGGCATATCAAATACTCTCGGTAGCTTGCCGGGCTCTCCGAGAGGGGCGGAGGAATCGAACTCGGGTCGGCCATGTTGGCTGCATGCAAGGCAGACGCCCTACCCACTGAAATAACAAGCTGTATACCTTTAAAATGCACAGTTGAATCAGTTTTGACATGAAGCCATCACCGCAGTTAATATTCCATCACTCCCAAAAGTTTCCTCATTTTCCTTTGTTTTCTTCCTTCCTAATCTTCCTTTTCCCACCCCAGGCAGTTAGTAGCACTATAGCACTGTCCTCCCCTTGTTCATCGATTTGCTCAAGCGGACACCGGTAACGTGTCACAACAAATTGTGAGACTTGTTACTGTTTTTGCATATAGAATACTCACAGCAAAGCCTGGCAAGGCAATTAGTAGTTTGGGTTTTTTTGTTTGTTTGTTTGTTTTTCAATATCACTCACCGTTATTGTAGAAATTTATACTTTTATATAAACAAGTAGTGTGTTCTTTTTCAGTGTGACTTGAACAGAAATATGGAACAGAATTATGTTGAATTTCATGTTCTTGCAAGGATTGATAGTTCCTTTTTATCACAGAGTAGTATTGTACTGCAGTGTATGCAGTATACTGTTCACAATATACCTGTTCATATCTTGATGAGTATTTTCATTCAGTGTAGAATTAGGGCTGCAGTGACCATCAGTATAAAAGTCTAGATATGCACTTTCATTTTTCTTGGGTAAATCCCTAGTAGTATAATAGATGGGTTATTTGGTATATGTTTCACTTTTTAAGAAACTAAGATAAATTATTAGCTAGTGTTTTTCTGTGGCTATCTTAACAATTTCATTAGGGGCTGAAGAGGTAGTATAGTGGGCATGAGTGAAGTGTCTTTTTTTTCTTTTAGGGTCACACCCAGCAATGTACAGGAGTTACTCCTCCTGTCTCTGCACTCAGGAATTACTCCTGGTAGTGCTCAGGGGACCATATGGGATGCTGAGAATCGAACCTGGGTCTGCAGCATGCAAGGCAAACTCCCTACCCATTGTGCTATCACTCCTACCCCTAAAGTGCCCTTTTATGTATGCAATATGTTCTGCCTTGCATACAGCCAACCCGGGTTTGATTTTTGATCTCTGTCACCCCATATAATCCCCCAGTCCACACTAGGAGTGATCCCTAAGCACAGAATTAGAATTAAACCCTGAGCACTGCCGGTTGTGGTTGGCCCCTACCCCCCGAAAAAAAAATCTTCTAAAGAGCAAAAC
This sequence comes from Sorex fumeus, assembly GCF_029834395.1. Lineage (NCBI taxonomy): Eukaryota > Metazoa > Chordata > Mammalia > Eulipotyphla > Soricidae > Sorex > Sorex fumeus. Next base: position 35,663,359 of record NW_026606179.1, read on the forward strand.
TTTCTAATTTTGATAAGCATTAGTCTATTTTACGGATTATGCTTTTGATATTATATCTAAGTCGTCTAACCTAAATTCACAAGATTTCTCTCCTCTGATTTTTTTAAAAGTTTAGTAGTTTTAGGTGCTATTTAGTTCTTTGATTTTGAATTAATACTCATGTATAATGTAATAAATCATATTTTTTTGCTATGGGTTATGTAGTTATTCTAAGGCTAGTTTTTTTTTAAAGGGGAGAAGAGTAAACTTTTTAAAATTTAAAAAAAATCAAAACTCCCCTTCTTCATGAGCAATAGTTATATATAATAGTTATATATATATGCGTTATAATATAATAGTTATATATATATGCGCATATATATATGTGTGGTCATGGTGCTTGTGCAGTATTTTCAGTGGTGATCACTTTTCAGTTGTGGACTTGCACACATGCTCACCAGTGAGCTCACTCCTTTTTTTTTTTTTTCCTTTTTTGGTCACACCCAAGCTATGCACAGTGTCACTACTGGCTCTGCACTCAGGAATTACCTCTGGCAGTGCTCAGGGGACCATTTGGGGTGCTGGGAATCGAATCTGGGCTGGCTGCGTGCAAGGCAAACGCCCTACCCACTGTTCTATCGCTCCAGCACTTTTTTTTTTAATAATTTATTTCTTTATTGAATCACTGTGGCAAAAGTTACAGAGCTTTCGGGTTTAGGTCTCAGTCATGTAAATATCAAACACATTTCCCTTTACCAATACTTATTTTTAACCGCGAACCCCAATAGAACCCCACCTCCCACCCCTCCCAATTCCTGTGAAGCAGATGAGTTCTAGTTAATACTCTATCTACTTTGACTAGATACATTGTTTCGATAGAAGATGCACAATTATTGTTTAGAGTTTACGACCCCCCCCAATCAGATATGCTGAAACAGCGTTGTGAAATGATTTGCTTTCTACAGCTGGGTTTAAGAATAAAATGATGTCGCGCGGCCGCTATTGCGGCCACGCGGTTTTGGATTTCTGCTATTTTACTTATTAACCCTGGAAGTATTTCTATTAAAAGTTAGATAGTTAAGAGATTGGTTTCTGTGCTCTGGAGTTGTGGCCGTGCCGGAGAGCCGCTCGTGGGGGGCAGCTGGTGACCTCGGTCGGGCATGAAGGACGGCCCAGAACGCCCCCCTTCCCATGAGGCCCCGCCGCCCCCCACCCCCGGCTCAAACCTACTGTCCACAAGGCTCCCGTGCGGCCGCCATCTTTCTTTCCAGAGAGGATTGGGCGAATGGAGCAACACCCTTTCCCCTCTGGGCAGGCTTGCTTCGCTCCAGCACTTTTAAATACTCCTGTGCCTTCTGTGTCTTACACTACTGGCTGTGGTGGCTGGAGATGGTACTAGGGATCCTGGCAGCGTAGCCACTGAGTCCATGCCAGCAACAAATGGGATTAGATTCCCACCTCACGCTTGTAAGGCAAGAATGAGTCTAGAAATCGAGTATAGATCATTCGACTTTCTTTTTTTAAGTTGTTTAGTATATTTCTGCTCCATTAACTTCCATATTGTCTTAGATTCAGCATTTCGATGTTTTTGAACACCTTGCTAAGATTTTGATTGGGTTATATTGGATATATTGCTCTTTACGGGGGAGAATTAATAAAAAAACAGTGAATCTTTGAATGCGCAAACATGATAACAGTTTACATTTATTTAAGACTTTGCTTTTTTTCTCTTTTATCCTTTTAAATATATATGACTCTTATGCAAGTTTTGAGGTTTTCTCCTAAAACCCTGAGAACTTGCAGGTTTTTTTGGTGCTAATAGGTACTTGTTGGGGTTTACTCCCGAGACGTGTGTATGTGTGTGTGTGTGTGTGTGTGTGTGACACACCCGGCAATCCACAGGGGTCACTCCTGGCTCTACACTCAGGAATTACTCCTGGTGGTGCTCAGGGGACCGAATGGGATGCTGGGAATCGAACTCGGTCTGCCGCGTGCAAGGCAAACACTCTATCTGCTGTGCTATCACTCCAGCCCCAACTCCCGAGATTCTTAAGGGACCATGTTAGGCTCTGGATGGAACCTAGAGCTACTGCATTGCAAAGGATGCCCTTCATCCTATTGATCTATGTCCCTGGGCCTGAAGTTGTTATTTTTGTTGGTTTTAAATTTAGTTACAGTTTTGCTGTAGAGGTGGTAGTGCTGGAAAAATTGGGACCTGATTTTGCTGTGTGTGGCCTGGTTTTGCCAAGTCCACATATTCTACATATGTACTACCTATCTTTGGAGCTGCATGTTTTGCTCCTTTTTTAAAATGTATTGCTACAGTATCCATGAAAAATTTGTATACTGATTTTGTAACACGCATCTTTGCTAAAACCTTGTTTTATCTATTATTACTAGATTTCACGGAATTTTTTGTATCATTTTTGGTCCATATCCATGGTGCTCAGGGTTTACTCCAGACTCAGCACTAAGGGATCATTCCTGGGGGAGACTTGGGGAATCTTATAGAGTGTCGAAGGTTAATCCTGAGTTGGCATATGACCCTAGTTGTTGCTTTTTGGGTCACACTGGGCAATGCATGGTTTATTCCTAGCTCCACACTCAGGAATTACTCCTTGTGGTCCTTGGGGGAGCATATGGGATGCTGAGGATTGAATAAGCCACATGCAAGGCCAATGCCCTACCCGCATTAAGATATCGCTGAGGCCCCTCATTCCATGAGTTAAGATACCTTTGCTTTGTCCTTTCAAATGTTGATGATATTTATTTCTTGCTTAATTGCACTTGTTATAAACTGCAATACAACATTGAATAGAAGTAGTGTTAGTAGATAGCTTTGACTCTCCCTGATCTTAGGGAGAAATCATTCAGTCTTTCATCACTGTCACTGTCCTCCCGTTGTTCATTGATTTGCTCGAGCGGGCCCAGTAACGTCTCCAATGGGACACTTGTTACTGTGTTTGGCATATCGAATAAGACACGGGGAGCTTGCCAGGCTTTGCCTTGCGGGCGAGATACTCTCGGTAGCTTGCCAGACTCTCCGAGAGGGGCGGAGGAATCCAACTCAGGTCGGCCGTGTTGGCCGCTTGCAAGGCAAACGCCCTATCTGCTGTGCTATCGCTCCAGCCCCAGTCTTTCATCATTAATCATAATAATTAGTTTTGGCTTTTTCAGAGATGTACCATGTCTGATTGAGAAATTTGTGCCTATTTGATGTTTAATGAGTTTTCACCAAACTGATTTTCTTCCATTTCTTTTTTTGCATCTATTGAAATTTTTATTGTTGATTTCTTGTTAATCAAAACATTAATTAGCACATTTACACTCACTTATCATTCCTGCAAAACATACTGCTTGGGAGCCAGGGATGTAGCTCCAAGGGATGGAGCACAGGCATCAACTGGTGTTTAAATTCCCGACACCATTTGGCCTTCCAAGTCACAGTCTGTAACTCTAGTGCATTGTACTACCCAGTACCACTGGGAAGGCTCCAAAAAAAGGTAAATTCAATTACTTTTTTAAAAAGAAAGAAAACTTTTATATGTATTATTAGATTTCATGTGCTAAAATCCATAAAAGAATCTTTTATGGATTTTATATCCTGTTTATTTGCTCGAGCGGGCCCAGTAACGTCTCCATTGGAGACTTTGTTGTTACTGTGTTTGGCATATCGAATATGTCACGGGGAGCTTGCCAGTCTCTGCTGTGCGGGCGAGATACTCTCGGTAGCTTGCCGGGCTCTCCGAGAGGGGCGGAGGAATCGAACTCGGGTCGGCCATGCTGGCTGCGTGCAAGGCAAACGCCCTGCCGCTGTGCTATCGCTCCAGCACAGCAGTAGGGCGTTCGCCTTACAAGCGGCCAACATGGCCGACCCAAGTTCGATTCCTCCGCCCCTCTCGGAGAGCCCGGCAAGCTACCGAGAGTATTCGATATGCCAAACACAGTAACAACAAAGTCTCCAATGGAGACGTTACTGGGCCCGCTCGAGCAAATCGACGATCAATGGGAGGGCCTTTTTATATCCTGTTTATAAAGGGTATTGATACATAGTATTCATGCAGTGTTGTCTAATTTTGGTATCAGGGCTTCAGAAAGTAATCTGTAGCATACACCTTCCTCTTCATTTTTCGGAAGTGTTTTATACAGAAGTGGTTTGGTCTTGAGAGGTTTGGTATAATTTCATTATGACACCTGATGTATTTACGACTGTGCTGGCTGGAGGTGGTGCTAGGGATCCTGGCAGCATATACTTATACTGATACACTTATCATTATGACAGTATAATGTTTTGCTTCTGTAATTATTTTTGAAACAATGATTTTACTATGTATGAGAAGGATAAGAACAAACCTGAAATACATTATTCTTTATTTTTCCGCAAAGGATCGCCCTCCCTCTAATATTTGGAAAAAAATAGAACAATCCAGGGACTATAAAAATGGTAATCAACTCAGGGAATATCAACTGGAAGGACTCAACTGGCTCTTGTTCAATTGGTACAATAGGTATGTTCAAATCTTAATAGGAAAAAAGTTGACTGTGCTACTCTTATATGTCAAAATGTAAGAAAACTACATAGCTATTTCTGCTTGCATCGCATCTTCATTATTGTAAGCGAAGTTACCTCAGGAAGATAGTTATATTTTTTAAGATTTTGGTTAGTGTATTACATTAAGTATGTGCCAGTCAGAAAAGAAGAAAGCAAAGCAAATACATCAAAATGAATTATTTCATTATTTCATTAATTAATGTATTATTTGCCTTTTATTATTTGCCAAGTTGTCTAAATGCTTTATGGAATCTTACCTCACTTTATTTTTGTTTTTGCTAGGGATTCCTCCTGGCTCTGCACTCCGGAATTACTCCTGGAGGTGCACTGGGGACCATAAGATGCTAGGGACCAAACCCAGGTCGGCCTCATGCAAAGCAAGCACCCTGAATGCTGTACTATTGCTGTAGTCCTTACCTCACCTTTTTACGTAGATAAAAAAATAATTTTAATTGATGCCATGGTTGAGATAGTAATCTATGTGAACAAACAATATAATGGCACTGTTATTAGTAATAGCAAAATAAGGTGGAGGTTTGGGAGCCTGTTATCCACACATTGCTCTTTGCTTTGTATATTTTGTTAACTATTAATCTTATTATTTTCCGCAAAAGAACCTTTCAGGGTCAGATAGTAGTGGGGGTAAAGTTCTTGCCTTGCATATGGCTGATCCCAGTTTGCTCCCTGGCACCACATATGGTTCTGTAAGAAAAGCAGGGGTCACTTGTAAACACAGAATCAAGATTAATGCCTGCACACCCCTGGGTATAACCCAGAAAGCAGCTTTAAAAAGTTTCACCGTGGGGCTGGAGAGCTAGCCCAGCGGGGAGGGCATTTGCCTTGCATGCAGCCAACCCGGGTTCGATTCTTACCATCCCATATGGTCCCCTGAGCCCTGCCAGGAGTAACTCCTGATTGCAGAGCCAGGAGTAACCCCTGTGCATCTCCGGGTATGACCCAAAAAGTAAATAAATAAAATAAGAAAATAAATAAATTAAAAGTTCCACGTAAAACAGTTTACAGATTTTTTTATTTTGGTCTTCTTTTATCAGTATCTCTTTCCATTGCCTGTAGCGTTTTCCAAGATGGCTTTCAGCTTCTCCTTTAGCCGTTTATTACAGCCCTCCCAAGGCACCCACGCACATACTGCCTGGGTAGTCATGGGCAGGCAGAGCTGCAGAACCCAAACAGCCCTATATACAGACCCTCACACTGAACCAGACCTGACTGTCTGAGAATCTCTCTGAGGGGTCCCTGGTCTCCCAAGCTCCAATTGGGAGGCCCCCTCAAAATAAACTAAAATAGTAGTTTCTCTTTTTGTTTTTTTTTAGGGGTGGGGTCACACCCAGTGGTGGCCAGGGCTTACTTCCCCCAAAAAAACGGTATTATGAATGTAGTTTCCCAGTTGATGGTGTTCTTCTTACTTATATTCCTTTGCTGTGCCCTGTGGCAAAATCCTACTGATTACTGACCTTCCACTTAATTTCTCCCACACCCCCTTTGACTTTTGTTTGCTTTGTTTTGTTTGGGGGAGAGGTTGGTGTTTTGGGAAAGGGATGTCCTCAATAATGTTAAGGGGCACCTCTAGCCTTCATACTTGGTTATCGGTCACTCCTGGTGTTGCTCAGGGATTTAACTTTGTCCTGCTTTGTGCAAATCATTTGTTCCAGCCAGTTGAGCTCTTTGTATTCCCTTTTTTTCCTCTTTCTTTCTCTCTTTGCCTTTATTGTTTTTTCTTTCTGGGTCACACCTGGCAATGTTTAGGTCACTCCTGGCTCTGCCTGCACTCAGGGACCACCTCAGGGGACCATGTGGGGTGCCAAGGATCGAACCCAAGTCAGCTGCGTGCACGGCAAACGTCCTTCCCACTGTACTATGACTTTGGGGCCCCTCAACCCCACCCCTTTTTTTGAAGGAGATTTTTTTCTCATCTCTTTTAGCTCAATATATACTTACTAATAACAGCTTTTCTTAACAAATTTATTATTGATGATTCCTATTTGGCCATATTTCATAACCATTTGTAAGACTTTCTTATGTATTAGATTTTGGGCCACAAACAGGACTTAACTTCTGGCTCTGCAGTGCTCAGGATCTATATTTATTGCTGGAATTCAAACCAGTCTAGGCTACATCCTAAGCACATACAAGGCTGTGCTGCCTCCTTAACCCAAAACTTCTTTTTTCAGTTACTGCTGCTTTTACCCTCTTGCATAGTCTCAAATGCATAGGGAAAGGCCATGACTTCCTGTTTCTTTGAAGCTTTCAAGCTCTGTAATGCAGAGCAAGGTTAAAACCATTGCCTTGTTTCTGTTCCTGTGTTAGTACATTGTGTGACTACTTGCATGTCTGCTTTTCTGATGCAAGGAAGCCAGAGAACATGTTCTGTTCTTTTGTATCCTGTCTAACATTGTCCGGAAGATTGAGAAGGTATTTAATAAAATGCCTGCAGAACAAATGCTCTATGTAGCTTGCTTTAGTCTTACTGTTTCTTTCTTTAAAAATCAGGGCCAGGGAAATAGTACAGGAGGTGAGGCACATGCCTTGACAAGTGACTGTGGTGACACACCCCTGGTTCACATCCCACATAATGGCCCTCTGAGCACTGCCAGGAATAACCCCTGACTACCCCAAGCCCCTTTCCTTCCTTCCCCCCTCCTCGGTCCTACACACACACCCTATCAGATATCCAGGCCGAGTTGCATTAGAATCCTGGGTTCAATCGCTAACATCTCTTGGTCCCTCAAGCACTGCCAAGTGTGGCCTCAATACAAAAAAGACAAAATTAAACACCTTACATCTTTATTTTATAACTCAGAAATTTATCATTTTCCCTTTGAATATAATGAAATTGTACTGTTCAGTGCATTTGGTCTGTATTTTAACTAAATGTCATCTGTATTTCAACTTGACCTTTGATCATGTTTGTGTGTTTATCTTTAAAAACATCATAGTATATTGAAAATCCCAATATATGCATGGATCTATTTGTTTATTTCAGACGAAACTGCATTTTAGCAGATGAAATGGGTCTGGGCAAAACCATTCAGTCAATTACATTCCTCTACGAAATCCTTTTGACTGGTATAAAAGGACCTTTCCTCATCATTGCTCCACTTTCTACTATTGCAAACTGGGAGAGAGAATTTCGTACGTGGACAGATATTAACGTTGTGGTTTACCACGGGAGCCTAATTAGCAGGCAAATGATACAGCAATATGAGATGTACTTCAGGGATTCACAGGTATGTGATTGATACTTTGTTCATTGTTTCAGTGGTCAGGTTTGAAAGAAATAAGCAGTGCATACTAGTTAATTGCTTTCAAATTAAGGATGGCTGTGAATTGCCTAGGTAGATGTTGGTTCATCTCTTAATCATGTTTACTTTACAGTAAAATTTAACTGTTTGACGAGTATGAGGGTTATCTCTGGTGCACTATAATCAATTCATTGATTCATAAACTTGTACAAATTTTATTTTATCCTTGTTTTGTTTTAATTAGTATTTTTAAATGTAAGTTAAATTTCTTTTTATCCTCCAAACTTTTATACTCCATTTAAGAAATTTAAATTTCCAGTGAGTTCCATGGATTTGTGTGTATTTATATGAAACCATAGGTTTTGTTTCGTATATTGATAAAACCATACTGTTACCTTTACCTCTTGAATTGGTTATTCTGCTACTTTACTACTATAATGCAGTTCATCTCCTTTGTATCTTGGAGGAACATTTTCATTGGTCACTTAATCTTTAGGGCAGATTTCTTAATTTTTTTTTTGCTAAATGTAGTAATCATAAAATTAATGGTATCATAAGAAAGAATTTTTTAGTAGAAGGGTCACTGTCACTGTCCTCCTGTTGTTCATCGATTTGCTTGAGCGGGCCAGTAATGTCTCCATTGTGACACTTGTTTACTGTGTTTGGCATATCGAATACATTACGGGTAGCTTGCCAAGTTGCAGTTTTAGAAGCAATCACATAACTTTTCGGACAAAATTATCAACAGATGTGAAGGGCTGGAGACATAGCACAGGCATTAAAGCATTTAACCTTGCATGCAGCCAAGCCAGGTTTCATCTGTGGCAGTGCATGCAGTCCCCTGAGCACTGCCAGGAGTGATCCCTGAGCACAGAGCCAGAAGTTGTTCATCCTCCCCACCACCACCACAAAAAGGGCAGGTAGTTCATTTAGAAGAGCATATGTCTGGGAATTGTGTTCACTCTTTGGCACCAAAGGCCCCCCAGGTATTGTCAGGGGTGGTCCTGATGGTGGTCTCTAACAGTCTATTTCGGTGTTCCTTTAAACTTTTTTTGCGGGGGGGGGTAACCTTTTTAGGGGGGTTATTCCTGGCTCTACATTCAGGAATTACTCGTGGTAGTCTGAGGTGTTTCAGATGCCAGGGATCAAACTTGCATCAGCCACGTGCATGGCAAATGCCCTTCCCACTATACTAACGCTCTGGTCCTCCTTTAACCTTTAAACATTTCTGCCAGTATGGTCAAAGATAGATTTTTGTGAAATTAAGCATTTATGTAAGCCTTTAATTAGTCCTATATTTAAACTACATTAATACTAAATTTTATTTAAAATGATCACATTTGTACCTCTGGATCTAGGGTGTCTTAGTTTATATAATTTTACTTCCTTCCATGGTGTTTCATTTTCAATCATCTATTTTAAAATTTTAGGGATGTTGGAGATTATAAAATGATTTGGTTAAGAAAAATGGTTGGTTTATTTTTGTTTTTACAGAAGGTACAATGAAAATATTTGGAATGTGGGTTTGATATAAATGTGATTTTTTTGCTGAGCTGAAATGTTCTTGAGGTGTTTCAAGCTAAGTAGTTTATCTCAGATATAGTTCTTAACTACAGCTTTTTAAAACCTTTATTTCCTCTCCTGTCGTTGTTGCTGATGTTGTAGTGCCTGGGTACCACACGCATTTCTCACTGTGGTGCTCACACACTTAGCTGTGGCACTCTTTGAGGATTATATATCAGGTTTCCGCGCTTGTACACTAGGTCATAATGTTTCCTAAGGTTCACACTCATTTTTGTTGGATATTTGCCCACTTGCTCATCAAGGTAAGCACTCTCGACAGGAGGGGCCATACTCAGCTGTGCTCAGGACTTACTCCTGGCTTTGTGGTTGACGATTGAGTCTAGGTCAGCTGTGTGCAAGTCAAGCACCTTAACACCCCACCTCTCCCATACTGTCTCTCCAATAGGGTGAGAACTCTTAGCTGGGGCACACGTGTCACAATTGTGGTACTTGCCGGAGGTCACTGCCATGCTCACCAGAAGTCGCACTGCCATGCCATAGTGCCCACATATCTTTTAAGCTGTGGTACTGTGGTATTTGATGAGTCTCAAATACTTTTTTTTTAATCACTATGAGTTACAGTTACAGAGCTTTCATGTTTGAGTTTCAGTCATATAATGATCGAACACCCATCCCTCCACTATTTCGACCACCTGTGTCCCCAGAATCCCCTCCCCTCCATTCGCACTTCTCCCCTTTCTCCCCCTGCCTCTCTAACAGACAATTTCCCCCATATACTTTCTCTACTTTTGGGCATTATGGTTTGAAATACAGATACGGAGAGGCTCTCACGTTTGGTCCTTTATCTACTTTCAGCACACATCTCCCATCCCGAACAAGCCCTCCAACCATCATTGACTTAGTGATCCCTTCTCTATTCCAGTTTCTTATCTTCCCTGTAGCTATTCTCAGGTTAACCCTGGGCTTAGTTTGACACATTGTTGTAGCCATGCTGATATCATCATAGATTTCTTTCATTTGCCTAATTTGAGCATATCAGCTGTACTGCTGAAAACTCAAATCTACCAGTACCAGTTCCTAAATTTCAGAATCGTATCCAGATGCCTGTTCACCCCACTTGAATATCTAATAGATTTCTCAAACATAATATGTCCAAGACCATAATAATTCATTTTCTCATTGTAGTTCAAACTAAACATTTAGATCAAGACAAATTTGAATCTTCTTTGAGTCTCACACTGTAACTCTCCTGTTATCTCCAACCTCTGGCTTAACTAGAACTGAGCACTTGTCATAACCTACAATGGCTGTCTCTTGCCATGACAGCCCCGTAACCAGTCGCTAACTCTCCTCTCCTCTGAGGTTCCTCCTACCACCACAGCAAAAAGTAGTATGTTTGATTGTCTTTGAATTCAGGACCCTTCTTTTCTCAAAACCTGGATTACTCTAATAGTTTCTTAGAGTAATCCAAAGTACCTACATGACTTCAGACTCCTTTACAATATCATCCCTTCCACACTTTGGATTTTTGCTACTCCGACTTTCTTGCTAGAGTTTTAATAAGATTTCTCCCTCATCATCAGCACTGTGCTCAGGCACTACTTCTGGGGAATGACCTCGCAGCTACTCTATAAAAATTGCAAAGATTACTTACATCTCTAATTGGTTTGTTTTCTGGGGACACACCTAATGTGCTTGAGGGACTATGCAGTGCCAGGGATTGAACTTGGGGCTCCTGCATACAGAGCATGCATTCACGCTCTCTAAGACATCATCTGCCCAGCCAACCCCATATTTATAATTCAACATCTCTCTTTTATTCCATCATCCTTTTTGGTTTTTTTGTTTCGCTTAAGTTGTTGTCCTTAATTATTATTTCCTGCATTTGAATCTTTGGAATATTATTTCACTTGGATAATTTTGAGGTGGTCATATCTGATAATTGCTTAGGGATTACTCCTGGTTCAGTGCTCAGAAACAACTTCTGGTAGTGTTTGGAGGACCATATCCAGTGCTGGGAATTGAACTTGGATCTGCTGTCTGCAAAGCAAACACCTTATTTGCAGTATTATCTGTCCAGCCCTTGGATATTTTTTTCTTTGGCTATTTTTTGTTTGTTTCGGGGCCCACATGCAGTTGTTCTCAGGGACTACTCTTAACTCTGCTCAGTATTGGTTTCGGCAGGACTCAGGGGACTATACTGTGCTGGACATCGGGCTTGGCTTGCACTCAGACCGTTGAGCTACATGTACTCTGGCCCTTGGATTAGACTTGCTATAGCTCCAGCAACTGGAGCAGAGCCTGGCACATAGACGTCAATAAGTATTTAGTCAATAAATAAGCTTGGTTAGTTAATGTTGCCATTTATTACTTGCCTACTATTCTCTCTATATATGCACACATAAATCACGCTATTATAAATGTTCTTTGTAACTCATAGGTATTTGTAATAAACATACTGAAATTTTGTTGGCCAGATTTTATAGTGGTCTTTTTTTTCTTCACCTAAAATTGTTACTGCAACTTTGAAAGTTGTAGACTATTTTATCAGGAAATATTTTCTGAGGCCGGTGTGATAGCAGAGCAGGGAGGGCGCTTGCCTTGCACAGAGCCCACCAAGGTTCAATCCCCGGCATTTCCATATGGTCCCCAATACACCACCAGGAGTAATTCCTGAGTGCAGAGTCAGGAGTAACCCCTGAGCATCGTCAGATGTATCCCAAAAACAAACTAACAAAATGTAATGTAATTGTGTTGGCACAGTTCCTTTAAAACAAAGGATCTAATAGGATTGTGATGCCAAAAAATTATCTTTTCATTGAATCACTGTGACATACACTGTCACAGACTTGTTTGTGTGATTGGGTTTCAGTCATAAAATGTTCCATCACCCATCCCTTCACCAGTGTACATTTCTTAGCACCAGTGTCCCCAGTTTCCCTCCTGCTGCTTTCACAGTCCTGCCTCTATGACAGACACTCCCTGCTCCCCCATCACCTTGGGTGCATTATGGTTCACATTACAAATACTGAAAGGTTATCATGTATATCCCTTCACTTCCTTTCAGCACCCAGTTGTTGTCCAGAGTGATCATTTCCAACTAACCCTGTCCAAACTGCCCTCTCCTCCTCTCCCACCCCCCAGCTTCCAACCATGGAGCAGTGCAAGTGGCCCTCATTCGTACTGTCCTTGGGTATTAGTCTCATACTATGTTCTTTTTCTTATATCCTACAAATGGAAAAAAATTTCTCATTTTTAAACTTATCTTTGCAAATACAAACAACTGTCATAACTGTTATGCTTTTTTGACAGGAATTTAAATTTTAGCAACACCAGAATTTAAACTAAGTAAGTTGTAATATTCTAAGAAATTGTTCTGTTTGATAATAAATTTCTAGGGGCGTATCATTCGAGGAGCTTACAGATTCCAGGCTATCATAACCACTTTTGAAATGATTCTTGGAGGCTGTGGAGAGCTTAATGCAATTGAATGGCGATGTGTGATTATTGATGAAGCACATAGGTTAAAAAACAAAAATTGCAAACTGCTAGAAGGTCTGAAACTTATGAACCTGGTAAGTAACTTACCCTCATTATGACTTAATTCATTTTCTTAACTAAATAGTTAAAAAAAAAAATAGAGAGCTAATACTAAAAAAAAATTGTGAGGTTTTGTTTGTTTGTTTTTTAGAAAATAGATATATCTGCTTATATTTGTTTGAACCTGTTTTAATTAAGGCTGTTTTGCTTTGAGGGAGAAAAGCGCATCTCATTTGTTTTCTGAGATTTAAGATTTCAGTTTTCTTTTGTGTCCACACATGGCCATGCTCAAGTTTATGGTGCTTGCTGTGTCTCCTGGCGGTTCTGTGGGGACCGTGCAGTGCTGGAGACTGTGTTAGTGCCCCCTGCAGGCAGAGCAGAGCACATACTCTAGCCCATAGAGCTCTCTCAGAGGCCCCAGACTTAAACTTGTTTTTCTGCTCTTTCCTCCAAAAAGCTTTGGATTAATGAGAATAGAATGAAAAGAAACCCAGTAAACTGTACTGTTTAAATGAAGATTGACTCCTTTCTCAAAAGCTCTCTCGAAGGGCCAGAATGCAGGCCCCAATGCACACGACCCAAGTCTGAATCTCAGTGCTGCGTGGCAGCCTGATTCAGTGCTGCGAAGGGTAGCCCTTACTGGCCAAATGCACTCCTGTATGCGGCCACTGTAATGTCCAAGCACCACTGGCATGGCATGGCCCTACTGTAGCCAGGCCTTGTGTTGCTGGGCCAGAGCACTGAGAGTGAACTCTAGGCGCTCCTGATAATGGTTTAGGAAACCAAGGCCTCAGGAAAAACCCTTTCATTGAAATCATGATAATGGATTAAAGTTAGTCTGCAATTGTATATGCTTAGTATATATTGCTTATGATGAGTAAGTATGATATTTATTTTTATTTGGGAGGCGGGGCTGGGCCACACTTTGCTATGCTCAGGGACCATTCATGTGGGCTTGGGGGTCCATTTTGGGGTGTCAGGGATCGAACCTGAGTACTCTGTTTGACTCCCACTTCATTCCGATTTCCAGTTCCACTCTTTAATCCAATACTTATGCTGGTGTAGGTTTCTGTACCGACCTACACGCCTGTGTGTGGATATACAGACATACACAAATATTTAGATTAGGACTTAATGAAAATGTCTTCTGCGATCATTAATATGCTCCTTAATTAGACTTTAAAACCTTTATTTTAAAAGGATGAGAGATCTTAGAGAGATAGCACAGCAGGTAGGGCATTTGCCTTGCACGCGGCCGACCCATGTTCGATTCCCAGCATCCCATATGGTCCCCTGAGCACCGCCAGGAGTAACTCCTAAGTGCAGAGCCAGGAGTAACCCCTGTGCATCACCAGGTGTGACCCAAAAAGCAAAAAAATAAATAAATAAAATAAATAAAAGGATAACTAGGTTGGTGCCAGAGGGTAAACCACTTATCTTACTTGCAACCAACCCTTCAGTCCCCAGTACCTCATATGCACCCTCAGTCCTCCAGGAGTGATCTCTAAGTTTAGTCAGCCCTTAGTCAGCCTTTAGTCAGCCCTGTTTATCACCAGGTGTGCCAAAACAAAAGAAAACAAAACACATGAATATGAAAAATATATGCAAAGTCACATATGAGAATGATGCAAAGTAAACTTTAAGATTGAAAGCTTTATAAAGTGATTAAGAATGTAAATATTTTTGAGTAGAGATAATGAGTTACTCTAGAAAATTGTGAGCAAAATACATACTTTTCAAACAGTTATGGCTGGAGCGATAGTACAGCGGTAGGGCGTTTGCCTTGCACGCAGCCAACATGGCCGACCCGAGTTCGATTCCTCCGCCCCTCTCGGAGAGCCTGGCAAGCTACCGAGAGTATCTCGCCTGCACGTCAGGGCCTGGCAAGCTACCCCGTGATGTATTCGATATGCCAAACACAGTAACAACAAAGTCTCCAATGGAGACGTTACTGGGCCCGCTCGAGCAAATCGATGATCAACGGGAGGGCCTTTACCTTTACCTATCATTAAATAACATTTATCAGATGTTAAAATAAATTTAGTACTGTTGTGTTTTGATTTGAATTATTCTTGCTTCTATAGGAACACAAGGTGCTTTTGACTGGTACACCTCTCCAAAACACAGTTGAAGAACTGTTCAGTCTACTACACTTTCTAGAGCCCTTGAGGTTTCCTTCTGAATCAACATTTATGCAAGAATTTGGGGATCTGAAAACAGAGGAACAGGTATCCTGCTGGTTTTTGTAAATAGGTTCATTACACCTCATACTGTAATAATGTGCATGTATGTGTAACTGAGTGTCTGTGTATTTTAACTTATCTTTCATCATTTTTTATACAGGTGCAAAAACTTCAGGCTATTCTCAAGCCAATGATGTTGAGGCGATTGAAAGAAGATGTGGAAAAGAAGTTGGCACCAAAGGAAGAAACCATTATTGAAGTAGAGCTTACTAATATTCAAAAGAAATACTACCGGGCTATATTGGAAAAGAACTTTTCATTTTTATCCAAAGGAGCAGGGCAGACTAATGTACCAAACTTGGTCAATACCATGATGGAGCTCAGAAAATGCTGTAATCATCCTTATCTTATCAAAGGTTAGCTAAGAAGGATTGAAAAAAAATTCCTTTTAGAACAAATACGAATAAAAACCTATAGAAGTCCAGCTTTAGTATACATTACAATGAGACACCTCCATCCCCCCGTAATTCTCCACTCTGGTATTCTGACAGAGTAAAGATCCTTCAGTGCCCAGACTAAGGAGATAGCCCAGTTCCATTTCCAGCGTCACATGGTATTCTGAGCATTGACAGATAGAGCCCTGGTGACTCCCAAGCACTGCCCGGCCTATAGTGCATCAGTGTGACCAGTCAGTGCCCCTTCTGAGCATTAGTGGAAATGGCCCAGGCCCCAGCAGCTGCGCTTCGGTGGCCCCAGTTTAAGAAAAAATTTTAAAAAGTGGCACTGTGAACTCAATGGACAGTGTTCCATTTTCGTATATCAGACTTTAAGAGGAGGTATTGTGTTTGTTCTAACATGGACTGGAATTAACTTCTCCAGTTTATTTCTCATTGCCAAAAAGATAGAAGTGCTCATCTTTGGGCCTCCAGATTTACATTTTGTTTCTTTCCAGTTCACATTCCCCAATTAATGTCTTTCCATATCTCTGCTTCAACGTTAACAATTTTTTTTCTAATTGAATCACTGTGAGATAGAACATTAAAAAATTGTTCATGGTTGGGTCTCAGTCATACAGTGTTCCAAATCCGTCCTTATCAGTGTAATTTCCAAGCTACCAGTGTCCCCAGTTTCCTTCACACCCCTCCAAGCCAGCCCCCACCCCACCTGCCTCTATGGCAACACCCCTCTTCTGTCTCTTTCTCTTTCTCTCTCAATTTAGGCACTATGGCTTGCAATACAGATGCTGAAAGCTTGTCATGTATATCTCTTTACCTACTTTCAACACTCAGTTCTTGTCCGGAGTGTTCATTTCTAACTAATGTTGTCATAAAGGACCCTCCTCTATCTTGACTACTCTACACCCCCACATCCTTGTGGTAATTTCCAACCATTGACTAGTCCTCCTGGCCCATTTTTACTGGCCTTGGCTATTAGTTATATACTGTTCAGTTGTTTGGTTTATTTTTTTATATATATCCCACAAATAAATGCAGTCATTCTGTATCTGTCCTCTCCTTCTGACTCATTTCACTCAGCATCATATTCTCCAAGTCCATCCATTTATAGGCAGATTTCACAACTTCATTTTTCCTAACAGCTGTGTAGTATTCCATTGTGTAGATGTGCCATTGCTTCTTTATCCATTAGTCTGTTCTCGGGCACTCAGGCTGTTTCCAGATCCTGGCTGTTGTAAATAGTGCTGCACTGAACATAGATGTGCAGGTGGGAGTGGATACTCTGCACCTGAATTTATCTACGATAGGTCCATTTTTTGCCTAGTAGCTCCTTCACTTGCAGACTTCCCTTTTCATGTTTTCTGGTTTCCCTTTTTGATAACCACAGGACACCCTGCATGTATAGATTGCTTATGCTCACCCGTCAGTGGAGATCACTGAGAGAGTATTTAACATTCAGCAAATAAAAATTCATACTAGGTTTTAGGTCAGATATCAGGGGAGATTTAAAAGATGCTTGTCCATATTCTCAATGGGATTACATTGTGGTGTTGGTGGATATTAGCCACAAAGAAAAATATTCTCATTTATTTTAAGTATACATACTATTGACTATTTTATTTTATTTTATTTTGCTTTAGGGGCCATACCTAGTGATGCTCAGGGGTAACTCCTGACTCTGTATTAGAAAACTGACAGGGCTCGGGTTTAGGGGGGTACGGGGGACCAGAGACTAAAACCAAGTCAGCTGCATGCCAGGCAAGTGCCATACCCCTGTACTATCTATCCAGCCTCATGCCATTTTATAATTTTAATGTGTCAATGAGGTGGAGAGGATCACTAATTCTGATTTTTCTTTTTTAACTAAGGCAGTTATGAGTTGTCTGTATTTTTATCTTACATTTCTTTGACAGGTGCTGAGGAGAAAATACTTGGAGAATTTCGGGACACTTATAATCCAGCTGCTTCTGATTTTCATCTTCAAGCAATGATCCAGTCTGCTGGTAAATTGGTTCTGATTGATAAATTGCTTCCCAAGATGAAAGCAGGAGGTCATAAAGTGCTCATCTTCTCTCAGATGGTGCGCTGCCTTGACATCCTGGAGGACTATCTCATACATAAAAGGTAAGATAGAATTTATCCACTGTCTTATGCTCTGACTTATACTGTGTTGTATATAAGATATAGTATAAATCTATTGACGTTGTATATTAAGTTTCGTAGCACTATATTGTAATCCGAATTAATGCATGCTCTCACTTTATCTAGATGTAAATCATTGTTTGTAGATTGCGTAGGATCTTGTGTCAGCTGTTGAAGTAGTAAGCGAGGCTAAGGATCTTGATCAAGAAAACTTTGGAAATTGATGGAAATAGATAATACCCATCAATTTCCAAATTGGAAACTAGGAATTTGTTTATTTTGTATAGGCTTTGCTTGGTTATACACATTAATGATGATGACGCTTTAAAAATATTTATAGCCATGTTTAAACTTGAACAAAGATGAACCAAGATGCTTCTTGGATATAATTTATTCCTCAACAAGAACCTGAATTTGCTGCACTTGGCCTTTTACCATACACTATTTATAACTTGTTCATGCTCGTGGTAGCATCGTGACCCCAAAACTTATAAACATTTATACTCTTGTAGGCCAATAAAACATCAAATAAAGGACATCTTACCATTGAAAAATAAATATGTTCATGCTTTTATCTTCTGACTTGTTTAATATACGTTTTTGCTTAGTCTTATTAGGTGTACAGCAGTGATATGTTTAAGTATTGTCTAATCAGTGTTTAGATAAGTAGGATAACATACAGAGGCTAGTTCAAGAGATCGCTTGTGGTCCAGTCAGATATCAACATTAATAAAATCTGAAAGTTCCACTGCAAACTTTTAGTTTGGTGATTTATGACCCTTATAAAAAAGTATGTTTCTACCAATTTATGCTCTGAGATGATGTTCATTTTCATTTTTATTTCTAGTTCCATTTTTAGGATGAATGTTTCTTTCCTTTAGCCTCATTCCAAAATCTTTATGCATTCAACTTTTTTTTTTATCATGATGAGATACAGTTACAGAATTGTTCAGGATTATTCAGTCATACAATGTTCCAAAACAAGTTCCTCCACCAGTGTACTTTTCACACCACCAATGCCCCAGTTTCCTTCCTGCTATCTTCCCAAGTATGCCACTATGACAGACACTTCAGATAGTCTGTCTCTCTCTCTCTCTCTCTCTCTCTCTCTCTCTCTCTCTGCATTCAATTTCATAGCCTAGAAAATAGCTTAAATTGCAGTATTTGTGAAGATGACTATTTTACTTTTTCTAAATCTCCTTAGACTAAAACCTTTTATTAGATAGGTTTTATATATACATAGGCTGGAGCGAAAGCACAGCAGGTAAGGTGTTTGCCTTGCACGTGGCCAACATGGCTGACCCGGGTTTGATTCCTCCACCCCTCTCGGAGAGCCCGGCAAGCTACTGAGAGTGTCTCGCCCGCACCGCAAAGCCTGACAAGCCCCCCGTGACATATTCAATACGCCAAAAAAAGTAACAAGTCTCACAATTTTGTGAGATGTTACTGGTGCCCACTTGAGCAAATCGATGAACAACGGGAGGACAGTGCTACAGTGCTATATATACATATATATGTGTTTATATATGTGTATACGCACATATTTTATAGAAAACTCCAAATTTGAATGGGAATTACAGCTCAACAGACGGAGCACATGCTTTGCATGTGATTTGATCCCCCCCACGGAGCTGGGAATAGCCTTTGAATATTGGCCAGTGTCCTGAAAAACAAAAGAAACAAAATAATGAATTTCTTTTTGATCAAGTCACCATGTATGAGAGTCACACCCCTTCTCACAGGTTCTAGTGAAAACAATGGAACTGCTGCTGAGAGTAGTAAATTAATCATATATGGAAAGAAGTATTTTGAATCAGAAGTTGTATGTTAAATAACACGAGTTCTTGTTTTAGTTTCTATATTTTTGTATTCTGCTTTTTATTGAGTCTAGGAGTTTGTTAATTTTCTTATTTTAAAAAGTAAAAGAAGTTAAAAATTGCTTGACAGTATGACTATAAAGTCTTGTTTGACAGATTATTGTTACAAGTATATTACTTGAGGAAGTAATATGATTGAGACAAACAATTTTGGGCCTTTTCTATAAACTTTTATGAAAGTTTTTTTGCTTCTTGTTAAAAAAAAGGCATTATAATCAGATCAGTAAAATGGTTTTATGGATTGCGTTTTGTTATTCCAATCTATGAAAATGGTATTGTGTTAATAGTATTTTACTTAAATATCCAGGACACCAGAGCCGTTCTGTCTTTATTTTACTTTGTTTTTCCTCCTTAGCATCAACCCCAAAAGTTAAAAAACCACAGAAATTGGTTGAAATATAGTGTTTCTTAATTTTATAGTAAACATAATGTTTCAAGAAAAATGACTTTAATTTGAGAGATTGTCTTCATTTTCTTTATATTCACCTATGTAAATTTATTGCGTTTCATTTGATAGATATTTATATGAGCGAATTGATGGAAGAGTCAGAGGGAATCTTCGACAAGCTGCTATAGATAGATTTAGTAAACCTGATTCAGATCGATTTGTTTTTCTTCTATGTACCCGAGCTGGTGGGTTAGGCATCAACTTAACTGCAGCTGATACATGTATAATTTTTGATTCTGATTGGAATCCTCAAAATGACCTTCAGGTAAATAAATTTCTTAATTAAAAAAATCTTTTAAAATTCCTATTACTATCTGTAATAATCTATCGCTTTCATATTTTTCTTGACCTTTTTATTTCCCAGCAGAATAGCTGTACTAAATAAAATAGGTGAAATAATTTTAATTCAATGAAACTTAAATAGTGATTATATATGATAAACTATAATAAAATAGTCTTACATATGTTACTAACTTCTAAAAGGACTTATCTGCTTGAATATAGTACTTGTTGAAAGCATATTGTGTAAAATTATGAGAGATTTAAGCTTTAAGAACAACTTGTCTGTAATAAAACTTTCAAGATTTTACTTCCTTATAAATACGTATTTGCTTATAGTCATTCCATCTTCTCAATTATCATAAACTATAGCATGCATTGAGATATAATAATTATCATATCAATTATCTTCTTAATTATCATAAACTATAGCATGCATTAAGATATAATCCAGTGTGCGTTTATATAAAATACTATAGAAAGTTGGTGTATGTGTAACATATAGTTAACTTAAACTTCATTGAAATTTTAAAAAGTTCATAAATAATCAGAGTTGCAGAACATTTACATGTAGGAATGATGTTAAAAGAATACAAGATGTAAAAAAATTATGGTCTTTTATTACTAATTTCACTACAATCAGTATTGCCATAACTAGACACCATAGCAAATACAACATTTCTTTCAGTTTGGTTTTTGGGCCACACCTGGCAGTGTTCAGGGCTTATTCCTGGCTCTGCTCTCAGGGATCACTCCTGGTGGGGCTTGGAAAACTCTCTGGGGTGCCAGGAATCCAACCCAGGCTGGCTGCATGGAAGGCAAGCTATCTGCTGCACTATCACTTTGGCACTTATATTAATTGATAATAAAACTTTTAATAAAGGATAAGTTTTATGGGGATGCAGACATAGCTCAATAATCTGGTAGCACATGCTTTGCTTGATGGATGCCAGAATTCGTTCTTAGCTCTGCATGGTCCTTTGAGTTCTGGTGAGAGCAACCCCCAAAGCGCTTAGCTAGGAGAAGCCCCAGATTCATCATGGATACTATCCCAAAATGCTAAAGTAAGTAAATAAAATAAAGTTTATCCTGCCATGTGTGTATCGACTTCAAATTATGGAAGTCACTGTGGATTTGATCACTGGAGACATACACTCACGTGATTATATCAAGGGGAAACTCTTCCTCTAAAATGCCAATTAGGTAATAATTTAGACATTGTGGGCCAGATAATCTCTGTGTTAACCAGTATTTTGGATTGGGTTTTGTTTGTTGGTGAGGTTTTGGGGGCTACACTTACCTACCTACGGGGCTTCCTCCTGGCGCTCTACTCAGAGGACCATATGTGGTGCCAGAGATCCAGCCTGGGTCGGCTACACCAGAAGCAAGACAAGGACCCATTGTACTATTGCTCCAGACCCTGTTCCAGTAGTTTTCAATCTTTGTTGAATGCATTCTTTGTGTCAATCTTGCAGGAACTTAATCTTCATATTGGCCGTTGGAAACCACTGACTTATATAGCCCCCTTTTTTCCGTGGTAGTCACCATTCTCACTTAGTTGGCCACATTTTGTTCAAAGCTACAACTTCTTCTTTTCTATGTTAAATCCAAATCATACACACACACACAAAAATCCAAATCACAATTCTTTTCTTCTGTAATGCAAATTTTTATATCTTCCCAGGTTGTGTATAACATGTTGATCTAAAGTAAATAAGTGGAAGTGGAGAGACTAGAGCATTAGTACAGTGGGTTGGGTGCTTGCCTTGCATGTTGCCATCCTGGGTTCGATCCCCAGCATCCCACATGGTCCCCCGAGCACAGCCAGGAATAACCCCTGAGAATCACAAGCTGTGGCTCCAAACCTTCCTACCCCCGCAAAAATGTGACATGTGGAACCTGAGGAGGAGTAAAAAACTGCCATATTCCTCAACTTTCCCTCTCAGTTGATTCTTTCCCTTTAATGCTAATGTAGATCTAGTCTTTTGACACCCACTTTTTATATAAATTTTTTCATTTAATTTTATTTTTTGAGACCAATTTTTAAAGTGGGTTTTTATACTTTGCTTTACCTGGTCCTAAGCTGTTTGTTCAAAAATTTCTGTTCTAAAGGGCACAAAATGGGTATGGAATCAATGAGATCTTGGGGAGCGGAGAGGTGGTGCAGATGGCTCGAGTACTTCCTTTGCTTCTGAGCACTGAGCCCAGAGTAGCCCCCCGCCCCCAGCGCCACAGGGTAGTCCCTATCCCCAGCAAAGCAAAACAAAGAATAAAGATGTTAACAAAGGGTAGAGCATCAAATGCCACCTATGAGTTTTAGAGCCAAAATTCTTTATTTAATCATCTTGAAATAATTGGGATTATAGTTAATAGTTTGAAGAAAAGACATTGAGAGAGAGAGAGAGAGAGAGAGAGAGAGAGAGAGAGTATTCAGGCATCAGCCCAGTGAAGCATGAAGAGTGTGTATGTGTGTGTGTGTGTGTGTGTGTGTGTGTGTGTGTGTGTGTGTGTATTTCCAGGCATTGAACCCAGGATCTTACATATGTGAAGCATGCACTCTGCCAGTATGAGGCTGTATGTAATTTGTGATGTTGTTATTATCCAACATAATTCTGTTTGGATAATTCTGTTTAAATAAAATTTGGGTTATCTTACATTTTTGTCCCCTGTAAAATTCTCTGCTTAATTAAAATACATTGAAAACTTTCTTGATATATACTAAAATTAGAAACTTGGATTCGTTTTCTTGGTGGGTGGTGTACTTCACCACAGTCCTTGAAAGGGACCCTGTGGTGCTCAAGACTGGTGCTACCTGGATGCAGAGCAAACATTACAGACCATTAAGTTCTCTCTACAAGTCCAGGTTAAATTTTAAGTTTATAACCTGGGTTGCTTTAGAAATATGAAAATGGCAACTAAAAAAAATTCTTCATAGTGTGTTTTTGGGGTTTTCTTTTGTTGTTGTTTTTTATTACTCCCGGCAGTGCTCAAGGCTTACCCCTGATTCTACACTCAGGAATTACTTCTAGTGGTGCTCAGGGACTATACGGGTGCCTGGGATTGAACCAGGTTCATCCATGTGTAGGGCAAACACTTTACCACCTGGACTGTCTTTCCAGCCCCACTCATCTTAGTCTTTTTTGCCTAAAATTATGCTTTGTTACTCCTTTCAGTAAGTGATAATCCTTCATAGTTATATTCTCTGCAACAAGCTTAAATATTAACTCATTATTGATTGTGGACTTACCTTTCTAGTGGCTGTCTTTATTTCTTGGCAAAGTTTATATCTAATTTAGTAGCAAGAGTGATTCAAAATTCTTGAATAATTTTTATGTTATTAAGTTAGTTTATTACTAAGTACCTTTTGTATCATACTTTTTGTGCTATTTTGTAAAATAAGTTGAATCTATAACTTTTCATTTTTCATAGGCTCAAGCTCGTTGCCACAGAATTGGCCAGAATAAAGCTGTTAAAGTATACCGACTAGTAACTCGTAACTCGTATGAGAGAGAGATGTTTGACCGAGCCAGTCTGAAACTGGGCTTAGATAAGGCTGTGTTACAGAGCATGAGTGGAAGAGAAAGCAGTGTTGGTGGTGTATGTATATTTTCTTTTTCACCTGGAGCTTTTATGTTATTTTTGTTGGCATTTAATACTCAGTATATAACTCACTTAATTGGTTCATACTGAACACCAAGCTAGTAAGTTTTTGTTTTGTTTTTTAACGACACTTTTCAGCATAGAGTTGTTTTGTTAATACTTTTGAATCCTCTTCTCTCTGTATAGCGTCAGTGTTTGTGAGTTCTTAGAACAGGGTTCTTAGAAAACACACTTCTGTTTCAAGATAAAAATGGTCTGGTTTGCCTTTATTTGTTGTTTTGGGAGAAGGCTTCCCAAGGCAGTGTTCAGGTTGCCTGGGGGTCTCACCAGCAATTTGGCTAAACAGGCCAGTGGTTCAACAGGACCTGCAGTTGTGGGGATTACCCTGCCACCCCCAGCAGTGCACCCACGGATGTTCAGGAATCTTGTAGTGATGATAATCAGACCTACATAGCTTGCTGCCTTATTTGCTCTGTTTTTAAGACATGTATCATAGTGAAAAGAAATTTGTTAGATTCTGTGTATTGTTTCAGTAGACATTTTTTTATACATGGTGATTGGTTTTGTTTGGTTTTCCATTGCAAAACTAATAGGATTAAGCATTATCTTGTTATTATTTTGGGGACCACAATGGGTGTTACTCAGCGATTACTCCTGGCGCTACTCTCAGGAATCACTCCTGGCAGGGCTCAGGGGACCAAGTGGGATACCAAGGTTCAAATGCAGATTGGGTGTGTGGACATGTGGAGGACAAACATCTTACCTGCTGTACTTCTCTCCGACCCCTTTTTTAACATTTTTCTTCAATATTGCATCTTTTGTCTTTGCTTATGACTACTCTAGAATCATAGTACTAAAGAACTTTAAGAGGTTATCTTTTTCCCTATTTGGTTGTTTATGTATTAACTGGGACCACTTGGCCAAATAGTGAAACTATTTTTTTCCAGTGCCACACCCAGTGGTGCTAGAGACTCCTGCCAGCTCAGTGCTCAGGGATCACTCCCATTGGTCCCAGGGATTGAGGCCAGGCTCCCACGTACAGCATATGTGCTGCAACCCTCTGAGCCATATCACCCAGGCCCCAAAATCTTATTTTTTTTCCGCTAGTAAAAAGGACTCAGTAACGTCATTGTATTGTTTGAGAGAATTCTCTTCTCTGTCTGTATATCCCGTTCTGAGTTCTTTGACATTCCTCATTTTGTGAACTTTAGAAAGTATGCTGTTGCCAACCTGGTCTTCTCTTCCAGATTCAGCAACTTTCCAAAAAGGAAATAGAAGATCTGCTTCGAAGAGGTGCTTATGGTGCCATTATGGAAGAAGAAGATGAAGGTTCAAAATTCTGTGAGGAGGACATTGATCAGATCTTACTGCGTCGTACAAAAACCATTACAATTGAGTCAGAAGGACGTGGGTCAACATTTGCAAAGGTAATATTAGAATACTATTTTATAAATACATCAATTAATGTTCCCTTACTCTACTATTTGTTGAGCTTCTACTTAATGTTCCAACAAACTGAATTACCCAGAAAGATACAGATATTTTTCCTTCTTGTTTTCTGATATCATGTCAGGTTTCACATATATTCTTCTGACGCTAATGAAATGGAACAAGTATAGTAACTGAAAATAATTATGAGTACAATTCTCAGTAGAACATATAAAATCAAATCTGGATATTGTGTGGATATATATACACACACAGTACACACACACATACCCAAATCAGAACAAAATATAAGTATAATGGAGGAGGTTAAATCATCTTGCGTTAATGTGATTATTTAAAGTGCTTCAAGGATAGAAAGGATTTCTAATTTCATTTTAAATATTTAAAACTAATTTGAGGAGGTCAAAATAAAATTTCTTAAAAGAAAGATCAGAATTTTCTAACTGCCTTTATATTCCATCCCTTTTTTAAAATTTTCTTTTTTAATTAAAAAAATTGTTTTTTGGTTTTTGGGCCACACCTGGAGATGCTAAGGTTACTACTGATTCTACACTCAGGAATTATTCCTCACTGTACTTGGGGGACCATATGTGATGCCAAGGATCAAACCCAGGTCGCTCGCATGCAAGACAAACACCCTATAACAGGTGCTTGTTTCACTCTGGCCCTCATTCCGTTTTTGTTTTTGTTTTTGTTTTTGTTTTTATGGAAGCATAGCTCATGTTTTACCTTTATCTAAAGTATTTATTTTATTTTTTGTCCCATTTGGACTGATTCATAGAAATTTTCTCCTTTCACCTTTAATTTCTTTCTGTATTTTCTTCTCCTTTCCCCTCACTAATTTCAAACTGCAAGTTTTTCTTTTTCATTTATGTAGAACATGTTATAGCAGGTAGTACCAAGTGATATACCAAAAACAATGATATATGTCATCAAATGAAAAATCTTTTATCTTGCATTCATTCAGCAAACTTATGAAATCTGTGTCCAGTACTTTACTAGATGCTGGCACACTAAAAGGATTCTAGTTGTTGAAAACAAAAAAAGTAAAGGAGGAAATTGAGTAATTCTACATAAAATGGAAGAAAAGAGAATGAGGAAAGCCTTTGCCGAGAAACTAGCATTTGAGCTGAGGTTTGAAGGAAGTGTGGATATCACTGTTACAAAAAGTTATGAATCATATGTTGATAAACTACAAGGAATGTTTTAAGGAATATTTAATAGGTATGTATGAATGTACAAACTGAATTAAATGGAGATGAAAATTATGGGGTATGGAAGGTTAGATCCAAATTGTGAAAGGCTAAAAGAAATTCCATTTTGAAGAATGAACTTGATCCTGAGGCACTTAATAAGCTTCCAAAACCCTTCAAGCAGAAAATAAACCTAATGCAGTCTAGTTGGAAAGTTTAGGTATGTTATAGAGAGTGAGTTTGAATGGAGAAAGACTAAGACAGAAACACAGTAAGAGAATGTATGGGAAAAGATGGAGGAGTAGAATAGTGGAGACACACTGGTCACAGTTAGTGACCAGTTAGAAATTTGTAGAAGAAGTCTCAAAATTTCTGGTTTAAATAGCATGCATAAGAAAGAATTCATATGGGGAAAAACTATTGGAATTGTAATATTTGTGGTATTTATAGGGTATCCAAGTGGAAATACCGAAGGGACATGTGCAGGATACACATAAAGATTTTGAAAAAAAATTACCTCTTTTTTTTCATATAACAAATAAAACAAAAGTCATTTAATTGTGAAGTATCATTTTCTCCAGTAGATTATGGCTGATATAACTGTCAAGGATTTTTTTGGTAGCAAAATTAAAAAGATTTTTTTTCAGTTCATATAAAACACATTTGTGTTAGACTGGTTAAGTCTCAAGAGGCATGTGTCAGTGAAACCGTAGAGCAGCTTTATGGGTCAGAGCGATATATCGTACAATGGGTAAGGCACTTGCCTTCCACGTAACTTGCCTAGGTTCAATCCCTGGCATCCCACCCCAAATGCTCCCCTGACCACTACCAGGAATGATCCCTTAGCACAGAACCAGGAGTAAGCCATGAGCACCACCAGGTATGTTTCCCCCCCAGAAAAAAAAATTGGGGGTGGTTTTTTTTTTGTATGGGGGCGGTTGAGAAACACACCCAGAGGTACACAAGAGTTACTCTGGCTTTACACTAAGGGATCACTTCTAGCAAGCTCAGGGCACCGTATGGGGTGCCAGGAATAAAACCTGGGTTAATTGCATACAAGGAAAGCAGTTCTTTGACATTCTTACTGTACTATTGCTCTGGCCCCAAAAACAAAACAAAAAATTCTACCAGCTTTATTTGGGGAACTTTTTTTATGCTCCTGAAAATTTCTGTCTATTAAAAAAGATTTGAAAATATGCTTTTCATAAATTTTGGTATGAATAAAACTCTTTTTCATTTTGTGGTCACATCCAGTGATGCTCAAGGGTTGCTCCTGGCTCTGCACTCAGGAATTGTTCCTGGACATGTTCTGTATGGGGTACTGGGTATCAAACGCAGGTCAACTGCATACAAGGCACACGCCCTCCCCACAGTACTATGACATAACCCCCTCCACTGTATTGTCCTTAATCTTTCCCTCTGCTGAGTACAATTTCTCTCTTCTTTTCTCTTTCAAAGACAATTGGAATTGCATGTAATATCTGCCTTGATAACACAACCTAATCTTGCTAAACTGAGTTCTGTTTGCCATATAAATAGTCTCACGTTTTCTAGTTTCACATTTTCTACTCTCACTGAAAGCCATTATTCGGCTTACCATACTCATCATTTTAGTTGAAATAATGGGCTATTTTTAGTGGTTTCAAAATAAAACTATATTTCAGGACAATTTTTTTTAAAAAGGAATTTCTACCGTCCTTTTTTCCACCCTTTCCTCCCTTTGGTGGTGTTCCCTTATGTATGGGGCTGCATTATCAGCCATGGTGTTTACTAAAGGTTGCACTTGTTTGTTTTTGGGCATGCACACATGCCTACCAGAGGCTGAACTCTTGGTTGAAGCCCACTAGTTTTGGTTGCGGTTTTCACTGGGACCACCGGGGCTGTCACACATGTGCTTGCCAGCAGCTGTACATCCTGACCATGTCACTTGCACATCTGTTTGGTTGCGGCGGTTCTTCTGCAGACCATACTCCTTTCAGGAGTGCTTATGCACAAGCCGAGTGCAGCGTGGCCAGAAATACGTTGTGGCATTAGGACTCTAGACAGCAGGATTCACAGTTGGAGCTTGTGGGATACTGTGGGTTTGAACTTGTGACCATGCACTTACAGGACATACACTCCCAGCCTGAGTCTACAAAAAAAAAAAAAAAAGGAAATTCATTTCATGAAAACATTTTTTTTCCCTGCCACTTTTATTTTTATAAGCACACCTCTAAATAGAACCCTTTTTTGTCTTTTGTTTTATAGAAACAGTGAAGGCCTGACAGTTGTTGGTTCGGGCCCAGTGGTGTATTGATTGTATCTGGGGTGTCCTGGAGCATACTCAGTAGTGCACAGGAGAAAACGTGGCATTCTATCATTTGATTTTACACCTTCATCCCAGAATGTACTTTAAAAAAAAAAGTTTGAAAATCTGAATTTTCACTGTATCTAAGAATTTTAACAGTTGGGTTGAATGCACTTTTTACTTTGTAAGCAAAATGAACAGAAACTTAAGATTCAGTGACTCATTTTCATTTATTTCCCACATCTTATTCATTTTTTTAAGGAGATGTCTCTCTCAAAATATAAATTAAAGTAGATGGGGTTCAGAAAATAGTGTTTATAGAACAGGGAGGCCTGAAATTTGTTTTATTTAATTCTTAATATTCATATAATATTTCTTTAAAAAAATTTTTTTTGTCTTGTGTAGTAGTACCTTGGATAAAAGGTTGATTCTTGCTTTGTAAAGGTTTGAGTTAAACAACAATCACTTATTTAGCCCTGCTCTAAAACTATCCTATGTTAGTATAAAATGAGGTAATACATTTGATAAATTTTTTTCTTCTATGCTTCAAAACACTTTTTAAGACTGTTATTATATTTTTCAGGCGAGTTTTGTGGCATCTGGAAACCGAACAGATATTTCTTTAGATGATCCCAACTTCTGGCAAAAATGGGCTAAAAAAGCAGAAATAGATATAGATGCCCTCAGTTGCAGAGTAAGTATTTCTTTTCCTTTGTTAAAAAAGATGCATCTTGAGATATTTACTAATATTTTAAATTTTTAATTGTTAGATTGGACTGGAGTGATAGCACAGGGGCTGGAGCAATAGCACACTGGGTAGGGCGTCTGCCTTGTAGGCAGCTGACCCAGGTTTGATTCCTCTGCCCCACTGGGAGAGCCCGGCAAGCTACCGAGAGTATCTCCCCTGCATGGCAAAGCCTGGCAAGCTACCCATTACGTATTCAATATGCCAAAAACAGTAACAACAAGTCTCAGAATTTGTTGTGAGACATTACTGGTGCCTGCTCGAGCAAATCGATGAACAGGAGGACAATGACAGTGACAATTGTTAGGTTAATGTGTACTCCTTTAAATCCAGTGTACTGTGTACAAGACAAGATCTTCATGGTCTGGTCACTGTTTCCGTTAGTCAGTTGATCGATCTTTCCTGCTTTAGTACTTGACCCTACATTTATAATACATGCCAGGCCCCTCGATCTTTCATCTTCTTATAAATGCCAATTCCTTACATCCCTAGCAACTCCTCATTCTTCAACATTTCTCTGCAGTATGACTGCTCTGTGAAGCTTTGTCTGATTTTATTTGTTGGCATCTTGTATCATGAACTATTTATTTTTGAATAGCATTCATTTGCTTCCACATGCATCTGATTCTTAAAATCATGGATTTCCTGTGGGTGAAGAATGGTTTTATTTATCTTTACTTCCATATCTTTATTTAAAGCCAGGAAATTAATGAAATTCCTCAATAAGGGTTAAAAAAAAATCACCTTAGTTGTCTCGAACAAATTAAGCTGTATTGAACAGAGATAACTGGATAAAGAAACTGTATACACACACAGCGGATTACAAAAAAAAAGATGATTATCACGCAATTTTCCTCTGTGTGGATGGGTCTGGAGAATATCCTGTGAAATTAGCCAGAAGGAGAAGGACAGACATAGAAAGATTTTTCATGTGGGATGTAAAGAAACATGGTGGAGGAACAGCAGATGCACAAAAGACACAGAAACTGAAGACTGATTTCCAACTGATAGTTATTTCTTTTTTTATGGGTTTCTTGTTGAAGTATAAAACATTGTTTTTGACATAACAGTCAAAGGCCCCTCGAATAATAGCTGTTAACTTTAACAGAACAGCTTGGTCATCGACACGCCAAGAATTAGGAAGCAAACCAGACCTTTCAGTGCCACAAAAGATGAGTTGGCAGAGTTATCCGAACCAGAGAGTGAAGGCGAAGAAAAACCCAAACTCCGGAGACCCTGTGACCGTTCCAATGGCTATGGAAGAACCGAATGCTTTCGAGTAGAGAAAAACCTGCTAGTCTATGGGTAAGAAAAGTGTTTTTGATGTTTGTTACTGCCTGTCAGTTTATATTTTTTTATTGTTAAAATCAACAAAATTCATTTTTATAGTACCTTGAAGTTCTGTGTTCGACCTATATATTCAGCAGCAGGTTTTTTAAACCACACTACAGATGGAACCCAGGTTCTCACACATGCAGCCAGGCTCTCTTCCTCTGGGTCACAGTCCTTATTGCCTTAACTTTGCATGCTCAGTAATATGAAAGAGATATTACCATTTTCCATTGTTGAATAAAATATAGTAGAAATTTTATGCCATGATTCTGCATTTACTCAAGGGGCGGCGGGGGGGGGGGAGTTGATTAGACAAACCTATTTAGGACAAGATGTGTTTTTTGCCATTTTCAGGCCTTTGACCTATGAATTAAGTTTTTCTCTAGAACTTGACTTAATATTATTGTAACTATACCTTTTTTTTTTTTCTTTTTAAACCAGATGGGGCCGATGGAGAGAGATTTTATCTCATGGTCGTTTTAAAAGGCAATTAAATGAACATGATGTAGAAATAATTTGCCGTGCCCTCTTAGCATATTGCCTTGTTCATTACCGAGGAGATGAGAAAATTAAAGGCTTTATCTGGGATCTCATTACTCCAACTGAAGATGGACAGACACGAGAGCTACAAAACCATCTAGGTAAGGACATTCTTTTGTTTCCTGTATGGACTCAGTTTTTAGATATATAAAACTAGTACTTCATTGGGCTGGGGGGGCAGTATTTGCGACCACATTAAGTAGTGCTTGGGGGTCACTCTGACTCTGTGCTTAAGAGTCACTCCCTGCAGTGCTCAGGGAATCCTGTGTTCCTGAGTATTGAACTGGGGTTGCCCACATGCAGGATTAGCACCTTAACCCTGTTCTATCTCTCTGGCTTCACGTTTAGTACCTTGTAATATTTTGAAGCATTACAGATAATCTTAAAGAACCTTAACCTTCATCCTGATTCAATTCAGTCTTTTAAAAAACACCAGTGTTCTGGGGGCCAGAGAGATAAAACAGGAGGCAAAGTGTTTGCCCTGTACCAGCCAACCCCAGTTCAATTTCTGGCACTACATATGGTCCCCCAAGCCCTGCCAGGATTGATCTCTGAACACAGAGCCAGGAGGAAGCCCTGAGAACCCCTGTGTGTCCCATTCCCGCCCAAAAAAGTCAGTGTTTTTAAATTGGTGGGTTTTTTAATATTATTATCAAATATGTACTAGTTCATAGGTTATTGGTCCAATTGTATGTCTGAGAGGTCTTTGCATTTGTGTTTATGTCTCATTTTTTTATACTGGTACTCAGTAGTCCATAGTATAAATATTTCATAATTTAATAATGAATATTTAGGAACTTGTCAGACCTACTGAAAACAAGTTTTTTTTTTCTGTGAAGATTTTTGTATATTTCTTCATGTGAACATGAGTCGATCTTTCACTAAAGAAAATATTTAGAAATGAAATCGAAATATAGTCTGTATACTTTTCTTAGTACCTGGGATGTGATTCACAGATATTCAGTGTCAGCATCTCCTGGGTGCTTCTCAGAAAGGGAAGATCATTTGTCTTCATACTTACTCAAAAATTGCATTTTAACAAGTTCCTCTACATTAATTTTGAGAAACATTAATATATAATTTATATTTTTAAGATAGTTTTGTTATTCATTGTGGCTATCAATTTACAATTCTATCAGATAAATGTGCAATTGTATCAGATACTTCTTTTTCTCCATAGCCTTGCTAAGTAGAATGTTGTCTATAAAATTATTAGGACAAAGCAACTGAATTCTTTGTAAAGGTAAAGAATCCTTGAATGGGTGTTCAATTTTGTTCTATTGAATCAGTAAAAATCTGTAAAATGCCTGCTATGTGTTTCTCGTACAGGGTGCCAGCAAGATTAGAAGCAGCAAGATAAATAGAATCCCTGAGCTTATAATCATTTAGGCCACATAGTCAGATATAATAGCAAGTAGATAATTTAATCAAATAATTATGGATGGTGATTAGTGCCATGAATAAATCCAGTTCTAAAATCAATACTGATTTACATCCATGTGGTCATTAGATGTCTATCTCAATAGAAGTCAGTGAAGGCTGGCAAATGACTCAAAAGATTGCAGCGCAGAGCTTAAATGTTAGAGCCCTTGATTTGATCCCCAGCACTATACAGTTCCCACACACTGCTGAAAGTGACCCCTGAGCATTGCACTGAGAGTAACCTGCACTCTACCAGGTGTGAACCAAAAACCACCACCAAAACCAATAAAAATAGTAGGGAAAGCTGACGTCTGGTGAAGATGGAAATTTACACAAAGCAATTGTACTGTTCTTTGAAACCTCATTTATTTAACAATAAAGGGGAAAATAAATATTGCAGCACTTAAAGTAAAGTAAAGTAAAGGCCCTCCCATTGATCGTCGATTTACTCGAGCGGGCCCAGTAACGTCTCCATTGGAGACTGTTGTTACTGTGTCTGGTATATCGAATACTCTCGGTAGCTTGCCGGGCTCTCCGAGAGGGGCGGAGGAATCGAACTCAGGTCGGCCATCTTGGCCACTTGTAAGGCGAACGCCCTACTGCTGTGCTATCGATTGTAGCACTTGAAATTAATAAATTCTGCAGGACTGAGACCTGAATGATTTTTTCCCCTTTTACTTCTTTTTCTTTTTTTTACTAAATCACCATGGATAAACAGTTACAAAGTTGTCCATGATTGGGTTTCAGTCAGTTAGAAAATGGAGAAAACAGAGAAGCTATCCAAAATCCACTTGGCTGTCAATTGAACATTTTTATTGTATCTTAATCACCTCCTCCCAGGTTGTCATGAATTAAGCATATTATTGGCATCTAGTGAGTAGAGGACAAAAGTCACACAGTCTGCAAGAATGAAGGGTGGTATGGATTACAATACCAGTAACAAAATTAAGGATTAGAAACTGCAACCAGGGCTGAAAGAAGGCACAGTGATGTGATGGGACCTGAGAGATAGGGCATTGGGTAGGTGCGCCTGCCTTTTATGCTGCCAACCTGCGTTCAATCCTCAGCACCCCAGCCAGTCACCAGAGCCCATCAGGAGTGACCCTGAGCAGAGCAGTTGTGCCCCCCCCACCCTACCGCCTCCCAAATAAACAGAGAGTTCTTGCTTTACAACATTACAAGCCTATGTGGTCATGAGTTCAAATCTCCCATGTATATTGAGAATGATCCTGGCAGCTCTGTGCTTCCAAGCCTTGCAGCCTATTTGTATGTAGTTTCCAGTGCCCCCAAGAAGAAGAAAGAACCAAATGTATTTAAGAGACCTTCAATAGTTGCTTGTCTGCTGCCAAGGTTTCCACTTACAGTTGTAAGAAAAAAGTCCTTGCACTTTCTGCCTCTCTGATTGTGGCTCAGCTGTTAATGTGATGATTCATGTCTTAGATTTATTTCAAAATAGTATGGGAGACTGGTATGTAAACAGAGTATAGGTGAGACAAAATTGACATTGAAATGGTAACTGCTGATGTTGGATGAAGGTGATCTCTCATTTCATTCCATGTGTTTTGTATGTGGTGAATTTCATAATTTAAAACGCAAGCATATATCCTCCTGAGTGGAGAGTTAAGAAACAACAGCAAAATGCTGGAAGCTAGAAACAAACATTTTAAGGGTAACTAACTTGGGGCTCGAGTGATAGTACAGTGCATAGGGTGTTTACCTTGCACGTGTGGCCTACCCAGATTCAATCCCCAGCATCCCATATGGTCCCCCAAGCACTGCCAGGAATAATTCCTGAGTGTAGAGCCAAGAGGAACCCCTGAACATCACTGGGTTTGATACCCCCCCCCCAAAGGATGACTAGCTTAAACCAGCTAGAATTGTATCTTCAGGTAGCAGTGGCAAAGTCATTGATTCCTTTGCTTCAGAAATTACCTAAAAAGCTTTGGGAGTTGGTGATGTAAGTGAATGCCTAAAAGCAGGATCTGGGCCAGGCTGCAGAGATAGTACAGTGGGTAGGGCGTCTGCCTTGCACATGACCAAACACTGCCAGGAGTAATTCCTGTATGCAGAGCCAGGAGTAACGCCTGTGTACCGCCGGGTGTGACCCAAAAAGCCAAAAAAAAAAAAAATAGGTTTGACCTTTTGGTTTGCATTTGGGAAATGAAATATGTTTGAACAACAACAAAAATAGACTCGAGAGCTGTAGAAATAATACGCAGGTTAATGTGCTTGTCTTGTGCATGGCTGACTCTGGTTCATTCTCAATACCACTAGGAGTAATTCCTGAATACAGAGCCAGATATCAGTCCTGAGTACCATCAATTATAGCCCAAAATCTCACACACCTCCCCAAAATGATCAGAGTGATTTCTTTTTATCCATGGAATTAATCATGTGGTTATTTGGGGAAAATTGTGTTGATGTATAGTTGTAAAATCCATGTAGACTTATTTTGAGATTAGGTCAGTATTATTGCCAGTGATTATTTTAAAGGTGGGGTCTGGGGAGATTGTACAGGGGATAAGGTACTTGTCTTTCATGAGCCGACCCAATTCGAATCCCTGGCACTACATATGGTCTTCCAAGCACTGTCAGTGTGGCCCCAAAACAATTCCCCAAAATTAATATTTTAAACATCTCCTTGTAGCCTCCACAAACCTGAAGATCTCCAGAAATTTCTTGTACTGAATGTTTTAACTTGCAGCTCTTTATACAATTTAATACTAATTTCAAATGTTCTCATTTTGCTAGGTTTATCAGCACCAGTACCTCGGGGTCGAAAAGGGAAGAAAGTAAAGACTCAGGCAAGCTCATTTGATATACAGAAAGCAGAATGGCTTCGAAAATATAATCCTGAGCAGTTACTTCAAGATGAGGGGTACAAAAAACATATAAAACATCACTGTAACAAGTAAGTAGTAGGGTTTTTCAACTGTTTTTGAATTTTTTTTAATTCCTTTTGATTGTTAAAATGTGATGATTTTGCATAGTGACAGTATGGTCAAGAAGCAGTCCTAATCTTAATCTCACAGGGTATCTAATTTTCAGTAAATTATGGTACCTCTGTGTCGCTACGTGTAAAGGTAAAAGGTAAAGGCCCTCCCGTTGATCGTCGATTTGCTCGAGCGGGCCCGTGTATCAACGGAAATAAAACTGGCCTCCAGAAGATAATATATTTTATTTGGATATTAAATAATGATTGTGAATATTTTTGAGAAACCTACTTGATATGTATGATCATAATGAAATTTATTTAATTGGGAGTAACTATAAAAATCTTGTATACAAATTCTTTTCTGATTTTAACTCCCTAGATTTTTTTTTTCATGATTAATACTTCATGTCTTTTGCTTCTCCCTGATTTTTAGGGTTTTGCTTCGTGTCAGAATGCTGTATTACCTAAAGCAAGAAGTCATTGGAAATGAATGTCAGAAAGTATTTGATGGAGTCGATGCAAGGTAAATTAAATGACGTGTTTATTTTGATTTTCAGTAGTATTTTGTGGGGAAAAAAATAATGTGACTAGAAAAATTGTGTGTTAAGTGGTTCCTTTCTCGGTGAAATTCATAGGAATCAAAATCCACCAAAATCATTTCGTGCCAGTTTGTTACATTTCTTCTATTAATCTCATCTTTAACTCTGCCACTAAAGGTTATAGATAGTAATAGCAATAATAACTACAGCAGTGATTATTAAATATCACCAACTCCTATACAAATCGCTTAGTCATTCCTGAAACGCATTTTGAGCTCTCATTATGTAGGTGCTGTGAAACTCTAGTAATACAAAAACAATGTAGTCCTCATCCTTAAGGAAAATTTGACTTCAATGAGGAATAAACAGACCAACATAATTATACTGCAGTGTGTTAAGTGCTTTATGTTTACCAGCAGTTGCATCTTGGTCTTTAATACTATAAGTAATTCTTCCCATTTTTCTCAGCCCACTGTCCATAGCAGCTATTTTTTAAAACCTCCCTGCATGCATTGAACTCACTGGCCCTGTTTTGTAGAGGAAATACAGGTACCCCGTCAAACAGAAATTAACTCAGAAACAAAAAGGAACAGGAACTTCCTGGCTCCAAATCTAAAGCTTAATCTCTCTGTGCTCATTTTTTGCATCTTGCCTGTTATGTTTTACTGGAAGAGATTTGATGGTGATTGACTTTTGTTGTCTACATGTGACCCATCCAACACCCTGCCTGGTCTCTCAGTTCCTGTCCTTTATCTTCCATCATCTTTTTTTTCCTCTCTGCTACGACCACATACATAAATTATGTACTTAAACTTGGCATCATCAGTAACAGTGTACCACTTAAATCTGGGTTTCAACCATCACAGCCTTCCTTCCAACTTGCTTAACTTGGGTACTTTTCATTTTAAATCTCTAACTTGATCATATTGCTATCCCATCATACTACTGCCTCACCGGAGTCACTGCATTCGTGTTTCCACTTTCCTCATTATTCAGTCTATATTCTCTATATCCTGATACTTGTCTCACTAATTGAAGTCCTTTGCCTTTCTTTCTCTCTCTTCTATTTACTTCTTGCTTGCTCCCAAACAGTTGAACATTGCTGGAGAAAATCAAGCAAATCCTGCTATATCAAGGCACTTCAAATTTATGAGCATTGTCCTCAAGTGAGATTAAACACGAGCTGTTTAACCCTGGTAACTGGTAAATTTTGCTTTCCTACTCTTGAAGAGGACCATTCCACTCTCTCTCTCTGCAAACCATCTTTCCACCCTACCATCGCCTTCCAGTAATGATTTTGCTATATATTTCTTTTATTTGGGGGTTGGGGGCCTTCCAACTCTAGTGCTCTGGGACGCTGAGGCCACTCCTGGCAAACTCAGCCAACTGGGCTGGCAGTCCAGTGCTACCTACCATCGTTTCTACTTGCACATTGCATGGCTGTTCCTGCTGTTCCTTTCCTCGGGATAAAATAGAAGTGTTCCCTTCTCCTAAGGCAACCTGTGTGTCTTGGAACTCTTCTCTGACCATGTTTTTTGCTTTTTGGGGTTTTTTTTTAAGGTCACCTGGTGGTGCTTGGGGGACCATACAGTGCCAGGGATTGAATTAAACCCGGGGCTCCTGTATGCAAGGCCTTGCATAGCAGCCCTTTGAGTTATCTCCCTGGCCCCTTCTCTTAACTTTTAAGGACTTATTCCTGTAGTTCTTTCCTTTCTTTCCAGAATCATTATTTTCATTTTCTTTATTGAATTATGCTGGCATAACATACATCTTAATATTCACTTTTTGGGGAGGGAACAAAAGGGAAGAAACTCCTATAATAGCTGTCATACCACTCCGTCTCTCTGCCTCTTTTCCAACACTCTTTAAAACATTGTTAGTGATCTCCCAGCAATGTTTGGGGGTGGCAGATGGTGCCACGGGCAGAACTCCAAGCAGAACTCAGCCTGCAACTAGCCAGCAGTGCTAAAAGGCTCACAGGGCCTTACTGGGCAGTGTGGTGCCAGGGATCCCACTCATTCGAGCTTTCCCCTGACTCTTGCCTCTGCTACTTTATCATGTGTTTTCTCTTCCATGTATTCTTTCATCCCTACTATCCTGGTGATTATGGGTCTTAGCAAGGCCACCACTAATGAGCTAAAATGTGACCAATTCTCTAAATTTCTTCTCTTTATCCCTTTTTGGAAGACAAACGAGGTATTCGTGCTGCTCTATATAGTAGGTCTGGATATAAGTATTCATGCTTCTTATACCCACCTGGTTGTCCTGAGCTCTCTTCACAATCTTTCCCTTCAGTGAACTAATCTTATCATGCTCTATGAACAAGTGACTTTTTTTTTTTTAGTGAATCACTGTGAAGTACAGTTACATACTTACAAACTTTCGTGCTTGCGTTTCAGTCATACAATGATCAAGTACCCATCCCTCCATTAGTGCCCATTCTCTACCACCAATGATCCCAGTATCCCTCCCACCACCCCCACCCCATCCCCCACTCCCTACCCTGCCCCTGTGGCAGGGCATTCCCATTTGTTCTCTTTTTCCTGTTGGGTGTTGTAGTTTGCAGTAGATGCCTTGAGTGGCCATTGTGTTTGCACACAGAACAGATGACTCAAATTTGCAGAGTCTTCCTAGAATTCTCTGTGAGTCTAAGATCTCCAAGTCCAGTTGATACCTTAAAATTTCCCCAGTTCTCGGAACATAAAGTAACAAAATAGGAGACTGACACCCAAGAATGGCCGAGATTAGTACCAGGAATTTTACTCCATGGCTTGGAGGCCAACCACACATGCTAGGGGAAAAGGGAGCTCAGATAGAGAAGGGAACACCAAATAAATGTGTTGGGAGGATCCTTCCAGGATGGGAGAAGCATGCGGAAAGTAGACTGTAGACTAAACATGATTGTCACCCATTGCCTCTTTTGCAAACCACAACACCCAATAAGAGAGAGAGAACAAAAGGGAATGCCCTGCCACAGAGACAGGGTGGGATGGGGGGGATGGGGGGTGGGAGGGATACTGGGATCTGTGGTGGTGGGAAATGGGCACTGGTAGAAGGATGGGTATTTGATCATTGTATAATTGAAACCCAAGCACAAAAATGTGTAAGTCTGCAACTGTACCTTAAAGATGTCTCACTATTAAAAATTAAAAATAATAATAATAATAATAATAATAAATTCCTCAGTTCTCAAAATTTTGTGGGACCAGGGATTGAGGCGTACGTTCTACGTACCCAATCCAATGGTGTCATTCTTGATTCCTCTCTACTCCTTAAATCTTGTGAAAAGACTTGTTAGAACATATGCCAAATCTGAATCCTCTTCACTATATTTTCTGCTAAGTCCAAGAGTTCAAATCTCATTTGATTTTTTTCAGTGACAGCCTTATTTGATCTCTCAACTTCAACTTTTGCCTCTCTAGCATCCAACCTTTATAGAGTAGCTAACATGGTTTTTCTGGAGCAGCAATCAAGTCATGGCACTTTTCTTCTTAAAATCTTTCAGGTCCTTCTCATTTCTCAATTGATAAAACCCAAACTCCCTACAAGACCCTGGACAACTCTGTGGTCTTGTCCTTCATTCTCACTTACCCACAGTGCTTCGGTCACTGGTGTTTCTATTCCTCAGCATGTCATAAGCTCATCCTTTGCTATTCCTTTTAGTACAGATTACTCAGTCCTCTGATCTTTTCATAGAACCACCTCTTGAAATAATTCAGGTCTTACCTCCTTAGATAGGTATTCCCTGCCCACCCTAGGTAAAGCAGCCCATCTGTCATTCTGCACTATTGATTTTATTCATGATACATTTTTTTCCAACTTTGTTTAATCACCATAGTTTACAAAGTCATTTGTAATAAAGTTGTTATGGGCATTCGATATTCCGACACCAATCCCACCACCCGTGTGACCTTCCCTCTATCATTGTCCCCAATTTTCCACCCACCCACCAAGCCTGCACCCATAGCAAGCACAAAATAATTTATTTTACAGTGCTCAATACAATAAAATGGCTAATGGAATTAATTGAAAAATACTTAAGTAAAAGAAAATTTGTGAATATCGGTCTCACAATGGGGTCATTAAAATCTTTGAGCATTGACTGAGCTCTTTGTTGCTAGCCTTCTGTTACTGTTTTTATTAATTTATTTAGTCAGCTTCTGTGCTTCTTTTCCATCTAATTTGCTGTGCTCCTACTGGGCTGTCAGTATTGTGGAATTTGGAGGTGTCCTGACCACATGCTGCAGTAACTCCAGGATCTATAGATCTGCGTCGATGAATTTCAGCAGTTTGGCCTAGCTAGCATCTTTGCAAATGAATTAGTCTAGAAGCAGTAAAGCTGGGCTGTTTGAATGTTGGCAGCTGTAGGGTGTGGATGCAGTTGCCAGGGCTTCTACAAGGTGGGGGCTCGGCCTGCCCAGCCCCAAGTGTACCCTAGAGTTTTCAGTTTGGTGTCCTGTGTACCTGTGCATTTAGCGACTTGACTTGCAACTCTTCTGAAGAGCTTCATCATCAGTCATGGCGCTGGGCCATTGTATTTACATGGCAGCAGCTGTGAGATGTGGGTGTGGCTGCTTGGGCTTCTAGCAGTGGCGCGTGTAGGGGGAAGCTGCCACTTTTAATATGAAAAGATACATATTTGCGTACTATCATTCTCCCATTAAAATTTATCTTCATCATAATATGCCTTCAAGTTAAGTTTCTTTGAAGGTAAATATTCTACCTTATGATGAGTGCATGTCCGGTCCCTTGAATATGAACAATATTAAATAAGCACTTAGCAAACATTTGTTGACTTTCACTTGGCATGGCTTGATCAGATGCGCTTTGTTTTCCTAGAACTGCTCTCTGTGAATTGTTCCTTATTATCTGTGATTTATCTCCCCCTTTCTGGCTTCATCTCAATTTTTACTTCTCCCTCAATGTGCACAAAGTCTTTGGTCACACTTTTGGACCCCGTATCTCTTCACACTACCATACTATTACTCCCCTTGATTTCACAGCCTATCTTCTGAGAAAAATCTGTGTTTGCCCTCAGCTTTTCTCTCCCCTCCCACTCATTATGCATTCTTCACAGTTGTGCTTCTATCTTCTTTGCCAGCACTTGCAATTGCTTACCAAATTCTTGGTGATAAATTTGATGATACCTAGATGTTTATCTTAATTTCCCTTATTCAGCAACTTCCTTTCTTTTCTTGTATGTGTAGTCTACTTTTAATTATTATAGCTTAACCTGGTCATAATAATGTTGACACATGGATTTGATGTGCAAAGTTACTTCACCTCAATACCACCGAGACCCTCCATCACTGTCCTTGACATTAATTTAAATTGGTCTCATCTTGCCCACCTCCACTATTGCCCTATTATTCGCTAATCTCATCTTTATAACCCAGGACCGAAGGTTTGACATCCTTCGACACTGTCTATTCCCTTGATTTTTTTTCTCTTTATATGACAGATGAATGAGATCACTTATTCAGTTAATGAGATCCATGTAGTTCTATCCAAGTTGCAGCAAACCACAAAATTTCATTTTTTCCTTAGAGCTGTGTAGTAGTCTTTTGTGTGTATATATACCACACCTTCTTTTTACATTTATCTGTCATTGGACATTTGGGTTGTTTCCATAGCCTGGCTTGAATGCTTCTGTGATAACCATTCTCTTAGAGAGTTTTGCTTTCTGCTTGTTACTTTCGGGCATCTCTCTCTTCCTTAAATGTCTCTTAAATATTTTTTATTTCTTTCCTTTTTCTACTTTCTTAGGTGCTCTCATTTGTTTTCCAGTTCATTTCTAAACTAATGGTTCTAGTCCACATCTCTTCAGAACTTCAGACCCATATTTCTCAAATGTCCCAGGATTTCCGTTGTTTCTGGATCTTGGTCGGAGGGAGGGAGACACACCAGTGGGGTTCCTTCCCCTTCCTAGTTCTGTGTTCATGGGTCACTCCTAGCAGTGCTGAAGGTATTCTGTGTGGTGCCAGGGATCAAACTTAGGTAGGCTGAATGCAAGACTCTCTGAGCCCTAAAACATGTGTTCTTGCTGGAACAATCTCTCCCCTTCTTTCCTCCATTCCATCCCTCTATTATTCATCTGGCTTCAACTTAGCCTGACCTCAAGTCAGGGGTAGGCACTTACCCAGAGTCCCCTTTCATTGCATTGCATTCATCACACAACATTGCAATTACCTCTTTAAAAAGGCAGGTGAAGTCTTACTATGGCCATTATTAGCACTTTGTGAGCCCTCTTTATATTTTGAATGACTTATATAGCCTGTAGTTGTACAAGGTGAATCTATGCAGAAAATATCAGATGTGCTGAATTTTAAACAGAAATAAATAACTGGACCACATGTGCCTTACTATATTCCTTTTCCTACCAGTTAATGGAGACTTAACATGCATATGGCACTCAGGTTCAAACCATGAGGAATAAAGAGTGCCTTCTGCTTTGTTCAAGCAGAACCCTCCACCTCAGATGATAATCATTGTGTTAAACTTGGAGTGACTCCTGATGGTAATGAAGAGGAACTGCGTGACACCCTTTTTCCCCCCTCAGGGTTCCTGTCTCCAGTGTTCTCGTTATCTCAGTTCTCGGGCTTCGTTTTATCCTGGCTAGGAATGCAATTTTTGAAAAAATGGAAAAAAATCAGAATAAAAGACACAGAGGCATAGTACCAGGGTTAGGGCACTTCCTTGAGTACACTTGACCCCAGTTCCATACCTGGCACCAGATATGGTCCCCCAAGCACCACCTGGAGTAACCTCTCTGCACAGAGCCAGAAATATCCCCGAGCACTGCCAAGTGTGGCCCCAAAACAAACAAGCAAAAATTTTGACGGATTTTTCTTTATTTTTAATTTATGTAACCACAGAAAAATCTTTTTTCTACTATTATCCAAAAGATTGGATTTTTTTTCAATTGTAGAATTTAAAAAATTAATTTTTAAACAAAAATTTGATGTAAGGTGTTTGTTTAAGTGTAGAAAATTTTCTTTAACAATCTAGAAAGGCGTCTTTACTCATCTCTCCATATGCCTTGGATTAAAACACTTCTTGTTAAAACACTAATGAAAAATTAAAAGTAACTTATCAATTTTTCATCTAATTGTGTAAGACTTAAATGTTTGTTACCAATTTCTTTTTAATTAACTGTATCCATGATTAAATATTTGTGGGTTCTTACAGACGAGCCTAGGAACATAACTATATCAGTTTATTTCTATATGAAAATTTATTTTGAATTTTGCAGAACAGTCAACTTACAAGTGAGCCTTAGCCACACAACTTAATCCTAAGTACAAAGTTCACCTTTTTTTTTTTTTCAAATCTGTAGGCCTTCATTAGTTTAATAAAATTATGGCACCAAAACTAAGAGATTTAAATTCTACTTAGTATAATTGATACGTAGTTTAAATAGTTTTCTAAATTGATGATTTATGTATATCATTAGGGAAATTCTCGGCTAGAATATTTTATTTCCTGAGGTTATTTACCCTCATTCCTTCTCTTGATTATTGAATATAAAAATGGTATGTGAGCCTAATTATTATCTTCACTTGCTGAATCTCATCAAACATTCCCCACATGCTACTCTAAAGGCGACCATGGTTAAAAAAATCACTGGCAAAGAAGTGAATATTTCAGTCCTTACATACCTATCATGTTTTCCTCTTTTGATGTGATACTCATTGCACTTATAGAATGTTTCTAGGGAAATAATAATTTTAGATAATAAGCAGAGTAAAAGAAAATTATGTTTGCAAATGCTGCAGTTGTCTCTTACTTAGGAAAGCAGCCAAATTATCAAAGTACCATAGAGTTAGAATAATTTTAGTAGTTTATTACATTGTCACTTTGTGACATGGTGTTATATACAATATTATAATTGTACTTTGAGTGTTTTAATCAAATGATGAACCAGAGACCTTCATTTTCCTTTCCCTTATAAGCAAATCTAATTTTAAAGTGTGCTTTTCTTAGGAACAAGTCTTTTTTTTTTTTTAAGCTAACAACTGTCTTTAAAAGACATAATTTGTTTTCTAGTATAAAGTAGTTTATTTACCCTTTTTGGGTCTCAGTCTTCTAGTATACAAGATGAAATTTTTGA
The DNA here is from genome assembly GCF_029834395.1 of Sorex fumeus. Lineage (NCBI taxonomy): Eukaryota > Metazoa > Chordata > Mammalia > Eulipotyphla > Soricidae > Sorex > Sorex fumeus. The sequence goes on from NW_026606179.1 coordinate 35,707,750, forward strand.
GCCAGAGTATTTTTGTCAAATTAACATGACAGTTGACTCCATTTTCCAAAGAAAGTTTTGTCTGTATCTAAAGGAAATCAGTGGAATTAATAGAAAATAATGGAAATAATATGACTTCTTGAAAGTAAAATAAACCTGTTTAAACTTATTTCTTCTGTTACACTCAATAATACTCATTTGTTTTATGGTAACTGATAAAAGTGAAATAAAATAATTAAAATTTTTTTATTGTGGTAATTGCAGAAAATAGAATTTTTAACTTCAGTTTCTAAAAATTGCAGTGCATTACACAGTAAAGTTCTGCCTCCTCTTTTACATGTTTGCAGTAATTCATAATGTTACGTTGTGATTTTTTTTTTAAGTGACATTGATGTTTGGGTCCCAGAGCCAGACCACTCTGAAGTTCCTGCCGAGTGGTGGGATTTTGATGCTGATAAGTCACTCCTAATAGGAGTTTTTAAACATGGTAAGTCAGACAGACTTGAGGTAGGTAATTTATTTTTTTATATTGTCATTTAGCTAGTTCTGTGTATTCATTTTTTTTTCACTTAAAGCTTTATAGCAGTAAACTTTACTGTTATGAAATATGTGATGCAAAGCTTATACTGCCAAATTGTCAGCCACTCCATTTTCTCATGGCATACATGCTCTGGTTCTCTTAGCCTCAAGAAAATTCTCACATAGGGCTGGAGAGATAGCTCAGCGGGCCAGGCGTTTGCCTTGCACGTGGCCGACCCGGGTCCAATTCCCAGCATCCCATATGGTCCCCTGAGCACTGCCGCACTGCCAGGAGTAACTCCTGAGTAGCAGAGCCAGGAGAAACCCCTGTGCATCTCTGGGTGTGACCCAAAAGGCAGAAAGAAAAAAAAAAAGTCTCACAAAGCATTCTCTCTCAGGAGTAGGTCTTATCCAAAACAAGTTTCATATGTACCTGTGTGATCAATTTTTCCTCCTTTTAACTTTGACTGGAAAATTTAACCTAGACTTAAAGATAGCCATATTTTCAGATCATGTAATGTGTGTGATGATTTCTAGAAAACGTTCTTAACCTGTATCCTTTTAGCCTCTAGCCTTTTTATTCCAAGACCGTCATCGTTATAAGTATGAGGAATGCCTGTGTTTCTAACTCCGTTTCACTTTCTTTAATTGGTGATCTCTCCAGGTTATGAAAAATACAACACCATCCGAGCAGACCCGGCGCTATGCTTCTTAGAAAGAGTGGGGAAGCCCGATGAGAAAGCAGTTGCAGCAGAGCAGAGGGCCAATGACTTTATGGATGGGTGTGTGCCTTTCGGAGTCCTGAATTTACCATATGTCTCTATCAGCATCCACCTGTTCTATACCAGTGATGTTTGGTTTGAAACAATGTAGTAACAATAGAACTGAAGCTTATAGTCTATAAAGAGATGATGTTACTCAAGTAAATTAGCACTTGCCTCTGGTCAAGCAAGAAACTAGACCTGTTCCACACTCATTCTTTTGAGGAGTCCCTTGATTTTTTTTTTCCATTCTTTAATCTTTTTTTTTTTTCGCTTGTTGGTATTTTATTTTCTTTTGGGGGGCCATACACAGCAATGCTTAGGACTTCTGGCTTTGCTTAGGGGATCACATGGGAAGCTAGGAATCGAGCGCGGGTTGGCCACATGCAAGGCTGCATACACTCTGCCTTCTGTGCTATCTCTGTGGCCTAAACCATTTTTCTTGGGGTTTTTTTGTTTTTTTTGGTTTGTTTTTCATTGTTAATTGTCAAGATCATTAGTGCCATAAAACTGTAGGGACATGAGGGGAAAGTAGAAACAAGATTATGATTAGAAATAAAATATTCTGCATCTTATAATATTGTTTATTATAGTTACTATAAGATCATTTTTTACCAAAAGAGAGGCTTATGATAAAGTTATTAATAGTACATTTAAAATTGAACATGGGGGACTGAAATTATAGCACAGGGGTTAAAGTGCTTGCCTTGCCTGTAGCTGACCCTGGTTCAATCCCTAGCATCATATAAAGTTCTCCAGACACCACCCTGAGTGCGCACGCGCGCGCGCACACACGCATGCACGCACGCACGCACGCACATACCATCCATCACGTACACAGCAAAAATTCAGGTGAGGGATTAGAAGTTAGAACTATTGCGTTTCGTCATGAAACTATGTTCATGTTATGGCCTGGGCCCCCCTGACTTAGTTTGACCTTTGTAACATACCAAAATGTTCTTCCCACGAGTGTCTATTTGTTGCTGTTTTAACAGGGATGTGGAAGATCCAGAATACAAACCTGCCCCAGCTCTCTTTAAAGATGATATAGAGGTATGCATTGGATCTTATTTTGAAATCACACATTCTCGCTATCCTGTGATTTCTTTCGTTTGCTTTCTTTGCAATTTTTTCCTTAAGGTGTTTATCATATATAATTCTCCTCTGAGATTTGCTGAATTCACTACTTTAAGTTAACAGATACCACAAATAATCATTCTGAATTTGCCTGATCTCCCCTTTCTAGACAAACTGAAGGCTGGTTTGGGCATGTGGATGAACTAGGGCTTGCCCACATATTACATTACTAGAAAGTCTAAGAAACACAGAATTTCCATAGCTCAGTGAGAACTAGATACTAATAGTACAACTCCTTTGCTTGAATCCCTTCTCCCCCTAGGCCTCTTATATATTTGCAAAGCATTTGTTCTAGGCTCTTATCTCTGTCTGCAACCCAGGAAGTTTGAAATGGGAAACTAGAGGAATTCTGAGCCAACAATTGCAAGTGCTCTTTTTTTTAGAAATTCAAAGGGGAAAAAAATTGGTGAAAATAATCTGTGGAGTAAGGTTCATTATGTTAAGAAATGAGGAATTTCTATAGTATTTATTGTGAGAACATGGTAAAAATAAACAAGATGATGGCTGTAGATGTTAATTTTTCTAGCTGAAATTACTCTTACAGTCCAAAGAACTTAGAGATATCTAACACAGGGCAGAGATGAGTCTTTTGCCAGTGTGTGATGGCAAAAGCTGAAGTATGAACTCAGGTCCGTCACTGAGCTTTACATTCTGATGATTAGCTCAAAGCAAAACAAACAGAAAAACAGAAAAAAAAACATATCTCAGGTTGGACTCTGGATGCGAATAATCTCTCCTGAGAGCCCCCTAGCCATAAGCTTGCCTTCTCTTAAGATTATACATAGTTTCATTCTTACACTCTTACCTGTATGGTCCATCAGATGGGCTTTTATTATAAAAGAGGTCCAGATGATGGAGGTTTGGCTCAGTGATAGGAGTTCATGTATGAAGTCCTTGATTACAAAACAAATATGAGACGAGGATAGCCCTTGGAATCCTGTCACTTCCCTGCCCAAGTAGCCCCACGCAATGGACCTAAGCATGCTAAGCTTGAACCCAATTTGCCATTGCCCCTGGACTCCCTGGCCACTGCTAAACAACTTTATAAATGAAGTTGCTAGAATTTAAAATGCAACAAATCAGTTTGACATTATGCTAGAGTAGATTAGATGTTTGGAGCGATAGCACAGCGGGTAGGGCGTTCGCCTTATACGCGGCCAACATGGCCGACCCGAGTTCGATTCCTCCACCCCTCTCGGAGAGCCCGGCAAGCTACCGAGAGTATTCGATATGCCAGACACAGTAACAACAAAGTCTCCAATGGAGACGTTACTGGGCCCGCTCGAGCAAATCGATGATCAACGGGAGGGCCTTTACCTTTACCTAGATTAGATAACATCTCATGAGAAAAGAAATCCAGAAAGTAGGTATGAGGAAGTTATCCATAATGTATGTAGCACGATTAGTTTGTGCCACTTAAGAGAGCAGAATCACACGATTATATAAGAACAGGGAAAGTTTAATCCACTGTGATAGGTGGAGTAAAGTCAATAGCAAAGTGACCTATAGAATATAGGAATAGCCACTATTCCTAGGGCTGCGATAGGTCCCAGGAATTGCCTGTTGCTGCAGTAGTGATAGCTTAACCTTTGTGAGTGGCATGTCTGCTGCTTACCGGACGCCAGAAAAGTTGCTCTTTTGCCATAGTAGTGCAACTTTCTCTGTAGCTCCATCCTCTGTCATTGTATACAAGTATTTCTAAGAGAGTTTTATTTAGGGAGGGATTTTTTTTTGGGGGGGGGGGTTGTTTGTTTTTTACTGATTCCACTCTAAAACCCCCAAAAGGGAGGTTGCAATGGAATCCTCATGGAATGAGGATAGCCAGTGGACACTACAGAAACTGCCTGCCCAGCAAAAAAGCTGACACTGGAGCAGAAGCTGAGACTTAACAGTAGCTGAGCAGTAGAGGAACACCAGAATCAGACACTAACACTTGACATACCCAATACTTCCATATATGCCAGTGTACAGCACCACAACACTGTATGTAATCTCCAACACACCACCACTATATAGTCACAATAAACCAAAGGAGATAAAAAACCAGCAAAACTCTTTCTTCCTACAATGTTTGTTCAGCTCCTTCTACTGACTGTCTAAGAAAAATTACTTTAGACCCCAGATCCATTTTCATATATCCAGCAAACAATATGGGAGACAACATATGGAGAGCTGAGAGACAGTAAATCAATAACCAGCATAATGGAATATATGAAAAACAGTTTTAGAGATAGGACATGATAATGTCTGAACTAGATCCACTAGTCTAGGAAAAAGTGGAACACATAAGGGAAAGGCCCTATTTTTAAATATATCAGTTTGAGAGTATTCTGACTTGATAAAAGACATGAATTCTCAGACTCAAAAAGTAAGATAAACTGTGGTAGGATAAATAAAACTAAATTCCCTCTAAAAAATGCTCTGATGGAACTTCAGATAAACCAAAGAGAGATGATGTTGAATGCAACTGGGGGAAGGAGGGGGAGATCACATCCACAAGGTAAAGGTAAAAAGGTAAAGGCCCTCCCGTTGATCATCGATTTGCTCGAGTGGGCCCAGTAACGTCTCCATTGGAGACTTTGTTGTTACTGTGTCTGGCATATCGAATACTCTCGGTAGCTTGCCGGGCTCTCCAAGAGGGGTGGAGGAATCGAACTCAGGTCGGCCATGTTGGCCGCTTGTAAGGCGAACGCCCTACCGTTGTGCTATCACTCTAGCCCCATCTACAAAGGAATGATAATTCCAACTTTAGGTTCTGAAACAACAGAAACTATTAGTCTTTGGAATTGGAATAAAGTCACCAAATTTATGAATCTGTTCAATGTATGGTAACATTGGGCTGCTTAATTGGAGATGTTCTGTTGACAGGTTAAAAACTAGATACATGGCAAAAGCAAACTGTTAAAGCTAAAAATGAAAGATAAACAGGTAATCAGATAGTAATCGAATATCTCTTACTTGGTATAGAGAATAGAAATAAAATTAGTGTTAGCGATAAATTCTTCAACATATTTAAAATTAAAGGAAGGATGGAAGGGAAAAAATTGCCTAAAAATAAACATACAAGAGAAAATGACTTTAATAAGTAATGACTGTTCTGTCAAAGTCAATGGTGAAATATGAAAGGAGAATTTAGAATTATACATTTAAACTTTTTTTTTTGCTAAATTGAATTACTAAACAAAATATTGTAAAAAAATTCTCTTATGAAATTTGATTCTCTTTTCTTATCTATATCTTAAGCCCATTGTGATAAATTTCTGTTTTTTTTTTTTAAAGGATGATGTTTCCTCACCAGGAGACCTTGTAATAGCAGATGGAGGTAAAAGTGCTGTTCCTTCCCTTAATATAACTGTTACTATAAATTAACATTTGCATGAGACCATAAGCTCAATAGCCTAGTGTACCTTTATAATATTTCAAATCTGTGTGAACTTTTTTATGGAAAAAACTTATAATTGTAGCACAGATACTAATTGAGAATTTTACAATTTTAGTTTAGTTCTGATAGATCAGATTGTTTTATAGATCCTTTAATTGTATGGCTTAATTATTAAACCTGCAATATTTTGTCATTAAGGTATTAATAATTATTTGCTTTTTTATAAGTTCAATGTGGGGGGACTAGAGCGATAGCACAGCGGGTCAGGCGTTTGCCTTACACGCAGCCATCCCTGGTTTGATTCCTCCGCCCCTCTCGGAGAGCCCAGCAAGCTACCGAGAGTATCCCACCCACAAGGCAGAGCCTGACAAGCTTCCCATGGCATATTTGATATGCCAAAAACAGTTAACAACTAGTCTTACAATGGAGACCTTACTGGTGCCCGCTCGAGAAAATCGATGAACAATCAGAGTACAGTGCTACAGTGCATTAAAATTACTCCTTTAGGGGCTGGAGCAATAGCACAGCAGAGAGGGCGTTTGCATTGCATGCGACCAACCCGGGTTCAATTCCCAGCATCCCATATGGTCCCCTGAGCACTGCCAGGCATGATTTCTGAGTGCATGAGTGCCGAGCCAGGAGTATCCCCTGTGCATCGCCAGGTGTGACCCAAAAAGAAAAAAAAAATTCTTCTTTAGGAATCAAAACATTAAAAAATATGGCTAGAGAGACAGCTCAGTGTGTGAGAACGCATGCTTTGCATGCAGGGGGCCTGGGGCTCTCCAGCACTGCATTATCCCCAGAATACTGCCAGGAGCAATTCCTAATAAGCAGAGGCTTATGAGCACCACCAGATAAAAAGAACAGATCCAAATGTGCACATTGAAGAGTTCTTTTCAGCTTTTCATGAATTTTTATTTACCTTGCAATTTATTTAAGACAATAGTATCACCAGCTAGTAATATATATATTTGACTTAGAAATGTAACATGGTGTTTTCTATGCAAGTGAAACTCTCTTTAAGTAGATAACATGTGGGAGCCTAACAGAGAGAATATCAGGTGAGGTGCTTGACCTGCTTTGCCCTGGCACCAAAGATCACCTACAAGCCGTGACAGAAGTGTTCCTGGAGCACAGAGCCAGGAGTAAGTCCTGAGCACCGCCAAGTGTGGCTCCAAAACAAAACAAAAAATGAACCAAGAAAGTCGTATATAGATGTTTACTGCCTAGTGAACTTTTGCTCCTCTGGTAACCTGCTTTCTTGGAGCTGCTCTTAAAGTTTGTTGTATTGTTTTCAGGGCTGTAGTTAAAAGAAACTTTTGTGATTAAAGGATTTTCATTTATTTTTCCACACAGTTTGTAAGAATAATAATTTTGTTTTGTTTAGGGGCCATTCCCTGGGTGCTCACTCAGGGTCTTTTGTGGTTCTGTGTTCAAGACCGTACCCTGGTCATTTGCTCAGGGACCATATGCAGTGCCAGGAATTAAACATGGGATGACTACATGCAGGCAAGATCCTTAACTGGTCAACCCTCTCTTCTGTCCCAGAGGAAAAAAAGTTTTGTTTTTCTTTATGTTTATTTGTTTGTGGGCCACACCAGAGATGCTCAGGAGTTATTCCTGGCTCTGCACTGAAAATCACTCCTGGTGGTACTCAGGGGACCATATAGGATGCTGGGGATCAAGCCTGGGTTAGCCGCTTGCAAGGCAAGACCTTACCATCTATACTATCTCTCCAGCCCTCCAGAAAAAAATTTTCAAGTAGGAAGTTTTTGCTCTTTATATGTTTCAGTATAGTGTCTGTTTAGTTTTGGTTTTGCTATTGTCAATTGACATGAGTTTCTTTCACCTTAGATGGTCAGCTGATGGAGGGGGATAAAATTTATTGGCCTACTCAGTCAGCTTTAACCACCCGTTTAAGGCGTCTCATCACTGCTTATCAGCGAACTAATAAAAACAGACAAATCCAGCAGATACAACCTACTTTCTCAGTGCCTGCCAGTGTAATGCAGCCTCTTTATGAAGAAGCCACTCTTAATCCTAAAATGGCAGCCAAGATAGAAAGGCAGCAGAGGTAAGATTGCAGCACAAATTTCTAATATAAGACATCTAAATATCACTGATAATTCTGTAGGAGAGTGTGATTATTTCAGTTACAAGAAGTACTTATGGGTAGTCAAAATGTTATGCTCCTATACATGTATAAATATATGCTTGCGCATGTGCACGCACACACACGTATTACAGATATAAACCTATATAAATCTATTAGAGGTTACTATGAATTTTATAGTTCTTTGTCATACGTTATACTTAATTATTCTGTCATCTTTGTGAACTAAGATTGAAAAATGCCAAGAAATTTCAATAATTGAATCATCAGGGTAAAATATATTTAAATTACTCGAAATGCATTTCTTTTATCGTACTTTTCATTATGAAAATTATAAAATAAAAAGATTATGGAAGACAGCACTATCTGTGCTTGTACAGAGGATGAACTTTTGAACTGAACTTCTTGCAAAAGTCGTTATTTAGATAGGCAAGCTTCCCTAGTTCCAAAAGCCTTAACTTCTTAAAAAGATAGTATACAGGGAAAAGAATGAGTTTTTTGTTTGTTTGTTCGTTTTGTTTTGGGACCACACCCAGCCAGCGATGCTCAGGGAGCAATCTGCACTTAGGAATTAGTTCTAGCAGAGCTCAGGGAACCATGTGGGATGCCTGGAATTGAACCTGTGCCCATTGCCTGCAAGGCAAATGCCCTGCATGCTGTGATATTGCTCTAGACCCATGGATGCTAATGTGTAAGAACTTTGCCTTATGTTTAGCCTGAGTCCTTGGATGTTATCTGGAAGATAAATCTCCTTTGTCTCATTTGCAGCCCATTCACTGTAACAAGATTTAATCTGAAATTTAGGTTATAGCTATCTTAGAAATAAACATTCATATACTACTGCCTATGTGAGTACACAGTTCAGTTATAATTGCATAACAACACCCACCCAATATCACTGTGTCAGTATTCTGTTTCTCCCAATTCTGTGTTGTAATTCTTTTGCTTCTCTCTTGTTGACTGGAAGGTCCAATATGGCCTTACTCCTGTTTTTTGTTGCTGCCAGCTGGTAGTTCAGATTCTAAAGAGCATTCCAAGTAGCAAAGGCAGAAGCTTCAGATTACTGAAGTCTTGTCCTCAGCATTTACAGAGTATCAATTCTGCCATCTGTTGTTGGTTAAAAAAAAAAAAAAGAAAAAAGAAAGGAAAAAAAGAATGAATGAAAGAATCACAGGGTAAACCAAGATTTAAGGGAAAGGGAAATAGTTTGCACCTGTCACATACTTCCGTCTTTCACGTCTGAATCTGTCTCACTAAAGTACTGGTTTTACCTTGGTATTCAGTTACACTTGAGTACAGAGGTTTCTGGTGCATTTCTCACATTGTAAATGTGCGAATGAATACTACTGTCTGGCAGAAAAGAAGCATGGACAAGTCGATTCACATTTTTTAAATATACTTACAAGGCAGCCACAGATTTAATTAATCCTTTAAAGTGTTGGGGACTTGAAATGCTTCAGACTTACTATTGTCATTATATTCATCATTAATAAATTCTTTAGTGAAAGATATTTCATATTTCAGCGTTGCTTTTTCTTTAATCTGATTCATTACAGATGGACAAGAAGAGAAGAAGCTGACTTTTATAGAGTTGTATCTACGTTTGGTGTGGTATTTGATCCTGACAGAGGGCAATTTGATTGGACAAAATTTAGAGCTATGGCTAGGCTGCATAAGAAAACTGACGATAGTTTGGAGAAGTATTTGTATGCATTCATGTCTATGTGTCGGAGAGTCTGTCGTCTTCCTTCCAAAGAAGGTATTTTATGTAACTTTTCCCCTTATTTCTAACAGGAAGCAAAATTACTAAAATCTGGAATTTTATAACTCTTTTCTTCAATGTCTAATTTTTTACCAATTTTTCAGAATAGTACATCACGATACTAATCCTACTTTAAAATCCTATTTTTAAAATCCTACTTTAAAAATCCCTCTTTAAAGACCTAAAGAGAATAAAGGCACATGTTAAATTTTGAGAATATAACCAATGTTTTCATTTAGTTTGAGGTCGATGATCAAAGGGGCAGGTGGAAAATAAAGAATAGCTTTTGGTAAAAGAACTAACATATTTTCATCTCCCTCTTTTTTTTTTATTTGCTTTTTTGGGTCACACCAAGAGATGCACAAGGGTTACTCCTGGCTCATCTCATGCACTCAGGAATTACTCCTGGTGGTGCTCGGGGGAATCTGGGAATCAAACCCAGGTTGGCTGTGTGCAAGGCAAACGCCCTACCTGCTGTGCTATATCGCTTCAGCCCCATTTTCATCTCCCTCTTATAGAAACTGTTCTAAAGGGCTTATTTACATGAATAATCTTAACAAAAAAATGAAGCCTCCAGTCAAAAGTTGTTATAAAGGATTTCAGTAGGGAAAAAATTACTCAGGGCTTTTAGCAATAACAACCACCAGAAAGTAAATAAAAATAAATACCAGCTAGGGAACTGGGATAAATATTGTCTTCAGAGCCCACAGAAATAGCTCCTGCCAGTACAGCAGATAATGCTATATTTTTGGCAGTTATTTCTGTTATTTGTTGAAAGCATACCTTCCTACTCTGATTGCACAGTAAAATATAAATTGCATATGTATTTTAATATATGAATGACTCCATAAAACCAAAAAGGGAAAGAACTGATTACTAATACTGGTCAAAAGATGGTGTTTCCTTGACAGAAAGTTTCCCAAACTTCCCCCGTTTTAATCCCCTTAATACCTCAATAATTTTTGTTTACCAGTGGGATGTGTATGGTTATTGGCTCCGTACAGCCTGTCGCCCTTGTTTTTTTTTTTTGTTTGTTTGTTTTGCGGGTTTTTTTGGCGGGGGGAGGGGGTCACACCTGGCAATGCACAGGGATTACTCCTGGCTCATGCACTCAGGAATTACTCCTGGCGGTGCTCGGGAATGGGATGCTGGGAATCGAACTTGGGTCAGCCATGTGCAAGGCCAACGCCCTACCTGCTGTGCCAGCCCCAGCCTCTCACACCTTGGAAGTGGAATGAAATTGTTTCTTCTTCCACATGGTCATTTTTTTTCTCGGTTTTTGGGGGGAAAAAAACACAGTGATATTCAGGGGTATGAGATATGAGAAACCCTTGATTCTCATCCAGGAATTACTCCTGGCCATGTGCAGGGAACTGTATGTGGTGACAGGGATTAAACCCAGCTCAGCCACATGTAAGGCAAGCACCCTACCCACTATACTGTCTCTCCAGCTCCACAGTTTTCATTATTTGCAGTTGTTTAATTACTCTCAATTGGGAAGCTTCCCGTTTTGGTGGTGTGGAGACTGTGCTCAGGGATCACTCCTAGCAGGGCTCAGGAGACTATATGAAGTGCCAGGGCCGAACCCAGGTTGGCTGCAGGAAAGGCAAGCACCCTACCAATTATTGTTCTCTCGCTCTCTCTCGCTCTTTTTTTTTTTTTCTTTTTGGGTCATACCCAGTGTTGCACAGGGTTACTCCTGGCGGTGCTCAGGGGACCAGATGGGATGTGGGAATCGAACCCTGTTCGGCCACGTGCACGGCCAGTGCTATCACTCCAGCCCCCTATTGTTCTCTTTTAAGTTTTTATTTTGAACTACTTTTATACTTTTTGAAAAGTTGCAAAATACAGGGAGTTTCCGTGTAACTTTCTCTACCACACCTAAAGTTAAAATTTTCCATAGCCAAATTATTGGATAATTTTCAGATCAGGAAATTAATATGTGTGTGATACTGTTAACTATTTCAGTCTTAATCAGTTTTTCCACAGATGATCTTTTTTCTTCCAGCATTCCACATTGTATTAGCTTTCTTTTTCCTTAGTCTCCTGTTAACAGACTGTGAGTGCTCCTTAAGTTTTTCTTGTCGTGAAAGATAACCTTGAAACTAATGATCAGTTATGTTGCCATGAATCTCAAACTTGTCCATAGTTTGCATTTCCCATGACTGATTGAGGTTATACATTTTTACAGGAGTACTGTAGAAATGATGTCTTTCTTAAGCATAATATCTTGGTGTTTATTGTGTCAGTGTGTCTTTACTGTCAATGTTGCCTTTTTATTGCATGGTTTAAGTAGTTTGAAGCTCTCTTTCTTCAGTATAAAGTTACCCTTTCCTGCAGTTAACAGTTATCTTGAGATACCCTTTTTGTTCTAAAACTTTTTTACCCATTGACCACAACAGTTTTTACTATAGAATTGTACTACAAGAAAAAGCTGTTCCCTCTCTCAGCTACTTAATCAGTTATTCCTGTCAGTTTCAGCTTACAGTTGTTTATTTTATTCTACATCTTGGAACCCAGTGCTATCACTTATTGTGATTCTCATTTTGTTCCGAAGTTAGCAATTAGACTCTCCTATAGGGGGCTCCTATATTAGTTCCAGTTCTTTTTCCCTCTTTTCCCTATTCCCCATTTCGGCATCTCTCCTCTCCTCATAAAATAATGGCCTCAAGCTAGAAGCTCTGACCAGTATTTGACACTGTCCCTTCTGAGTATACTGTAGTTCGCTGATTTATCTTGGTACAATCAGGAATGGGCTTGTGTTTATGGATAATATTTAGTAGTTTTAATCCTTTAATATACAAATTAGTAAAGATACTGGATGTAGAGAATTTCTTAAAAGTAAATTCTTTGCAATATGAACATTAAAAAGTCTGATATGACTTATTTTCCAAAAAGCCATTGTTAAATGATACCAATTTTTAGTACTTTTTCAACCTTTTATATATGTCTCCTTGTTTAGCAATATTAAAAAGAAATTCTAGAAATTATATGCTGATATTCCATAAAAGTATACTACAGAAATTGCATTGTTTATTTTAAATATGTAGTGACAATAGTTCTGAGGTTAATATTTTTGTTCTTGCTCCAATGTAGAAATGGTAGATCCGAATATTTTAATCCAGCCAATCACAGAAGAACGGGCGTCTAGGACTTTGTATCGCATTGAACTTCTAAGAAAAGTACGGGAACAGGCCCTCAGACATCCACAGTTGTTTGAACGCTTAAAGCTTTGCCATCCAAATCCAGATTTACCAGTTTGGTGGGAATGTGGCCCTCATGACAGGGACTTGCTCATTGGAGCTGCTAAGCATGGGGTAAGCCGAACAGACTATCACATTCTCCGAGACCCTGAACTCTCATTTATGGCAGCTCAGAGGAACTACAGTCAAAGTAAGATGGCTCACTCAAGGACTTCTACCCCACTTTTACAGCAATATCAAGTAGCACTTTCTGCTTCTCCTCTTACCTCTCTACCTAGGCTCCTAGATGCTAAAGGTATTCTAGAGGACATGAAAGTTAAGAGTGAAAACCTTAAAGAGGAGCCTCCGTCTTCTGAAGAAGAATCTATGTCTTCTGAGGAAACCAGGACATTAATAAAGTCCGAGCCTGTGAGTCCAAAGAATGGTGTTTTACCACAGGCTACTGGCGACCAGAAATCTGGGGGAAAGGGCGATGCAGACAGACGCATGGTGGCAGCCAGAACAGAACCCCTGACTCCAAACCCAGCGTCTAAGAAGCAGCAAGTCCACAAAAGAGGATCAGAATCGAGTTCGGATTCGGATTCCGATTCTGAGAGATCATCCTGTTCTTCCAGATCATCGTCATCTTCGTCTTCGTCCTCCTCTTGTTCTCACTCTCGGTCAGGCTCTAGTTCTTCTTCATCCTCCTCTTGTTCTTCAGCTTCGTCTTCATCCTCGTCCTCATCTTCATCCTCCTCCTCATCATCTTCATCTTCATCAGAAGAAAGTGACAGTGAAGAAGAGGAAGTCCAAAAGCGAGGTATATGCTTCAAGTATATATGCTATTTTGCAGACACTATTGCAAGCAAAGAATGAAAACAATAGATTCATATACTTAAGCATGTTTAAAAATAGATATCTACAAATTTTCCTAGAGAAGCACTGTTGAATAGCAAACTTCAATTATGGTACGCAGTCCATGTTCAGTATTCCAAGTTAGAAAATAGGGATTTTGCATAATCTTATTCCTTTGCGATTGCCTTATATTCAGAATTATGTTTTTTTCATGGAACAGTTTTGTCAGTGAACAGATGTCTGGATTCTGTAACAGCCACAAAGACTCTTCAGTTAAAAAGTCAGATCTGCATATTCTCATAGGCTCTGCCTGACAGATCCCTACTCAAATGACAGGAAGTATATATAGTTTGTCAGTAAAGTAGTGGTAGGTAGGTCTCTGTTATGGATATCCTTGTGGTCGTCCAAAAGGTTAAGTCAAAGAAAAGAATTGACATCAAATAAAAACAGGAGTCATCCTGACTTAAGTGTCTCAACACCAGCAGAAGCCAGCCAGCATCTATCCCAGAGACATCACTTTCAGAACAAACACAGGTCATGCCCAGTTATAAGTGCCATCCTTATCAAGCTGTACTATATTCCAGTAATCCCCATCAGGTACTGATGGTCTTCCCTGTTCAGATTGCAGTCTCTCGGTTAGTTTATTTCTCAGGGAAACAAACTCAAGAATTAACTGACGGTCAAATAGTCATACAGAGAGGAATGTTTGCTTAGCTCTTATCCTTGAGAGTCCTTAATATACCATGATTTTGGCTTTTAAGCTCAGTTTTTTTAATAATGGATACTTTTTTTATATTCCAGGTGAATTGTAAAGATTTGAAAATTGTTAAAATTTGACCTTTAAAATTTTAAAACAATTTGTAGAACTGTTTTATTCAGTCTTTCTTTAAACTGTTATCATTGTTCTTAGCAGAAGGTACCCCTCATATGAAAGCTTATGATGAAGAAAGTGTCGCGTCTCTGAGCACAACACAGGATGAGACCCAGGACAGTTTTCAGATGAACAATGGGACACCAGAGTCAGCTTACATCTTACAAGGTGGATACATGCTGGCAGCTTCTTATTGGCCAAAGGTAAATGAATAACTTTTTGCTCAATTAAATCAGTTTTGCATTTCGTATGATATCACTCTTTTTACAAAGAAAATCATATTTTACTTATTTTAATAACATTATGTAGAAAAACAAGTCACTGTGAAATGTAGGATGATATCTTGATATTAGCGTCAAAAATATCCATTATTGCTGAAATAAATTGACTACCTAACTGTGCTTTATTTCTCAATATATAGCCTCAGAATATTTAGAATAAAGGATTATGTTTGCATAAAAGCTAATAAACAAGTGCTTCTTTATAAACTAAGGGCCGGGGATGTAGTTCATTGTAGAGCATTTTCCTTGCATGTGTTAGGCCTTGGGTTTGATCCCTGGCAGTGGAAAAGAAAGAGAAAACAAGAAATTTCTGTAGCCAGTTGTAATGTAGAAAGGAAAAAAAAAGTTTAAGTACATGTACATGTAAACGTTAATATAGATTAATATAGTTCTTCCAAAGTAAGAATAGATTGATACCAGAAGACTTAGCATTTAGAAGTGAGATTGGGAAATGGGGGAGGTCCTCAATTCTCTCTCTATTCCGAACTTTCTTAATTTTTTTATATAGGCAGTGCTTTGGACCACTGGGAGCCTGGTGGTGGTAGGTGGGGAGGGAGCATGTAAGATGCTCTTCCTGAGTTATCTTACTGGCCCCAGCTCAAATTTTTTAAATATAACTTCCATATTTTTAAAAACAAAATTATCGTGGAATTAGAAAGATAGTATAGTGGGTAAGGTGCTTGTGTTGCATGTGACTGACCTGGGTCTCATCCCCAGCACCCCATATGGCCCCCTGAGTACTACCAGGGATGATTCCTAAGCTCAATGCCAGGTATAAACCCTGAGCACCGCCATTTGTGGCCCAAAACACAAAACAAAATTGCAGAAAAGTATCTTTACATTTACATTTTTTTACACAGTACATTTTTTTTTCTTAATTTCATCAGTGAGAATATGTACTTGCATAACTTCTTAAAGAATTCTTATTCAGTCGAATCCAAAACCATAGTACAGCGATTAGGGTGCTTGCCTTGTAGACGGCTGGCCTGGGTTCGGTCCCTGGCACCCTATATGGTCCCAGACCTCAGCCAGAAGTGATCCCTAATAATGGTTATGGGATTGGTGTTGGGAAATTGTGTGTCTGGAATTTGATCATGAGTAACTTTGTAAATCATGGTACTACGAACAACTTTATAAATCACAGTACCTCAATTTAAAATAAAATTTTATTTTAAAGATCCTCTAAGTATCTGAGGGTATGTAGGCATACCAAATGCTCTTCAGTTATACCAGCATTAAATCAATCCCAGATCTGAGCCTTTTGATCCCCAGAAGTCTAGCCTAGTTATTAAAATGCTACTTCGACATTACATGCTTTTCCAGGATCGGGTGATGATCAACCGGTTGGACAGCATTTGTCAAACAGTTCTGAAAGGGAAGTGGCCTTCGGCTCGAAGAAATTATGATGCCAACTCAGTGGCCTCTTTCTATACCACAAAACTGCTGGACAGTCCCGGAGCAGCCACAGACTACAGCGAGCCCAGTGTCCCCACTCCTCCAGGTGCCGGTGTCAAAGAAGAGCATGACCAGTCAGCACAGATGTCAAAGGTGAAGAAGCATGTACGAGAAAAGGAGTTTACAGTGAAAATCAAAGACGTATGTTTATTTTTATTGCCCTAGGGCCTGATTGCGATTGCGGTGTGCAGCATGCTTTTCCTGCAAATGGCTGCCTGCTCCTAACTCTTACTTCCTTCACATACTTGTTTTCTGGTATTTGGACTGTTTTCTTTTTGACATCCAGGTTATTAAACTTGAGCTGTCTCCTAGGAGGATCACCATTAAATATTTCTCTACCTAGACCTCTGAAAACAGTCCTGCTGATCAAGACGCTTTCTTAAAACAATTTCTAATTGTTTGGGTTCTTTTAAATAATAGATAAATGGTATGTCAGTACATCTTCTGTTGAAACATTCAGCATGCCAGTTACGTTTTATTTTTCGGTATTACTTTTGAGCTAAACTGGTTAGTCAGTGACTGAAGCATAGATTGCATCCTCCCAACTGTCATATGAGTAGGAGATTTGTGTCTGAAGCTGAAATTATCACGTGTACTCGTAATATTTTTTAAAAATAAATATATAACTTTATTTAGCTCAGGAAAGTAGAGGTAGGGCCTTTATTTTCCAGAGATTTAAGAAATAAATTTCCATAGTTCTTATCCCCCAAAAATGTTTTCTTCAGTTGATTTCTGAACAAGAAGAGAACATGAATCAAGTTTCAGGGCATTTTACTTCTTTTTCCCGAAGGAAAAAATTTCTCTAGCTATCCTGCAGCCAGACTCTCATTTTTTAATCATGTCTTTCTCAATAATGGTGTTCATCCCGCAGGAAGGTGGTCTGAAGCTGACCTTTCAGAAGCAAGGGCTTGCTCAGAAACGGCCGCTGGACAGTGCCGACGGCGCTGCGGGCCAGCAGCAGTACCTCACGCGGCTTCGGGAGCTGCAGAGCGCGTCGGAGACAAGCCTCTCCAACTTCCCAAAGGCCGTGCCAGTATCAGGTGAAGATGCTCGGAGCAGTTACCTTAGAGTGAAATATCCCCTGTCACTTTCACGTCTTCTTTTTTTAAGAGTAGATTCTTTTTTTAAAGAATAGATAGTAATTTCATTTGGGGAGTTTGAATGCTTGGAAAATGTTTTGTCAGTTTAAACATTTAAAGTTCAAGAGTTTCTTTTCCCTTTTTTCCCTCTCTTCCTCCCTGTTTCTCCAAAATTAAAGCACCCATTCCAAAATAGCAAAACTGAGTTGGTGTTGAACGCTCCCTTTTGTTTCGTGTTTTGTCTTGCTTGTGCTCTCGCCCCCTCCCTCTCTCTCCACCTTGGATTCTAGTATGAAGTCAGCAATGTTTATAAATATCTCATGATTAAGTAAAGATAGTTTTTCGTTTGTTTTTTTAGGTTCTTGTGGTTTGGGGTTTTTGGGTTTTGTTTTTTTAAATTTAGAAGCCAAGGTAGGGGCCAGAGAGATAGGCACTTGCCTTGAATGCAGCCAACCAAGAAAAAGCAATTTGATTATTCCCTAGAGTGAATTAAGGTATCTTTGCAGTTAAAAATATGAAAACGATCAGTAATTTTGATTTAGTTACACAGCCAGCCAACGGGCAAAGCAAAATTCAGGGATCCATAGGACTTATTTTAAAAGTTCTCCTTAAAAGCCGGAGTGATAGGACAGTGGTCAGGGTGCTTGCTCCTCATGCGGCCAACTTGCATTCTATCCCTGGCACACCAAGCTCTGAGCACCGCTGGGTATGACCTGCCCTCCCTCACCAAAAATGCTCTTCATGAAAGATAAAATATGTGTTTCTTACTTCCAGGTGCTATTTTAAACAAGCATCAGGGGTGCCAGGGATTACTGGGTTAGCCCTGTGCAAAGCAAGCACCTTACCCATTGTACTATCTCTCCAGCCTAACAATTTCCTTTAGTAAAGAGTTCAAGATTATATGCTCTTTGAAGACAGGAACTGTGTTTTACTCTTCTTTAAACCATCATACTGCCTTATGTATAGTTATTTGATGAGTATGTATATGAAAATGTTAAAGGCATGGAACTGTTTCACACTCTTACCAGTATTTTTATTGAGTGCCAACTGAAATAAGAAGAAAGTTCTATTTAATTTGTCAAGTAAATAGTGTAATCTTTAAAAGAAAAAATCATTGCCTGAAGGGTACGTTTATTTATTACAGGAATGGAGTCTGGGAAATTAAAAAATTAGATGTAAAAAAAGAGGAACGCAGTTGAGATCAGTGTTTCAAAAGTTTTGAGAGTTAAAAAAAGATCCAAAGGTCATTTTTTTGTTTGAGTTAGTGTATAATTCAGAGTGAAATCTAATTTAGTATTTTGACACAGAAGCAAAGGTCAAACAAGCTTTTTTTAGAAACAAAGTAGGGATTAATGGGTTCAAAGCAAGGAGAAAAGTTTTTTCTCGCACCTGTGAGGAGAAAGTCATACTTCTTTCTCTAAAGGGGGTTGTAAGAGATGTCTGAATATTGGGGAATGACAGGGGCGCAGAGCGGACAAGATCCCAGAGGGTGACATAGTGAGACCGAAAGTCCAGCCTGGACGCTTGCCTCATGCTGAACAGTCCTGGCAGCTCTGCTTTTTGTTCCTGGCAGGTCTCGGGTGATCACCACAGCTAAATGTGTGACTGTGACAGCCATGTGGGGTGTGGGGCATGGGTGTGTGTAACACGTGGTCCATTACAACAGCAATCAGTCAAGGGAAGGGGGAAACAGGAGACAAGTCAAAGGTAGAAAAGGGCTGGACCAATAGCATAGCACGTGTGGGTCCCCTGGCCTTCTCTGGAGACTTAAACCCAGTCACAAGAGAGGCCCTGGTGAAGCCTGATATGATGGATAGCCACCAGCTCCATCAGGACAAACAAAAATCAGGAATTTGAGTAGTTCTTTCCTTGACTTGGAGTCTTAACCACTTCCTCTTTTTCTTGTGTTTCTTTTTCATAATCTCTCCTCAACATCTTTCCTTGTAATTTCAGTCATTTGCATTAATTGTAGATTAAGCATTTATTTCTAAAAGAAAAAATTAAAGTACCTGCCTTGCATGCAGCTGACCCAAGTTTGATCTCTGGCACCATATAAGGGTCCACAGAGACATGCAGAGTGTAACCCAGAAACAAAACACCAAGGTGAAAGAGGCCCTATATTACAATTTTCCAAGTTTTTAAGTGAGAAGCAGCAGTGTTTCTGGATTGCTTGCAGTGTGGTATGCAAATAAGAACTGATGCTGTGTGTGTGTGTGTGTGTGTGTGTGTGTGTGTGTTAATATATATCATATATAATTTAAGAACTGTTATGCTTTTTTTTATTTGATTAGGTTCTTCCATTCAATCAACCCTTGGTGCCAATGGAGTTATATTAGACAACCAGCCTATAGTCAAAAAACGACGGGGAAGGAGGAAGAATGTAGAAGGTGTTGACATCCTCTTTTTTAACAGAAATAAACCGCCTAATCATGTAAGTAATTCGGTGCTTAGAAACTGCTGATCCTGTGGTCAGATAACTCAGGGACCAGAGACATTCCTTGTATGCATGAAGACCCAAATTCAGTTCTCAGCACCAAATGATCACAAGCATCACCAGATGTGCAGTAACTCCTCCCCCGTACTCCTGGGCCCAAGCAGCTTCTTATCTTCTTGGCCTGGCATTGAATCATCCACCCAGTAGCTCATTATTGCCAGGAATTAGCCCCTGGGCCTCTGATACTGCTTGGGTGTCCTAGAAAAAAATAATTTACAACTTTGGGGACTGGAAGATACCCCAACATGCTTTGCAAGGGGTTCAGGTTCAACCCCCAACACCACATGGTCCCTTGTGCACAGCAGGGTATGGCAAAAAATAAATAAATAAACAGCAACTACTGATCCTAAAAATTCGGTCCCAATAAATGTACATTTGCTCTTTGTGGATGTTTGAATAGTAACAATAATTAGAAAATGTTAAGCATGCTGCAAGGTTATAGATTATTACATCTTAGTAGAATCTAATACTGGCCAAGATCCATGAAAAAAAATTACTTGATTTAACAGAATTTTTAACAGTTCATTGAATCAAAACATAAATGAAAAAGTATGGGAATAAAAAAATATTTTTTTTAATACAGGTTTCTTTGGGCTTAACCACCTCACAGATATCTGCAGGGATCAATCCAGCACTATCCTATACTCAATCTCAAGGAATTCCTGATGCCGAAAGTCCCGTTCCAGTTATTAATCTTAAAGATGGCACAAGACTTGCAGGTGATGATGCACCGAAGAGAAAAGAATTGGAAAAATGGCTTAAGGAGCACCCAGGTTATGTGGAAGATTTAGGAGCTTTTATTCCTGTAAGTGATGCCTTATAAATATTAGGACATTCACGCGATTCATCAAACCTATAATGATGCGACATAAATTCTCACTCACATAAGCTGAATATGTGTTCTGCCCAAGATCTAGAAAAATTAGCAGAAAAAAATCATTACAGTTTTTCACAGGATGCAGGAGTCATATTCCATTTTCTCATTCTTCATTCGGTAAATTTTAATAAAAATCTTCAGTATACAGAGTGCTAGAACCAGTGAAGGCTGTAAAGATATAACATACTCATTCCTTCCCCTCATTTCCACTCCTTTACAATAGTTGTAATAATCATAGAAAAACACTGACAGACTTTCCTGTTTGCCTAGATTAGACATAGCTTTTTAAAAATACGTTACTGTTTTTAATACTTAACATTTTATCATTTTGCATTTCATACTTAACATTTTACAAAGAAACTGAAACATTGATTTTTTTCTTTTAGTTAAATAATCTAAGGCCACATTGTTTAAATTCTGTGTGTTGTGGGAGGGGGTTATTGGGGCCAGACCATGTGGTGCTCTGTACTCACTCTTGACTCTGTGCTCAGAGGTCACTCCTCGCTGGCCACACGCAGAGCAAGCTCCCTGTGCTATCGCTCTGGCTCCTGAAATCTTAAATTCCTGTCCAAACTACTACTTTAACTACTACTCTTCTTCATATTATAGGACGCAATTTCTATGTCTTTTTACATAGACAGTGAACTTTATTAGAAATGAGAATTAGGGCTAGAGAGAAATTACAGCAGTTAAAACACTTAACACTCAGCCTCAGTTTGTTCCGTCACATTACATATGGGCCCCCAAGCACCTCCAGGAGTGAACCCTGAACACAACCAAGAGTAAGTGCTGAATACTGCCTGATATGGCTCAAAACAACACCCCCCTCACCACAATCCCCGAAGGAAAATTACTACATTTCATTTACCTTTTCATCATGCTCTGAAATGTTTGTTATTTCTTTTGCTTTGGCATTTTTGGGGGGAGGGAGGGGCAAGGGGCCAGGTTGTTTGTGGGGCAACATGCAGCGGTGCTCAGGGATTGCTCCTGGAGGTCTCGGGGACCATATTGGGTGCCAGGAATTAAACCCGTCTCAGCCACATGCAAAGCAAGCCCCTTATCCACTTGGCTGTCTCTCTGATCCTTATTCATTATCTCATGACATGCATCTTTTTTACTCATAGAAATCCATTATTTTGTTTTGAAATATTTTTCCATCGTTGACATATAAAATTCTGTGTTGGTCTTCTTGATGTTTCTGTGGACTTCATTCTGGAAAAGAGTTAGGGCATATCTGCTATGCCAACATTTCTCAGCCTGGAGGCAAATGGCCCCAACAGCTCCCAGGCTACTCCAAAGGGGTCACAAGTAACAATCATTTAAATGGGAGGTCATGGCATGAAACTTAGAGGCCAACCAGTAGGACAAGGGAGACAAAGGATGATGATAAGAATAAAACAGGACCATGGTTGGAAAAAAGGTAAAAGACTGCTGTAGGAGCGGGTGAGATAGTGCCGTGAGCAGAGCAGGTACTTACATACCAGACCATTGACTTGCAAGGCAGGTGCTCTAAGCCAATGTGCTATTTATCCAGGCCCTCCCATCCCACCCACCCACTCCCATCCCAGCTGCCTCTTTTTAAATTTTATTTAAATTTCTTAGCATCTACCCCAAGGGCACAAAAACTGCTCTGAAAAGACATTTCCTCTCCTGTGTTCATTGCAGCGTTTTTTTACAATAGCACAAATCTGGAAATACCCCAAGTGTCCAAGAGGAGATGACTGAAGAAAGAAATAGTATATGTACACAATGGAATAAAATCATACAATTTGCCGCCATCTAGGATAGATCTAGAGAGTATCATGCTGATTGAAGCTAATCAGAAGGAAAGTATATACACAGAGTGATCTCTTATCTATGGGATATAAAGAAACATAGTGAGGGAATAGTGTTCTGTGGCCAAAGGCAGCGAAACACTAGAACTGATCTATAGAACTAAGCTTACCAAGGGCAGGGCGTATCGGGGTGGACAGGATGGGACCCTGGGAGAGTAGAGGGAAGTGAATATGCTGGAGAAGGGAGTAGTGGCAGCACATCAGAAGCATGAAACCCTGTCATTTACAGTATTATGAACCACAAAATTAGTCTAAGCCTAATTTTCAAATGCAGATATAAGCTAGTATATTCTGGCTTCTAGAACATAAACTTTTCCTGTGGCGTTAATGGTAATTTTGGTGGATGGAGGGCCACACCTGAAAGTTCTCAGAGCTTACTCCTGAGAACTTGGCAGGGTTCGGAATCCATGTGGGGTGCCAGGGATTAATTTCAGGTCAGCCACATGCTAAGCAAGTGCCCTAAATAGTGTACTATCACTCCAGTAATACTCCAGCCTCAGAAGTGATACTTTCTATCAAAGTTAAATCTTTCTTTCTTCTGTAGTTGTGAGATTGGGTTATTGGTTTGGGCCTTTTTTTTTTAAACTGATGTAAGCCTCTGTTGATAAGAATTTACCCTTTAGTACTGCTTTTGTTGTGTCTGATAGTTTATTTCATCATTTTCATTTGTTGAGCATAATCTTTTTGTTTCTTTTATTTCATCTTTAAGCCAGTTGTTATTTAGCAGTCAGTATGTTGATCGGTTTCAAAATATTAGAGTTTCCCCCATCTTTTTTTTTTTTAATGCCTAATTCCATTCCTACTTTCCAGGCATTATGGTAGGAGAAGGCACTTGTTATGATTACTATTTTTGTCACTGAATGGGTATCAGACATACCTCTTAGAATGGATATTTAAATTGTACCCTGAAGAATGTTCTATGTGCACTGATAACAAGTAGATAGTCAGATTTTTGTGGATGGGGAACCCTGTGTATGTCGATCAGTCCCGGTTCTTTCATGTCCTCATTTTGGAGGTCTTGTTTCGGTATTGTTAAGATACTGTGATTTGTTGATCATTCAGTGGTGAGAGTGCAGTCTCTCACTGCATTGTGTGTTCATCAGTGTGCAGTGATTGTTAGCAGTAGCTTTATAAGCTTTGCTGCCTCCTCATATATGCCTCCTGCATTTATCCTATGATAAGAGTTGCATCCACTTGCCCTATTGATCCCTTCACCTTTAAATGTTCATCCTATCTCGTTGCTTTCTTTAGCTTGAATACTATTTGGTCTGATACAAGTGTAGCTGTCCCTGATTTTATTTCCTTATTTTACCATTTGTCTATATTATTCCATTGCCAAAGGTAACAGAAACAAAAATAAAAAATAGGACCACGTCAAAATTAAAAAGTTTCTATTGAGCAAAAGAAACTCTCACCTTTTCATTCTATCTGACATTGTTGGTTGGTCTTCTTAGTTTTGCCTTTTGTTAAATAAAGGGGAAAAAATCCTTTGACCCCTGAAGATCTGGGTTTTTCTTAAAATCCAGCTCTTTGAGTTTTTATTACTAGTATTTTTGCCTTGCCCCCACTTTTTTCAACAACATGAGCTCAGATCTGCAGTGTCCCCCAGATCAGCCTTGCTCAGAAGAATCTGATTGTAGAGACTCTTTGCCAAAGCTCCACACTCATGAGGTGGAAGGAAAGGGCAAAGCATTGCCAGTGACCTCTGCCGAAGGAAAGGAAGCATCACTGGTGCCCTCTGCTGAGACACCTCCCTGGAGATAGTCTCTCCTCTTCCTCCGAGGATCTGCCTGTTCAGGACAGTCCTGATTTTTCCACCAGTCCGAAAGTAGAAGTACTCCCCAATTCAGAAGAGAGTCCGGTCAAGAAGGAAGACCCCAAGGACCCCGGCAAAAAGCTGAAGAGCAGAACAATGTTCTCGCAGGGACAGAAATACCTGCACCTCCAGCAGAGGCAAGAGCTTTCCCACAACCTCAACCTGAGTTACAAACAAGTGAAGACCTATTCCAGAACCAGAGAATGAAATACAAGAGGTGGCAGAAAAACAACTGACCCATGGGGCCAGAGCAATAGTACAGTGGGTAAGGCGTTTACCTTGCACGCGGCTGACCCAGGTTCAATCCCCGGCATCCCATATGGTCCCCCAAGCACCACCAGGAATAATTCCTGAGTGCAGAGCCAGGAGTAACCCCTGAGCATCACTGGGTGTGACCCCAAAAACAAAAAAAGAAAAAGAAAAACAGCTGACCCAAGAACAATGATGACCCTGCTCAGATGATGACAGAGTACCCCGCCAGCCTTTGCTGCAACCAGGGATGCCTGATGAACACCCCCGAGAACCTCCCAGTGTGGGGCAGCCAGCCCTGGAACAGCCTGGCATGGGCCTGTCAAGCCTGGAGTGGTCAGGCGTGGAACGTGCAGGGCTACAGTAGTCAGTCCCCCCAGCTATGCTGAGGACCGCCAGCAGCAGGCCCTGTTGCCTTTCCCGCAGAATTCCCTGCTGGCAATTTGGAGAGCATCTTGGAAACCACAGGGAAGACTCAATCTCATCAAGCAGACCATGAATTATTTCAGTACTCAGCAAATGGTGGGTGTATTCCCCAATTTCTCCACAAACGTGCCATCAGGACATTCTTAAAAACAGGTGGATTGTGAGGGAGGTGGCTGTGTTATTTAATGCAGGGGTGGGGTGTTGTCATTTAGGTTTTGGGGTCTCTGCCTTGATAGCCTGTCTCTATGTGGAGGGTGGTGATGGGAGGTTTGGGAACCTTTGCCGCCACCTAGTATCTCTCTGCCATAGATAATCTGGGAAATTCTTGCTCGGTCTCTGTATTCTAGACTCTCCCCTCAGGAATAGGATAGAGGTTGGCTCATGTTCTCACACTGTAAATTACCTCTGCCACTTTTGTTCTTGTTTTCCTCATAAATCCTATATTTTTAGAAAGACCCTTTTTTTTTCTCCTTTGTAATACTAATAGCAGTTGTCAGCCAGTTGGTTTAGAAATTTAAGTACAAATAAAGGAAATCTGCTTGTTTGCCTTAAAAAAAAAAGAAAGGAACTCTCGCTAAAATTACACACACACACACACACACACACACACACACAAATGGGAGAAGCTATCTGCCCTTAATATTCAAGGTATAAAAAGAACTCACTAAGTTCAGCATTTTAGAATAAGTGTGAAGACACAAGTGGGAGTAGAATAGTAAGGCATATTCATAAAGCAGTGAGTAGTTTGATATGCCAGAATTATGTAGAGAGATGAATGGGACAACACTAAAAGTAAATTGGGATCAGGCTGTGATGGGACTGGAGAGTTTGAGCTTTAATCTGTTAGATTGTTCTGTTTAGTTAGGAATGGCTACAAACATCATGTTAACAGTTGTAGAGGTATGCAGCATGATTTAGTGGAAGGAATTTTTACTGCCCCTTGCCAGCTCGATGACCTCAAAGAAGTTGACCCCGCTGAGCCTTTTCCATTTGTTAAACAGTGTTTTATGTGGCGAGTGAGGTAGCTCAGCGGTCAGGGGTGCATGGATGCTGGACAGAAAAGTTCAAACCTCAGCACCACATGGTATTCCCCACCTGAGCCCCATAGGCTGTTGCCCTGGTGGTCCTGGGCATCCTTGTGTCCTGGCATTGAAGGGCCTGCCTGCTTGGTTGAGTTCATCAAGGTGTCTTGAGCACTGCCTGGGAGGACACCTCCTTCCCTCCTCCCCCCCAAAAAAATCTAAGTAAAATAATTTAATAACCGTAAAGAGTATATAAGGATTATTAAATGAAGAGGAAATAAGAGCCATTAGCAAAACTGGCACAGCTATAGATTGTCTCACAACACAGATTATCTGATGTATCTGGTGAAATTTATCAGGAAAAAAAAGGAATGTACAATGTATAGAAACTACTCCAGCATTATAGGTAATTCTTCAGGTAACATTTTTGGGAAGCTGTTGTCTTTGGTAGTATTTAAGGAAAGAACTGTGTTGTGCTCATTTCATATCCTTTCTTTGGTAAAGCATTATTCCTTACTAGGGGGAAAGTGGGAAATTAATCACTCTGGGCAAGAACTGAGTGCTGAAAGGAGATAATGCTTAGTGCTGAAAGGAGATACCAAGAATCACCTATAAACAAAAACCAAAAACTGCAATTGTTTTTATGAAGAATACTTCTGATCATTATGATGGTCTTGATAATCATATGGTTTAAATGTATTAGTTGTTGAAGGAAAGAAGATCATGAGTCATGTATTTTTAAATATTTAAAATGTAACCTGAGTGTACAGTTTTCTATAGTCTTGTCTCCATACAGTACATATTTTATATGTTAAAGATAAAAGTCTGTAATATTTAAAAAATAAAGATTGTAGTAAGATTATGTTTTTACTTTTATAGGATTGAATTGCTTGGAACAACTCCTTCATACTATTTGCACAGATAAAGATTTTAAAGCTATTTCTTTGTCTGTATATTTTAGAGAGTGCAGCTCCATGAAGGGAGACCCAAACAGAAAAGACACCGTTGCAGAAACCCCAACAAACTAGATGTTAACAGTCTCACAGGAGAAGAACGTGTCCAACTGATTAACAGAAGAAATGCCAGAAAGGTATTTATATATACATTAGTCTTTATATGTGTGTGTATTTAAATGTTATTTATATGTATATGTTTCATATTTTTAAAGTATATTTGTATATATGTTAGTCTTTAACATTTTTAGACCTTAATTTAAACTTTAGATCTCCAAAGAGGTCTTCATTCAGTAATCATAAATATCTTGATTCATTTTTTTCCCTTGTCCCTTACTATTTTTTTAATTGTGAGAGACACGTCTTGTGCTGGGGGGGTGGGGGGCACGTCATACCAGGACCTCCAGGAGTCGCCAGAAGTCTCTGTTTTCTGTTGTGAACCCAGGAATCACACAGCCACGGCACCCCTGGGGTCCCTCGCAGCATTTGGGGCTGTGCTAGAAATGAACTTGAGGCCTCAAGTGTCATGTTCTGTGAAAATAAAAATATTGCATAAGTTTCTAAGAGACATAAAAAGTTTTAGGAAACCTGTCCCCTGTTGTGCTCGTCTTCTTGCTTTAATGGGTGGTGGATGGTGAGTGAGGTTTTTGTAACTCTTGCTCTGCGTATTTCCCAAGTCATTTTTATCATGCTCTGGATTAGATATTTAGCCATTAATGCTTCACCGAGTAAACCAGAGAACACCCATCTATGTAAGTCCATAGCTTTTGTTGTCTTTGATTTTCTGTGAATTTGATTTGGGTTTTATGGGACTAGAGCTCGAACCCAAGATCCCCCATGGGTGCAAGGCATAAACTATACCGCTGAGCCATATTTCCTAGCTGCTGGCTTTTTTACTTGTGGGATTTGGTTGTTGGGTTTTTTTGTTTTGGTTTTTTTTTTGGGGGGGGGGTTTGTTTGTTTTGGTTTTCAGGCCACACATAGTGGTGCTCAAGAGTCACTCCCAGCAGTGCTCAGAGGACCATAGTGGTACTTGGTATTAACCTCAGGACTCCTGGATACAAGATTCAGCCCACAAAAGAAAAAAAAAGGAAGAAAGTATCTCAGAATAGCAGATTACTGAGTTCCTTTACTTAT
The DNA here is from genome assembly GCF_029834395.1 of Sorex fumeus. Lineage (NCBI taxonomy): Eukaryota > Metazoa > Chordata > Mammalia > Eulipotyphla > Soricidae > Sorex > Sorex fumeus. The sequence continues at coordinate 35,735,935 of NW_026606179.1, forward strand.
AAGTAAACTCAGTAAATTATGTTTTCTAATTCTGTTTTACTTTGTTAAATGGCCTCACTGCTGGTATAAAAATACATAAAAGCATTTGGATTTCTCAGAGGAAATAATTGAATTTGGAAGAAAACCATTTTCATGTTGCTTGTTGCCACTGTTGTGGGATCATTCCTGATGGCATTTGTGGCAACCAGGACCATACCCAATGACACCTGGCCATTCCAGGCTGTGCCATAAGACTATTTAGAATAGGCACTGGACTTTGAGCTATTAGTTTAAAAGCTAGTCCTGACATTCACTTTAGGAACTTTACAAAACTTCTCTGCTTTTAGTCCTTTAACTGTGAGATAAATGTAATACTTCCTGGGGACCAGAGCAATAGTACAGCAGGCAGGGCATTTGCCTTGCATGCAATTGACCCAGGTTCAATCCCAGGTACCCCATATGGCCCATGGAGCCCACCAAGAGTAATCCTTGAGTACAGAGCACAGAGTACTCCCTGAGCACTGACCACTGTGTGGTCAAAAATATATATATAAAAAGAAAAAGGTAATACTGCCTCAAAAGGATACAGTGAGAATTAAAATAAATTATGTAATTAAAGTCCTTGGGGCTGGAGAGATAGTACAGTGGATGGGGTGTTTGCTTTGCACACTTTCGACCCAGGTTCTATCCCTGGCACCCCATATGGTCTGCACTGCCCGAAGTGATCCTTGATCCCAAAGTCAGGAGTAAGCCCTACTGCCAGGTGTGGCCCCCAAAAATCAAAAACAAAACTAATAATTTATCAGTGAAGTCCTTAACATAAAACCTGGCGATAACAAAAACTACTTGTACTTAATGTTATACCTTATGCTAAGGCACTTGAACCGCCTCATTTTATGATAAAACCCTATAAACAAAGTACTACTGTTGCCCATTTTTTACAAATCAGAAAAGTGGGGTTCAAAAATCGTTGTTGATATTAACATAACTCAAGTGTGCCTCCAAAACATCTATTCTTGAATTAGGCTGTATTGCCTGTTAAACCTAGTAAAATGCATAGTAAATAGTAATTATTTCTAGTTACTCTATAAAACAGTTAAGCTTTACATTACCGCGTGTTTATGTCATATATTAATATTCCTGATGGATTATGATAATTCTGTTCAACATAAAAGAGACTGTCAACAGGAGCTCAGGTAACATATGCTTTAAGGAAAGAAACTACAGCACAGAATAAAAATTTAAAAGTGTGTCCATGTTTCATAGTTTTCAGATACCTAACCGTCTATTTTTCATTTATAGGTTGGAGGTGCATTTGCTCCCCCTTTGAAAGATCTATGTAGATTCCTGAAAGAAAATTCAGAATATGGAGTGGCTCCAGAGTGGGGCGATGTTGTTAAGCAATCTGTGAGTATTCCTAAGTGCTAACTCAGATATCATTGAGAAATTAAGCGCTTTTAATTGACTCTTAAACTTTTAGTTCCCCCAGAAAAAAAGGTTAAGGTCAGAAAGATAAAGGCCACAAGCACATGCTCTGCCGGAGGGAGGCCTGGGTTTGATCCTCACTATCCCACAAGCTCCTAAGCACTGCGCTAGTAGGTAGCCCCTCACTGTGCCAGGGATGGTCCAAAAAAAAAATAGGGCCAGAGATAAAGCACAGTGGGAGAGTGTGCTTCTACTGAACAGTTGTCCTTAACAGAGAGTACTTCTTTTTGATCCCTGGCACTGCAAAAAAGAAAAAGCTTCATGAATTTGTGATGCTTTCAGCCCGTGTTTTCTTCTTTGCATGTTACATATTTTGCAGAAGTTTATTGAGTTAGGTTGCAGAATCAATATATGCAGTTTTACTTAACCTGCCACAAAGAATCAACGTTGTGAGGGAAGAAACATATGTATAAAGATATTTAGTGTAGTAAAAATTTTTAGTATACTAATAGTCTAATATGTCCAACCATATTGGATAATTATGCATCTATTTCAAGATTATATCTTAAAAGAACATCTGGGAGGGTTGAGTGATAGTACTGTGGGTAGGGGGTTTGCCTTGCATGAGGCCAAACCAGGTTAAGTGTCTAAGTGGAAGGAGACTACAAAACTATATTCAGCATGGTTGGGTTTTTTATTATTTTAGAAAGAAAGATGGGGAGAATTGTATCTATCTGTGTGCAAGGAGAAAATGGAAGAAAATATCCTGAAATATTAGCAATTATTATCTCTAAATAGTGAGGTTATGAAATTTTTTTTTTAATTCTCTTTGCGCTCATGTTTTCCTCACTGAACTCTAGTCCTTTTTTGTTTGTTTGTTCACTTGTTTTTTATGGTGCTGGCAATTAAACCCAGATTTCATGCCTACAGGGTAGGCACTGCCCCACAGCCACATCACAGCACACCCTAATAGGTTTTTTTAAAAGAATAAGATGATCGTCATGAAATTTTAAAACTAGTCCCATGAGAATCCTTCAGACTCACCTATACTGGTTGATATTCCTGTAGACCATCACGCACATGTGACTGTCCAGCCCCTGCAATGTGGTTATCTGAATGAAGATGTATTGTAAAGTAGATACACATTTGTCAAAAACAAAAAAACTGGTTTTGGGTTTTAGCAGATGGGGCTCTCGTCAGCTGTGCAGTGCTAGAGAGACCACACATGCCAGGATTGAACCCAGGGCCCCCGCATAAGCCAGGCATACACATCATGGGCTGTTTGACCTCTCTGACCCTGGTTTGGGGTTTTGAAGGCTTCATTTCGGGGGAGGAGGAGAATGTAAAATTGGGCTGGAGCGATAGCACAGCGGGTAGGGCGTTCGCCTTACAAGCGGCCAACATGGCCGACCCGAGTTCGATTCCTCTGCCCCTCTCGGAGAGCCCGGCAAGCTACCGAGAGTATTCGATATGCCAGACACAGTAACAACAAAGTCTCCAATGGAGACGTTACTGGGCCCGCTCGAGCAAATCGACGATCAACGGGAGGGCCTTTATCTTTACCTTTACCTTTATATCGATGACAATATGTTGATTGTGTTAGGTTAATAAACTATACTGTAGCACTGTCCTGTTGTTCATCGATTTGCTCGAGCGGGCCCAGTAACGTCTCCATTGTGAGACTTGTTACTGTGTTTGGCATATTGAATATGTCACGGGGAGCTTGCCAGGCTTTGCCGTGCAGGTGAGATACTCTCGGTAGCTTGCTGGGCTCTCCAAGAGGGGCAGAGGAATCGAACCCAGCTCGGCCAGGCTGGCTGTGCGCAAGGCAAACGCCCTGCCTCTGTGCTATTGCTACAGCCCTACTACTAAAGGTACTGTTAACTGGGTTTATTGTTTTGGTTTTTTAATTTGGGGGCACACATGGCTTGTCCAGACAAACAGCAAATACTCTCCCCGCTGTGCAGTCGCTCCGCCCCAATATGAAATTGTGTTATCTCTTTCACAGTTGATTGCATCCGTGCTGGATAGAATATTCATAATAGTAATTATGAATGGGCTGGAGCAATAGCACAGCGGGTAGGGCGTTTGCCTTGCATGCAGCTGACCCAGGTTGGATTCCTCCGTCCCTCTCGGAGAGCCTAACAAGCTACCGAGAGTAACCTGCCCGCACAGCAGAGCCTGGCAAGCTCCCCATGGCACATTCGATATGCCAAAAACAGTAACAACAAGTCTCACAATGGAGACTTTATTGGTGCTCGCTCAAGCAAATCGATGAACAACGGGAGGACAGTGCTACAATGCAATTATGAATAGTTCCTCGTTTTTAACAGAAAATTTGTATAACTTATATATGATTTTAATAATATGACTATTATAATAACAAATACATTCCCCCCCCCCCCCCAGGGATTTCTTCCAGAAAGTATGTTTGAACGTATTCTCACTGGTCCTGTTGTAAGAGAGGAGGTAAGCAGGCGAGGGAGACGGCCTAAGAGCGGAATTGCAAAGGCAGCAGCGGCAGCAGCGGCCGCAACGGCCTCTAGCGTTTCCAGCAGTCCTTTGCTGGCCAATGGCTTACTTCCAGGTGTGGATCTCCCAACTCTTCAGGCCTTACAACAAAACCTACAAAACTTGCAGTCGCTGCAAGTGACCGCGGGGCTGATGGGAATGCCTGCCAGCCTTTCTTCTGGAGGAGAAGCTAAAAACATTGCTGCAATGTTCCCCATGCTGCTGTCAGGAATGGCTGGACTACCAAATCTTCTGGGCATGGGAGGACTCTTGACAAAGCCTGCAGAGTCTGGAACGGAAGACAAAAAGGGAAATGACTCTAAGGAGCTAGAGGGCAAAAAAGAAAGGACAGAGAGCCAAAATGCAGAGAACGGGGGAGAAAACTCTGTGTCAAGTTCTCCTGCGACATCCTCTACTGCTGCATTAAACACAGCTGCGGCTGCCAACCCCTTAGCTCTTAACCCGCTGTTACTATCTAATATACTTTATCCAGGGATGCTTCTCACTCCAGGCCTTAATCTTCATATTCCAACTTTGTCCCAGTCCAATACTTTTGATGTACAGAAAAACAAAAACGATGAGATAGGCTCCTCCAAGTCTGTCGAAGTAAAAGAAGAAGATTCCAGAGTCAGAGATCAGGAAGACAAAAGGGGAACTGAACCAAGTCCTCTCAATGAGAACAGCACAGATGAGGGTTCAGAGAAAGCCGATGCTTCATCTGGGTCTGATAGTACATCATCATCATCTGAGGATTCAGATTCTAGTAATGAAGACTGAATCCCCGGCTGCACTTAAATTATGAACTGATTTTGGATTTTTTTTCCTTTAATTATTAATTGTAAATACCCAGTGTTGAGTGCATCAATAACTTACTGACCGAACATTTCAGTTATTTGTTTAGAAGTGCAAACTGCTTTCAGAGACGTTTTGCATGTAATATTTCTTAAGATTCATAAGTTTCTGAACTCGTATGTACTATCAAATACATAAAGGTGTAAAATTACAACAAAAGGCATTATAATTTTGTTGGGGGTTAATTTTATGAAAATTATGCTCAATAAGAGTTGTATATTTAATATATTTGCAGTGAACACAGAATACTTTATGCATATTACTGATTTAATTTGAATATAGTTTTACAGCCTCCTTGACACCTATAATTTACAGATCAAAACTCAGCAATAATTTGGGCAGCTAATGAATGTCATGAAAGCTGTAGAATCTACGTCACCATCCATTGCTTTAATTACATGAAAATGCTCTAGTGTTGTGATGCACTGCTGATGTTTCCAATTCAGGTACAAGTGTGTTTTAAAGAAGAAATAAGTTTCCCAATCAGCCAATTTGGCTACCTGTTACCTCAGCTGAGTTAGTTTAGGAAGTTTACATTCATTTCTAATTCTATACTTGTTTTCAGGGGTTTTTTAAACACATCCTATCTATCATGTTAATCTGGCAAGAAATAATGACTTGCTTTTTGCTGAGCCTAACTCTGATAGCAGTAAAATCAAGTCATAAAATAATCCTGTGTCATGTAACTTTGGCACCCTCTAGACATACTTAGTTTTAACTTTTAAAAGTTTGGCCTCCTATTAGAAGTAATTATGTCTCCGATGAGTAATGTCTATTTCCAGGGTTCAGAAAAGGCAGACTCATGAAATGCCACTGAAAAAGATCTTTACACACAGCATACTTCATGTAAAAGAAATTGTTTGTTCGCTTTTTATTTGTGTAGATTTCTATTTGTGTTGTATGTCATGGAAATAAATCCAAAATTAACAGAATAGTGATTAAACAATATGCAGAGAGTCTAAATTCATTTTCAGTTGCTAGGTGTAAGCAGACTAAATGTTGCCCGGAATCAGTGTTGGGGAGTCAGTATATATTAAACATGCTGAGTCACCCATTTTGAAAATGCACTTTGAATAATCAAAAGGACACACGTTATACATGTAAACAGCAAAAATGAAGTCCAGAGCTTCTGATCAATTTCTTAGAACCTTTTACCGTGTAAAATTTGTTTGATATTTGATTTGTGATATGATTTCTCCTGCTAAAGCTGCTATTATTCTGACAAGGTAGAGGTCCACGTTCATCTTCATATATATTTAAAACAAATGAATTTGATGTCAAATATCATTTACATCCAAAGGAGAGATAAGTGTTAACATTTCACTGGTACTTTAAGAAGCCAGTGGTGAGTTAGTGAGGGGATCAAGAGGGGGTAAATATACCCCACTTCTCTCCACAGGGGGAAAAATAACTTTCAGTATGTTTTGATAAAACTGTTACTTTGTCATGAATTAAGCAATTACATTGGATTTTTCTAAGACCTTTACCAATAAATTATGTTTCTGTATGTAAAAATAACTAACTCCTTATTAGAGAGACAGTGTTATATGTATTTACAAAATTATGAAAGTTTCATTGGGATTGTATTGATTTTTGTAATTTCCCAAACTAGTACTTTGAATTGATAGTCCTTTATGCAATGTCTTAGCAATAGTCACTCTAATACCCACCCAGAAGTGGGTGGCAATTCTTCATCATGAAAATGATATATTTACTATTTAGTATCTTCCCTTTGCAGTATTGCACTTTTGTTTAACTAGAACACCTATGAAATAGCCAAAGTTTTTCAAACACAGTTAACTTAGTTTGCCAGTGAAGTATTTCAATACCATCTATATTTTCCTTCCCTCCCTCCGGTTCTACCCTCATGATCTTAATTCCTTTCCTTCCCCAAATTTAAAAAAAAGAAAAAAAAGAAAAAAAAAACAAGAAGAAAAAGGGGAAAATATCCCTCAGTGTTGTCACTAAAATCTAATTTATATCAAATGTATGAGATAAAGTATTTTCCTAATTATGGTCAAATGAATTTGGTTAACATCTTAGTGATTCTCTTTCTATGTAATAAGGCAATTGCATTTTTCAAAGCATTAAGAGTAATATTAACTTTAGACATTCTCTTGAGTTTCAAGACACTTCTATTTAGTATTGATTGAGGGAAAGTTGTCCAGGTATCAGCTATAAAAAAAAACAAAACATGCAAATATGGTTGTGTAAAGTTAAGGGTTATAAGGAAAAAAATCAGTAGAATTACATAATACTAAAGTTGCAGTTGAAAGGATATCCAAGTATGTGTTGGTAGTTACTAAAAGAATTATAGCTGTTATTGCCTTGTATTTATAGCCCTTGTTTCAGGTTTCATGATTCAAGTCTTAGTCCAATTTTCCTTTTGGACATTTGCAATATTTACCAGTTGTGTTTTGTGTAGTCTGAATTTGCTTTCTGTAGTTCAGCAGACGTCTTAAAAAGTCATTTGTAATTTATTAAATTACTTTCTATGATGTTCTATAGAGCAAATGGAAGTTTAATTATTTTTTATTAAACATATTCTTTGACTACCCATGATGTCAGCCTCTGTACATGATAATGCTTTTGATTGAATTGTATATATTTTTCCATCTTAGTTATAAATGGAATAAGTTGTTCATCTTTAGAAGGAAAGTATACTTTGGAGGAATTTTTTCATGTGACTCACATCCAGTGTGGAAAGGGCAAGGGTGGGGGCTTAGAGCCAGCTGTGCTCAGGCTTCCATACATGCTGGTCATCAACTGTCTCCTCAGGCCCAACTTGGCAATTTTTTTTTCTTTTTAATTTGGTTTTGGGCCACATTGGCCTGTGCTCAGAAATCACTCCGGGTGCTACCCACTGTACTATCATCTCTAGCCCCTGAAATAAAGTGTGAAGGCAGAAATTACAGCTCACAGTATCATGGTTTTTTGTTGTTTTTTTTTTCTTTTTGGGTCACACCCGGCGATGCACAAGGGTTACTCCTGGCTCGTGCACTCAGGAATTACTCCTGGCGATGCTTGGGGGATCATATGGGATACTGGGAATTAAACCCGGGTTGGCCGCGTGCAAGGCAAACGCCTTACCTGCTGTACTATGGCTCCAGCCTCAATATCATGTATTTTTACATTCATAGTATCACAGAAATTATATTCACAGTATCATGTATCATCACATTTTTACCTCGATTATGGGGCGAGGGCTTTGGGCCACACCCAGCAGTGCTCAGGGCTTACTCCTAGCCCTATGCTCAGGGATCCTGGCGCACTCAGAGGACCATATGCTTGCCCATGGTTGAATGCAGGGGCGTGGTGTGCAAGGCAAGTGCTGTATCCACTGTATTATATCCCGACCCCTCCACAGTTTTTATCTCAGCCCCCCCAAAAAAAAAAACGAACAACTCAAATATACCTAACCTCTTAGGTCCGTTTTGAAAATCTGTAATTACATTTCCCTTGCTCTTAATCTTTCCTAATCCACTGCTAATGTTAGTAGCATTAGGGGGTTGTTTTTTGATAAACATAAAATTATATTTTCCTATTACAAAAGTCAAACAGTGAAATCTCTCTATACACTCATTTAACTTAAATGCATTCAACCATATTTTTACTCTTATAAAACATTCTTTGTTGTATATGATAGCAGGGAAACAAGCCAATTCTTGCACCTAAATGCTCACCCAGAGGAATTTACTCCAGTGCTGGAGGGAAAAATAGCTATGTCAGAATTTATTTTGTGTGTTTGGGTAGGCAGGTAGCCATACATGGTGAAATTCAGGGCTTCCTCCTGGCTCTGTGCTAACGAATCATTCTTGGCATCTTCTGGGTTCAGAGCCATAGTAAAGCATGAAGCTACCCAGAGGACCATATGGCGGGGGGGAGGGGGGGGGGGGAGGGATCAAAGCTGGGTCAGTCACGTGTAAGGCAAATTTTTTGAGAGCAAATACACTATATAACGTCCTGTGTCACCTATTTTGTGGTATAGGAGAGAAGCACTTTTGCTTTTATTTTTCCCACACCCAGCAGTGCTCAGGGCTTATTCCTTTCTCTGTGCTCAGGGATCACTCTGCAGGCTCCGGGACCATATGGGATGCTGGAGATTGAACCCAGCGCAGCTGCTTGGAAAGCACCCTTTGTGCTTTACTATGGCTTTGATCCCAGAAAAGTTGTGTGTGTTTTTTTTAGGGAGGGTGGATATTAGAAGTAATATTTACCTTATAAAATAAATTTAGAATTTAGGGCTGGAGCAATAGCACAGCGGGTAGGGCATTTGCCTTGCACGCAGCCGACCCGGGTTCGATTCCCAGCATCCCATATGGTCCCCTGAGGACCGCCAGGAGTAACCCCTGTGCATCGCCAGGTGTGACCCAAAAAGCAAGATAAATTAAATAAATTTAGAATTTAATCACTACAGAATGCAACTTGAGTACAAGGCTTAATTTTAAATACAAAAATTCCCAAAACAAAGCATTCATAATCCCATTCTGTTACACTGTTAATACAGATATTGAGTCATTATATGTATGTTACCTACAGGTAACAAATTCATGTCCACTTCAATGTGACCTTAATTGGAAGTACATAGGGCCTCCTCGATAGATGATTAAAATGTAATCATATTAGATAGGATGGGCCCTAAATCCAATGACTGATGTACTAATAGAAGAGTGGCGGATAGGGAAGGTCATGAGACAACAGCCTGATGCAGTTACCAGCCAACCAACACGGAAGCTTGCTAGCACACAAGCTGAGAGACAAAAGATGGTGCTGGGGAACCTGCAGAGACCGAACCTTGATTGGGGCTTCTTGCCTGAATTGTGGAAAAATTCTATTAACCACCCAAGTTCATAGTAACTTGTTACATTAAGACCTAATGTATAGTAACTTGTTACATAAGAAGCTAATACCCCACATAGAGCAATATAGGCTACCTTAGGTAACAAATACCACAAATAATCTAAACTCACACCTAAAAGGGCCAGAAGAAAATTTATTAGGTGGAATAGTAAAGATTAGAGCATAGATGAACAAAATAGACATCCCAAAGGCAATCTGGAAATAAAGAGGTGGCTCTTTGAAAAGATTTAACAAAACAGATAAATTTGTCATGGTCACAGTCCTCCCATTGTTCATCGATTTGCTCAAGGGGGTCCGGTATCTTCTCCATCATGAGACTTGTTGTTACTGTGTTTGGCATATTGAATAGTCATGGGTAGCTTGCCAGGCTTTGCTGTGCGGGGGAAATATTCTCAGTAGCTTGCTGGGCTCTGCGAGAGCGCGGGGGAGGAATCGAACTCAGTTGGCCGCGTGTGGGCCATGCACAAGGCAAACGCCCTACCGCTGTAGAGAACAGAAAGAAAACAAAAATGGGGAAGTTACAACATGTACTCCAGAAATGCAAGGGTTAGTAAGAATGTTATTTTTTTAAATATGGTCACAAAGTGGCCAACCTCGAAGAAGTGGACACATTTTTAGAAACATTCCAAGACAGAATCATCTCCAAGGCTGGAGAGAGTGCAACATAAGGCACTTGCTTTGCACACAGTCCATCTATTGAGTTCCATCCTTGAAACCACAGATGGTCCCCCAACCCTCCCAGGAATGATCCCTGAGCACAGAGCCAGCAATAACTCCTGAGCACAACCTTGTGTGGCCCAAAATACAAAACTAACAATCACAATTTTTTTAAACCAGAGACCCATCATAAGTAACAAAAGTGAAACAGTAATCAAAACCCTCCCCCAAAGTCAAATCCTAGGGAATAGGTCAGTGACTCAGAACATGTTGCAAGTGTGGCATCTATTCAATCTCTGGTGCCTCCAGATGCCCACATATGCCACACAAGATCCTTGCAGCTTTGCTGTTTGAGCCCAAGGCTCTGTTGTTTATGATCTGGTGCCTAAAAAAATTTCTGAGATGCTACAACTACTAAAGGAGCATCATCCCTGGTGAGTATTACTAAAAAATGTGCAAGAAGGGTCTGACAGTTCAGAGGTTAAGGTGTTTGTCTCACACACAACCAACAGTGGTTCCATCTCCAGCACCATGTATGGTCCCCTGAGCCCCACGAGGAGTGATCCCTGAGTACAGAGCCAAAAGTAAACCCTGAGCATAGCTGGGTATGGCCCCCAAACAAAAAGTAAGTAAATGATAAAGGAGTGCATCACTGGCCAGTACCAAACAAAGTGAGCTTCACAACCTCGTGTGCAGCCCCCAGTGTACAGCTCCCAAAATTATGCATCACCGCCAGCATGTGTGTGAACTCTGATTATCACAACAACAACAACAAATGAAGGGAAGAAAGGAGGGAAGCTCAGGACCATCTGGCTTCACTAGTGAGTTCAACATCACTTTCAAAGAGTCCCTACCTGTTCTCAAACTCTCCCATGATTAAAAAGAAGCAACAACTTGTGGGCATTCTGTGAAGCTAGCATTACCTGGTATCTAGCCCAGGCTATCTGATGAAGATAAATGTAAAAAAAACTCAACAAAATGTTACTAAATCAAATTCAGCAACACATTAAAAGATATAATCATTTATATGGGCTTTTGAAATAAAGTGCTGAATAGGTAAAATTAACACCTTGAGTTTTTCATTATTCTTTCCTTTTGGGGGTGTGTGTGTGGTTACTTGTGTCTTTGTCCTCAGGAATTATGCTTGGTGGTGCTCAGGGGACATATGGGATGCCTGATATTGAACCTGGGTCAGCACATGCAGGCAAGTGCCCTACCCGCTGTACTGTCATTCCAGTCCCTGTCTTCTCTTTTATTAGAAAATGAGACGTGGAGCCAGAAAGGTAGCTCAAGGCAATCTCAGAGCAAAGCCGAGATTTGATTCCAGTTACCAGATGGCCCCCAAAGCAGCACCAGGTGTGGCCCTGCTGTTCCTAAACATTGCCAGGCCAAATGCTAAACATTCAGGTGACATGGTCCCTTAAAAGAATTAGATGTTTACTATAAAAGAGTTGGGACAGGGGTACACAAAGTGAAAAAACATTAATGCAGGACACAGATAATTTTTGTTCTTTTTTTACATTGACATATATATTAATAAGACTGCAGTTACATTGTTCACCATTTGATAGCCCTTTTTCATCGAATACATCTTGATTATCTTTCCTTGTTATTTGACAGGCTGATGCTGGTTAGTACCATCAGTGGCTCTCACTTGGACGTGACTTAACACACACTGCAGTGTTGGTATCGACATGTTAAAGAATCTTCACCATGGAGGTGGGAGTGCATTCCCAATGGAGCACAGGGCTGACCCCTGGCTCTGCATTCAGGGATTACTCCTGGCTAGGCTCAGGGGACCGTATGGGATTCCAGGTACAAAGCAAGTGCCCTACCTGGTGTACTATCCCAATTCTTCAGATTTTGATGGCTGTGTGCGGTGGGGTCTTAAGTATCCCATATGCCTTTGTATTCATATGCCTACACATGAAAGGCTTTACCGCTGGGCTCCATTCCCAACCTTCCCACGTGTAGGGGGATTCTTCTAAGCAGTGCTCAGGAAGTTGAGGGCCACTCCCAGCAGTGCTCAGCCTAGCTGTGCAGGTCAAACAATGCCAGGCGTGTGGTATTCACCAGAGCCATCAGTGCAGGTGCTCAAGGGACTATGTGGTACCAGGGATAATACTTGGGGCCCTGAGCATACTGGACATGTGTTCCAGTCCTTTGAGCTATTTCCCTGGACTTTCTAACATTTTTAAGGCTTTTCCCATTCTACCTACTTTACATTTTTTAATTTTGGCTTTTTTGTCCACACCCAGTGATGTTCAGGGGTTACTCCTGGCTCTGCACTCAGGAATTACTGGCAGTGCTCAGGGGACCATATGGGATGCCGGGGATAGAACCTAGGTTGGCCACATGCAGATAAAAGCCCTACCTGCTGTATTATTGCTCGGCCCCTTTACTCTATACCTACATTTTTTTCTTTCTGCAGCATCAGGATCAAACCGAGGATCTCACACAAGTAAGGCAAGTATCTACCACTAAGTTACATGTCTGGCCCTGTAATTTACTTAAGACCCAATTATTGAGCCTCTAAATTTTTTGTCTTTAATCTTATCACTGATTTGCCATGCTGCATTTTTAATAAATATGGCATATTTGATATGCCAAAAACAGTAACAATAAGTCTCACTATCGAGACATTACTGGTGCCCCCTCGAGAAAATCAATGAATAACGGGAAGACTTTATAGACATACTTAATATGAATTATTTAAATACAAAATTATTTTTATCAAACCTATCACACGTATGCATGATGCATCTATGGAATAGTATATAAACAGTAACTATAAGAAGGCGACAGTGGCTTCCTATTAAAAGGACTCTATTTTATTTTCTAACTTTATTTAAACTGATAAAGTTGTTTATAATCCAGTTGTTTTGGGCATCCAGTGTTCCACTACCAACCTCACCACCACTGTGCCCTCCACCACTGTCTCCAGTTTCCCCCCTGCCCACTTCTTAGGCAAAAAATAATTTTATATTGCCGATTACCACACAATGGTAGGTGGAATTATTATTATTATTATTATTATTATTATTGCTTTTTGGGTCACACCCGGCGATGCACAGGGGTTTCTCCTGGCTCTGCACTCAGGAGTCACTCCTGGCAGTGCTCAAGGAACCATATGGGATGCTGGGAATCGAGCCCGGGTCGGCCGTGTGCAAGGCAAACGCCCTACCCACTGTGCTATCTCTCCAGCCCCTATAAGCGGAATTATTTAAAAAATAGTTCAATCAAATAAAAGTTGTGAAAATTGTCCTATCTCACAATGGGGTTACTGAAGTCATTGAGGATTTCCTGAGCTGCTTGGTGCTTGCTGAGCCTTCTATGTTACTGCATTTGCTTATTGAGCTTAGTGAGTTTCTATGCTACTTTCCCATCTAATTTGCTGTGCTCCTACTAGAATATCAGCGTTGTGGAATTCGGAGGTGTTGCACTATCGCATATATGCTCCTTAAGCTCCAACAGCTGTAAAAGTGGGATAATTCTCAGCTTGCCCTCTACTGAGGAGACCCCAGAGTTTTCAGCCCGAAGACCAATGTACCCAAGAGTTTCATCAGCTTGGGGTCTGTTCCAAGATTGGTCAAAAAGCAGTGATGTTGGGCTGTTTATATGACAGAGGCTGTGGAGTGTGGGCGCGGCTGCCAGGGCTTCAAGCAGGGGACTTGGCCCTCCCTCTTCCCAAGGAGGTCCCAGAGTAGAAAAACAGACTTTAAAACAGATGTTACTCAAAATAAAGGAAGACATTTTATTATAGAAGTGTCAATCTAGCAGATAATTGACACAAATAAATATGCATGCTCCCAACAACAGAGTCACAAATACATGAAGCAAAAACTAGCAAAATTGAAACGAAAAGGAACTGGAGCTATAGTACAATGGGTAGGGCGTTAGCCTTGCACGAGGCTGACCCAGGTTCTATTTCCAGCATCCCATATGGTCCGTGGAGCACCGCCAGGAGTAATTCCTGAGCACATGAACCAGGAGTAACCCCTGTGTAATGCTGGGTGTGACCAAAAAAGCCAAAAAAAAATTGAAATGAAAAAATATACAATTCAACATTAATAGTTAGAAAACTTATTGTCCCACTTTCAAAAACATAATAGAGACTATAAACAATCTATACCTTAGAAACATCTTTCAAATACTGCACTTAATAATAGCAGAATACGGGTTCTTCTAAATAACACAAGGACCATTTTTTAGGATGGATCATATGATCAACCATAAAGCAAATCTCAAATTTTAAAGGTTAAATTGTACAAGATGTATTTTCAAACCCAAGGGAATCAAATTAGAAGTCAGAAACAAAACTTGGAAGTTCACAAATAGTGGAAAATAAACAACACACTTGTATGTAAACAATGCGTCAAAGAAGAAATCTGAGGAAATTAGAAAACAAACATAGAATCCAAACACATGAGATGCAGTCTAAGCATAAAGGAAAAGGAAGAGCTAAAAATATTTACATTAAGAAGAAAATCCCCCAGGGCTGGAGTGATAGCATGGTGGGTAGGGTGTTTGCCTTGCACGAAGCCAATCAGGGTTCTATTCCCAGCATCCCATATGGTCCCCTGAGCACCGCCAGGAGTAATTCCTGAGAACAGAGCCAGGAGTAACCCCTGTGCATCGCTGGGTGTGACAGAAGAAGGAGGAGGAGGAGGAGGAAGAGGAGGAGGAGGAGGAGGAGGAGGAAGAGGAGGAGGAGGAGGAGGAGGAGGAAGAGGAGGAGGAGGAGGAGGAAGAGGAGGAGGAGGAGGAAGAGGAGGAGGAGGAGGAGGAGGAAGAGGCGGAGGAGGAAGAGGAGGAGGAAGAGGAGGAGGAGGAGGAGGAAGAGGAGGAGGAGGAAGAGGAGGAGGAAGAGGAGGAGGAGGAGGAAGAGGAGGAGGAGGAGGAGGAGGAGGAGGAAGAGGAGGAGGAGGAGGAGGAAGAGGAGGAGGAGGAGGAGGAGGAGACCGCCTCAAATCAGCCTATATTTCTTCTTTTTAAAAACTAGGAATAGATCAAAGCAAAGCAAGGAGTAGTAAACAAAAATTAAAACATATTTTTAAAACGTGAAAGATGATCAAGACTCAAGTTACTGGAATCAAAAATAAAAGGGGAGGACAGAGAGATAAATCTCAGTGAGTCAAGAGCATGCCTTGCATACCGTAGGCCTCAATTCAATCCCCAGCACCCCAGAGTCCCTCAGTCATTGCCAGGAGCACCCTGGAGCACCAAGCCAGGGATAACCCTGGAGCTCCACTGAGAATGGTCCCCCAAAATATTGGGGGAAGGGGAGTCTAGTTCAAGGCTAGCACACTTGCCTTGCATGTACAAGGCCCTGCAACAGTGGTGCAATTCCTGCAGCCACGCCCCAATAGGCTGTGACCCACAAACATTAACAAGTGTGTGACCCCGGCACAGGTACAGGTATGATCCCCAACTCTCTAATACTACAACAAAAATACCAAAACAATAAAAGGGGGCAGCTGTGCTACCAACTTCATAGAAAAATTAAAGATTCGTAAGAATCTTTTTTTGTTGTTTGTTTGGTTTCTGGGCCACACTGGTAGTACTCTGAATTTTCTCCTGGTTCTGATGTACTCCTGTGGGGCACGGGGTACCATATGGGATGTCAGAGATTAAACCCGGGTTGGCAGCATGCAAGGCAAGTTGCTCTACCTGCTGTACTATTGCTCTGGCATGCAAATGCATTTCTTACAACCTCTCTCTCCCCTCTGAGTCCTTGCCCTCTTCCTCAGTCCTAAGAGATGTTCTCATGCTGTGTTGTTAATGTTGAACGCAATTCAGATATGATTGCAGGTACAAGTGGGGTGGGGGGTGGCAACAGGCCTCTGAGAACACTCCGGGGCTTATCATACCCATGGATGCATCGCTCCCTTGGACAGGAGTCAACAAAAGGCCCTCTGGAAGGTCACCATGCAAACCCCGGGAAAGGTCATTCATTTGAGCAGGTTGAGCATTCCTCTTCCAAAGGATTGACTACTTACACCAGTCCGGAGGGCCTCAAGATAGAGTTTTCTGCTCCGACCACAGCCATAAACTTCTAACTTACTCTCCCAACCAGCCCTGGGTAAACAAGAAATCCATCATCTTATCCTCTCAGGTTGCTAAGCACCTGAATAAGTCTTTTTCTCACATCAACCCTTATCTCATGAGCCTTCAGACTTCAGAGTTTGTAAGAACAGGACCATAGTTTGAACCCTGGCACCACATGGACCAGATGGAATATTGCTGTAAGAGGTTCTGGAGCCCCTCCTAAAGCATTGCTTAAGAGGCGCACCAAAACAATAATAGCAATACTCCTGAAATTAATCTACAGATTCAGTGTAATCCCTGCAAAAATACCAACTGGCCTTTGTCTAGGAATTTACAATTCAATCCTAAAGTTTATATAAAAATGTCAGAATTCAAAAAGCAAAAACAACTTAAGAAAGAAGAATAAAAGGAGAGAGCGAGAGAGAGAGAGAGAGAGAGAGAGAGAGGGAGGGAGGGAGGGGAAGAGAGGAAGAGAGAGAGGGAGAGAGAGAAAGGAGAGGGAAGGAGAGAGAGGAAGAGAGAGGGAGAAAGAGAGAAAGGGAGAAAGGAAGGGAGGGAGGGAAGGAGGGAGGGAGGAAGAAGGCTCAACAGGCTGAGGGCTTTGTACTGGGAGGCTCAGTTCTATCCCTGACACTGCATGGACCCCCCAAGCACTGCCAAGAGCAATCCTCAAGCACTTCAGTATCCCCAGAGCATTGCTAGGTGAGGCCCCAAACAACAAAAGTAGAAAAAGGAAACTGGAGAACTGATACATCCCATTTCAAAACTTAGCATAAAAATCTACAGAAACCAAATAGTGTTGGTACAAGAATTTAAAAATAGATACATGGGGCTAGAGCGATAGCACAACTGGTAGGGTGTTTGCCTTGCACGCGGCCGGCCCGGGTTTGATTCCCAGCATCCCATATGGTCCCCTGAGCACCACCAGGAGTAATTCCTGAGTGCAGAGTCAGGAGTAACACCTGTGCATCGCTGGGTGTGACCCAAAGAGCAAATAAATAAATAAATAAATTTTTAAAAAACAAAATAAAATAGATACACAGGCCAATGGCACAGAAATGAGAGTTCAGAAAACAAACTCACTTGTGATCTATTGATTTTTGTTTTTCTGATTTGGGCTTGTTTTTTGTTCATTTGATTTAGTGTCAGACAGGAATTTGTGAGCAATGCTTACGGGCTCTTCCTCTCTCTAAGCTCAGGAGAGACCTCTGCCAGTGGTGAGCGGTCATAGGCACTGCTGTTATTCGAACCAGGGTCTGAACGCCAATACTCTTTCTCCAGGCCCAGGTATATTGATTTTTGAAAAGGATGCCTGAGGACCATATGGGTTATTTCTGGCTCTGTGCCTTGGGTCATTTTAGCCATGCTCAGGAGATCATATGGTGCTGGGAGTCTAATCAAGATCCCCTACATACAAAATATGTGCTCAAACTGCTGAGTTATCTCTCAGCCCTGGATTTGAATTTTTTTTAATTGTAAAATCATTACCACAATTTTTGGGGGGGGGGCCATAACCCCTAATGCCCAGGGGACAACTATCCACTTCATGCTCAGGGATTGCTCCCAGCAATGCTAAAGGGTCCATGCAATGATTGGCCACAAGCAAGGCATGCATTTGAACCCTGTGTGACTTCTAACAAGGCATGCATGCTACCTCTAGAGCTTCCTAATTTTAGAACATTTATATCACTTTTTCAAAAGAAACTTCAACCTTGGGCTGAAGATTTAGTACAGCGTGTAGGTGGCTTACCTTACATGTGACCAACCCTGACTTTGATCCCCAGAGCCCTGCCAGGAGTGATCTCTGAGTGCAGAGCAAGGAGTACAACTTAAGAAAGAAGAATAAAAGGAGAGAGCGAGAGTGAGAGAGAGAGAGAGGGAGGGAGGGAGGGGAAGGGAGGAAGAGAGAGAGGGAGAGAGAGAAAGGAGAGGGAAGGAGAGAGGGGAAGAGAGAGGGAGAAAGAGAGAAAGGGAGAAAGGAAGAGAGGGAGGAAAGGAGGGAAGGAGGGAGGGAGGGAAGGAGGGAGGGAGGGAGAAGGCTCAACAACTGGGTGGGCCCCCCAAAATAGAAAAGAAACCTGAATGTTGGATATTAACCCTAAGTGTTTTAAGGCTTCCTCAGTGAATTGCCCCTTCCCCCCTGCCCCCAGAAGCTTACAGTGCTCTTGTGAGCATCCCTAATCCCCTGAGTTTATCTTTAACCTTTCCTTTATTTATTTATTTATTTATTTATTTATTTATTTTGCTTTTTGGGTCATACCTGGCGACGCACAGGGGTTATTCCTGGCTCTGCACTCAGAAGTTACTCCTGGAGGTGCTCAGGGGACCATATGGGATATGCTGGGAATTGAACCCAGGTCAGCCGCGTGCAAGGCAAACGCCCTACCCGCTGTGCTATCGCTCCAGCCCCTTTAACCTTTTCTTTAAACCTTTCCTTTGTGTTTTACACTTTATTGTCACCATTCCACAAGTCAATCTTGGTTACTTATAAGCCAAAACTTTCTGGTAATTTTGGATTTTGTATTTTTAGTGAATTACTTGTTTTTCCATTTCCCCTATAACCTTTTCATGTTTTACTATAGAGCAATGTTCTTTGCTTAAACACAGAAAGACAATGCTATGCTCCTTTGGGAGTTGATTGACTCTGAAATATATCTGCTCCTGGGCATCCATCATAATGATTTGACTCTGACTTCAGTGGCTGTAGTTTCTAACACCCCAAAATGGAGGTCCTGCCATGGTTTTGGAATGGACCTAGGATGAGTGGTGAAGCTACCCTGGCATCGAAATGGGACAGTGTAGAAAGCATAAATGCATGGTCTTGATGCAAACTGTTATGACTTAAGAGACAGGACCCCATGGGGAAGGACAAACTAAACAGGCCTGAGGGCTTAGTCTGGGATTTACGGTAAAAGCCTTGCTTGCTCTCAGAGCCCAGAGAACTAAGAGCCCAGAGAACTAAGTTTGGGATCTTTATCTTTTTTTTACTGTGTTTATCCAAACAACTGCAAGTATTGGTAAGAAGTTGACTTAATTGTTTGATTGATTGTTTGATCAACTGTTTAACTTAGTTGTTTGAAATATATGACTAGAAGGAAAGAGAAAAGCAATATAGATGTCCCTGGGAGACAGAGCGTCTCCTTGAGTTAATCTCCCCCAGAGAGATGCCTCTGCTGGAATGTTTTAGCTCTGTAAATCACACGGACATGCAGTCCTACACCTCTGACCCCTTCAGATGTTCTAGAAGGATGCAAGCAGCTCTGCATTAAACGGGCCATTTTCACCATCAAGCTGTGGAGAGATCTGGGGAAGACAGGAGGCGGCTCTCTGCCACTGAACGCCCGTGTTGTGCAGCAATTCCGCATTTTATGAACTCACACCTGCAACATACTTTTTTTTTTTTTGCTTTTTGGGTCACACCCGGCAATGCACAGGGGTCACTCCTGGCTTTGCTCTCAGGAATTATCCCTGGCGGTGCTCAGGGGACCATATGGGATGCTGGGAATCAATCCTGGGTCGGCCCCGTGCAAGGCAAACACCCTACCCGTTGCGCTATCGCTCCAGCCCCTGCAACACACATTTTTAAAAGTTCATTTTGCAAAGAGAAATCTTTTGAATGATTTTTCCCTGGATACAGGAGATGGTCCAAAAGGGCTCATTTGTATTAGAGAGTCCTGGGTTCGATTTTCTGTACCACACAATCCTGCAAATACTGTTCGGAGTTGCCCCAGAGCACTGAGCACTTCCAGGTGTGGCTGAAAAATAGAGAGAGAGAGAGAGACAGAGACAGAGACAGAGACAGAGAAGAGAGAGAGACAGAGAGAGAGAGGAGAGAAAGGAGGTAAGGAGAAGGAGGATAGGAGGGAAGGAAGGAAGGAAGGAAGGAGAGGGGGAGAGGAGGAGAGGGAGGGGAGGAGAGGGAGGAGAGGGAAGGGGAGAGGAAGGGAGGGGAGGGGAGAGAGGGGAGGGGAGGAGAAGGGAGAGGAGGGAGGGAGGAAGGAGAGGGAAAAATGCGGTAGTATGAGGATGGGAGGGGAGGGAGAAAGGGAGGGAGGGAGGGAGGGGTGGGGGAAGGAGGGAAAGAAGGAGAGGGGAGAGGAAAGGTGGGTGGGGAGGAAGAGGGGAGGAGAGGAAGGAAGGAGGAAGGGATGCAACTGACCTGGTTTTGATTCCCTGCATTCCAGACGGTCCCCCAAGCCTTCCAGGAGTGATCATGAATGCAGAACCAGGAATAAGCCCTGAGCACAGCTGGGTGTGGCCCCCAAACAAACAAAAAAGAAATGGAAATGAGGAGGGCTAAGGTCAAAGATGCCTGCTACCACTGCACCCCCTCCTGGTTTAGCTCTGGGACCTGAGCTTGGCTTGACTTCACCAAGGGCAGGGGAATCCCTGCTGTGCCCACTGGGAGCTGCAGGCTTCAGTCCTTGAGCGCACAGCTCATGTTCACCTGATTCCTGGCAGCCCCTGCCTCCAATATCCTCAGTCTCACTGTCTGGGCATCCGTCTGCTAACTCTCACCCACACTGCCAGACCCTCCAGCTGCTGCAAGCCTGATATTGTCCAAGACTCACTCATGGACTTTGCCACTGACTTCCCAAAAAGACTCTTATGAACTCCCACAGAGCTGAAAGTCAAGTCACATCCTGAAACTGTTCTCCACCCTTGTCACCTTCCTCTAAGAAGGAAAGACAATGCTGACCCCTTCTTTCTCTCTTTCTCTTTCTTTCCTTCTTTTTCTTCCTTCCTTTCTCTTTCTCTTTCTTTCTTTCCCTCTTTCTTTGCTTCTTTCTTTTTCTTCCTTCCTTCTTTTCTCTCTCTCCCTCTCTCTTTCTCTTTCTCTCTCTTTTCTTTCCTTCTTTCTTTTTTCTTCCCTCCGCCCCTCTCCTCCTTTCTTCTTTGGCCATACCTGGTGCTGCTCAGGGATTGCTCCTGGCTCTGCACTCAGGAATCTCTCCTGGCAGTGCTCAGGGGACCATATGGGATGCTGGGGATCAAACCCTGGTCAGCCACATAAAAAGCAAGTGCCCTACCCACTACACTCTCTCCCAGACCCAATACTGCCCCCTTCAACTCACATGTACGTGTGCTTGAGGCTTCAAACTTGAAATACAGCACTGTGTTGTTAAGATACACACACACACACACACACACGCACATGCACATATATGTATATATATATATGTGTGTGTGTATATATGGTTAAATTAATTATAAAATAAAGGGAATTATTAACACAGCAATTAACTTAGCAGTTACCTCATGGAGAACCGGTTATGACCCAGCAGTAAAAGTCAGCATCCTCAGCTATCTTAATTACTTAGTTTCAGGTTACTCTCCCTAATAAAAGAAAGGAGAAAGGTTACCAAAAGGTCCTTCTGGTGACTAGGTAAAAGGAAACAGCCTGAATACCAGAAGAAAGATAATAGTTGACAGCAGTGTTTGAGGATTTGGAGCCAGTGACCCCTCCAATAATACCATCAGCAGTAATTGTGCATAATAGCAGAGGGACTGGAAGATCTGGCTGTGCTTACTTCAGACTATCCGGCTGCCTGGGACTGAAATCTGTAGCTATTACTGTGGGTTCGATTTTCAGTGACAGCTTCTCATTCACAATAAACACAACCTGTTTGAGGGGGCAGACCTGCTGGTTCCTCGGGTGCTCATCAGTCTACAGGCTGGCTGAAGATAGTGGCAAATAAAATACCAGGAAGCTCAGATTTCAACAAGAGATGCTCCATCCACCAGCCACCCGTGCCGTGGTCTCGGTCCTGCCTAAGTTGATAGCACCCTCAAGTGGAAATCTAAAACGGATTTTTACTGGTAGCAACCCATCTTTAAAAAATATTTATAGAAACGTGATAGCCTCTCAGAATCTTTATCTGTATTGCAAATCATAATGCCCCAAAGTAGAGAAAGAGTATGGGGGAAATTGTCTGCCACAGAGACAGGGGGAGGGTTGGGTTTGTTGTGGGGGGGGAATACTGGGGACATTGGTGGTGGAGAATGTGCACTGGTGGAGGGATGGGTGACTGAAACTCAAACATGTAAGCTTTGTAACTATATCTCACAGTGATTCAATAAAAAAAAAATTTGTCAAAAGATCAGAGAGACAATATAGTCAGTAGGATGTTTTGTCTTGCATGCAGTTGACCCTAGTTGATCCCTGGCAACACATGTGGTCCCCCAAGTCCCTCCAGTCCATGGGTGATCCCCGAGCACAAACCAGGAGAAGACCCTAAACATAGCCAGATGTTCCACTCCCCAAATTATAGGAGACACATAAAAAAAAAAACCCTGCAGAATGTGTGAGTTTCCCTAGTGCTAAAGTGGCCTTTAATAAAATCACTAGCCTGTGGCAGGACTTTGGTTATGGGCCCCAGGTTACAACTTACTTCCTTCTTCCTTCCTTTCTTCCTGCCTTCCTTTTTTAAATTTTTTTTCTTTCTGGGTCACACCTGGCGATGCACAGGGGTTACTCCTGGCTCATGCACTCAGGAATTACTGCTGGCGGTGCTCAGGGGACCATATAGGATACTGGGAATCGAACCCGGGTTGGCCACATGCAAGGCAAAAGCCCTACCCGCTGTGCTACCACTCCAGCCTCTCCTTCCTTACTTTTGAGCAAAAGGGTTTTTTAATTGAAAGAGATATTCGAGGAGGAGAGAGAAACATTACTCCAGAGTAGCACTGTCCTCCCGTTGTCGTGGATTTGCTTGAGCAGGCACTAGTAATGTCTCCATTGCAAGACTCGTTGTTACTGTTTTTGACATATCAAATATGCCACGGGGAACTTGCCAGGTTCTGCCGTGCATGCAGGATAGTCTTGGTAGCTTACCAGGCTCTCCGAGACGGATGGAGTAATCGAACCCGGGTCGGCCACGTGCAAGGCAAACACCCTACCCGCTGTGCTATCACTGTACTCCAGAGTCACTGTCACTGTCCTCCCGTTTTTTATCGATTTGCTCGAGTGGGCCCAGTTAAGGTCTCCTTTGGAGACTTTGTTGTTACTGTGTTCGGCATATCGAATATGTCACGGGGAGTTTGCCAGGCTCTGCTGTGTGGGCCAGATACTCTCGGTGGCTTGCCGGGCTCTCCGAGAGGGGCGCAGGAATCGAACTCGGGTCGGCCATGTTGGCTGCGTGCAAGGCAAACGCCCTACCACTGTGCTATTGCTCCAGCCCAACTCCAGAGTAGGAGAGGAAATCTAAAACTAATTTTTTACTAGTAGTAACCCATCTTAAAAAACTATTACTTACTAAGTAAGTTCAGAGACAGTATAGTGAGTAGGAAAACAGAGGAAAGAGTGAAATATGTGTTCAAGAGACAACATGAACGTAGGTTTGAAAGAACAACCTCCCAACTTATTGTTTTTTTTCCTTTCCAGCTCAGGGATCAAATCTAGGGCCTTACACATGCAAAGAAAATGTTCTGCCTCTGAGCTACATCCCCAGAAACAACTTGCTTTTGAAGAGGTGAAAAAAAGCACCCCTGAAACTTATACAACGCTATCAGTCATGGTTAAGGTGCATGGAAGTGCATAAAAAGCACCGCGGGAAGCCGCCCAGCAGTGAGGGTTCTTCTACCTGAAGCCTGCCTGACTCTACTTGCAGCCTGAAGGGTAAGTGCCAGAGGGCAGGACTGCAGAAAGCCCCCTCAAGTTCCTGCAATGCATGGGTCCTGAAACCCCGCCAGCCTCACCTAGGCTGCCGTGGGAGGCCCACTCAGCGGGTGGGTGCTGCTCCCCACACGGAGTTTGCCAGGCGCTCTGGTTTTCAGACTGAAGGGAAATTAGACTCTTGGCAGGAAATGGAAATGTCAGTTTTGACTTTCACTCGCGCCTTTCTGGTTTTAATATGTTTATTTATTAGCGGGTAAGGTGTTTGCCTTGCAGGTGGGCTACCCAGGTTGGATTCCTCCGCCCCTCTCGGAGAGCCAGAGAGCCCAGTGGCAAGCCACCAAGAGTATCCTGCCCAGCAAAGCCTGGCAAGCTCCCCGTGGCATATTCAATATGCCAAAAACAGTAACAACAAGTCTCACAATGGAGACGTTATTGGTGTCCGCTTGAGCAAATTGGTGAACAGCACAAAGGGAGGACAGTGCTACAGTGTTACATTTTTGGTATCACAAAAAGGAATTTTAGAAGAACACAAATAATGAAGTGAAATAAATTTTATTTGGGAAATATGAGAGGAGAGAGAGCCCATAAAAAAGATGAACAGTTCTCCCTCCCTCTCTCTTGCAAAATGATGTTGCTGGGGAAAATGAGGGGAGGGAGGGAGAGAGAGAGAGAGAGAGAGAGAGAGAGAGAGAACTGTTCATCTTTTTTATGGTCTCTCTTTCTCTCTCTCTCTTTCTCTCTCTCCCCATTTTCCCCAGCAATATCATTTTGCAAGCTACCCAGGACATCTACATCAGTGCCTCACCTGACTGCCTACATTTTTACCTTAAAAATAAAAAAGATGATCAATCCTATCAAATCCTATCAGGTTAGGACCTGACCATTGTGATCCCAAGTAACCTTCATTCCCTTCTAAAATCCCCACCTCCAAATACAGTCACATCAGAGGTTCAAAATTTGGGTTGGGGCAGGGAACACACAATTTGGGACAGGTAACACACACAAATATTCAGCCTATAGCACATTTCTATGGATTTCATAGTAAAAACATATGATTACCTAAAAAACTATAAACCTCCCAGCAACTTTTCTCATAAACATCCCAAAACTGAAAGCTGGGATATCTTTGTCATCTTGGTGAATGGCAAAATAAACATTGGTGCATTTGTAAGATGGACCATGTTAAACAGGGAGGAACTATAGTCACAGGCAAGAGATTTGGATGACGCGAAGCCTTGCCACTTTCCGAGTAGAAAGAAGCCAGATTCAAAGCTGAATGTTGTATGGCTGGATGTGCCATTCTGGAAATCAGGCAGAAGAAGAGAGACTGACGGCATTGGAGAGAGAGAACAGCTGATAAAGCTCTTGTCTTGCATGAGGTTAACGCTGGTTTGTTCCCCAGAACCTCATATAGGCCCCCAAATCCCATCAGGTGTGGTTCTTGTGAGCAAAGTTAACCATAAGTCCTGAGCCTTGGTGGGTGACCCCCTTCCCCCACCAAAAGGATAGAAATTGACCAACAGTTGTCAGATGGGCTGTGTGAGGAGGGGTTATCATGAAGGCACTTTTGTGGTTTGTTTTGGAGTCACACCCAGTGGTGCTTACTACTCAGGGCTTACTACTGGCACTGTCTGCACTCAGGAATTACTCCTAGCAGTGATTGGAGAATCAGATGGGGTGCTGAGAATCAAACCTGGGTTGACCATGTATAAGGCAAATACCTTACTCGCTGTACTGTCACTCCAGCCCCATGAAGGACACTTTCAGAGTCATGGAAATATTTTATAACTAGGTTAGAGCGAGTTGACTGAGTATATACGGCCAAAATTTATGGAATTTCATGTCACTTTACAAAGTGAGTTTTAAGGCTCCCTCCCCTCTGGAGAGGTCTGTGTTTACTCTTGAATACATAACTGTCGCTCTCCCTTCTCCACATATTTCTCTAAAACTATTTTACTAAAAATAATACTTTTAAAGTGAATTTTATTGAATGAACACTATAATTTCAATTAAGCTGACAGTTCAAGAAAGGACATTTGGAAAGATTTTTTTGTTTTTGTTTTTTGGGTCATGCCCAGTGATGCACAGGGGTCACTCCTGGCTCTGCACTCAGGAATTATCCCTGGCGGTGCTCAGGGGACCATATGAGATGCTGGGAATCGAACTCGGGTCGGCCGCGTGCAAAGCAAATGCCCTACCCACTGTGCTATCTCTCCAGCCCCTGGAAAGATTATTTTATATGTACATTTTTTCTGAAAATCAATATCAAAGAGATCAATAGAACTTTTAAGCACAAAACAGACTGGAATTGGAGTGACAGTGCAGTCGGTAGGGAATTTGCCTTGCATGCCAATCTGGGTCAATCCCCAGCAACCCATCTAGTCCCCTGAGCATCACCATGAGTAATTCTTGAGTGCTGAGCCAGGAAACCCCTGAGGATGCTGAGTGTGGCCTAAAACGTCAAAAAAGAAAGAAAGAAAGAAAGAAAGAAAGAAAGAAAGAAAGAAAGAAAGAAAGATAGATAAAGAAGAAAAAGAAAAGAAAGAAAACCAGAAGATACTGGTGTCAAATTTTGTTGGGAGCATAGAATGGACAAAAAAATAATTTTTTTCAACATAAAGTATTTCTAAGTGTTTTTGCCTGGTTTTTATTTTATATTATTTTGGTCACACTCACTGTTCTTAGGACTTACGTTCGACTCTGTACTCACAAATTATCCCAGACTCCGGGGGACCAGGGGACCAGATTCAGTGCCAGGGACTGAACTGCGTGCAGTTGGCCAGAAGCAAGGCAAGTGCCCTACCTCCTGTACTATCTTAAGACTTAAGAGTCTTTTGTTGTTGTTAAAGAATAGCTCTGGTGGCCTGAGGGATAGTGCAGCAGGTAGGGTGTTTGCCTTGCACATAGCTGACCCTGGTTCGATCCCTGGCATACCATATGGTCCCTTGAGCACCACCAGGAATAATACCTGCGTGCAGAGCCAGGAGTGACCTGGCTCTGAGCATCACCAGGTGTGACCCAAAAAAGAAAAAAAAAATTCTCTCCCTGCTACACTGTTCCCCCTCATGGGCACCTGAAAACACCTTCAAAGATTTTCTCAAGTGCTCTGAGACTGCTCTGTATCTGCCACCCTTAGTGTTTTAGACTTTAAGTTCATTATACTCATTTTGGGCTGGAGTGATAGCCGACCCAGCTGAGCCAGGTTCGATTCCTCTGTCCCTCTTGGAGGGCCCGGCAAGCTACTGAGAGTATCTCGCCCACATGGCAAAGCCTGGCAAGCTCCCCATGACGTATTTAATATGCCAAACACAGTAACAACAAGTCTCACGATGGAGACATTAATGGGCCCACTCCAGAACATCGATGAACAATGGGAGGACAGTGACAGTGACAGTGACTGTATTTTTAAATGATTGGTGGTCTTAAATTCATGGACTACATTTAAAGTCTAGTAAAAGTTTTACTAGAAAAGTTGTATAGGTACAAGCTGTATAGCATATTCTCTGTGCACACCTGATCAAAACTCTGTGTGTGTGTGTGTGTGTGTGTGTGTGTGTGTGTTACTGGAGGACTGAACTCAAACCCTCACACGTGCCAGGCATATGTATGTTCCCACCACTTCAGTTGACACCCTGGCCCCAAATCATTGTTTTAATTTATAGGAGCCACCTCCTATTGGAGCCCCTCTTGGCAACACAGCTCTGTGGACAGGGCCTGATGGTTTGATGCTAAGACCCAGAAGGATGCCAGGGCCACACTTAGTACTTAACATTTTCTGCCACCTGAAGGTCAGAACTGCCATTGTGATCGCTGATGCTCTAGTGCCACCCGTGGTGGTTTGCAGTCTCTGATCTGAGTCAGGAGTGGTAAAGGATGGAGAATCTTCTTCCAAATGGGCTTATTCACTGCAGACTGCAGCTGTCGGGGGCGGGGGCGGGGGCGGGGGGGTGGGAGGGGGAAGCAGGGATGAGAGCGTCCAGGGGTGAGAACATGGCCAGAGCAGTAGCACTAAAATGGTGAAAGTGGAACATGGATCTAGCAGCTTAAGGCTTGCTCTTAGGTTTATCCCAAACCCCACTCCCCTCCCAGGAAAATGCCTGAGAAACTCCGAGTTTCCAGTGTTTACTGTTTGTCCTAGTCAACAGCCGGATGATTGGCTCTTGACCTTCTTTTCTTAAAACATGTTCTTGAAAAGGTTTACATCTCAGACTACTTCTGTCCCATTGAAATGCGAGTATAATCTTTTGAAAGCAGGAATGTTTTCCTCAAGGACCTGAAATCCATTCCTTTGAAGTGGAATCATCAGCTGGGAAAGGGCCATTTGGTGCTGTGGGAGGATGCAAACCTAGTTCAATATTTGCCTGCCGGCTGACACAGCTGCTCTAATCACATTTATACTCATCAACCGGGTAGGATTCCCCCCCCCCCGCCCCCCCCCCACCCCGTTGAGCTCCAACCCCTCCCCATTCCTTCTTTAAATTCTCCAATCAAGTCACCTAGTCACTTCTGCACAAATAGAATGGAGCTCAGCTCTTTGGACTCTCAGTTTGTTTTCTTCAGCTTTATTTTTTTTTGGGGGGGGGGGCGTACTTGACAGTGCGCAGAGATTACCCCGGCTCAGTGCTCAGGAATCACTCCTGCCAGTGCTTGGGACTATATGCATTGCTGTGGCTCAAACCAGCATCAGTCACAGGCTAGAGAAGTGTCTGAACACTTGTTCTCTCTCTCTCTCTCTCTCTCTCTCTCTCTCTCTCTCTCTCTCTCTCTCTGTCCCTATTTTCTTCAGTTTTAACTAGTCTGGCTTCTCTACAGTATGATGGCTGCTTTGAGAGTAACGTAGGAAAGAACCGGGATGCCTAGATCTCCCTAGGGTTCTCCAAATGTTCCCTTGACCCTAGAACGTTTAGAGTGGAGGACACAAAAGGAAAGAAATCAGAGGAGAAGGTGAGGATGAAGATGAGAGAGGGAAGCCATGGGGCACAGGGGCTGGAGCTTCGGTTATACTGTTGATGTGAGAGAGTGTTTAGTCATCTGTCCAAAGCACAAACTCAACATCGCTGAAAGAATGGGATTGAAGCAGCAACCTCCACAGTTTGTAAAGTGCCTGCCCTATCAAGGTGGCAGGTGGGGGGTGGAAGGAGCATGAGAACACTGGGGGTGGGAAATTGACACTGGTAATGGGATTGGTCTTGAAATATTGTAACATCTCCAGGAGTAATCCCTGAGCAAAAACCAGGGAGAAGCACCCAGCAAACTGAGGAAAGAGGGGAGGGGAAACAGAAAGAAAGTGAGAGAAAGAGAGAGAGAGAGAGAGAGAGAGAAAGAGAGAGAGAGAGAGAGATGACTGACCTGAGTTTGATCCCCAGCATTCCATATAGATCCCAAACCCTCCAGGAATAATTCTTGAGTACAGAAACAGGCGTAATCCCTGAACACTACCAGGTATGGTTCAAAAACAAAAAGACCAAAAAAAATTAAAAGAAGAGAGTATTTCCCAAGATACATAAAGTATTTATAAATCTCAATAACAAAAATAATAAACCTTATCTAGAAATACAAAAACAAACTGTCCTCCCGTTGTTCATCGATTTGCTCGAGCAGGCCCAGTAACGTCTCCATTGTGAGACTTCTTGTTACTGTGTTTGGCATATTGAATACTCTCGGTAGCTTGCCAGGCTCTCCAAGAGGGGAGGAGGAATCGAACCTGGCTCGGCCAGGCTGGCTGCGTGCAAGGCAAATGCCCTACCGCTGTGCTATTGCTCCAGCCCTATCTAGAAATACAGGGAAAAAAGTTGGGCAAATATTTCCTCAAAAAAGACTTAATGATGATCAACCCCCCTTTAAAAGAATGTTCACCATCACTTTTTATCTGGGAAATACAAATAGAAATGGCAGTGAGTGAGTTATCACCAGTGAAAATGACCAGTGAAAATGACCTATATAAAAAAGAATGGAAAAAAAAACTGTGGGTGCGATGCAGTTTGAAAAAGGGAGCCTCAGTAACTGATGGTGGGTCTATTGTTTGTTTCCGTTTTAATGGAAAATAGTGTGGAATCATCTCAAAAAATTAAGAATAAAGGGGTCTGAGAGATAGTACGGTAAGTAAGGCTCTTGCCTTGCACATGGATAATCTTTCAGTTTGATCCCAGGGGCTGCAACCCCCAAGCACCAATGAGAGTGATCCCTGAGTGCAGAGCCAGGAGTAAGCCCTAAACATAGCTGGGTGTGGCATTCCAACCCACTCCCCGAATAAAAAGAATACAGACCCCATATGACCTAGCAATTCCCCTCCTGTGTCTCTGCCTCAAGAACACAAAAGCAGGGGTTGGAGTGATAGTACTACAGGTAGGGAATTCGCCTTGTTACACAGCTGAATTTGGAGCCCCCATATGGTTCCCAAGTCCTGCCTGGAGTGTTCCCTGAGCACAGATCCAGGAGTAAGCCCTGAGCACTGCCGGGTGTGGCCCCCACAGAAACAATCTGTTGGGGCTGGAGTGATAGCACAGCGGGTAGGGTGTTTGCCTTGCACACAGCCAACCTGGGTTTGATTCCCAGCACCCATATGGTCCCCTGAGCACTGCCAGGAGCCTTTCCTGAGTGTTACCCTTGAAGAATAGAAAGAGCTATGCTTGGAATATCACGTTTCACTCAAATGAGAGAAAGAATCCGGAGTTCTGACATCCATCGACGATCAAGAGTCAGGGACGCTGTCTCATTTGCCAAGGTGTCGAAAATCAGATGGGCTGGTCACGTAATGAGATTTAAAGACGACTGCTGGACTAGAGCTGTTACCGACTGGATTCCACGGGATGTCAAAAGACCGCGTGGCCGCCCACCTTCCAGATGGTCAGACTTCTTCGTCAAGATCATGAACGATCGGTTTGAGGCCCTTCATGTTCCCGGAGCGAACAGATGCCATTGGGCTACACTAGCACGTGACAGGGACAAATGGAGACGTTACTGGCGCCCGCTTGAGCAAATCGACGACTAACGGGAAGTTAAGTGATTAAGTGATTAAGTGAACCCCTGAGCATCGCCAGGTGTGATGCAAATATATATATATATACATATATATATATATATATATAAACAACAAACAGGGCCCTCCCGTTGATCATCGATTTGCTCGAGCGGGCCCAGTAACGTCTCCATTGGAGACTTTGCTGTTACTGTGTCTGGCATATCGAATACTCTCGGTAGCTTGCCGGGCTCTCTGAGAGGGGCGGAGGAATCGAACTCGGGTCGGCCATGTTGGCCGCTTGTAAGGCGAACGCCCTACCCGCGGGTACCCGAGTTCGATTCCTCCGCCCCTCTCAGAGAGCCCGGCAAGCTACCGAGAGTATTCGATATGCCAGGCAAACAACAAACAAACAAACAAAAACAATCTGTTAAAGTATGTGCACACATATGTTTATTGCAGCATTATTCACAATAGTTAGGATCTATTTGAAAACAACCCAAGTGCCCATCAACAGAGGAACAGATAATGAAATTGTGGTATATGTGCATAATGAGAAAATCAGATCTTATTTTTACTTTGTTTGGGGGCGACACCCAGAGGTGCTCAGGGCTTACTACTGGCTCTGCACTCAGGGATCACTCCTGGTGGGACCTGGAGGACCATGTGTTGTTTCAGGAACCTAAGCAGGGTCCCTCAAATGCAAGGCAAGCTCTCTACCTGCTATACTATTGCTAGATCCCTGACATAAAAGAACTCTTACAGTTCGATACAACTTGAATGGGACTGAATAAGTTATGCTAAGTGAACTAAGAAGGAAAAAAAATACCAGATGATCTTGCTTATAAAGAAATGAAGCAAAGAAAGAGAAAATAACCCATGGAAACCTACCCTGAGATACTGCCAAAGGAACCTTGAACTGAGGCTGCAGAGGTGGGGTGTGAGGGAGAAAAGACCTTGGGAAAGCGGTGGCGGGTTATTGACATTCTGGTGGTGAGAATGGTAAAGCAGGCTGCAAATAAAAGAACAACCATACAAAAACTATTACAAACCACATCACATCATGAGACTCTTTTTTTTTCAGAAGGAGAAGGACAAAACCTGGATGATATCATTCATTTATTTTGAAGAAACAAAACAAGGAAATAGACATAGAACAAATCCTTGGGGCTTGGATTGCAACACTGAGATTACCAAAGTGGAAGGCAGAAAAGGGATGGGCGGTTAAAAGAGTTGGAGTGGGAGTACAGCTCTTTACCCCCAACAAGGATATTAGTGAAGGCCTTGGACACTTTGCTGGCAGTAATATGCTATAACTATACATCAGAGGCAAACAGTTAACACTGCTGTAAATGTATTCCCTTAACTACAAAGATGATTTTTTAAAAATTCTAATAAAACATCAATCTCAAGGAAATCTGATTCCTCCTTCCACTCTTAATCTCTAGAAGAACAAGAAATTACAAAATAGCTCTGGTTATTTTGGAACACATAGAAAGCTTTGGAGGGGCTGGAGTGATAGCACAGCGGGTAGGGAGCGGGTAAGGCGTTTGCCTTGCACGTGGCCGACCCGGGTTCGAATCCCAGCATCCCATATGGTCCCTTGAGCACCGCCAGGAGTAATTCCTGAGTACAGAACTAGGAATGGCCCCTGTGCATCGCCAGGTGTGACCCAAAAAGCAACAACAACAAAAAATAAAAATTAAAAAAAAGCTTTGGAAATATTGGTACTAACAAGGAGGGCTTATTTCAATAAAATGCACATTTAGTGGTATGTTACCATCATTGTATTTAAGTCACTTCTCTTGTTTTCCTTTTTATTTTTGGGCGGGGTGTCACACTCAATGACCCAAAAGCTATGGAGTTACTTCAGTGGGGTGCACCAGGGACAGACCTGGAGTTTCTGGGGACCAGGGGAGGATAGTGATAGAAACTGGGTTTTCCATTGACCTTCCTCCCTCTTGCTTACATTTTTTTCAGTACTTGGAATCCAACTTTGATCATCACACATGCCAAGCATGAGCCCCATGACCGAGTCACATCCCAGGCATAGAACTTTTTAAGTAGATCTAAGAAAAAAATTACCACAATAAATAATAATATTTTCTCTTAGTTAAGTATTGATAATGGCATCCCAAAATACTAAAGGAAAAAAAATTTTTTTCAGTGAGTGGAGCCAAGCCGATGTCTTCACATACAAGGCAAACACCTTAAAGCCACAACCCTCCCTCAGTATTCTTGTTTTACAACTTAAGCCTCCACAGCCTAAAGAACAAGGAAAAACAAGGCAAGAACTTTTTAGAGTGTGAAGCACTTCCATTCAAGCCCTGTTAAAAAAAAGTCATTTGGATTCGAAATAATGGTGGTGGGAAGGTGTAATGGTGGGTGAGATTGGTGTTGAAATATTGAATGTAATAAATTATTGTGACCAACTTTATAAAAACCAAATTAAATTACCAAAAAAAGGTTATTCGGACTCATTACTTTTACTGAAGATTTCATATGAAAGGGCTTTAAAATCTCAACATTGTTCAGGGAGCAGAGAGCAAGGAGCTTGGTGGGCTCCAGCGGATGCTTCTGGTTGATTGTGTTTTGGGATCAAACACGGGTCGACTGCGTGCAAGGCAGTGCCTTAGCTTCTACTTTAAGTCTCTAGCCCCGCAGCTAATGCTCTGCAGCAAGCAAGACCCTCTTGGTTCACTAAGACGTAGGGAGCAGCAGCCCCAAGCGCCGCCGCTGAGTGTGGCTATCTCCACCCCCAGTTGTTTTGGAGACATCCCTTTGACTTGTCTATTATCTCTAGCCTTCTCCTAGCCTCCCCCTTATGCTATCGGTCCCCCACACCCCCTTTTGTTGCTTGGCTTCTTCTTAGTATAGGAACATCGAGGAAAACAAAAAGCAAAACCAATGCCTGACGGCTCCTGCAGCATAAAAAAAAAAATTCATACTCTACCCATTTCTAAGTCGAAGAGGACTAGAAAGTGATTCCATTCCAAGAGAAAGCAAAATAGAAAGTTATGCCGAGTACGTGGCTGAGAACAGAAGAATGTGCCCCCTTTTCAAGGTGGAGAATTGTTCTTTAAAAAAAAAAAAAAGCAATAGGTTCACGAAACAACTAGCAATTAGGAACCACGGTGAAATTTGAATTTAGGTCCGCACTATTTTTTTTTTTGCTTTTTGGGTCACACCTGGTGATGCACAGGGGTTACTCCTGGCTCTGCACTCAGGAATCTCTCCTGGTGGTGCTCAGGGGACCATATGGGATGCTGGGAATCGAACCCGGGTCGGCCGCGTGCAAGGCAAACGCTCTACCCGCTGTACTATCACTCCAGCCCCTAGGTCCGCACTATTAACTTTTTTTTTTAAGCTTCCTTTAGATTAAATTTTTTTTTTGACATTAATTCTTCAATCGTTAATGCATCTTTGATGCCTTCTCATCCGCCCAGTCCTGAGGCAGAGGGCCAAGATACAGACAATGCACTGCATTGTCCCTTTGATGTCAGCCGCCAGAACCGGCGCGAGGCAAGGATTCCGAATGACTTTTGACTCCCGTGGGCCTCCGCCCGGGACTACATTTCCCGGCAGGCGCAGCGCGGAGCTACGGTGGCCGCGAGGGGCGGAAGGCCAGCGAGCGAGCGCTGGGTAGCGACGGCGCAGTCGCCGTGCGGGCGGCGGACGGGCGGGCGCTCCGCGGTTTGAATGGCTGCGGGCCGGCTCCCGCAGTTCACCTGAGAACCCGCTGGCCAGGCAGGGCTCCGCGATGCCGTCGGGAGGCGACCAGTCGCCACCGCCGCCACCGCCGCCGCCGCCGCCGCCGCCGGTGGCCGCCGCCTCGGAGGAGGAGGAGGAGGACGAGGACGACGGCGGCGGCGGCGGCGGCGAGGCGGAGGAGGACGCCGGGCAGCCGCCCCGCTCGCCGCCGGCGCCTCAGATCCTGCAGCGCTTCGACGAGCTCTGCAGTCGCCTCAACATGGACGAGACGGCGCGGGCCGAGGCCTGGGACAGCTACCGCGCCATGAGCGAGAGCTACACGCTGGAGGTGCGTGTGGCGAGGCTGGGGGTGTGGGGGGCAGCGGGGGTTGGGTGGGCGTCCGGCTCGACTCAGCCCGGGCGTCTAGTGGACAGCGCCCGGGGTGGCGGGGGCGCTCGCCGGCCTCCCGAGCCCGGTCGTCCCCGGAGCAGGTGCCTTGGTCACGATCCCGCGGTGGAGGAGCGAGGACACGGGGTGGGGAAGGCGGTGGTGGTGATTGGGGGTAGGGGGCGGGCCGGCGTGCAGCCTCCCTCCCACCCCCGGACGGACCTTTCGCTCTCCGAGCCCAGGACCACGTCCCCGAGCGGACGGCGCGTCCCCGGGAGCCCGTGCGGGACCCGCGTTGGTGTCGGGACTTGTCAACAAAGACGCCGCTTTGGGGCCCGCGGAGCAAACCTGGCTGCAAAGGCAAACCCCTCTCTTCCCCGCCCCGGTGCCACACGCACCTATCGGGCACTAGAAAAATAAAAACCGAGCCCCCCCCCCCCCCACTGTAGGGCCCGCGGGCGCCCCGGGGACCTGCTCCATCCCGGCACCCCGGACCCCCACACTGGCTGCGAGGCTCGCCCGCGCGCCGTGCTCCTTTCTTTTTGCCCCGACGGGGCGAGGAGGAAGACGGCCTTGCTGGCCAATGAGGCTCCGCGCGGCAGGCACCGCCCCTCCCGGCGGGCCAATGGGGAGCGACGCGGAAGTGTGCGTGTTTACGGGCCGCGCGCGGGCCGGCGTGTGCGGAGGGGGGTAATCCCGGAGCTCTGCGGGGGCCCCCCGGCCGGAGCAAGCTGGCGCTGCGCGTGGGGGTGGGGGAGCAGGGGTCGGGGAGAGGGGAGTAATACTGTGGCTCTCAGAACCTCGACGTCCCCAGGTGGCTTTTGGGCCATCTGCCACCTCCAGAATTCACTCTCTTGTGAGACGTCAGCTGGAAATAGGTGTCTTTGCTGCCTTGCAGAGGTGTGCTGAAAGGTAAAAAAAAAAAAAAAAAAGTGTTGTGTCCTGGCCCTTAAGCACTTACGGACAATTGCTTTAGAGTTTACAGAGAAAACACTGTCGCTACTTAGGTGATCTGGCTGAACAGGCACGTTCTTGTTTATCTCTGGGTGATTTCTGTGATCAGCCAAAGAGGATGACCTTTTTTATTGCTGTGTGGGTGTGATGGGCAAAAGGACCCCCTCCTCCCCCATGATCTCTTACTTTTTTAC
This sequence comes from Sorex fumeus, assembly GCF_029834395.1. Classification (NCBI taxonomy): domain Eukaryota; kingdom Metazoa; phylum Chordata; class Mammalia; order Eulipotyphla; family Soricidae; genus Sorex; species Sorex fumeus. The sequence continues at coordinate 35,772,069 of NW_026606179.1, forward strand.
CTTCGGATAATCCTGTCAATTAGAAAAGCATTATCAGTTGAGGTGTATGGTTGAGGTGTTTCAGTTCATAGGGGTTAAAAAATAGGAGGTCCAGTATAAAGTCCTTATAGGCGGAATGATGTGAGCAGGTGATGAATTATAGATGGCTGATAAATTATTGTTGGCTTTAGCAAGTTTTTATTTAGTTCTTGGACCACACTCGCAGCTGCTTTGGGCCTACTCCTGGCTCTGTGCTCAGGCATCATTCCTGGTGGGGCTCGGGGGACGCTATTTGGTTCCAGGGTCAACCAAGTGCAAGGCAACTGCTCTACCTGATATTCTAGCTCTCCAGTCCTTACTAAGTTATTTTTAAAACATGCTTGATTGCTCAATACTTTTACTATATCAGTCTCAGATTCTAAGCTCAGATTACCTAATGAATGAATATCAAAAAAAAATTATAGATACTCTTTCTCAGCCAGACACCGTTCTTAGTTCTAGAGATAAAGCAGTGAACATAAGAAAATATAAGAAAACAAACAGTGAACATAAGAAAATCCCTACCCATGTGGAGCTTGTGGTCATGAGTGTTGTAAGATACTGTGGCATATTTCATGTTAGTGTATGATGTAAAATAAAGCTCACATAGTAATACAGAATACTATAGAGTGTTATCTTCAGTTTTTTTATCTTCTTGTATTTTCTTCTTGTTTAACGCTTGAATCTCAAGGTGCACATTCCTCAGATAAGAAAATGATTTTTTGTGCATAATTGCCCTCAAGTATTATGTTTTCATCTTGGGACTCCGAGGGCGTATGTCCTGGAAGAGCCAGGTAGAATGTGTATTTCTTGCATAATCTTTCAAGTTACTTAGCATATTTTTTTTGTTTTTGTTTTTTTTTGGCCACACCCGTGGTACTCAGGGCTTACGCCTGACTCTGTACTCAGATACCACTCCTGGTGGCCTCAGGGGACCATATGAGGTGCCAGAGGACCAACCTGGGTTGACCGCAAAGCAAACACCCTACCTGTTACACTATCACTCCAGCCCACATAAGCATCATTTTCACTTGTGCGATTGGTTGAGAGTCAAGCAGTGTGAGGAATCTCAGACTCTTACCCCATTCGAAGTGAGGGAACAAGGACTTCTACCTTCAGGTATAAGAATGTCAGTGTTACATTGTCACATTAAAAGGTCACGTGCTGGGGGAGAGAGCTCAGAGGGCTGGTGCCCATGCTTTGCATGCAGCAGACTGGGATTTGTTTCCCAGCACCACCAGCACAGACCCCTGAGCACTGAACTGGAAGTAGTGCCTGAGCAGCACTGGATGTGGCCACTCAGAAAAAGAAAGATCAGGTGGTAGCCTAGGGTCATCTTTGAAAATAGTTTCTGAAAGAAGAAAAACATCTGCTATAGAGGCAGGCTGTGGACTTGGGGGTAGGAGGGGAACTGGGGATATTGGTGGCAGGAAATGTTCACTGGTGAAGGGAGTGGTGTTGTAACATTGTATGACTGAAATGTGAACAACTTTGTAACTGTATCTGTGATTCAGTTAAAAATTACAAAAAAAAAGTTTCTCCCATAATGCAGAAAAGGAAAAGGAGAGGGGGGGGGGAGGGAGGGAGAGAGAGAGAGAGAGAGAGAGAGAGAGAGAGAGAGAGAGAGAGAGAGGGAAAATGCCTCCCATAAAGGGAGGCTGGGGGTAGGGGGTAGGGGGTAGGGGGTTGGGGTTGGTATGGGGCGGGAGGACGGGGGAACATTGGTGGTGAGAAATGTACACTGGTAGAGGGATGGGTGCTGGATCATTGTATGACTGAAACCCAATTATGAGCATCTTTGTCTATCTCACAGATATCCAATTAAAAAAATTTAAAAAAAAATAAGGTGGAGTTCATGCCCAATTCAATCAGCTTAATTAATAGCTGAATAGCAATACTCCTACGTTAAAAAAAATTCTCAAAAATATAAGAAAAATTAAGAAGTTTGTATTGAAATATTTATGCATATATTTCAGTGTATATTGATACTGGATATATAATTGAATTGAATAGATAATATTGAATATATAATATATTATAGCTCATTACCTAACCATTAATTTTCTTTTTTTTACAGGGAAATGATCTTCATTGGTTAGCATGTGCCTTGTATGTGGCTTGCAGAAAATCTGTTCCAACTGTAAGCAAAGGGACAGTTGAAGGAAACTATGTATCTTTAACTAGAATCCTTCGTTGTTCAGAACAGAGGTAACTATGTTAGAGTTTAAAAGTAGAGTGTCACTGTAACATAGAACCGCAGACATCATAGTGACCCTAAGGGTGCTTTAATAATTTTCTGAGCATCTTTATCTATGGAATGAATAATTTAGACGTTGTGTCAAGGTTTTTTTTTTTTTTTAACTATATCTAACTTAGTATATATTATGTTTTACTTATTTGGTAAAAAAATTTGTAGTTTAAAATGTTAGGTAGTATGAATAGTTTTCTATTAAGTTTATGATTCATTGTATAGTATTGGTGGTTTTAATAAGTATTTTAAGAAACCAACAAGGAGGAAGGAGTCAGACTAAGTTTAGAACGGTGGTTATCTTTGAGGAAGAAGAGTGGGGAGTGGGGAAGGAGAGGAGGGCAGATGAAAAATGGACAGTTACTCTGCAGTCTGGCAAAATTTGTTCAATATGCTAATATTAGTTCAATTTGACAGTAAGGAACATGAGTGTTGGTTCAATTGTTCTTAATATTTATGTATTTCATAATGTTTCATAGGTTCTATTCCCAGCGCCTAGGGGTTGCTCTCAGAAATGCTTATATGGGGCTGGAGCAATAGTACAGTGGGTAGGGCATTTGCCTTGCATGTGGCCGACCCGGGTTCAATTCCCAGCATCCCATATGGTCCCCTGAGCACCGCCAGGAGTAATTCCTGAGTGCATGAGCCAGGAGTAACCCCTTTGCATCGCTGGGTGTGACCCAAAATGCAAAAAAGCAAAAAAGAAAAAGAAATGCTCTTACGATTGCCTGGTGGTCTGAATCTGATGTATCAGTGCTTCTGTCGCCAGTGCAGGGGTTGCAGCTACCAGGACTATACTTGGTTTGCTCAGGGGTGTGTGTGGTGCTGAGGATTGAACGCAGAACCTCACACCTAAGCTTGTGCTCTTCTACTCAGGCTTTCTCCCCAGCACTTTGTTTCATGATTTAAAAAAAAAAAATCCTCAGACTATAGCCTCTAAAGAGTTGAGTAGGAAAGTAGGAGAAATGACTCAATCTGTAAGAGATTAAGCTACTGTGCAGCACAAGTTTCAATTTCTTACTGCTGTTTAGTTTAATGAATTTAGTTTGAAGTATGTTTGTGTACTTTACCCTGGTGTTAATGATGCACATCTCATTTAAAATTTTTTCAATAACAGCTTAATTGAATTTTTTAACAAAATGAAGAAATGGGAAGACATGGCAGATCTACCCACACATTTTAGAGAGCGTACTGAGAGATTAGAAAGAAACTTCACTGTTTCTGCTGTCATTTTTAAGAAGTATGAGCCAATTTTTCAGGACATTTTTAAGTATCCCCAAGAAGAACAGCCTCGTCAACAAAGAGGAAGAAAACAAAGGTATGTTTCTGTAATTGTTGATGTTGCAGTTTGTGTTACAGTTTTGTGGTGCCTGAGGTCAAACTTGGGTCTTTTTACATGCAAAGTATATGCTGTTTCCCCTTTGGTATAGTCTTTTTTTTGTTTTTCTTTTGGGGTCACACCCAGCAATGCACAGGGGTTACTCCTGGCTCTACCCTCAGGAATTCCTCCTGGTGGTGCTTGGGGGACCATATGGGATGCCGGGGATCGAACCGGGTCGGCCGCGAAAGCCCTACCCGCTGTACTGTCTTTCTTGCCCCTTTTGGTATAGTCTTTTTTTCCCCTACCTTTTGGTATAGTCTTAATCCCTCTGTTTGTCCCTCAGGTTATTTTTAAATTTTATTTATCTTTTGGTTTTTGGGCTATACCCAGTGATACTCAAGGGTTATTCCTGGTTCTGTACTCAGGAATTACTCCTTGTGGTGCTTGAGGACCATATGGGATGTTGGGATTGAAAAATAATAGAAATAGTAGCTATATATTATAATATACATAAAAATACAGAACTCGCTGCTAGAGATATAATACAGCAGGTAGGGTGCTTGTCAGGTGTACAGCTGACCCAGGTTCGATCCCCAGCACCCATTACGGTCCCCTGAGCCTGTCAGGGTTGATACCTGGGCACAAACTCAGAAGTAAGCCTTGAGCGAAACAGGTGTGGCCCCAAACCAAAAATAAATAAACAGTAGACTTTGTATCTCACAGTGATTCAATAAATTAAAAAAAAAAACACAATTTTAATAAACAACAGAACAAGCCAATTCAATAACAAAAAATCAAGTAGTCAAAATCTAACCCAAGGTGGCTAATTAATAAAATCTCTAAGATGGGCCATTTTCTGTTGCTTAAATAAAAAGGAAAAAGTTATATAAACTTCCTCATCAAGCTGCTCAACGGCCTTGATCCCAGAGACTCAGAAACAGATCTCGAAACCCAGCGGCTTTTGTCAGAAATGTGTCCGGACCCCGCAGTAGGTTATTGTCGCCAGGCCACCCCAGGGGGGAATGGGTGCTGTCCCTCCGCCTGCTCCCTCTTGGCGACTTGGTGGCTGTCATCCTCCAGAGGCCATTGGACAGTCAGGCTTGGGCCCGCAGTGACGAAACTTGTTGGGTCTCACGGGATGGGGGGGGGGGGTGGAGCCGGGCCTGTCCTCCCCACCCTAACGAGACCCCAAGTCTTCGCCCGCAAACGGCCTCTCTGGCTCCTCATCAAGCTGCTCAACGGCCTTGATCCCAGAGACTCAGAAACAAATCTCGAAACCCAGCGGCTTTTGTCAGAAATGTGTCCGGACCCCGCAGTAGGTTACTGTCACCGGGCCACCCCAGGGGGGAATGGGTGCTGTCCCCCAGCCTGCTCCCTCGTGGCGACTTGGTGGCTGTCATCCTCCAGAGGCCATTGGACAGTCAGGCTTGGGCCCGCAGTGACGAAACTTGTTGGGTCTCACGGGATGGGGGGGAGGTGGAGCCGGGCCTGTCTTCCCCACCCCAATGAGACCCCAAGTCATCGCCCACGAATGGCCTCTTTGGCTCCTCATCAAGGTGCTCAACGGCCATGATCCCAGAGACTCAGGAGCAGATCTCTAAACCCAGTGGCTTTGTGCAGAAATCCCTCCAGATTTAAGTGTTAAAATTTCAGAATTTCAAAACCACATGGCCCTACTGCAGCCACACGACATCATATGTTATTCATAACCAGCAGTAGAACACAAATTGTCTATTGTTGCCTTTTCAGCAGATCTGAGTGTTGGGGTAAAATCTTAAATAATGGTGGGTCTGGTGTCAAAATAGTGAATGTGATCAAAGTAGAGAGAGAGTAATGTAGAAATCATCTGCCCCACAGGCAGGGGGAGGGTGTGGGATGGGGTATACTGGGATTTTTGGTGGTGGAGAATGGGCACTGGTGAAGGTACGGGTGTTTCATTGTATGACTGAGACTTAGACCCAAAAGCTTTGTAACTGCTCTCATGGTGATTCAATAAATAAAATTATAAAAAATGGAAAAAGAAAAAAAAAGTAAGGTGGAGTTCATGCACAATTCAATCAGCTAATCAGTGGCTGAATAAATAGCAGTACTCCTACAAAAAAAGAAAAAAAAAACAACAAAAAACTGCAAAAAAAAAAAAAGTTATATAAACTGATGCAGAGTCTCCCGACCCCACACCAGGTTGTCTTCACGGCGCTCCTCGGAGGGGACAGGGGAGGGAAACTCAACAGAGCCTAAAATGTATCATTAAAGGGAGCTCTGGAGAGACAGTACAGTGAGTTGGGCATTTGCCTTGCACACAGTAGACCCTGGTTCAATTCTGGGCATATCATATGATCCTCTGAACAGTGCCAAGAGTCATTCCTGAGTGCAGAGCCAGGAGGATTCCCTAACCGTTTAGGCCACACCTAGTGGTGTTCAGGGGCCACTTTTGGTGTGGTGCGCAAGCTTGAACATGCAAAGCATGCTCTGAAGTTCTTTGAGCTATCTCCCTAGTCCAGTATGTCTTCTCTTTGGTGTGAGTTTAGACTGTGTTTGCTTTGATACTCATTAGATTATATAAGCTAATTAAAAATCTTTCAAAATATCTTTTAAAACTTAATTTCTTTCACTGTATATACTGTTAGTACCTTCTGACTAATAATTTTTCTTTTTTTTGCGGGGTGAAGGGGTAGCACACCTGGCAGTGCTCAGGGCTTACTCCTGACAGAGTAAGGACTATATGAGATGTGGTGATGGAACCCTGGTCAGTTGCATTCAAGGCATATACTACCCACTGTACTATCTCTGTGGCCCTTTATTATTTATCTTTTAGGTCACACTGCATAGTAAAAACACCTCCCTGAGATGATTATACTACTTTTATTTTTTTGTTTGATTTTGGACCATACCTGGCAGTGGTCAGGGGATAATATACAGTGCCAGGGATGGAAACCAGGTCAGCCACATGTAACTGGATTGTAAGGAGAGAAGGTCAACTAAACCGCCTATGAGGTTGTGCTTTCTGCTATGTCTGTAAAGTCTGTAAAAACACCTGATTAGTCTTTTCCATCTTTTGTAATAGATAAGAGTAATCATAAGATAGAAATTCAAGCTTTTATCATGAAGATTTTTTCATGAGGTACAGATGAAAATTTGTCCTTAAAAAAATAGAGCTAACTCCAGCCTTACCATCCCGATAAAAATACTGAATGTCCTGAATAAACATGATGCCCTCCTAATACCTGTATTGGGTACCATAATGCACAAAAGGAAAAGGAGAGAGGAAGAAGGAAAGGACTTCCCGTTGAGGGAGGGTGTGGGTGGGGGGTGGGGTGTTGGGGATTGGTGGGAGGGAAACGGGATATTGGTGGTGGGAAATGTACACTCATGGAGGGATGGGTCCTGGATCATTGTATGACTGAAACCCAATTATGAACAGCTTTGTAATGGTCTATCTCATAGATACTCCATTAAAAAAATTTTAAAAAAGTAATGTGTAGTTCACACCTGCTCCAGTCAGCTTAATCAGTGACTGGATAAACAGCAGTACTCCTGTATTAAAAATAGAGCTAGCAGGGTTGGAGAGATGGTACAGGGGTTAAGAGAGTACCCCAGTTCAACCCTTAGCACCACCAGAAATGAAATGATCCCCGTGCACACAGCCAGGAGTAAACCCTGAGCACCATATGGGCCCAAACCTCCACAACTCCCGCCCTTCCCTCCAGCCCCCTCAAACAAAAAATGTGAGCCAGGGATTTGGCTCACTAGTAGACCATATGCCTCTTAAATTTGAGGCCCTGGATTAGATCCCCAGGACTGAAAAAAAAATTTTTTAATTAAATATATTGTACATTTTTGTATACACCTGTTTTAGTTTGCTTTCAGTTTTGGTGAATACCTGTTTCTAAATATAATGTTTGAATAGAAGTGTTTTCCTGAGTCAGAGCAGGGCTGTTGCGATTATTTTCAGAAAGATTATGTTGTAGTATCTTTTTTTCTAAATTATTTTGAATACCCATCCCTCCACCAGTGCCCATTTCCCACCACCATGGGTCCCAGTATCCCTCCCACCCCCAGCCTCCCCCACCCCACCCTGCCTCTGTGGCAGGGCATTCCCCTGTTTTCTCTCTCCTTTTGAGTGTTGTGGTTTGCAAAAGAGTTAAGTCTGATTTTCAGGGAGAAACGTTGGATGATTAACTTTCCATTGATCACTTTGTATACATAAGGAGATGAAAAATGTCCTGGTTCCTGCATGCCTGAGCTATGCTTGTGGAGACTCATGGTCACCGGGGTTCCATCTGGAGGAGGCAGGATGTGGCACCTACCCCATCTGGGACCTCCCGGTGAGATCAGCTCTATTTGGGACCTGAAGCATTCTCCGGGAGCTGTGGTGCCCTCCAGTGGTGTTCTTTGTTGCTGTGTGCTGTAAAGATGGCACTGGGGGGGCGGGTTGTGGGCGTGACTTCTGGGATCAGAGGTTGCCTGGGAGCCGGGCTGGCCCCGTTGCAGTTTGGAATAAATGTACTGGTTCCCGCATGCCTGGGCTATGTTTGTAGAGACTCATGGTCACGGGAGTTCCATCTGGAGAAGGCGTGTAGTATCTTCTTAAAACAATATTTAGGTCACACCCAGTGGTGCTCAGGGGCCACTCTTGGTGTGATGCGCAAGCTTGAACTACATGCAAAGCATGCTCTGAAGTTCTTTGAGCTATCTTCCTAGTCTAGTATGTCTTCTCTTTGGCGTGAGTTTAGACTGTGCTTGCTTTGATACTCATTAGATTATGCAAGCTAACTAAAAATCTTTCAAAATATCTTTTAAAACTTTATTTCTTTCACTGTATATACTGTTAGTACCTTCTGACTAATAATGTTAATAGTAATTTTTACTGTAATAATAAACATGGATTGAGGTTTTGTTTTTGTTTTGAGGTTACACCTGGTGATACTCGGGCTGCTTTCAGTGGGGTGCTCAAGGTTTGCTCTTGGCAGTGCTTGAAACCACGAAGTGCTGGGTGGGTCAAACCCAAGGTTTCTGAATGTGAAGCATGTGTCCAACCCTCCGAGCTATTTCCCAGCCTCTGTTGGCATTTTTTAAAAACTGGGGCGGGGATTCTTTTAAGAATTAAACCTATATTCCTTCAATTAATACCTTTGACACCCTTATAAGATTGATACTGCTGGAGCAAGTATTAGAAAATAAACCTCTGAGAGGTAATTCTTATTATTATTTCTCAGAGGTAATTATTAAATGCTTTTATAATAAAAGCATTTATAATAATTTGACTGAGATCATATAGTCAGTGTGGAGCTTAGTTATTCCGACTGCAGAACAACCCGGGTTCCTCACCACATTTATACTGCAGGAGTTTTCAAAAGATTGTCACCAGGTGTTATTAACACTTACCATATAAAGTACATTATTAGATCTTATGTAGGGATATAGTCGTTGGTCTTTAAAATGTCATTGAGTGTTAATTGATTTTTAGAGCACTACAAAGCTGCTCAAAATTGGGTTTCAGTCATGCAATGTTCCAACACCCATCCCTCACCAGTGTAATTTCTCAGCACCAGTGTCCCCAATTTCCCTCCCAAGCCCTTCCAACTGACCCCCTGTCCTAGCTTGCCTCTTTGTCGCATACCTCTCTCTCTCTCTCTCTCTCTCTCTCCCCCCTCTGTCTCTCAATGTACTTATTAATTTAAAGTACTTTATTAGATACTATGCAGGTCATAAGCATTTTTTTGCCATAATTTTTTTTAAAAGCCATAATCTTTTTGAGTTTACAGTATAGTTGGAGAAAGGTAGCTAAAACAAAGATTCTACTTTGTGGGGCTGGAGCGATAGCACAGCGGGTAGGGCGTTTGCCTTGCACGCAGCCAACATGGCCGACCCAGGTTCTGTTCCCAGCATCCCATATGGTCCCCCGAGCACCGCCAGGAGTAATTCCTGAGTGCATGAACCAGTAGTAACCCCTGAGCATCACCAGGTGTGACCTAAAAAGCAAAAAAAAAAAAAAAAAAAAAGATTCTACTTTGTTCAGTGCAGCATATTATAGAAGTCATGTCAGTGTAAAAGGTAATAGAAATACAAGATTTCTTTATTGTGGGGGGCATACCTAGTGGTGCTCAGACTTACTCCTGAGTACAGGGATCAGAGCTCCTGGCAGGGCTTGAAATTAGATCAGGCATGTGCAAGGCAGGCATCTTACCTGCTGTACTATCTCTCCCACCCAAAGGAATTTTTTTGACTTGTTTGTTTGGGGTGGCTGAATGAATGGTCTTGGGAGGCATACCTGGTTGTGCTCAGACTATTCCTAGCTCCCTGCTCATGAGTGACCCCTGGTGGTCTTCATAGGACCTTATATGGTACAGGTGATTCAAAGGAGGTCAGCCTTGCATACCAAGAGCTGAGGGGGACGCTTATTTCCAGTAGTGTCCCTCTCACCCAATAACACTTTTCTTAAGCAGGACTTTGAATTATTTAGTATGTTATTTTCAGTTTGGCTGGAGCGATAGCACAGCAGGTAGGGTGTTTGCCTTTCACGCGGCTGACCTGGGTTTGATTCCTCTGTTCTCTCAGAGAGCCCGGCAAGCTACCGAGAGTATCCCGCCCACATGGCAGAGCCTGGCAAGCTACCCGTGGCGCATTCTATATGCCAAAAACAGTAGCAACAAGTCTTACAATGGGGATGTTACTGGTGCCTGCTCGAGCAAATCAAAGAACAACAGGAGGACAGTGCTACAGTTTGTTTGGGGGTATACCTGACAATACATAGGGCTTGCTTTTGGCTCTGGACTCAGAAGTTACTCCTGGCAATGCTTGTAGAATCATATACGATGCCAGGGATCGAGTCTGGGTTGGCCACATGCAAGGCAAATGCCCTATGTGCCATACTGTTGCTCTGAACCCCAGATACAGGATTCCTGAGAGAAAAAAATGAACCATGCTGAGACAGTAAGGTAAGAAGATTACATGGATTAAGTAGAAATAGGTCTTGAAAGATGGGTAGGATTTTAATAAGTTGATTTGAAGCTATTAATAGAATCCTTTCATTTTGGTTTCATTTTGGGGCCACATCTGCAGACCCTGTGATGCCCAGGGGGCTACTCCTGCGTTTGTACTTGGGGATATTGTTGTGCTAGTAACTGAGTATCGTGCAGCACAAGTGCTCAAGTGATGAACCACATTTCTGGCCCTAGATAGGGCTTCTGATGCAGAGGATAAAGAATGAAGATACAGAAATAGCAGAGCAAGAAGAAATTGTATTGTTCTATGGTTCTGAAGTTTGTGTGTTTGTGTAAGTTGATAGACATCAAAAGTAGGTAGTTTGTGCTGTGCCTAGGGTAAGGAGGATGCGTTTAAAGCAGTCCATTCACATTTAAACTGTACCATAAACTTGTGGAATAAAATACATTATTATTATACCGCATAGAAAAATCTTTTGGCAGATGAAGAGACTGGAAATCTAGTGTACCTAATGACAGCGTTGAAAGCAATCCCCAGCTGCGTGAGACTTTCCTTAGAGTACCCTGTTAGAATGGGGCTTTGGAATGTGGTTAATGCAGTGTCTCATCTAAACATCAGCAGGGCTGGAGAGATAGTACAGCTGGTAGGGCACATGCCTTGCACTTGACCATCCCTGGGTCCACATCCCTGGCATCACATCCAGTTCCCCGAGCATCTCCAGAAATATCCCTGAGCACAGAGACAGGAGTAAGCCATGAGCACTTCCAGTTATAAACTCTTAACTAAAAGTAAATGAATAAAAATAAACTTTAGCGGAGGTTTTGGTAGAAAGGCTAAACTTGAGTCTGAAACTCCTTATAGAAGACAAACTTGGCAGGTTACTCTTGGAAATAGAAGATTATAATTAACATATTAAAAGACTTCTTGTGGTTTGATGTAATCTGCAGTGTCTTTAGGAAAGGACCATTTATAGGTCATCAGTTATGATAGAGGGGAGAAAACGTGGAAATTCCTGACTGTCAACATGGGTCTTGAAGCAGTATTATCCCTGGGGACTGGGATTGGCTCAGCAGCAGAGCACATACCTTACAATTGCATTAGGACTTGCTGGTGTTATTAAAATAACTTCCGTCATTTCGTTTTCTGCCTTAGCTACGTTGACCTTGACAGGCTTTTATTGTTCTTCAGAATTAGTTTTCTGAGATGAACTTTTTCTCAGCTATTTCCTACCAATATTTGGTTAAAGCAGCACTTCTTTTCCATGTGAAGCTGGATCTGTTATCACTCCCTCTTAATGTGGGTTTTGAATTTATACGATTACACTACAATTTCTGTTGCTTTTTTTTCTGATTTTTCTATTATCTCATGATTCTTTTTTTTCTCCCTCCAAAGGCGGCAACCCTGTACAGTAACTGAAGTTTTCCATTTTTGTTGGGTGCTTTTTATATACGCAAAAGGTAAGAAAAGAATAATATTTAGATATCAGTTTGAATATTCAGATACTAATGAATGTATCAGGAAAAAGTTGCTCAAAGTTTCTCAAAGGATGTAATTCCAAATACATTTTAGGTTTTTCACATTTGTTATGCTAGGCATTGAATGTAGATCTCATGCTTGCAAGCAATGTCTTTTATATTAATCCATATCCTCCCAAAATACTTTTTTTTTTTTTTTTTTGCTTTTTGGGTCACACCCGGCGATGCTCAGGGGTTACTCTTGGCTCATGCACTCAGGAATTGCTCCTGGCGGTGCTCGGGGGACCAAATGGGATGCTGGGAATCGAACCTGTGTCAGCCATGTTGGCTGCGTGCAAGGCAAACGCCCTACCCGCAGTGCTATCGCTCCAGCCCCATCCAAAATACTTCTTAAAGTACTGCTTTTTCATAAGAGTATTTTGAATTCTTTCAGAATGTCTAGATTTCTTACTAATGGAAATTCCTATTCATAAAAACAGGTTATATCTTTTATTTGTTCTTCAGAATCATGAACTAAAAACAGAGTTCTGTTTTTGTCTTTATTGAACTGTATTTTTCACAAAACATGTTATTTAGTTGAGTTGAAATGCTCACCCTAAGAAGCAGTTTAGATTATTTTGTTTTTGGGTGACATGCTAGGGATTTGCTTCTGACAGTGCTTTTGGAGAGAACATGTGGTTCCAGGGAATGAAACTGGGGTTCTCACTTTCAGAACATGCACCTTAGCCTTTAGCTATCTCACCAACCTCTAGATTACTTTTTGTATCTTGTTTGGGTAAATATGCTTTATTAAATGTTTTTGGAAACATTTAATTTTCTTGATTTTTACTTACCTCACATAACCTACCTGTCATCTGCATTTAATGAAATATTTTTATTGTTTTTGTCCTCTATTTATTTGTAAAAGAGGTTCTACATGGAAATTCAGAGAAAAGAAAGTATTATTTGTGTTTGTTATATAGCGTACCTCTATTGATAGTGTAATATGCTTTGCCTTTAAGATATAGTTCAATAAAATGCAAAGCTCCAAAGACTCATTTGCAATTTCTGTCTTATATGCGATAGCAGACCTCCTTCCTAATAAATTAACAGAATCTGGAGGTTAAGTACATTACATTTGTTTACAGAAAGATAAAATGGCTCCACAAAGTCTATTTCTGAGGTCAGAGTTTGAAAATATAAAGTATATCGATTGGGACCGTCTAGAGTTTTAATTAGATTCTGATCCTTAGAGGCATTTTAGATTATTTTAATTCTTTTTAAATTACAGTACTGTTTTTTGCTTCTTTGGCAAGTATACATCAATGACAAGTTTAAACTTTTCAAGTACGATGGACTTTGTAGCTTGAAACTGGTGGGTGACACTTCCAGTTTCACTTTTGAAGCACAATAGTTTTTTCTTCTTTTCTTTGGGGGGTGGGGTGTGGGATGAGGATTTGGACCATACCTGGCAGTGCCTTGGGTTTACTCCTGGATCTATGCTCAGGGATCACTTTTGGCGGGCTCAAGGAACCATATAGGGTTCCAGGGATTGAACCCAGGTCAGCCGCATGCAAGGCAAGCACCCTACCTGCTGTGCTATAGCTATAGCTTTGGCCCCATAAAGCACAGTATGTTTGAATATTAAACTGCTCTACAGTGGAATCAAGCAAGTTAGCTTCACATTGTTGATGCAGTTTAACCTGATAACATTTGCCTTTCTGAATATAGAAAATTATTCTTTAGTGTTTACAACTGTACCAAAATAGTGCTGATGCACTGGGTTAAGTGGTAACTTTTTTTGGTAGAAAGGGGAGGGAAAGTTTTTCAAAGTAGAAAAATCTTGAAACAAATTGTGTGTGTTTATATATTTGAGGAGGAATTATATGGGAAAATGTTGAGGTTTTGACATAGATCTTCAAAAGTATGTTATTTATTTTGAAAAGTATGTTATTTATTATGAAATCATCTTGGGGGCTAGAGAGAGAATACAGTAGATAGGGTACTTACTTTGTAAGCCACCAACCCAGGTTCAAGCCACAGTATTCCATATGGTTCCCAGAGCACCATCAGGAGTGATTCCTGAGTGCAGAGCCAGGAGTAATCCCTGACCATTGCCTTGTGTGGCCTAAAAACCAAAATAAATAAAGATAGAAAAAAAAATTGAATTCATCTTGCTATAAGAATATGCTTCCTATTAAGATAATAGGAAGCATATGAAAAAAGCATACTTGAAGATGCCTAGAAAGGTGTCTTCATTACTGACACTAATAAAACTTCTTAGCCACCTTTAAAAATTGTTTTTAATGTTAGACTTAAACCAGCACTGCATAAATGGTGTATTTTAGCAATTTTAAGGTCTTGGCTTCCTATTTCTTTGTTATAAAGCATCAGCAGTTATCCCCAGATATTAACTCTACAACTTAAGTATCTTTAATTATGGCCCTGTTCCATTAATTTGTATGAGCTTATATTAATATGTTAAAAGGTATTTTAAAAGCTGGTATAGGAGTCTGACTATAGGTTCTGGTATTTTAAAAAATATGAAAAAATAATTACATGACTCATTTTTGCAGTTTTTATTATCTCAAGTATTTTTGCTTATTTTTTAAAATTTTTTATTTTTTTATTTATTTTTATTATTTATTATTTTTTGGGGGGGAGGGGTGCCCACATCTGCCTGTGCTAAGGATTTATTCCTGCCTCTGCACTCGGAGATTATTCCTGGTGGTGCTCAGGGGACCCAGAACCAGGGGTGGCCACATGCAAGGCAAGTGTCCTACCATGTTGTACTACCACTGTACTAGCTCTCCAACCTCCACTGCTATATATGTATATATATTTTTTTGCTTTTTTGGTCACACCCAGCGATGCTCAGGGTTACTTCTGGCTCTTCATTCAGGATTTACTCCTGGCAGTGCTGGGGGATCATATAGGATGCTGGGGATCAAACCTGGGTCAGCCGCGTGCAAGGCAAACGCCCTACCTGCTGTACGATTTTTTAAGTAAAATATTTTCTTACAGCTTGTTTTTGTTTCTAGTTTTGGGTCACACCCCAGAGGTTCTTAGGGACTGGGCACTTGTCCCACTCCTGGCAGTGTTCAGGGAACTATACATGATGCTTGTGGTCAAACTGAAGGTCAGTCACATGAAAGGCGAGCACCTTAACCCCTGAACCATTTCTCTGGTTCAGAAATTTTCTGTATTGTGATATAATTTATGAAATAGTTTATGGTCAGAATTTTTAGGGAGAAAAGTAACAGTGGTAAAATTTTAATTAGCTTAAATGCATTTTATGTTTTTAATGAATATTGAGTGAAAAATTGCATTTTAGTAAGAATTTTACTTTCACTAAACTTCTAGAAACATATTACAAATTATTAAACTGTAAGAGTGATATTTCAAAATGTAAATTTGCCAAAATACTTTATGTAGCTTTTGTATCAGCTTTTCATTATATGGTGTTATAAAATGTCATTTTATTAAAGAGAAAAAAATTGTCACATTGATAAAATTTAATTCTACAACTGTTTTAATCCTGTAGGCAATTTTCCCATGATTAGTGATGATTTGGTTAATTCTTACCATCTTCTGCTTTGTGCTTTGGACTTGGTTTATGGAAATGCTCTTCAGTGTTCTAATCGTAAAGAACTTGTGAACCCTAACTTTAAAGGTAAGTTTGCCAAGATTATTGGGCAGCCCACCTTTCTTCATTATGTTTATTCTTGGGAGTTGCTTAGGTCATGCGCAATATGTACTAAGAATTAGAGAACATACGTGCTTTCAAAAGTTCCATTGTTGGGACTGGAGCTATAGCACAGTGGGTAGGGCGTTTGCCTTGCACACAGCGACCCCGTTCGATTCCCAGCATCCCATATGGTCCCCTGAGCACTGCCAGGAGCAATTCCTGAGTGCAGAGCCAGGAATAACCCCTGTGCATTGCTGGGTGTGACCCAAAAAGAAAAAAAAATGTTCTATTGTCATACATACCCAACAGACTTATAATTAGGAGTTGAGCTCTCTTTAAGAATATTTAGGGCCCTAGTGATAGTATAGAGGGTAGGGCATTTTCTTTGCATGCGGCTGACTCGAGTTCACTCACCAGCATCCCATATGATCCCTGAAGCACCCCCCCTGAGCATTGCTGGGTGTGACCCAAAAAGCAAAAAAAAAAAAAAAGTATTTATAGAGAGGCTGGAGAGAGAATAGGTAGGGTTCTTGCCTTGCATGCATTCAGTCTGAATTAAATCCATAACCCTCCATATTATCCTGAACAATTCCAGGAATGATTCCTAGCAGAGAGCCAGGAATAAGCCTTGAGCACAGGAAGAAAAAAAGAATACATATGGAAAAAGAAACTTTAAGTAATATAAATTTTAAGTTTTACATGACAACTTTAGAAGTTACTTTTTTTTTTTTGACAATTTTATGTTTCTTAAATAAATATCCAAGAAGGAATTTAGAAACCTGGAACAGCAAGGATGCCATTAATGCCTGTGTATTTGCGTCCAGGGAGATAACTCAAAGGGTTTGAATTGCATGCTTTGCAGGCAGGACCCCTGACTTCTTTCCCCATTACTACCTGGTCCCCCTAGCATTGTCAGGAGTGACCCTCTGAGTGGCTTAGGAGAAAATAAAAAATATGGCAGGCTTCATGCTTAACAGAGTGGAAGAAAATCATGCAGTTTGTTGACACATGGATGGAACTGGAGAATATCACACAGAGTGAAGTTAGAGGGACAGGGATAGATAAGGAATGATCCCCCTCATATATGAGACTTAGCAAGATACACAGCAAGGTAGCAACAAAGGGCCGCAGAGGCAGCGCAAAGGCTTCATGTGGTGATAGGAATCAAACCAAGGCCAGCCAGTGAGTTGGGGGCAGGTGGGGGCAGATTTTGAAAAGGAGGATGTATTTAGGTCTTTGGGGAAGAGAGGTGTGTACATTGGTGATGGGTGTGGTATTAGAATTTTCTACATGGGAAACCATCATTGACAGTATTATAAATTACAGAACTCCAATCAAGTAAAAAAACAATGGAATCAGTGGAAAGTCAAATGGATTTATTAAGGAATATTATTTCAGTTTTTCTGTTGAAGAAAAATAGTTACGGCCCCAAAATAAATGTTTATCTCTTAAAATAATAGGTGATATATAGTAGATTGTTAAGTTATCACAGGAAATATTAAAACATGTTAATAGTGCTAGTATATATATGTTTTGCTTTTTGATTAATATTATGGTAAGATTCTGAATGATTGTCAGTTTTGAGATAGTTACAATTAGAATTTCATCTTATCTGACTTTATTTAGATTTTTAGTTTTATTTATATCTATATTTCTATTTTTTGGGGAAGGTAGGGTTTGGGCCATACTCAGCAATTCTCAGAAGCTACTCATTTCTCTGTGCTCTGGCGCTAGTCTTGGTGGTGCTCACGGTATTCTGTGTAGTATCAGGGGATCAAACCATGGTTGGTCACATGCAAGGCAAGCATCTTAACCCCTAAACTATTTCCCTGGCCCCTCAAGGTAGATTTTTCAGTGAGTGGTATTTGTACTTAAGTGGTTCCTAACTTCATAAATTTAATGTTCTTTTTACTATGCTCCTTTTCTTCCTGTCTTGTATTTCGGGCTTTTTTAAATTATTATTTTGGATTTTAGCCCTTACTTGGCAGTACTTGGGGCTACTCTCAATCCAGTGGTCCAGAATTAATGCTGTGTAGGGGATCAAATCCTGCAAGCAAGGCTTGTACCTTTCCTCGTTAAGACATCTCTCTGATCCTTATATTTGTATATAGTTGCTTCCGTTTAGTTTCTCCCCTTTTACATTTTTTTTTTGATCTACTGAATTGAGGTTATAAATCAAGATGATAAGTAGTTCTAAATGAAAGTACATAATCTTTAATAGCATATATAGTCTAAAGTTCCCTTTCTTGCTCCTATTATTTTGTTTGTTTTTATTTTGTTTTGTTTTTGGGCTACACCCGACAGTGCTCTCAGGGCTTACTCATGACTCTCTGCTCAGGAATCAGTCCTATCAGGCTCGGGGGACCATATGGGATGCTGGGGATAGAAGCCCAGGTTGGCTACGTGCAAGGCACTTACTCTACCCTCCTATACTATTGCTCTAACCCCTGTTGCTGCATTTTAAATTTAGTTTGTCCCTTTGTTGCTATTGTAATGACTGGGAGTCACATGCATTTGATTGTGAGCCCACACAATCACATTGCTTGCTGAAGGGTGCAAACATCATTTATTTGTATTTATTTAGATTTTACATCCATACCCAGCCATGCTCAGAGCTTAGTCCTGGTTCTGCACTCAGGGATCACTCCTGGTGGGGCTCAAGGAACCATATGGGGTACTAGGGATCAGACCCAAGCCAGCCATGTTGTACAAGGCAAGTGTCCTGCCCGTTATACTATCTCTTAAAACTGAGGTATATTTAGATAGAGTTGAAAGTTAGGCTTTTTGGCCAGAGAGATGGTACGGGGCTAAGGCATTAGCCTTGCATGTGATTGACCTTGGTTTGATTCCTATCACCACATGAAGTCTTCCAAGCACTATCAGGAGTGATCCCGAAGCACAGATCACTGATCAAGGAGCAAGCCCCGAGCACTGCCGTCTTGGACCCTGTTGCCTCTTCCCAACCCCTCAAAAAAGAATGTAGACTTCTCTGTGCTATTTCCTGTACATGAATGCTCACCATATACTCATTATAATATTCATATTTGATTTATGTAACTTGATTTGTGGAATGTTTCTTGATACCTTTGTTCTCTGATTCCATGTTTGTAGGCTTTTCTGAAGATTTTCATCCTAAGGATTCTAAACTTTACTCTGACCCACCTTGTGTCATTGAGAAACTCTGTTCTTTACATGATGGCCTAGTTTTGGAAGCAAAGGGAATAAAGGAACATTTCTGGAAACCCTATATTAGGAAACTTTATGAAAAAAAGGTTTGTAAGTAGTAAGGAAATAACGTAAATGTATTCTCTGGAGAAAAATCTGATTTAATGTGATGACTCAAGGCTCTCTTCTTTCATCATAGCTCCTTAAGGGAAAAGAAGAAAATCTGACTGGGTTTTTAGAACCTGGGAACTTTGGAGAGAGCTTGTGAGTACTACTATAAGCTATTTGAATATTTTAACTTATATGCTTTGGGAACCTTAGAACTCAATGTTTTTATTATTTGCTGTAAATTGAGAGTGTGTCTTGTGAGCGAATATAAGGAAAAAAACAAAAAAGTGATCAGCTGCTACTCTAAGCACATGTTCTTAAAATTTATTTAAAGTAATATAACCATGCTTTCAACAGCTACTTAATAATTTTTTGGTTTTTTTTTTCGGGGCGGGGATACACTCCCAGCAGTGCCTGGGTGACCATGTTGTCCCAAGGGATTGAGACGGGCTCCTACATGCAAAGAATGCACTCCAGCATAGATTGTAGTTTTGGAAGGAACAATTCTTTTGGAACTTGTACACTGATAATGTGAGATGACCAATGAAGATGTAAATGTATCGAGGCCTTCAAAGATACCTGGAGCATCCAGAAAAGGGAATTGAGCTCTATCGCTCGCGCTCTCTCTCTCTCTCTCTCTCTCTCTCTCTCTCTCTCTCTCTCTCTCTCTTTTTTTTAAACAAAGACCTCCCTAGCAATGCTTAGGACCCTGGAGGCTACATGATACTTGGCCTACATTAAGACCTGAATGTTTAATGACCCATTGGCCTGGGGATTCTGGCATCCACCAGGACTACCTTGTGATATTCAGGACCAATACCTGGGCTTCACTGTGCAGTATTTGGGGCAGTGCCTTGCTGGGTATTGAATCTGGGCCCGAGTGACACCTGCTCTACCCTTTTAGGCTATCCTCTCAGCTAAATAACTTTAGCTTCGTATTTGAAGCCACAGTTACTAAGTAGATTGGTATATTCTGAAACATGATCACTATATAGTGAATGAACTGGTCTAGTACAGCAAGCTTGTATTTTATTACCTTTTTTTTAATGCTGGGTATTAAACGTGGAGCTCTTTATGGAAGACATTAGCTTTACCACTGATACATCCCTGGCCCCTTCAGGTTTACATTTTATATTCCTCAGTTTTTATAACAGTCCCACTAAAATTTAACTTCCACAAAAAGTATCGTATTTTTTATTTGTATATTTTCTTGGATTTTGTGTTGCACCCTGCAGTGATCAGGGCTTACCCCTGGCTCTGTGCTCAGGGGTCACTCCTTGTGGGCTTGGGGAACCATATGAAATGCTGGGGATCAAACCTGGTTTGCTGCATTCAAGGCATTTAAATAAATACCTTACCCACTGTGCTGTCATTGCTGCAGCCCCAAATTATGGTAACTTTTAATAAATAAAAAATAAAAAGTAATTAAGTGGGTCCTGAAATGTTACTGAAATGACAGTTCTTTGAATGTACATTTTGTCTATTTTTTCCCCCTTTAGTAAAGCCATCAATAAGGCCTATGAGGAGTATGTTTTATCTGTTGGGAACTTAGATGAACGGATATTTCTTGGAGAGGATGCTGAAGAGGAAATTGGGACTCTCTCAAGGTGTCTGAATACTGGTTCAGGAACAGAGACTGCCGAAAGGGTGCAGATGAAAAACATCTTGCAGCAGCACTTTGACAAGGTGAGTTGAGCGGTGTAGAAGAAGAGAGATGCAGGGAACAGACATGCCATGGAGGCTCTGCTTTATTTCTGGGAGAGAAAGAAAAAAGTGAGAGAATACTTTCATTGTTTTCAGTGTTTGTTTTTTGGGCCACTCCCAGTGGTGCTCAGGAATGACTCCTGGCTCCATGCTCAGGGGTCACTCCTTGAGAGCTGAAGGGACCATATGAGGTGCTGGGAATCGAACCCAGGTCTGCTATGTGCAAGGCAAGTGCCCTACCTGCTGTACTATCTCTTGGGCCCCTCATATTTCTTTTTTTGTTGATCTGAGAATAAGAGTATTTCATTTAAATTAACGTACTGATAATATTTGTTTTGAAAAGATGGGTCAGTAATACACAGCCTGTACATGTTGGACATAATGGGTATTTTTAAAATGTTGATTGAGAGGCTGGAGCAATAGCACAGTGGGTAGGGCGTTTGCCTTGCCCGCAAACAACCCGGGTTTGATTCCCAGCATCCCGTATGGTCCCCCGAGCACCGCCAGGAGTAATTCCTGAATGTATGAGCCAGGAGTAACCCCTGTGCATCGTCGGGTATGACCCAAAAAGAAAAAAAATGTTGATTGATCTAAATTGGTGCCTTTATCTAAGATAGTATTTTTCATCTGAAGACCATCTGGCACTCTGTGGGACCATAGGTTATTCCTAGAATACCAGAGGTGAAAAATCACATAAATGGGGGGCTAGGGCACAGGACTAGGGAGTCAACCGGTAGGACAGGGCCATAGGAGGGAAACAAGGTCAGAAGGGGTCATAGTTGGTCCTATAGTGAAAAATATCTGATCTAACAGACTGATAATCCATAGTCTTTTTATGGTTCATATCTCATTTTATTTTATTATATTTTATTATCTTTTGGGTGACTGTGCCTCCTCACTCCCAACTGTGCTCAGGAATCACCTGGTGGTACTTAGGGTATTATTTATAATGCTGGGGATTGAACCCGAGTTGACAGTGTGGAAGGCAAGCACCTTACCCACTGTGCTATCTCTGTGGTTCCTAAATGTGTTTTGGTGTTCTTTCGTTTGACACATTAAGTAGCTTAACGTCTTCTTGTTTCTTGAGCCCTTAATCAGTAATGTCCATTCCCATCTGTTAATAATTTTTAGCTGGAAATCTGTGTGATCACATATAATTATAATTCATTTTTTTTTAGAAGTTATCACTTGTTTGTAGGATTGTTTTTGAACCTTTTACTTTGAGCCTATATTTTTCTTGGAAGCTAAGGTGTGCTTCTTTTAGGTTGCAAAAAAATTAAGACTTTTTATGTGATTCATTTGTTATGCCATGCCTTCTAATTGGTAAATTCCTACCATTAACACTTAGGTAGTTATTGAAATAGTAATTGCCATTATTTAGATATTTCTTTGATGTGCTGCTATTAATTTTGTCTTTCTCATTTTTTTTTTTTTGGCGGGAGGGTCACACCCGGTGTTGCACAGGGGTTACTCCTGGCTCATGCACTCAGGAATTACTCCTGGCAGTGCTTGGGGGACCATAGGGGATGCTGGGAATCGGACCCAGGTTGGCCGCGTGCAAGGCAAATGCCCTACCCACTGTGCTCTCACTCCAACCCCTTTCTCATGTTTTTTCTTCCTATACTTGAACGCCATTTGTTTTTGGGGAGAGGGGTTCCCAAGCAGTACTCTGTAGGTCTTGAACTCCAGCTATGATTCTTGACCAGCTGGACTAGGGCTCAAGGATGTGATGCTTCTTGGGCCCTGCAGAGAAAAGGATACCCAGGCCACCCCAGCAGTACTAGGAGCCTCTAGGATCATTAATGTTGCTTGGGGGCCACCTGGACTACACTTGGCAGGGAGGACCATATGGTACCAGGAATTGAACTTGAACTGGGCATATGCTGGGTATATGCCTTAACCAGTATATTATCTTCTGGTCCCTTAACATGTTTTAGTTCCTATTCCCAGTTTTTGTTTGCTTAGTTTTGTTTTTTTGAGGTTCCCTAGAATTAGATTTGGCAGGGAGCAGTGCTAGGGATCAAACCTGGGACCCTGTGCATGCCCCAACATGTCCTTAGCCCTTTGAGCTCTTCTTGACCCCCTTTTCTAGTTTTTGAGATAGTTTTCTTTTGTAGATTTTTAAAAGATTGTTCTGAGATTTGTATGGTGAAGTTCTATTTTTGTGACCTAATAGGCAAATCAAACATTCATTTTATATAATGAATATAAATTTGTGTTTTTACTCTGGTGGTTCTTCCAGTGCCCACTTGAATACTTTTGCTGATGTACTACTTCTCAGATTGCTTTTTGTTTTATGAGACCCTTTGATGTATCTTGTATGGGTGACTTAGTGGACATAAATTTCTCTGATCTGCCAGAGTACAGTATAATCAGCTGAAAAGTCTTTTCTTTCAGCACTTTGAGTATCTCAGCTCATTCCCTTCTGTTTTCTGTGGTTGTTTTGTTTGTTCTGCATGGTTTCTGATAAGTTTGTGTATAATCTTATAAGGGATTCTTTATATATGTAGTTTTCTCTGAAATGCTTGTAGTATAATGTTCTTTGGGGGAGTGTGGGGTGGGATATGAGCCTTACCTGATGGTCTTTCTCCTGACTCTATTCTTAGGGGTCATTTCTGGTGCTCAGGGGACCATAGTCAATGCAAGATTGAAGCCTTGCTGCATACAAGGCAAGCATCTTAACCCCTGAACTAGCTCTCTGTCCCTAAATTTTTACAGGGGCTATACACAGCATTGGTCAGGAAACTGAGCCAGGAGGGCTAATCTGACTGGTAGGTGATGTAGTCTTGGGCCAGAGGTACTTGGGTGCACCAGGGCTATACTCAGGTCTTCAGGACCCACCAGGGCTATATATAGCTATGCAGTGTTGTTAGGTATTGAACCCGGGACTTGAACATGCCAAGTATCTTCTACCACTTACAGCCATATCCCAACTCCAAGAATGATATATTTGTATGTATGCTAAAATTTCTTGACAATAATTCACATGTTTTTCATATTTATGTTTCAAAACATTGACTTAAATTTATTTCTGTATTGAATATCTATCTACTTCTGGGGAGAAAGTGGTAGATTCTAGTAACTAAGGCTGCTCTGTGTAAGATTGTTTTCTGAATTAGGTTTTCGCATCTAGGAAGTTTGCTACTGATTTAGATGGACTTTTACTAAGTTATGGATTTCATTTAGATCCTATTTAATTCATAGCTTCATCCTGCCAATCATTTGAGTATTTATAAAAATAGATTGTGAGGGGCTGGAGCGATAGCGCAGTGGGTAAGGTGTTTACCTTGCACGCAGCTAACCTGAGTTTGATTCCCAGCATCCCATATGGTCCCCTGAGTGCAGAGCCAGGAATAACCCCTATGCGTTGCCGGGTGTTATCCAAAAAGTGAAAAAAGAAATAGATTGTGAGCTATGAAATTGTTTCTCAGAGATACTCATACGTTTTCAGCTCATTTTTGTCCCTACTTAAGTTTTGAAGGAAGATTAGTTGGGAAATATGCTTTGACTTAGAAGTTTAACTTTTTGTTTTGTGTTTTTGGGTCATACCCAGCAGTGTTCAGGGGTTACTCCTGACTCCATGCTCAGGGATCACTCTGGGAGGCCCACAGCGCTGGGGATCAAACCTACGTGGTCATTTGCAAGCAAACGCCCTGCCTTCTGTACTTTTTTTTTTTTTGACCACACGTGGTGATGCTCAAGGGTTACTCCCAACTCTATAATCAGGAATCACTCCTGGCAGTCTCAGGGGATCATATGAGATGCTGGGGTTCCAGCTCAGATCAGCCACATATAAGGCAAACGCCTTACCTGCTGTAAGGCACATGGCTCCCTACTTTTTTTTCTGGCTTTTTGAGACACACCTGGTGATGCACAGGGGTTACTCCTGACTCTGTACTCAGGAATTACTCCTGGTGGTGCTCAGGGGACCATACGGGTTGCTGGAAATTAAACCTGGGTTGGCCAAGTGAAGGGCAAACACCCTACCTGCTGTGCTATTGCTCCAGAACCTGACTCCCTGATCTTTAAGGAACAGTGTTATAAGTTGATTACAACATAAATGAATGGTCTTATAGTGGCATCATGCTTAAATTGGAAGCATAGTTATTTGACTCATAAATATGTATTAAAAATGAAAGTTAAAGTCTGATTAACTTGAATTACCATTAACTTGAATTACCGTTCCTGATGTAATTTAAAGTTTTTCTGACCTGAAATATTGTGCTTTTCCTTTCACTCTAGTCTAAAGCACTTAGAATCTCCACACCACTTACTGGCGTGAGGTACATTAAGGATAACAGCCCATGTGTGACCCCAGTTCCCACAGCTACGCATAGCTTAAGTCGCCTTCACACCATGCTGGCAGGCCTCAAGAATGCACCAAGTGAGAAACTGGAACAGATTCTAAGGTTAGTTTGAGTGCTCCTTGTCTTCTGATGTCTGGTTGTTGAACATTATCCAATTTCCTGTTTCACTCTTTCATTATTAATGCTCTAATTCATCCATTAGTATCAAGTGCATCCTCAATCCTGTTAACTTGTAGAGGATACATAAAAGAAGATGATGATTTTTTTCCCTAGTATCTTTAATCTATTTGGGCTCCTATTGTCGAATACCATGTACTGAATGGTTTAAGAACAACAAATTAATTTTTCAGTTTTGGAGGCTGGAATTCCAAGATCAAGGCACTAAGAGATTCAGTTTATGGTGAGATTTGCTTCTGATTCATTGCTTTATGCTGTCTTCATGTGACTTAAGGTGGCAAGGGAACTTTCTCAGATCTCTCTCTCACTTCCTCTCTCCCTCCTTCCTTACTTCCCTCCCTCCCTCTCTCTGCCATTCTCTGTCTCTCACCCACTCTCTCTTTCTTCCTCCCACCCCACTTGCCCTCTCTCCTTCTCTCTCCGCTCTTCTCCACACAGGTATGTTTGTGTGGCCATCCAGAGCTACACCCAGCATTACTCAGCCCTAAGGTCTCTTTTATTGGGACACTAATGCCATTTGTGGGTCCTCTGTCTATATCTTAATACCTGCTAAAGACCATCACACTGGGCATGAGGTTTAATTTAGAGGAGTACAAACATTCCGTCTATACTTGAATATACTATAGGAGACAGTAACACAATACTAGGGATTGTAGAATAAAGTGCTAAAGTATTTATTATTATTGACTGTTCTATCGTTAAGATTTCAGGGAGGGGGGATTCACTGAAAATGGATGTACAGGACTTCATAAGGAAGATTGGACTTGAGTAGATTTCTTTTCCTTTTTTCTTTTTTGGTTTTTTGGGCCACACACAGAAAAAAGTTTGAAAAAACTTCCTCCAAGACTCCTCTTAGTCTTAAAAGTTTTTCCATGCATTTTCATGAATCTTTATTCATAAACTTGATTGTAACTTAACACCTGAAAAATCTATGTTTGTATGACCTCTTCCTAAGTCATGTTTGTCAAAGAGAATTTAGAATTCAGAAGGATTTGATACATTTTAAAAGTTTGTCTTAATTTAAACTAAATATTCCAGATCATTTTTTAGTCTCTAAATAAAATAGCTCACATATGATACTTTGTAGTTGTCTTTAACACAATTATCACTAACTTTTATTTTCTGTGTAATTTTCTAAACTTGCTACATTTGGTTTGTTCCACACACTGGCTGTTATCAGGGCCCTTTCCTGTTTCTGTGCTCACGACTGACTCCTGGTAGTGCTGTGGGACAATATGCATGCCGGGGATGGCTCCTCGGGTTCACTCAGGCAAGCTCCTTATCTCCTGTGCTCTCTCCAGCCCTAAACTTGCTGCATTTTACAGTGAACATGTGCATTAATAATTTAAGTTTAAAAAAAGCTGTTATGAAAGCCTACATGGGAGAGACTTGCCAGGTGTGACCCTGGACGCCCCACCAGATCTGCCTGGGTGGCCCTGGTGGTCCCCATCACTGCAGGGCCCCAGCAGCTCTTGTATCCTTGAATCCTAGAACAGAACCACTAGCCTGGTTGGTAGAGTAAATTGCTGGAGTGGCCCTCGGGACTCCTGAGCACCAATTGGAAGCCCTACCCTTCCCATCAAAAATCCACATGGTAATAATTTGTATAATTGTACATCTTTGCCTTGTAGTGAAAATAGAAGTCAATGGAATAATCTTTGTTTTGAAGCAAAACTGTGGAATTCCAGTAATGGTTTTGCATGAATCTATGCATCTCTTCATTCTGTTTTTTTCCCGTTATTTTATTTATTAATTTATTTTTTTATTTTTATTTAATTTATTTTAATTAATTTATTTAATTTTATTTTAATTTATTTTTTAAATTAATTTATTTATTTAATTTATTTTTTTATAAATTTATTTATTGAATGACCGTGAGAACAGTGACAAAGCTTTTGGTTTTAAGTCTTGGTCATACAATGATGAAACACCTGTTCCTTCACCAGTGCACATTTTTCACCACCAAAAAACCCCAGTATACCCCCCATCCCACACCTTCACCCTACCTTTATGGCAGATGATTTCCACATTACTCTCTCTCTGCTTGGATTACATTCAATATTTGACACCAGACCCACCATTATTATTCAGGAATTTCCCCCAACAACTCAGTCCTGCTGAAAAGGCAACATTAGACAATTTGTTTTCTATTGCTGATTATGAATAGCTTATGATGTCGCGTGGCCACAATAGTGGCCGTGCGGTTTTGGAATTCTGAAATTTTGATAATTAAATCTGGAGGAATTTCTGCCAAAAGCCGCTGGGTTCTGAGATTCTTCCGTGTATCTCTGGGTTCATGGTCATTAAGCAGCGTAATCAGTAGCCAGAGGGGCCATTTGTGGGCAGTGACTCGAGGTCTCGTTGGGGCAGGGGAGGACAAGTGCTTGTTTGTTAAGCCAGGGACAGAACTTGATGCCTCACATCCCACTGAGCTACATCTCCAGCCCCAATTTTCTTCCAGTTCTCTTCTTTTGGAAGGGCTAGGGGCAGGGATTTTTTTTTGTGTGTGTGCCCCTCCTGGTGGTGCTCAGGGCTTACTTTGAACTCTGCATTCAGAGATCACTCCTGGAGGTGCACAGGGAACTATATGCAGTGCCAGGTATTGAACTGGGGATGCTGCTTGTAAGCCAGGCACCTTAATTTTTTTGTGGTTGTTTTGTTTTTATAATATTTATTATTTTTTTTTATTAGTGAAACACTTATGAGGTACAGTTGTAGACTTACACATTTTTGTGCTTGGGTTTCAGTTACACAATGATTGAGTACTCATCCCTCCACCATTGCCCATTCTCTACCACCAATGATCCCAGTATCCCTCCCACCCACCCACCCCCACCCGCCTCTGTGGCAGGGCATTTTCTTTTGTTCTCTCTCTCCTTTTTGGTGCTGTGGTTTGAAAAAGAGGAATTGAGTGGCAGTCATTTTCGATCTGTAGTCTACTTTCAGCAAGCATCTTCCATCCTAGGAGGATCCTCCCAACACCCTTTACTTGCAGGCACCTTAATTTCTTTACTGTTTCTCCAGCCCCTTATCCAGATCTTTTACTTTTTGTTTTCTTTTTTTGTTTATGGACCACACACAGGGGTGCTCAGGGCTTACTGATGGCTCTGCTCTCTGTGCTCAGGGATCACTCCTTGTAGGCTCAAGGGGCCATATAGAGTTCGAACCCCCCAAATATAGGTCTGCTTCATGCAAGGCAAGTGCCTTACCTTGTGTACTATCTCTCTAGCCTATCATCCAGTTCTTAATATGTGTTGTACTGTCACTTAGAGTAACAGGTGAGGGCAGTTTAGTTTGTCATCAGTGATTACTAATGATTGGTAAGTGGGGGCCTTTAGTCAGTGAGCAGTAGTCAAGGTTGCTAAATTTACTACTGTAAAGTACTACTTCTTTCATGAGAAATTCATTTACTTCTCATAAACTACTACTTCTCTCACAAGAGGTGCATTTTCTAGACACAGTGATAATACCAGTATCTTCTGTAAGGAGGTATGAGATCTCGATCTTGATTTTTTGGGAAGTGTATATTTTCTCAGTATTTTATATTTACAGATTTGAAAAGTTACAAAGATGTATATAGTTTATCACTTTATGACTTAGCAGACCTTTATGTAATTTATAATTTTTAGGACATGTTCTAGAAATCCAACCCAGGCTATTGCCAAAAGACTAAGAGAAATGTATGAAATATATTCTCAGCATTCTCAGCCAGATGAGGATTTTGGTAATTGTGCTAAAGGTAAGGCTTAATATTATCTGTATTGTGTTTATCTTCTGCGTGTGTGTGTATGTGTGTGTTAGAGAGGGTATACATTTAGCTGTACTTGGGACAGTGCTATTCTGGGGACTGAATCTAGGGTTCCAGGACGTGCTTCTCTTCATTTACCTCTTAGCCCTGCCCTCATCATTGGTATTTAACTATGTGAAGTCCTTCCTTGGTAACTGAGTCAAAAATGCGAAGATTTAAGACTCTTAGAATAAGGCTGTCAACTAAGTGACTTCTGGGTCCTTCTCAATATGGAAGAAATTTTAGATTGTTATCTTTATTATGTTAGACTTGGAGTACTTTTTGTGTGCCAAATCTTTTTATTCTTTATTATTTAAAAATTATTGCTATTATTATTTTTTTTCCAGAAACATGCCTCTTCCCCCCCACCCCCCCTTTTTTTTGGTCACACCTAGCAATGCTTAGGAGTCACTGTGGGCATGGGAACCCCAGGGGCAGAAAGGAATGCTCCAGATAGAGGATCTCCAGTGAAAAGTTGCCTCGTGTTGAGGGACACCAGGGAAGGTTCTTTGCATGTGATTTTTGTGTTCTTTATTGTTCATGCAGAAATTGCCAGCAGACATTTTCGTTTTGCAGAGATGCTTTACTATAAAGTATTGGAGTCTGTTATTGAGCAGGAACAGAAAAGATTGGGAGACATGGATTTATCTGTGAGTAAACAAACAATGTATTGATCAACTTAATAAGAGCATCCCTGAGTGTGACCCAAAGAGCATTCCTCGTCCTGCTTTACTGCCCATTCATATTTCCCATTAGAAACCTGTGGAAACAACAATTTTATACTGAGACGTCAGAATGGAAGGCAGTTTCTCCTCCTCCAAAACAGGATTCCCAGCTGGACCCTGTGCTGTGTCAGTGACGATTCCTTGTTGTATGGGGCTGTCTGGATGAAGTTTCAAACAAGCAAATAAAAAAAAACATTAGTGGGGCTGGAGCAATAGCACAGCGGGTAAGGTGTCTGCCTTGCACGCGGCCAACCCAGGTTCGATTTCCAGCATCCCATATGGTCCCCTGAGCACCGCCAGGGATAATTCCTGAGTGCAGAGCCAGGAGTAATTCCTGTGCATCGCCAGGTGTGACCCAAAAAGCAAAAAAAAAAAAAAAAAAAAAAAAAATTAGTCAGGAAATAATCTGTTGCTTTGAGGAATAGGACTGTTGCCTAAGGAAGTTTGAGTTCTGAGACCTCTTATCTCCAGTCCCACATGCGTTACTTCTTATAGCAGCAGGACAGTTTTTTTGGCTTACAATTTTAGTAATTGTAACCCTTGTGAAAGATTCAAAGCATTCAAACTTAACCTTAACTGACTTTCAGAAAACTATTGTATAGGGAACATGTTTACCAGCAGCGTTACCTCAGTTCACTTTTAAATAAGAGTTTTTGTTAAAGCATATGGGAAGAATAAACTAAATATTGAACTGACGGGACTTTAGTGAACCATTCCTCTGTATTTAATTCTTTATCCTAGGTTGTTTTTTTTTTTTTGGAGGGGTGTTGTAGAGGTCCATGCTGTACCAGGGCCTCACACATGCGAGGCAGGTCTCTACCAGTGTGCTACACCCCTGAAACTCTTTTTTTCTAGATTTTATCAGCCAAGATGTGTATATTGATTTTTTTTCCCCCATTGTCAGAGATTGAACCTAAGGCTTCACACATGTGCATATAGATTTTTAGACAAATTACATTTGTTCTTGGTAATATCAGTATCATTTTTTTTTCAGGTTTAATTTTTATAGTGAAGTTGCAAATTTTTTTTTTGTGAATGTTTATAAACATCGGTATCAATTTTTTATCTGTTTTTAAATCTGTATTTTTGTTTTGTTTTTGGGCCACAAAAATACCTGGATTTGCATTCAAGAGTTAGCCCTGGCAGTGCTCAGGAGACCATAAGGGGTTCTCGGGTTAGCCATGTGCAGGGCAAGTGCCTTACCTGCTGTTCTCACTCACTGTCAGCTTGAGATTAATTTATAAAGTTAAGAAAAGTTTTGAATGAAATCAGGCATATATTTTGCACTGATTCAAAAGTAACTGGATCTGAAATGTCTTATTAGAACAGTGTCATGTTTCTGTATGCTAACAACTCTGTTTTACAGGGAATTCTAGAACAAGATGCATTCCACAGATCACTCTTGGCCTGCTGCCTTGAAGTCGTCACTTTTTCATATAAGCCTCCTGGGAATTTTCCATTTATTACTGAAATATTTGATGTGCCACTTTACCATTTTTATAAGGTACTTTTAAAAATCTGATGTTGAAGAAACTGTAGATGAGGCAGGATTTCTGTTGTCAGTCATCCAGTACATTCTGATATATATGTGCATTTCTTCATTTTTAACTATGATTGTGACTGTGATTAAGGGGAGGTCCTTAAGAACCACTCAAATTCTTTCTACATGGTTTAAATTTTGGAGAACTATTTTAGGTAAAGGGTTCCTGGATTTCTCCTTTATCTGATAAAGAAATTTAGAATACTGTCATTAACTAAAAAAGGTTTTTTGAAAAGCAGCAATTTTGTTTCAGCGTATTTTTAATTTTATGGAAATTAAATAACTATTTCTCAAAGTAAAAAAAAATTCTCTTTTATTTTATATTGATGCAGTTGTAGCATTGATTTGGTTGTTTATTTGTTACTGATTTAAGCATATAAATTAATCCTAACTTTCACAGTGTTCAAAACTAATTTTTAGGGTTTTTTTTTTTGTGTGTGTGTGTGGGGGGGGGAGGCAGTGGCCTAGCGGTGCTCAGGGCATACCCCTGCTCTGCATTCACTCCTAATAGGCTTCGGGGACCATATGGGGTGTCAGGAATTGAATCTGAGTTGGACACATGTGCCCTTAAGGCAAGTGCCCTTCCTGCTATACTGTCCCCCCAGCCCCCCCAGACTAATTTTTCAGTGACACGGACTTACTGTTTTGGGTTTTATAAATATAAAAATTTCAGAATAATGTTTTGGTTTTTTCCTGGTAGTGTGGTGTTGCTTGAGCCTAGCAGTGTTGGGAGCCAAAGAAGCTCCACTTAAAGCTGTGTTGGGGCAGGTAGTGTGGTACTGAGATTGAACTAGGGCCCTTGTGCATGCAAAGGCATGTGCTCCAAATTGCCTTTAACCAGGGAAAGCTATTTCTCTGACCCCAGAATACTGGTTTGCAACCTTAGACAAACATGTTTTCATTAAGATTTTTTTGAAATATATTACTATACAGGAAAATACGATTTTCAAATAGTACTTATGAAAGCTTATTAAAAGCTTTCTCTTAAAAGGAAGTGTTACTAAATAGTATTACTTAAACTCTTTAATTTTTTATAAATTGTCTCATTTCTATAAATATGTAAAAATATTTTTGCAAAATATTTTAAAAATATGTATTTGAATACACCTTCCCATTTTGCTTTCACATCTAATAAAATATTTTGTAAACATTTACTAAAAGTGAACATTTAAAAAATTTTTCAGGTGATCGAAGTATTCATTAGAGCAGAAGATGGCCTTTGTAGAGAGGTAGTAAAACACCTGAATCAGATTGAAGAACAGATATTGGATCATTTGGCTTGGAAACCAGAGTCTCCGCTCTGGGACAGAATCAGAGACAATGAAAACAGAGTGCCTACCTGCGAAGAGGTTTGTGAAATACATACTGTCATGAAAGAACAACAATATGTGTATACAAAATTCTCTAAGAATGCACTTGAAATCAGTGTCTTCCTGAAGGTGGCTCCTGGGACAGTGTGATATAATCACATCTGTGTCTAAGAAGCAAGATGTGTAAGAAATGACTTGTGATTGACCCAAGGTTTCAGTAGGGATTCAGCCTCCTGTTTTGATTTCACAAGCAAATTTCCTACCTTAGAATAGTTGGTATTCTGATTCTCCAAGTTAGTTATTAAATATGATTTATATTTAATTTGCAGTTGTTAGATTTTGAGTATTTTAAGATGATCAGAATTTAGGGGCTGGAACAAAAGTATAGAAGGTGGGGTGCTTGCCTTGCAAGCAGCTGGCCCGGTTTCAATCCCCGGTATACCGTATGGTCCTCTGAGCATTACCAGGAATATCACCCCTGAGTATTGCTGGATGTGGCCCCCAAACAAAACAAAAACAATAAAAGATTGCCAGAATTTTATTGTGGTGGTGGCCACACTTGATACTAGGGCAAGTGCATGCAACGTTGTGTATCAAACTCAAGACTTGGTGCATGTAAGGCAGGTGCTCAACTATGAGAAATACCTAAAGATTGCCAGAATTTGGGGGGAGGGGGAAGTGGCCTTCCAAGATGTGCTCAGGGTCCATGTCAGTTACTATTCTCAACCAACTGGGCCAGGAGTTCATTGGTAGGGCCTGGTGATGCTCTTCATGCTCAGTGGTGCCTGGGGCCTTACAGTATTAGCAATTGAACTTGATCCTTGAGCATACAAGGCATGTGCTCATTTTTTGTTGTTGTTGTTTCGTTGTTGTTTTGTTTTGGGGCCATACCTGGAGATGCTCAGGTATGGCATCATTTCGGCGGTGCTCTTAGCAATTTGTATAAACAATGTTTTTAGGTCATGCCACCCCAGAATCTGGAAAGAGCAGATGAAATTTGTATATCTGGCTCCCCTTTGACTCCCAGAAGAGTGAATGAATTACGCGCTGATTCTGGAGGACTTGGAAGAGGTAAGTTAAAAATATTAGACAGACCAGAGCCCCAGAACAGATAAAGATATTAGGTAAAGAAGCTGTGATACATATACAGAATGGAAATATACTCAGCTGTAAGAAAAGATTAAGTCATGCAGCTTGCTGATACGTGGATGGGTCTGGAGAGCATCATGTTGACGGAAATGAGTCAGAGGGAGAGGGACAGAGACAGAATGATCTCACTTATTTACAGGATATGAAGAAACATAATAAAGGAATAACTAAAGTCCACAGGTAAGAGAAACCAAGAACAGGAGAACTAGTCCTTAGTAGGAAGCTTGTCAGTGAATGAGTTGGGGGAGGAATGATGAGGGACGGGGCCACTAGAATAATGATAGAGGAAAGCGTAGTCATTCTGGACCAAGACTGGATGCTGAAAGAAGGCACAGTGACATTCACAATACCCCATCAGTAATAGTATTGTGAGCTACAGTGCCTAAAATGTGTATGTGAGATGAGGGAAGAGAAAAATGTGCCTGCCATAGAGGAAAACTGGAGACATTGGTGGAGAGAAGTGGAGACTTGTGAGGAATTGGTGTTGAAACATTGTATGCCAGAAACTCTATCATGAGTAACTTTCTAACTTCATAATTCATGGTAATCCAATAAAAACTTTAAAAAAATATTAGGGAGAATAATCTGTGACTAGTACCTGGGAATTTGTCTTTACTTAAAGTAAAATAGGGTATATATAGAAGAAAATGTGCTATGCATTATATAGCTACGTAACTTACTTAAAAAGTAATATTTTTGAAGATTTTTTTTTATTGTTTTGGGCCACACCCAGCAATGCTCAGAGGTTACTCCTTGGCTCCTGCACTCAGGAATTATCTCTGATGGTGCTCAGGGAGGACCGTGTGGGATTGAACCCAGGTCAGCAGTGTGCAAGGCAAACATCCTACCTGCTGTACTATTATTCGGGTCTCTTAAGATTTTTCTTTTTGAGGGAGGCAGAATGGAAGGTATTATGGTATTTATAGGGCTGAAGGCATTTGCCTTGCATGTGGCTGACCCTGGTTCGATCCCCAGCACTGCATGTTCCTTAGAGCACTGCCAGGGGTGACCACAAAGCACATATTTGTGTGCAGCCTCCACAAAAGTAAGCATAATTAAATCCAAAACATGCATGCCCGTTCTTTTTTTTTTTTTAATTTTTATTAGTGAGAAACCATGAGGTACAGTTGTAGACTTACACATTTTTGTGCTTGGGTTTCAATTATACAATGATCAAATACCCATCCCTCCACCAGTGCCCATTTCCCACCACCATGGATCCCAGTATCCCTCCCACAACCCATCCCCTCCATCCCACCCTGCCTCTGTGGCAGGGCATTCCCCTCTGTTCACTCTGTCCTTTTGTGCCTGCCCATTCTTGCTGAAGAATTTAATTTTTATCTGTAGAAAAGACCGAGATGATCGTGTATATAAATGTGCAGGGGGAATGATTAACAATAGTAATATCATATCTATCAAGTCCCATGATCGAGTGGTGACTGACACTTTGCTTTTTTTGGTTTGATACTGGGCTGAGCTAAAACCTCATACATGCAGTACAGGCACTTTATCACTAATGGAGCCACTTGCCCAGCCCCCAAGTAATACCTACACAGAAAATCACTTTTACGTTAATGTTAGGTAAGGAAGTTATCTGTTACCAATAATATAAAAAAAATAGAATCATTCTTTTTATTTTTTAAAAATAATTTTATTTAGGAGCCATAATTTACAAAATTGCTGAAAGTTGAGTTTTAGGCTTACAATAAAAATTATTTTTTTAATTGCTCCTAATGATAAAGGCCTTATGGAAGTGGAAGATAATATCTAGTATGATGAGGTAAAAAAGGGGAGTCTGATAAGACAAAAATTCCTGTAAAAAGTTTACTCTCTGGAGTTCATGCCCAGTTTCAATTGGCTTAATCAATGGCTGAACAAATAGCAGTACTCCTACATTATTTATTTATTTATTTTTCATTAATGTAGGAGTACTGCTATTTATTCAGCCACTGATAAGACTGATTGAATTGTGCATGAACTCCACTCCTACATTATTTATTTAAAAAGAAAATTTTTTTTTTGCTCTCATGTTGCAGTTTCATCAGTTAGATGTAGTGGATGATGTGCATCCTATACTTTTTGTTTGCTTTTTAATTTATGGAGTATTTCAGATACTTAGTTTTGAACATAACAGCTTATATGGAAGTTAGATCTCAATCTCCTAGAGTTAAATGATTTGATTTCTTTTTTTCATCCTAGGCATAACATCTCCAGCCACATTATATGACAGATACAGCTCCCCAACAGCCAGTTCTACCAGGAGGCGGCTATTTGCTGATAATGATAGTCCCTCTGATGGAGGGACAACTGGGCACATTCCCCCGCAGCCCCTAGTCAATGCTGTCCCTGTGCAGAATGTATCTGGGGAAGCAGTTTCTGTCACACCAGTTCCCGGACAGACTTTGGTTACCATGGCAACAGCCACTGTCACAGCCAACAATGGACAAACAGTGACCATTCCTGTACAAGGTAAGGAAAGGAGAACTGGATCTCGAATTCTATTTTCTTTCTTTTTCTTTTTTTTTTTTTTTTTGCTTTTTGGGTCACAGTGATGCTCAGGACTTACTCCTGGCTCTGCACTCAGGAATTACTTCTGGTGGTGCTTGGGGGACCCTATGGGATGCCAGGGATTGATCCCGGGTTAACCGCATGCATGACAAATACCCTACCCACTGTATTATCACTGGCCTGGATCTCGAGTTCTTTTTCTGTGAAATTCATTGGCAACTTATGTGAGATTTGGCTGGAGAAAAGGTTAGAGGGATTGAGAGATGAAAAATTTGACTGCTCTACTGGGAGAATCTCATATTAATCACATTTTCTTCATGTTTATTTTTTTCCGAAACAAACTGCAGGTATTGCCAATGAGAATGGAGGGATAACATTCTTCCCAGTCCAAGTCAACGTTGGGGGTCAGGCACAAGCTGTGACTAGCTCTATCCAGCCCCTCAGTGCGCAGGCCCTGACAGGAAGTCTAAGCTCTCAACAGGTGACTGGAACAACCTTGCAAGTCCCTGGTCAGGTGGCCATTCAACAGATTTCTCCAGGTGGACAACCCCAGAAACAAGGCTCACCTTTAACCATCAGTCATATTAGACCCAGGAAGACCAGCTCTTTATCACTTTTCTTTAGAAAGGTAATTTCTCATGTGCTGTTCCTTGGGTATAATCTTGGGGATCCTAAAGGTTTAGTTAAACAGCATTTGAAATACTTTGTTTTTCTACCAGGTTTACCACCTAGCTGGTGTCCGTCTTCGGGATCTTTGTGCTAAACTAGATATTTCCGATGAACTGAGGAAAAAAATCTGGACCTGCTTTGAATTCTCCATAATTCAGTGTCCTGAACTTATGATGGATAGACATCTGGACCAGTTGTTAATATGTGCCATTTATGTGATGGCAAAGGTGAGTGCCATTTAGAATATAAAAAGAAAAGGAAGTTAAATTTCCTGAACTCTCAAGAACACTTCCTTTTTGTTTTGGGCCACATCTGGTGGTGCAGCAACTACTCCTGGCTCTGTGCTTGGTTGGGGGGTCATTCTTGGCAGTCAGTATCAGAGAGACTGCCTGTGTGTGTTTGTTTTTTTAAATTCACATTATGTGTTCAGGTCTAATATATCGAGGTTTTTGAATTAAATTCTGAATATGGTATGAGAATCCAGTTCCAGATCAGTGTTGTGCATTTGACTAACCAGTTTCCCCTGCACCATTTATTGAAGAGGTTTTCCTTTCTCCATTTCAGGCTCCTACCTCCTAAGCATGCACATAATTTGTCCATACATCTGAATTATGGAGTATTCAAAAGCAGATCCAGATTTTTTCCCCCAGTTCATTGCAAATATCTAGTTTAGCACAAAGATCCCAAATGCAGACACCAGCAGTGCTAGGGATTCTTTTGGCCACTACAGCAGTACCCAGGGACCTGCTGGACCAAATCTGATGGTGCTTAGAGCCTATAGGGTTGCACCTTGCAACGCTGGGGAGACCATGTGGTGCAGGGGATTGAACAGGGTCAGATGCACACTCACTGCAGAAGTGTTTCCTGGACCCTGCTCTAATTTTTATTACGACCCACTATTCTTTTTTCCCCTTTTTTTGGGTCACAACCAGTGATGTACAGGGGTTACACTTGGCTCACGCACTCAGGAATTACTTCTGACGGTACTCGGGGGACCATATGGGATGCTGGGAATTGAACCCCAGGTTGGCCGTGTGCAAGGCAAACGCCCTATCCTCTGTGCTATCGCTCCAGCCCCTACAACCCACTTTCTGCTTAATTTGAGCCTTATTTTTTCCTCTTTCCTTGTTATCCAGTGTCATGTCCAGTGCTCACACACGTGGTGTATTGGGATTTAATAGTGATCTTGCCAGGGATTGCATTACCACTTGGAAATATGGGGATGAAAATCTCTAGTCCCTCGCTCTAAATTCTGAAAGAATACTTGCTGCAGCTGGGTTACTAGTTTTTCTACTCTGAGCACTATGGACAAAATGTTCTATTTCCTCTCCCATTATATGTTCTGAGAAGTCTGCTACCATTTTATTAGGATTCCTGGTTAGTGAAAGCTTTGCTCTTGATACATTTTAATATTCTTTTTTTGCTTACAGGCTGAAATTTTTGTTTTATTTCAAAATGACAAATAAGGGGGGGGGGGAGTTTTGACAGTTTTACTTCACAGGGCTTGTGAAGTTGGAGGAGCAGTTCCACGAGAACTCCAGTCAAACTCAGAAGGACTACATCCAAACTTGTGATTGGCTGAGATCACCTCTTTAATTGTTAGGGATTTTGTAAAAGCTCTCCACCCTAATTGAAGATTTTTTTTTCATTTTTTTGGCATTCATTGAGCTTCCTGGATGTGTAGATTAAAATGCTTTAAAATTTGGGGGTCGAGGATGTGGCTTATATGTGTGAGGCCCTGGGTTTGACATCCTGAGCACTGCTGAATGTGGCTGGCCGTGAGCTCTGTTGAGAGTGATGTACACTCGTGAGTAGCCCACTCTCCGAACTCCTCCCCTCACCACCAGAGGGCTGCAGAGATAGTGGGGGTTAAGGTGCTTGCCTTGTTGGATCCCTGGCACCCCATATGGGTGGCACTGAACACTACTAGGGGTCCCTCCTAAGAACAGATCCAGGAAGAGCCTCCGAATATTGCCAGGTGTAGCTCAAAACTCCAGTCCCCTTCCCCTTCCCCACCCCCACCAAAAAAAAATACAAAAAAGTACAATTGAGAATCTACCTTTATTTAACAATATTCTTCTTTTTCTTTCTGGTATATATTATATGTACTTTATTAGTGTTCTCTGAACGGTTAATTTTTCTTTTTTTTTTTTCAGCTTTCATAATCTCTAAGTATGATGACTCCTTTTTTTCTTTGCTAGTTAAGATCTATTTTGCACCGCCAGTGAATTTTTATTGTTATTGTGCTTTTGTTTCCAGGTGTTGGTTCAAATACCGCCGATTCCTTGCCACTAATTACTTCTCTTGAATAGTAATTATTTGTTAACTGTATGAGCTAAGGACTGTTTCCAGGGACTTAAGATGTCTGCCTTTAAAAATACTATTTTTGCTGGTTTTACTAAGCAGCTGGTTTCATTGGAGTTTCTCATATTATCTTGCCAGAAGTTAGTTCCTCTCTTTATTTTTTTGTCAGGTGACAAAAGAAGACAAATCCTTCCATAATATTATGCGTTGTTACAGGACTCAACCCCAGGCCCGTAGCCAGGTAACCAACCATATTCTGTCTCAGAGCTGAAATTAAAACTTAACAGTTTTTGATGATTGTAAAAACAACCACAGTGATTCTGTGGACTTTTCTTCAACATAATAAACAAGAAAAGTCTTTAAACTTCCAAAACATTGTTTCATGTTTATCTTATTTTTTCCCAAAAGGTAACAAAAGGATCTGTTCATAGTTCAGATAATCAATTAGATATAAATTAGAAAGTTATTTGATTTTTATATTACCTTTCAGTCTGATTTAGGAAATATTACTGTATACTTACAAAGGTAACATGAAATAAGAAATTCATAATTATCTATGTCAAAGAGGTATCTATGAAATACTCTTGTCCATTTCTGACTTGATTTATGGTTGACTATTATTCCAACCAAACAGTCCCTGACATAATAGCAATATGACCTGGCTATATGTCTTGACAACTATCACTCCATGTGGTTATCGTGAGAATTAAGTAACATGTGACAGTTTTATAGGCTACTATATGCTCAATACTAGTTTGTGCCTTATTGTCTCTGTGAAGGTTTATAGAAGTGTTTTGATAAGAGGGAAAAGGAAAAGAAGAAATTCTGGCAGCAATGATAGTGGAAGCCACGAGAATTCTCCAACAGAACTAAACAAAGCTAGAAGTAAGTGGGATTTTTATGGACTCTTACACAAAATCAGGAGCTTC
Organism: Sorex fumeus; assembly: GCF_029834395.1. Classification (NCBI taxonomy): domain Eukaryota; kingdom Metazoa; phylum Chordata; class Mammalia; order Eulipotyphla; family Soricidae; genus Sorex; species Sorex fumeus. Next base: position 35,812,125 of record NW_026606179.1, read on the forward strand.
TCTTATTTTTATGAACGAGAAGATTAAGGATTTCTAATGAAGTTACTATATACAAACTATAAAAATGCTTTATTGACAAAGGGTTTGTTGAAACAATAAACCAGATTCTCAATTTAGTAGCAAAGCTGTCCTTCATCTCATAGGCTCGCAGAATGCTATGCCCTCCATTTTATTTCCAGGGCAGTTAAAGATGGTTTCAGGCAGAAATTTGTTTGACTCTAGTTCCAGAAAACTCTAACAGGTGAACTGAAACTAAGCTATTGAAATACTACCCCTGATTGTTAAGTTTCCCCCAGTTAGCGCAGGGTTCAGGTTCTAGAATACTTGGTATAGTTTAACGATGAAATCTACTTTCCAAGCCCTTGATTATATTTACTGTGTGTGCTAAAATGAATCTTATCTCTGCTTTGCTCCTTCATATGAAGTGCCCACCTGCTGACACTAATTAGGTAGCTCTTCCTACTGAATTTTCAAACTGTCTGCATTCCCTTTGTGTTTAACACTCTTTGTTCTCTGGGTTGCAGCCAGTAGAGACTCCAGTCCTGTCATGAGGTCAAGCAGCACCTTGCCTGTTCCACAGCCTGGCAGTGCCCCTCCCACACCTACTCACCTCACAGGTGCTAATAGTGACATGGAAGAGGAGGAGAGGGGAGACCTCATTCAGTTTTACAACAGCATCTACTTAAAGCAGGTTCAGGCATTTGCCTTGAAGTACTCACAGGCAAATGGAGTAAGTATGGCAGGGATTATTTCATGCTCTTTTTTTTTTTTTAAGCCAAACCCAGTGGTATCCAGGGATTACTTCTGGTTCAACTACCCACCCCACTCCCTGTCCCCACCCTACCACCCCCAAAAGAATTTTTTTTTAAAATTTTTATTACCCAAAAGAAATTTTTTTAAAAAAACAATTCGTTCAAACACTTAAGTATTATCTACTTGTATGCCTTTTAATTTGTTTTGATCTGGTAATGGGTAATGCCGGGCTGGAGCGATAGCACAGTGGATAGGGTGTTTGCCGTGTACACAGTCGACCTGGGTTCGATTCCTCCGCCCCTCTCAGAGAGCCCAGCAAGCTACCGAGAGTATCTCGCCTGCACGGCAAAGCCTGGCAAGCTACCCATGACATATTGGATATGCCAAAAACAGTAACAAGTCTCACAATTTGTTGTGAGATGTTACTGGTGCCTGCTCGAGTAAATCGATGAACAATGGGAGGACAGTGCCACAGAGCTACAGTGCTGGTGATGCCAGGGATGGAACCTAGAGTCTCACTTTATAAGTACTCTGCTGCTAAGGTCTACCTCTGACCCTCTACTTTTGAACTTTTAAGTTAAAATAATCACTTTAAAAAGAATGCCTGGGGGTACAGAGTGGTAATACAGCAGGTAGGGTGCTTGTCTTGCATGTGGCTGACGCAGGTTCAATTTCTGGCATCCCAATTGTTCCCCAAGCTGTGCCAGGAAGGATCCCTGGATGCAGAGCCAGGAGTAAGTCCTGAGCACCGCCAGATGTGGTCCACCAAACCAAAATAAATACATAAATAAAGAGAATGCATAGTTACACATTTTGTTTACCCTTTTATAATTTTTTTTTAATAACAGATGGATACTCCTCCACTATCTCCCTATCCGTTTATAAGAACGGGTTCTCCTCGTCGAATACAATTGTCTCAGAATCATCCAGTGTATGTTTCTCCACATAAAAATGAAACGATGCTTTCTCCTCGAGAAAAGATTTTCTACTACTTCAGCAACAGTCCTTCGAAGGTGAGCTTGACATAGTTCTTGGATTTTACTAGCCTCAAAATGCTAGGGTTGATGGGAAACCCTCAAGATGTATAAGAGTGATGGGAACTGCCAGGAAAAATTGATACATAAATCCCAATAGAGCAAGAAATTCTTGTTTTGGGCTACAGAGAAATTTAGGCTTAGAAATATGTAAGATTTATTTTCTCTGTTCCTACAAATGTATTTTGAATACTTTTCTTTTGCGGGGAGTGGGGGGACACCCAGCAGTGTTCAGGGGTTACTCCTTGCTCTACACTCAGGAATCACTCCTGGCAGCGCTCAGGAGACCACACGGGATGCCAGGGATAGGGATCGGACCTCGGTTGGCTGCATGCAAGGCTAGTGCTCTACATGATATACTATGGCTTCAGCCCCCCACATCTTGAAAAATCTGCTGCAAAAATCTATACTTTGTTTTTATCATATTGTTAAATATTTGAATTCACTAGGGAAAAAAATTGGATCTCTAAATTGATTACTGAGTGTCTGTGTCTAGGGCAAGCAGAGTCTCTAGCCTCTTGACTCTAGGCTAAGCGGGGTTGGGGTTGGTTAGACATTTGGTATAGAGCAGTGAGATTATCATATTAGCACACAGATTTGTGTGGTAGTATCTTCTTCATTCTGGAATGGGGAGGGAAACTTGAGTTAGGCCCTTAATCCATGAAAAGTTAGCAAGTTGTTGGATACCCAGAAGGGCATACAGGAAGAAGCCTTTAGGGGAAAGAAAGAAATGTACATGAGGCAGCAGGCTAGGTAACTGGTAATCTTACACTGTGTCAGATGCCGCTGGTGATGTTGGGGAGATAGCTCGAAGGGCTACAGTGTAGCCCTTGAGTTTGACTGTCAGCATGGCATGACCCTCTAGTTCACCTGACCAAAGCTAGGCTCTATCACTGGGCCTAAGGATCAACCTTCAGGCCCTGACAGCTTGGTCAAATATTCCTAAGAATGGCCCTTCCCTCACCCCCAAAGAAAAAGAAGTGTCACTGGATCTTAAAGGTCTGTGTGTATTTATGTTTATAAAGATTTCTATGTATACAGATTACTTAAAAGAAATATACATATATAACAAAAGGTCTTAATTCTAGACAGACTTGAAAGAAATACACATATATAACAAAAGGTTTGAATTCTAAACAGAATGGTATAGTATCATGAAATAGTAGAGGGGAGAAGAATATTTGTTCTAAAGAGTTCTAAATGAGTGCAATATATGATCTTTAATAAGACCTGCATAGAAAAACATAGCTATAATGGGAAACAAGTGGAAAACTTTAATGTAGACTTCAGCGTTGAGAGTTACCATTAAATTTTTGTAATATCTCTTTGCTGATGATAGTAAGAAAGTATACTTAAAGTAGTCAGAGTTAAAATTTCCTGGTATCATGGGGCTAGAGAAATAGTACGGGAGTTAAGACACTTGCTTGTGGCCAACTACAGAATTTTGTTTGTTTGGGGACTATAGCTTAGAAGTGTACAGGGCTTACTCCTGATGAGCCTGGAGGACCTGGAGGGCTTGGGGGGATTGAACCAGCTTGGCCATACACTGCCCGCTGTACTGACTCTCCAGCCCCCAGCTAAAGGTTGATTCCCAGCACCACATAAGTCTTTTGAGCACTGCTAGGGGAATCTCTGAGCACCACTGGGTGTCACCCAAAACTCAAATAAATAAAAATTTGTGTGATGCAATGTAACACTGTAACAGGGAAATTTATTACAACAAATATTTATCTTATAAAAGGTATCAAATTATGACCTAAAGTTAGCAAGCCTAAGAAACTAGAAAAAGAGCTGGATTGAATGAAAATTGATTGAAGGCAAATTAGAGAAAATTAAAATAATTAAGGGCTGGAAAGGTAGTACTGAGGTAGCAACTGCCTTGCATGTGGCTGATCCCTGGTTCAGTCCTTGGCAACACATGACCCCCAGAGGACTGATAGGAGTCAGAGCCATGCACGAGTGGCCCAAAATTAAAATAATTAAGCTCTAGCGGATATTGAGGGTTTAAAAAGGGTGACAGAACAGAGGTTTAGGCACTTGGCTTGCAGTTGACCCACTTGAATTTGATCCCTAGCAGGGAATATGATCCCCCAGGCAACTCCAGTAGTGGTCCCTGATCACACAGCCAGGAGTAAAGCCCTGAGCATAGCCAGATGTGGCCCAAAACAAGTCAGGGAAAAATGTAGCACCAGTATCAGAACCAGAGATAACAGTTTAAGACCTGCGGACATTAATAAAACCATGAGGGATAAAAATAAACTTCCTGGAACAAATGCAAATAAAATAGAACAAATTCTTTTACAGATGTAAGTTGTCAAAGCCTAGTACTATCCATAGTTCTGAATCAAAGAAATTGAGTTTGTGGCTTAAAAACTTCTTAAAACTGTAGATGACTGCACTGGTAAATTCTACCAGAATCATTAAGATTTGTAAGATTATACACTTAATAAATAATCAAGTATATTTCTCTATATTGGTAATAGAAAGATAAATTTAGAAACATTAATAGCATTAGAATTTAAAGAGTTAGAAATAAATATAAAAAAAGTTGTACAAAACTCTTAACCTGGAAACTACGACATAACCTTGGTGAAAAAAAATCAAAGACTGAGAAAATTGGAGCTTGAGTGGTAGTACAGCAGGTAGAGCATTTGCCTTGCACACAACCAACTCGGGTTCAATCCCCAGCATCCCATATGGTTCCCCAAGTACCACCAGGAGTGATTCCTAAGTGCAAGGCCAGGAGTAACTCCTGAGCATGACTCGGCATGACGCAAAAAGCCCAAAAATTTAAAAAGGAGAGGAGCTGAAGAGACCATACTGGGGTGCAGGCGCTTGCCTTGTCTGTGACTGTCCCCAGTCCAATCCCTGGCATGGCATATGGTCCCGAGTGCTGTCAGAAGTAATCTCTTGAGCACAGTTGGATGTGCCCCCCCTGCCCCTGAAAAAACAAAAGGGAAAATGGAAATAGCATATTTGTGTGTTGTAAAGTATCAGGATGTTAGTTTTTTCCACTTGATAAATTCAACCGAATTCTGTTCAAAATTCCAGCACAATAGTTTGTATAGCCCACATTTACATAAAATAGCTAAGAACTAGAATAGTGAAAATAATTTTGAAAAAGTGGGAGGAATCACTAATTTCAAGCTTATTGTAGATTATTGTAAACCAATTTCAAGATTACTGTGAGCTACAGTAATCAATAGAGTTTAGTGTTGATGAAATAGGTATATGTCAATGAAAAAAAGAATAGAAAGTATAAGTAACCACATATCTAATACAGTAAAGTGATTTTCAAGGAAAATATAAGTTTAGTGGACAGTGATTAGACTTTACAACACGTGGTACTAAAAAATTGAACATCTGTATATAAAACTAGTTATCTTTTGTACTGTCTCACTGCCCTCCCCGAAACCTAAAATTCTAAGTGAAAACATAGAAAATCTTTATGAACTTGGGTGGTGTGAGATTTTTAAAAATATAACAGCAAAAGCACAGTGCATAAAAGATTAATAAATTGTATTTTATCATAATCAAGAATTTCTGCTCAAAACACTGTAGAGAAAAAGGGGGAGGGGAAAGCCAGACTAGGAGAAACTTTTATAGAACTCACCTGATAAAAGATTGTAGCTACACTAAAAGATTATCAAAAATTATTAGAAATACACATTTAAAAGTGGGCAAAAGATTTGAATATACTTCCCTCTTTTTTTTTCTTTTTGGGTCACACCTAGCAATGCACAGGGGTTACTCCTGGCTCTGTACTCAGGAATTACTCCTTGGCAGTGCTCGGCGGACCATACGGGATGCTGGGAATCAAACCCGGGTTGGCTGCAAGCAAGGCAAACACCCTACCCGCTGTGCTATCACCCCAGCCCCTAAACTTTCCTCTTAAGTCTGTTAGCATGGCTAAAATCTTAAAAGTAACACTAACAGGTTCTGATGGTAATGTAAGTTGCTGGGAAGAATGCAAAATGATAGAGCATAGCCATTCTATTTGGAAAACATCTTGGCTGTTTCTTAACAAATTAAATATACCCAAAAAACACTGTAACTCATAGTTACTTCAAGAAAAAGGTAAACATATCCTTACCATATTACCACTAATCTAACTCCTAATTAACATGGTAGTTAGGCATTAAGTCACTATAAACATTCATATACATGTTGGTATTCCTAATTGCCAAAAAGTAGAAAACAGTCCAGTGTCCTACAGCCAGTTAATATATACAACAAATGGATAAACATTGTCTGGCCTTATACCCAGACTCTGTCCTATTAGGCAATAAAAAGGAATAAACTACTGATAGACTCGATAGACTAATGTCAAATGTTAGTGAAAAGTACTTGATACAATGGTGACTCATATTCCATTTCTGTGATATTCTGGAAAAGGCAAATATGATCCCAGAGAGGCAAAAATGTATAGTCGAAGTGACATCTGCACTTGTTTGTTCATTGCAGCACTCTTTACAATAGCCAGAAACTGGAAGAAACCTGAGTGCCCAAGAACAGATGACTGGTTAAAGAAACTTTGGTACATCTACACAATGGAGTACTATGTAGCTCTTAGAAAAGATGAAGTCATGAAATTTACATACAAGTGGTACAATATGGAAAGTATCATGCTAAGCGAAATGAGTCAGAAAGAGAGGGATAGACACAGAAAGATTGCATTCATCTGGGGGATATAAAGTAACAAAGTATGAGATTAATACCCAAGAATAGCTGAGATCAGCACCAGGAGGATTACTCCATAACTTAGAGGCCAGCCGGGTATCCTAGAGGAAAGGGCAGTTCAGATAGAGAAGGGAGCACCAAATAAAGGATGTTTGGAGGATCCTCCCAGGAGGGGAGATGCATGTCGAAAGTAGACTATGGACTGAACATGTTTGCCACTCAATGCCTCTTTTGCAGACCACAACACCCAAAAGGAGAGAGAGAACACAGGGGATTGCCCTGCCACAGAGACAGGGGGGATGGGGGGATGGGGGTGGGAGGGATATTATCCATGGTGGTGGAAAATGGGCACTGGTGGAGGGATGGGTATCTGATCATTGTATAATTGAAACCAAAGCACAAAAAATTGTAAATCTACAACTTTAAAAAAAAATAAAATACAATAAAGGGAAAAAAAAAGGCAAATATGATAGGAAACATCAGTGGTTGGTTGGACTGGGTTAATTATCAATGAAGGAATTTTTGGGAATGAACAAATTTTTACAGTGTCCTTTTGTTAGTTACATGGAAGTAATTTTTAAATAAATCAGGCTGGATTTACCTTACATAAAAAAACTTTTTATACAAAAATCATTAAGTGTTCAGTAGCATTTAGTCCTGCCTCTACATTATTTCATGGGAAGTTTTTAAAGAATTCACAGAATTGTGAGTTTCCCAGTAATTGATGATGGGTAATATTAGGCTGTTGTTTGGAGGAAATATTTGTCATCATGATAAAATAGATGATTTTAGTGACTAAAGGTCAGGGAAGAATATTACAAACAGAAAGCACGTTGGGTCCTTGAATCAACCATCCTAATATTTATACTATCAAAAGAATGATCTGATACCACACAAGATCAAGTCAGATAACACTAGTCACTGAAGTTTCAGTGGATTGTTACAGCTTGTTGAGTAAGTTATGAAGAACTGCCTAGAACAGTGTTTCTCGACTTCCTTTGAACATGGTCCCCTCTGACCTTTCCCCCACTGACCTACCAGTTTGCACCCCAGTCTTACGCTGTGGTGCCCTGGGACTACCCTAAGGTACTGCCTCCATGGCCTGCAGTTGAGAAATGTCCTTAAAATACACAATTTTGATTTTTTTAATATAATGAGCTCATTCCAGAACAGAACAGGATACACAGCTGCCAGAATTGTTCAGAACAACAGTGACTTCCTGGGGACTAGGTAAGGATAAAAGTTAGTGATTTCCAGAGGGCGGGAGTGCACATAAGAGCCCTGGGTTTGATTCCAGGGGAATGGTTCCCTGAGCACCCAAAATAAAAGAACAATGTGTTTAAGCTATTGTGTATAGTATATAAATTATATATGCACAGCACCAATGTGTAATGTATTAATATGCTAAATGTGCTTTTGTATAGCAAGGTCTATACTTACATAACTTGTATATCATATAGTACATGAAATATACAAATAATATATGATTAACAATTTAAAAAATATTCATGTGAAAGACTAAAGATGGCAGGTGTAGGAAAGAAAGGGTCAAAGAAACATACTCTTAAAAGTACATGTGCTGATAACAAAACTGATTTGGGTGGGGGGCACAGTGATAGTGGCATTTGCCTTGCATGCAGCCAACCTGGGTTCCCATATGGACCCCTAAGCACTCCCAGGAGTAATTCCTGAGTGCAGACCCAACCAGGAGTAACCCCTGAGCATCGCATGGTGTGGCCCAAACAAACAAAAAACCCGTAAAACAAGAAAAAGTTGATTTTATTTAAAACTATATTATTAAACGGGACTTGCCTTACGTGTTTATACCAGTTTGACCCCCAACCCACTCTCCCAGTGCCCACACATCAGCAGGCACTGCCCTGAAGGCCCCAGGGTAGCCCGGGCCACTCCCATTCCCAGAGCTCCAGCAACACCACACCCACTGGACCACTTAGCTGAGAATTGCCTGGAGCCCCTGCCCCCACCCCCCAGCACTACATATAATCCCCCAAAAACCATTAGAAAATTCTTCTAAAAATGTGAATATTGTGAATAAAATGTGTAAGACTTGCTTTAAAATAATTGGAGCATGATAAATGAAAAAGATTAGAGATCAAATCAAACTGGCTAAATTTGTTGAGGTAGGATAATGGTCACGATTCATTGCTTTTCTAATTTCCTGTGTGTGAAATTTTTATCTTAAAGGCATTTAAATATATATGTTTAGTATGCTTTCCTTTAGGAAATATGAACAATAAAGCAGAACATAAAAAATTTGTTTTTGGTTAACAGGGATCAAATATGGGGCCTTGTCCATGTAAGGCAAACATATTTTTTAAACCAGAAAACAGTGTGATAGCTGACCTAGAAATTTGGATGTGGGCCAAAAAGAGAGGAATTCTCACAATGTTTTTCAATCAGGATTCCTCAAATGAATACAGAACACAGGAAATAATTTGCCTATATTGTCAGGTCTCCCAAGGACAATATATAACTACTAATATATTTTGTCTTTGAATTTGGGGGCACATTGGCTGCACTCAAGGATCAAACCTCACGGGGCTTGGAGGGTCATGTGGGGTGCTGAGGATTGGACCCAGGCCAGGTGCATGCAGAGTGCCTTATTGCTATATTGTCTCCCTAACCCTGTTTCTATTCATATTCTAAATCATGGGCTGGAGTGATAGCATAGCGGGTTGGGCATTTGCCTTGCATGCGACCAACCCTGGTTCAATTCCTCCATCCCTCTCAGAGAGCCCGGCAAGCTTCTGAGAATATTTCGCCCGCCCAGCAGAGCCTGGCAAGCTCCCTGTGGCGTATTTGATGTGCCAAAAACAGTAACAAGAAGTCTCACAACGGAGATGTTACTGGTGTCCGCTCGAGCAAATCAAACAATGGGAGAACAGTGCTACATTGCTATTCTAAATCATACGAATAAGTTACCTACAATGCATGTCTCAGGGAATTCAGGATAATTTCTCATGAAATTTCCATTAATGGTTCTTAAGAATTGAGTAATAAATGGAGAAAAGGGCATAATGCTATTTATGAAGTAATGATTTTTCTTAAAGAGAAAAAGCAGTGTACAAAGTCACTAAATAAAGCATAACCATGTGATGCTCAACCACTGGCCTGCAGACCACTGGTTGAAAATCAGTTTTGTAACTTTTTTCCCCTTTTAATCTAATTTGTAAACTCAAATTGTAGGCAAGTATGCATCAGAATCACCTCTGGGAACCAGAGACAGCCCAAGGGACTAGAATACCTGCTTTTTGTACAGAGGCCCCACATCTAATACCCACCACCCCATGACCCCTGAGCACCATCCAGCCCAAGCATCACTGTATCAAGGGCCTGAGCACTGCACATTTAGGCCTGCATAGCCAGGCCAAGTATTGCCAGCAATGGGTCCTGGGACCCTCGGCACTGCTTGGGAGATTCAAAAATAAAATCCTCTCTGGACCCTGGATGTAGCTCCGTAGTAGAGCATTTGCCTTGCATGTAAAATCCTGGGTTTTATCCCTAGGGTTGTTAAAAAAAATTGTTCTGGAGTTTATTAAAGAATTGGAGTAAATCTGTCTTCATCCCAGATAGTACAGTCAGTAAAGAGGTAAAACCAGAAGGATATAAAACTTAGTTCTTTCCACTGTAAGGATGTTCAAATTCTTTTTTTTTTCCTGCTTTTTTTTTTTGTGTGTGTGTGAGGGGGGAGGGTTCACACCTTCTTGGCTCATGCACTCAGGAATAACTCCTGGCATGTTCAGGGAACCTTATGGGATGCTGGGGATTGAACCTGGGTTGGCCATGTGCAAGGCAAATACGCCGTACCCACTGTACTATCACTTCAGCCCAGGATGTTCAAATTCCTTAAGATAAATTGACACATTTCAGGTTCCATTTGAAAGTTTTTGTATGTTTCCCCCACTTTAGAGATTGAGAGAAATCAACAGTATGATACGGACAGGAGAAACTCCAACCAAAAAGAGAGGGATTCTTTTGGAAGATGGAAGTGAATCGCCTGCGAAACGAATTTGCCCAGAAAATCATTCTGCCTTACTACGCCGTCTCCAAGATGTAGCTAATGACCGAGGTTCCCACTGAGGTTAGTCTGTTGTATTGAAACTATCTTTTCATACTCTGTTTAGCAGCATCATTTAATGCATGCTAAATTATGGGGCTTTTCCCCCTTTATCCTTCTAATGTCCTTAGGATATTCTTACTCACCCACCTGCCTTTTTCTCCTATCATTTAGTGCTTTCCATCATGGACTGTTCTAATTTTTTTGGCAAAACTGTTTATATGTACTGCCAAGAAAGTATGTTCAGATATGTGTATGAGAGGCTTTTGATATGCTCCAGGGCTACCTGGTTTTCTGGTGAGCTGTGGTGCTCGTAAGAAGCAAAGTAGGTATTTTATCCTCAAACATTTCATAGGAATGCAAGACTTGCATTTCTGAAACATGGGAGGGAGTCCAGACAAGAGTCCCAGAGTCACTAGCCCCAATTCCCTTTCCCTTTGTGTAATTCTTTCCTCTCCGCATTAGATGTGGTACAATGTGATAAGTGCTTGATTGTTAAGTGTGCAATGTGTGAGTGAACTTGTATAAGAAGAGGCACTTTAGGGCTGTCATAAGCATGATTTTGTAACCCAGATTTTGCTGTATATTTGCGATGGCACTTTCTACAATGTGAACTTTATTAAGTACAAATCTTCTAAGATAAACAATGTCTTCTTTAATGCATTTGTACTTTTTCAAGACTGTTAACGCCCCAGTCGCCACCATTGGGGCCTATGTTTTAAATTCTCCTGGTTTTTGTTATGTAGGGATCATCAGCCAATATTTTAAATCAAGTTGAAATAAGGAGATTAATATGAAAAAATTATGACTTGTTTCTGTAGGAGATAGTTATCCAAAAAGACGTGATATTTAAATCTTTGGGTGTGGTCCTGACAGTTAAAATAGGTTGGAGCATTTAGATTTTTAGTACATAGTACCATTTATACAAATTAGAAAATGTTATTTAACAGGTATTCAATTATCTACATATACATTTATTAATCACTATTCTAGCAGTTTTAAGGTTGGATGAATAATTTTATTAGGGAGAAAATTCAATTGTAAATTGAATCAATATAAACAAAGTTACTAGGTAACTTCATATTGCTCTGAAATATGGAACTTACACTGTTCAATTAGAATAGTGTTTCTGCAAAAATATTTATAAAACCTCTCAAGATACTGCTACTGTAATTTTATATGAGAATAAATGTATTTTTCAATAAAGCATTTATAAATTAATACTTGATTAGTTATATTATTTCTTCATAAATGACAAAAGATGATCATTTATTGATTTATTTTATCTCTACAAAACACATTAGTCATTCATCGTTTAAATATCTGACTTCATTAGAAACCGCCTTAGCACTTTCTCCCTCCTGCCAGAAAAATACATTAAGTAATTTGCTTTAGAAAAAAAAAAAACTATGAACAGTGTTCTGGTTTCTTCTCACCCACCCATATGTACCTCAGTGATAGCAGTTTTCAAATCAGTAAGACAGTTTGCTGAAAACTGAGAGTCAAATGATTTTCCACTTAAAAGTGCTAAAAGCTATGGGACCTGCTTTCTCTATTTCTCTTTTCCATATTCATATCCTAATATACATACAACTGAAACCACCAATTTAAAAATCATTAGATAGTGCTGGACTGTCTACTCATTAGTTTAAATGAATGTAACTTACCTTTCGCATTATATTCAGAAAAATATTTAAACCTCAACATCCCCAAAAATTTGGAGTACTAACTAGACAACCACCCTAAAGTCACTTCTGACAGAAGTGACGCATTACTTCAAAGAGCTTTCCAGAATTTGCTGTTAGAACCTAAGCATACATGGACAACACTGGTATCAGTCATTGTTCACACATTTTTACTCTTCAGGCAATCCTTTGCCATTGGTCAGCTTTAACGAGGCCAGAGTCCAGCAGGAAAGTGCACAGTGCACCAGAATCACCCGCTCTTAAGTTGCTACCGTTTTCTCTTCTTTACTGAAAGGTTGTACTGAGCCAGGCTTTACCCAGGACAGGCCAGCAACGTGAACACTTTTACTGTGCTGCTCTTCAGGCTTCTTCTAGGCACAATCAGAAACAGACATTAAACAAAGACTGGTGAAATTTTAGCACTGTACAAATTTTCATCCCTCTCCAAAAGACATTTTGAAAGGGAAAATTTGGGCTTTAAAAAAAATAATTATGTGGGTCTGAGAAATAGTACATTGGTAGAGCATTTGTCTGGCATGCAGGCTGACCCAGGTACAATCCCCAGCACCCAATATAGTTCCTGAAGCCCTGCCAGGAATGATCCCTGTATGGCCCAAAAACAAAACAAAAAAGTTATGCACTCACTTTTGGAGTCAGCATCTTTTCTCTGGCTTCATCATGTATAGAAGGATTCCATGGAGAAAAGCTTAAAGAGAAACATATTCTTAGAATTGCTTTTGACTTCTTTACTAAATTTAAATGTCTCCCCCCCCCCCCCCCCATCTTTTGGGCCACGCCTGGCGATACTCAGGCATTACTCTTGACTCTGCACTCAGGATTTATTCCTGGCGGTGCTCAGGGGACCATACATGGGATGCTGGGGATGGAACCCCAGTCGACCACAAGCAAGGCAAACACCCTACCCACTGTACTATCGCTCTGGGCCCAAATTCTTTCTTTTTTTGGGGGGGATCTTTTGTGCCATGGACAGAATCCTATATGTAGAAAGCACACTTTACTACTGAACAGCCCCCTTGGGAAAAATGGAAAAATGACTTCCATTTTTAATGAGACAGTTCTCCATAGTCCCCCTACCAAGCATTAATCAGTTTGCTAGCATGTAAGTTTTAGATGTTACATAATTTTTTTTCCACATAGAACTATAACTTACAGTCCACTTGTAGATAGGTTAGTTCATTTAAACCTCACCACCACTGCTAAAGTGGCTGTGGGAAAAGTCTGGAGGAAAAACATCTACCTTACAAGCTGAAGGCTATGAGATTCCTCGTGTCACCCACATATATTCACTGGAGTCTGTGCTGAGAGCTCTGTTACTTGGGGCCCCGGACCACCACAGTGCACAGTCTCCAGTACATGCACAGGTGTGTGTGGGGGGGGGGGGAGGGGGGTGATTACTACAAAGGGTGTGAAAGGAACAAAAGGTACTCAAAAGGGCATGACTCCTGGCTAACACCACAATGTAGGAGCACCATGCCCAGGAGTGTGGCCCTGGTATCGGAATATGCTTAGGCATCTCCACCAAGCTTGCGTGTGGCCCTTGGTTATTGCAACAATAAAAAGAGTGGGTAAAGGGAATAAAGATGAACACGAGGCACAGTTAGATAACTGCTAGGGACAGTAAAGCCAGTAAGTGCAACAGCCAACCAATGTTTTCTGCTAAGTACACACTCTTAACCTCTGGTGGTATGCTGTGTCCCCAGCAGTACCCATATGTTCAAAGGGGTAAATCTATCTATACTGAGAACCAAGTCAGTATCCCTCCAGCCTACCCCCCCCCTCCCAGCCCCAGTCAGTGTTCAGAGTGCTACAGGAATCCACTATTCAAGTGTCTCTCCTTTCACAAAAGCTGATTGTTGCCAGGATTGGATATTGATTGATTGATTTGACTGTTTTACCACATCCAGTGATGCTCAGGGCTGATTCCTGGCTCTGCGCTCAGGGTTCACTCCCGGTGATTCTTACTAGGGCCGGCTGCATAGAAGGTAAGCTCCTTAACCTGTGTACTATCTCATAGGCCCCTCTTTCAGATAGCTATTTAAAATTGTTTCTTGAAAAAGCTGGATAAAAATTGTTCACTGAAAAAGTTCTGATGTTTGGGAGCTGGAGCAATAGTACAGCAGATAGGGCATTTGCCTTAATGCAGCCAACCCAAGCTCAGTCCCTGGTACCACAGTGGTCCCCAAGCACAGAGCCAGGAGTTACCTTGGACACCGCTATGTGTAGCCCCAAAACAGAAAAAAGTTTTTATGTCTGATCACATTACAAAGATGTGGCCATATTTTTTAAGTTCCAGATCTAAGACCACCTGACAAGGGGGACTATATTGTACTGCAGAGTGCATGTATTTATGTAAGATATAATACTCACCTAATTGCATAGGGGTCTTCTATTTTAGGTTGGTCAAACAAACGTGCTGCGCACAATTTAACACTGTCAACCACTTTACTTTTAAAAAGCTGGACGTCTTTTTCATACCTGTGTCAAAGTTTAAATTAAAAAGTTACCAATGGAACTGACTGAACTGCATTTTCAAATCTAAAACAAACAAAAGCAAAGTCACGTACAGTACTGCGGCCTCTGGGTTGAGGGGGCTTGCCGTATCAATCTTGTAGAAGACTCTCCTTGCATACATTAATACTTGCCAGATATGGTTATGGTTCCGCCTGTAGGGAAACAGGACGCTTCCTTTTACTGATGGATCACTAAAGAAAACTTCACCTACTGGGCTGGAGAGATGATACTGGCGCACACACTTGACATGCAGGGCCCCCCAAGCCCTTGAGTACTGCCAGGTGTGCGCCTCCCCCGCCCCCGAATAATAGAATCAAAAAAGGGAGAAGACAGAAGAAAACATTCCCAGATTTACCTCCACTTTGCAAATGCTCTCTTCACATCCAGCTCACCGGAGGTGGGATCGACTAGCGGATGAAAGACGGGAATATCAAACACCAAGCGCTATAGTTAAAGGAAGACATGATCTTTAGTGGAAATAACGGAGTTTTAGTCCCAGACAGACAGTTGTAGCAGAAAGCTTCAGGATAAGCCAGTCGTCTGATTCAAAGAGCTGCCTGAACGGGGATATTTTTTTCCCCCATGAAACTTTGACAGGAAACAGGCAGATGCACTTTTCTCTACAGACATGCAGAGACTCCTTCTCATATATGAAGTGCCACAGAACAGCCTCCAGCCTTCCTGGTACACTCTGCAGGGTTTCTCTCTGTTTGGTACCTGTTTGATATCAGTTTGGTTAGAACCAAGGCAGAGGCGGGCATGGCAAGAGATTCAGTAGACATTTATTTGGGAATCAGTGGAGTCACCTTTTCCAGTCCTGCTATTTGGGCCCTCTTTGCTGATTACCAAATGATGCCGGGCTACTTACTGGGCAGTCCCCATCTGGGTAGTTGTCAGGGATATAAACTGTAAACTTAAATACACCGTCCTGGTAAAGTCCATGCCGAATGAATATTACTCCAAACCACACTGCAGGAGAAAATAAGAACACTTCAAGCCCTCTCCCTGTGTGAGAAAAACAAAATATGCTGAAAAGAAGGAATCTTACTTAATGCAGAACGGTAGGACGGCTGCACATAGACTCCTGGTAACTTCTGCTTCACAACCAAGGTACTGGAACAAAAGCAATAATGAGACGATTTGCATGTGAACAGCACATTCATTTTGTAAGGATTAGTTTTCACAAGAGGCAGAATCTGATGTCCCAGGCACATGTGCCGATTCAGCACAGTCTCACCTGCTGCCAGTTCACTGGCTTTGTTACTCCAAGTGCCTGAGATTTAAAGCAGAAACCACCTGACCCTCAAAAAAATGGCACCAGCTTAAGAAATGAAACCAGGGCCAGTGATATGGCACCTGCGGTAAAGCACCTTGGGTTTGATCCTTGGTACCCGATGGCCTCCGAGCCGCTGTGGATGTAGCCCTGGCAGTGCAAAGCAACTCCGGGAGTGCTCAGGGCCTCCTCCCCCAACCACTTCCCCTCCCCCCCAGCACTGCTGGTGTAGCCCAAAAAAGAAATCAGAGTTAAACAGAGAGATACAAAGAGATGAGCTTTCCCAGAAATCAACTTCCACCAATCCTGGAAACCAACCTGCAAGTAATCTGAACACTGCTAAGTTCTGGACATTAAGTTTAAGGTAATAGTGCTTGTAAAATTACCAATTTATACCTGTGAGTAGAACTCACCTACATATATTCAAAAGCCATTTGAAGATACAGTTTTAGGTATCTGAGAATAGATTAAAATTCCATAGCACTGTTGTTACATGGGCCATTTTAAGTGGCAACACCTGGCATGTGGCAGGCAGCCACGTTCCAATTTCTGTGGTGAGAGTCCTTCATGGCACCATTCCTACATTTACCTCCCAAGCCAGAAACCTGAAATCTACGGACCTTGGTGTGACAGACGGGGTGTAATGTGAGTGGAGCTGAATGTCCTGCCACGTGGCACACTAGTTCTGGGACCCAGTCACCTACCAACAACCTTTCTGCTCTGTTCTTTTCCACTGCAGCTTCTATGAGTAAAGAACTCAGGCTTATGATCTAACTTCGAAAAAACAATGTTAAGGGGCTGGAGCGATAGCACAGTGGGTAGGGTGTTTGCCTTGCATGTGGCCAACCCAGGTTTGATTCCCAGCATCCCATATGGTCCCCTGAGCACCGCCAGGAGTAACTCCTGAGTGCAGAGCCAGGAGTAACCCCTGTGCATTGCCGGGTATAACCCAAAAAGCAAAAAAAAAAAAAAAAAAAACCCAAAAAACAAAAAAAAACAACGATGTTAACCTATTAAACACACTAACCTGCCAATTATGATTTCTACTGAGAAGCAATAGGGCCTTATGTGGTCTTAGCTGATTGTTTTTTGTTCCCCTCCGCCCCAGTTTTGGTTGTTTTGAGCCACATCCGGCTGAGTGCAGAGCTTTGCATAGACCACTCTGAGCTATTCTCAGGGCATCATGTGTAGTGCAGGGATCAAACTGGGGTCAGCAGCATGCAAGGCAAGCACCCTGGCCCCCTATACTCTCTGGCCCCCAGTGGTTGTTTTCTCATCTATTTGCCATCATACTTCACAGGGCCACACTACTGGCACTTGGGCCCAGAGTGTTCAGAAGACACTGGGGCCACGCAGTGCCAGGGATCCAGCTCAAGAGCTTTACACCTGCGAGGGCCTGTGCTCTACCACTTGAACCATATCCCAGCCAAATCGTCACTCCATTTAAGTCACTAATATTCAGCATGTCAATAGCAGCATGGTTGGCAGATGTAGCTACTACTGTGAGGTTTGCCAGAAAGGCTATTTTGTGCTCTAATACAGACAGCAGAGTTAAGATAACAATAGAAGTCTGTCCTGCTCACTGCTCAGCCTCCAACACAAGGCCTCCATTCTCAGGCTAAAGAACCCTGCTACAAAGTGACACCCAACGAGTGACACATGGGTCTTGGGCCCTCTAACCATTACAACATTAGGAGAGTGAGGCAGGGCTCAAGAATACTTTAAAAATGGCTCCAAGTACAAAGGAATCACTGAAGAACTCTCCAGTATGTCTGTCTGGAACAAATGGTTCAGTCAAATGCTACCTGCAGGCACTCGTTACGCCCCTGTGAGTTGGTCTGAAGTCTGTGAGTTATAGTTAAGCTCTTTAACATTAAGCCCCTCTAAGGGCTGGGTGCTGGGTCATCCCTCCTTGCTCTGCAGAAGTGGTCAGCCACCGACATTCAATAGGTCCGGTGACAAGTCCTTCCCTATGGGGAACCCAAATTTTGATAACTTCCTGATGCTTGTGTGGTTCTGCTTTTGTGCGGTTGTAGAGGAAAAATCAAATTCCCTTTCTAAACAGCACACTTCAAAACTAGGAAGACAGGGGCTGGAGCCATAGTACAGCGGGTAGGGCGTTTGCCTTGCCCGAGGCTGACCCGGATTCAATCCCTGGCATCCCATTTGGTCCCCCACGCACCGCTAGGAGTAATTCCTGAGTGCAAAGGCAGGAGTAATCCCTGAGCACTGTTGGGTGTGACCCAAAATGCCAAAAAAAAAAGGGGGGGGGGGGGAAGACAGTTGCTCCAGTTCCTTCCATTGCTGCTCCTGATGCCCTCCTGTTGGTGGGTAACCAGAATGGAACACAAGCCTCCACCTGGGTCTAATCCTCAACCAAATCCTCCTGATAGAAAGGTAGGTCAAAATTAGATTTTGTTGACTTCCTGAATTAATAGCTTAACCAATCTTAATTTCTTCCTCTCCCAAACAAACACAGAGATTAAAGAAACACATCAGCCTTTAAATCTTATCTATCCAAGCTCTGAATATGACTCATCATGTTTTGGGAGAGGGTACTGTGTGATGCTGCTCAGGCCCTCATGAAGAGCCAACAGCCTGACCACTAGCAGTAACCTTCACTCTGTGCTCGTGGAGACGGATAAGGCAGCGAGGGGACTAAGCTCTAAGGTGAAGTGGTCCCCGGCACTGCCACGTGGGTAATCCCGAGCCACAAGTGTAGCCTCGGCTGCACCACGGACGTATAACAACAAAGGGAAGGGAACTGCAGGGAAAGGACTCACAATTCTGCAAGCAGAGAGTACTCCAAGTAGAAGGGGCCATAGGAAGCATGCGTGCCGTTCGTTGATTGTGCGGCTGGGGCAGGAGACGTCGGCTTAGTTATGGGCAAAGCATTTTTGGGAATAGAAGGCAGCTGTTTCTTTGGAGCAGTGCGCGGAGGGCTGGTTTTCACGTCCCCTGTTAATGTCTTCTCTTCACCATCAGTCCTCTGTTCAAGATGAAGTGGTGAGAACGTGTTAGGATGATCCCTTACTCTCTGGTGGAGCATCCCAAGCAGGGTGTAAGAGGCCCAAGGGCCCCCTGGCGACTCTCAGCTGACTGGGCTGGTGGTTCACTGAAAGGATCCACACAGCTAGGCCCTGCGGTGCCAGGGGTTATCCAGGACACCCAAGTGGTGCTGGGGGCCTCCAGGGCCACAGCTGGCAGTGCTCTGGGGGAACCATCCAGTACTAAGAATCAAACCCAGACCCGCAAGCATGTGCCATATCCACTGTACTATCTCCCAGTCCCCAGCAGGAGGATTCTTAAATTACAAGATAGACCTGCTATACTCTTTACAAGTACATTCTAGCATGGTGATCAAGATGAATCGAAAGGCCTTTTAACAGGCCGGCTATTGTGAAGATCAGAACAATGCCAAAGCAAGACTGAAATATTAGGAAACTTGCATTAGCTGCATCCTAGTTAGAAATAAAGGCAGGACTTACAGGACTTAATTGGGACAACAATAAATAATTTCTCCTCGTGCCTTCCCAAAAGAGGGTTGGGTGGGGTTAAACAATTAAACAAGACTAGAAAAGTTCCCCAGCACCTAGATGTTCTGGAAGGTTCAGGTATGAAGAGGGTCAATATAAGTAACATAGGCCAGGCGTTTCTCAACCTGTTCCTGACAGTGGCCCCTTCAAAGCTGGTTTCCTTCCTGTGACTGCTACAGGTTGGCTTCCTAATCTCCCATTACGGGATTTTCACCTCTGGGCCCCTTGGAATACACTTGGGGAACACAGGGGGCCATAATAACCCCTGGTTGGGAAATGTTGATAAAGACTACTGAAATTAGTCACTTCCTAATAGTAACACTGGGTTTACAAAGAATAAAACACTTGCTGGCTTCCTTGGGTCTGATTTTGATCTTGTCCCTAATGAATGGAACCTAAACTCTTAGGCATCCTTGGTCAAAGAGATCTAAATGAGTCAAAGACTAAAATACCATCTTCCCAGGTTGTTCTTCGCTCAAGTATACAATCTAAGCTGCTTAACCGGCTGTATTAAAAGTTTTATGTCACATGCATTAAAAAATATATATATATGTGTGTGTATGTGTATGTGTGTATATATATACAGAGATGTTCTATTAGAGATGGAATTAAAGGTTATTTTCATTTTATTGTTTGTATATTTTAAACAGCCCTAAAATGAAAAAGTAATTCTTTTTTACAAGTAAAAAACAATTTAAGAAAAATTAACCCAGTGCTCTGAAGTATGACTTGAGAACATTGGGCTGGCCTTTGCCCAAGGCTTCTCTAGCCCCAGGAATCTTCCAGTTGAGTAGAAAAACTACCTCAATAATGTGTCAGATTTAATCATATATAAATAGAACAAGTCAAAATACCACTAGAAGTCTGGGACAGGGCTTGGCTTATGTGGTAGAACACATGTCTTGTTTGCAGATGGGAGATCTTGAGCTCAACCCCTTACTCTGCATGGACCCCTGAGAACATCTATGTAGCTGTGATAGCCCCAAAGACTGCCGGGAGTGAAATCTATGTATAAATACATACGTACACACACATAGAATAATTTCTACTTGAGATCTGATCTCAGTCTCAGACATGGAATTCAACTGATAAAATAATTACTTCGCCAAAGTAAAACCTAAACTAGAGAGATCAGTTTTTTTTTTTTTAAAGAACACAGGCAATCATGTGTGAATTCTTTTGGCCTCTATTCTGATGCAAATGAGTCTCCTCACTGGAGGTATCAATTATAACCTACTTTGCGAGCAGAGCTTGTAGACATGCTCCAGAAAGGGTTCATAACGTGTTCTCCAAAGAAATTTGGTAGTCTGTGTCATCAAACTCTTCTGTCGTCAGAATTCACTTTACCTTAAAACAAGATGGAAAAACACCGAAACACACTTAACACCGACTGTTGAAGACTTCTGAGACAGTTAAGAGCCAAGTCTCGGGGGCTGGGATAACAGCTATGCATTTGAGCACTTACCTTGCACGGGTGATGCCCTTTGTTTGAAACCGGGCATCACAAAAAGGGCACGAGAAGGGCAACCACCTAAATCTCACAGTTAGGATTTGCAGAACCACAACATAACATTGCATCATAAATCGTTGTAAAAGCCTTGGAGAAAGAAAGTTTTGGCTGAATCGTTTCCCTCAATATCCCTTCCCTCCCTAGTCTATGGCTCCAGTTTGCTTTCCTACCTAAAAAAAAAAAAAAAACCAACAGGAGTCTGTGTGAGACCTTGGCCAGGATTCTGAATATTTAATGGCATGGTTTGGCTTTGGTGCCAGAAACACAGGAGATATGGACGACAACAGTTACCACTTACATGCTATCTAGGCATTTAACTGCTGGGAAAGCTGGGTCCAGAATACACTGTTCCCACATATTTGAAAAGTTATCTGTTCTCAGGGATATGGGAATGAAAGTTCCAAAGGAGCGATTTAAAAAAAAAAAATTGGCTGCGCTTAGGACTGACTTCTGGCACATTCCTGGCTTTGAGCTCAGGGATCACCCCTGATGGGCTTGGGGGAACATACAAGTTGCCAGGGATTGAAACCGGGTTGGCTGTGTGCAAAGCTAGTGCCTTAAACTCTGGACTCTGGCCCTCCCAAAGGAACACACTTTAAATGAGTTGTCTTCTCCCCAGTAGCAAAAGAAAAAGAAAGAAAAAGGTAAAGTATTTAAGTCAAGGGATAAGTGGGTCCAGTCATTGCTAAGAAACCCCCTTTTCATCTGCTTTTAAGTGTGGGAACTACAGGATTAGGCATTTAAGGAATTGCTAAACCATTTGGACGCATGGGCAGAAGAGTGCAAAAAGAGATTTCCCAAACACAACCTGGACCTCAAAGCTTTAGGTCGTGGATAAGAAAGTGTGCCTCCACGATCACAAAAGTCAGTGGGTCAGTCATAAAAAATCCAAAGGAAAAGCTACACTGCCCGAAGGATAGCACCTTCTCTGCTCGGCTGCCTTCCCCCAGGCTCACTTCTGTTCAAAACGGAGCTTCCTTCCCCGAATCCCTATCCGCTCCCATCACATGGCTGCGGGGAAAAGGGTCAAAAGAGCAACATAAGCGAATCATTAAAGAATCCTGTAGTACATGCTCTCTGTTCTGCAAAAAATCTGTTTTTCTGTCTGAACTGCGTGGTTCCCAGGGGTGAGTATGAAGTCCTGTGCCCTGCCTATTACTTTGTTTTGCTTTCCAAGACATCGTGCCACCCAGTAATTAAATCAAAGGACCCGGGGATCCTGGTTCTTCCACTAACCTGTTGACTTACATCCAGTAAGTTGCAACAGGGCTCTGCCAATCTGTCTTTAAAGGTGCCCGATGATGCAGGTGTAAATGGGCCATCAAACGTGTGGGAGCTGTTCCTGTTTGAACCAAATGAAAACAGTGGGTCCAGTGGTAGTCGCACCTGGCAGTCCTCGAGAAAAGAACTGCTTGGGGGTGGAGGGCTGAGGACAGGGCATGAATTACAGGTGTATCCAGGGACAATCAGCACCTGTCAGGCCCCTTCTATCTCTTAACACCTAATGAATGATTCCATGGCCAGCTCTCCCTCTCTCCTCTCCTTTTTATTGGAGGGGGAGGGTGGGTTGTACTCCAGGCGGTACTCAGGGCTTACTCCTGGCCCTGACCTCAGGGATCACTCCTGGCCCTGACCTCAGGGATCACTCCTGGCCCTGACCTCAGGGATCACTCCTGGCCGTGCTCGAGGACCTAATGGAGATGTCAGCGATCTAACCTGGTGGGCTGCGAGCAAGGCAGGCGTCCTACTCTGTATACTGTCGCCTTTTAAGAATCCAATCAAACCTGTCCCCAGGTCATCGTCTTACTAAGCTGGAGGCACTGTCGGCTGCTTCCCGTGCAGCGACACGGGGGTCTGGATGACTTGGAACGCACTTTCCGTACCCCTCACCCCCCACCTCCCACCCCCCCACTCCACCGCCAGCCCACCCAGGCGCACGGAGCCCCGCGGAATCCCAGAGGAGTGACAGGTGAATGGGAGAACCCAGGACACGCCCCAGACAGGATGAAAACAATTCCGGGATTTCCACCCTGCGAGCAAGACAAAAATCGACGTCCTCCGTAGGGTCCAGCTGCCAAGCAGGTATCCCTGAACCTGCAGGAACGACCCGTCCAACAAGGCACGAACCCCAACTAGCTGGGTGCTGCTGCAGCCGAGCGAGCGGTCCATCGGCACTCCCCTCCCGCCCCGCATCACCCAGAAACGGAGCTTTGCAGTTTCCCCCAAGAAGAGGGGATGGGGAGGTCTGGGGCGTGGGGAGGGGCGCGGAAGCGGGGAGTCCCAGAGAAACTAGGCAAGAACACCCTCGGCCCCGGGTCCCAGCTCGCCGAGGGCAGCCGGGACCGGTCCCCCGCGCCCGGGGCGGAAAACCATTTCCACGCACGCAGGGAATCTGGACAAACCTGTCTCGGGGTGATGTCAGGCACGGCCACGTCCTGGCCCTCGCAGAGCTCCAGGCCGCCCGAGGACCCGCGCGCGCCTCTGCCGAGAGGGCAGGGGGCTGGAGGAGGTGGGGGGAGGAGGGGACGGAGGAGCGCCGGGGCTCAGTGACGCCCCCCGCAGCCCAGCCCTCGGCCGGGGCTGCGGGGCAGAGCCGGGCGTGGGGACCGGGCCGGGGAGGGCAGGGCGGGCTCCGGAGCCGCCTCCCTCGGGCCCGGCCGAGCCAGCTCGCCCCGGCTCCCCGCGCAGCAGGTGCCTGCGAAGCCGGACAGGTGCCCGGCCCCGCCCCCGTGTCCCAGCGCGGCCGCCGTCGCCGCCAAGTCGGGAGAGCGCATAGGACAAATGTCGGGCCCGAGGACGCCGGCGGCCGAGGCGCAGGACTCCGCGGGTTCTCGCGTACCTACCAGCCGGCCTGACAGGGCACCTCCCCCGGGTGTCTTCAATGCAGGGGTCCGGGCTGCCGAGCACCGTCGCGGCCCGACAGCATCTCCGGCCGCAGCTCCAGGACGGCCCCGGCTGCTTCCCCGCCCCGCCCGCTTCTCAGCGTAGGGCTCCGCCCCCTCCCCGGCCACGCCCCAGAGCCCAGACCCTTCCGCCCAGCCTCCCTGCACCCACTGGCTGCTCCACCTGTCCGTCACAGACATTCTTCCGGGGCGTTAGGCGGAGAGCGCTCCCTTCTGCCAATCAAATCCGTTCCTCTCGGGTGGGGTCGCTCTGGACCCGCCCCTTACGTAACAGCCCCACCAGCGAGCTGTCAGTCACGGTTGTCTCGGGCGGGGAGCGACGGGGAGGAAACAAACAAGTACCTGCACGTCATTGGTCAGCGCGTCCGCCAGTCACCATAGTAATCGGCCCTTGGCCGAGGCAGCCTCTCACCCTCGCTGTGATTGAGGCTTTTCGTTGCCGGGGCCAGGGCGGGGCACTGGGGCTGCAGCGCCGCCTCGAGGTGTCTTGGGGGCCGGGCCGAGCTGTGTGTGACCACTCCCCCGCCCCGTAGGTGTGACCGGCAGGTTCCGAGGCCCGGTCCGGGAAAACAGCCTCTTGGGGCACTCTCAGTGCTGGCAGCCGAGATTAAACAAAGTGGCTAAAAGTTTGTATGAATTTAGCAGAGATTAAAAACTGTGAGTTTGAAATATTTTTTTAGCAAGCAGTTTGTGAAATAAAATAGATGTACCTTAAATATTTAAATTTAAAATTTATGGAAGATTAAAAACTACATATTTGTACAGTCAAAAAAATAATTCAAAAAATGCCGGATTCAAGGAGTAATAAATGCAAGATTATTATACTTCCGCTCTTATAAACTCTGGTGATTTACTTTCGAAATACTTTAAATATCTTTTGTGCTTGTTGAGTTATTATTTTATTTTTTATTTTGTGTTTTGGTCCACACCCGATGATGTTCAGGGCTCTGTGCTTACTCCTGGTCGTGCTCTGGGGACCATATGGGATGCAGGGGGATGCAGGGCATATGGGATGCAAAGCAAATACCCTACCTATTGTACTATCGCTCTGGCCCCAATTTTTTTTTTTTTAAGAACTGTAGGTAGTAGAACCTGGAAGAACAGCTTTATGTGACATTGAGAAATGCTTATTTGGAATGTAAAGGATGAAGGAACGGATGGATACAGCTGAGGAGAGCCACTCGCTCCACCCCACCACCACCAAGAAGCTTCTTCATCCCGTTTGGTTCCCCCAACCCGCCAGGAGTCATTCCTGAATGCAGAGCCAGGAGTAATCCCAGTGCACTGCTGGGTGTGGCCAAAAACCCTGAGGGGAAAAAATGTAGGGGCTAGAGAGTGAGGCCAGGGGTATGGCACTTGCCTTGAGCGTGACAACCCCTCCTGATTCCTGGGTTATCCTTTGACAGAGTTTCTTAACTGATCCTCTGCCCCACTGAAGTTTGAGAACTTCTCCCATAGCTGAATCTCCTTTGCTTTACCTCACAAACCCTCACTATGATCTGAACCCCCCTGTACCACTTAACTCTTTCCTGCTCAAAGGTTTTCAGGGGAAGGTATTTCAAACGGATTAAAACCTGAACTCTGCCTGGCTTCCAGGACGCACCTTTGTGCTGGGCTCACTCCCCTTTTCTCCTGGAGTTCTATGTCAGCGTCCAGCAGAACTTCGAAGGCGGCCCTTGGTTGTCTTCATTCCAAGTGTTTTCTTAAATGAAGCTTATTCATGGGATGCCTTTCCGGTCTCCAACCTAACTGGATATTTTGCCTCACCCAGGAAAGGTGAAATGTTCTCTCACCAAGTCATTTGAAAAACTTTTGGTTGCTGCTTCAGTTCTGGTAAAATGACCTTCTTCAATGGCCGGCAGCCACACTCTGCTAAAATTAATCCCCAGGATTGCTTCCGAAATCCAACTTCCTCCCCTAGCTGAAAACACTCCTGAGCCATTTCCTTTGGTCAAGTTGAATATACTTGGGAAAGCTCTCATGTCTTGAATGTTCGTTTCCATCAATATAAAAATGAAGACAAACAGGAAGTTTCTTTTTTTCTGGCTACAGGTGGTCTCCCTGACTTCTCTCTGGTCCAGTCTCTCCCTCCCAACTTGCTTTGCAGATGCAACATACTCTCCCAAGCGATGCTCTGATTTCACTCTCTACCCTCCCCTAGCAAGCTCATCCTTTCCCCAAGTTTCACCAAGGACTCACAAATTGCTCCAGCTCAGAGCTTCAGATGCACTTATCCAAATAAATACCCCAGAAATTCAAATCTCAGGATCTTTATGGCTATACATACCGACAAGCAGATTTTTTTTTCACTTGAGCTACTGGAATTGTGAGATAAGAAAGTCACATCTCACTAAGATGAGAAACTATGAACAATAAGCAGAACCAGAGAGGCCAGGGGAGGAGGGAATGATAAGTTCTGACTTGAATAGTCAATACCTGGGACCAGACTCATGCTGATGTTACCTGTGTCCAGCAAGTACGCAGTGTCCCCTTCTTCACTGTTGACAACCCAATCCTTGTTCAGCTCTGCAATGGCAAAAGCCCAGGCTCTCCTGCTGCTGTGGGTCAGGCCTGGGAGGGCCAGTAACCCTGGCCCTGCTGCCCCAGCTGCAGCCACTCCCACGTTCTTTCAATTCCTTGGAGATACTTTTCTCTCCATCCTACTGCACCCACCACAAAGGGGCCATTACTCGGGATGTTCTCTTTGCCTGGAACATTCTCTTCTCTCCCTATATTTGATCTCAGCTTGGGTCACCACTTCCTGAGGGGCATTTTTTGTTGTTGTTGTTGTTGTTTAGTTTGGAGTCTTTTTTTTTTTCTTCTTGTTGGCTGTGCTGGGGCTTGGGCCCAGGGCCTCACACATACTAGGCGAGGGCACCACTGCTGAGCCATAACCCTTGCTCCCCTTTTCAGTTTGTTTAGGAGCAGACTTATTAGTGTCTCCTACACTGCACCATAGACAGCATGAGACCGGAAGCTTATGTGGTAGAGGGTCAATAAATATTTGACAAAAGCTACTCGAGGCTATTCACAACACCCACCAAATTGCACGCTGAGCTCTGCACTCAGACAAGTAGCTCCGTATGAAAATGGGGGTGGTTTATTCAAGGGGAAACGAGGAGATAGACTTGAGATCACTGCCTCCCCTGCCCCCGCCACCCTATACACACACTCCATTTTTATTAAAGCCACATAATGTACAGTATTTAAAAAAATAATTTATGTATTCATTTTTTTGGTTTTTTTTTTTGTGGGGGGCGGGTGTCATACCGGCGATGCTCAGGGGTTACTCCTGGCTCGGCACTCAGGAATCACTCCTGGTGTTGCTCAGGGGACCTAATGGGATGCCCCGAATTGAACCCAGGTCAGCCAGCAGCACGCAAGGCAAAGGCCCTACCGGCTGTACTATTGCTTCAACCCTTTTGTATTGGTTTTTGAGCCACGCCTAGCAGTGCCCAAGGGTTATTCCTGGCTCTGTACTCAGGAATTACACTTGGCCATGCTCACAGGACCACACGGGATGCCAGGGATCGAAACTGGGTCGGCTTCATGCACGGCAAGTGCCTTCCCCACTGTCCGAAGACTTGGCCCGGTACTGTTCAAGTCTCATGCATATATTGTTTCAACATCATATCTATTGGCAGAGTGTCCACTTTCCTCTACCAATGTTCCAAAGATCCCTCCCATGCCTCAGGTCCCCTCCAGGTACACCAGCCCATCAACTCTGGTTCTGATGCCTTTGAGCATTCATTGTTCCCTTATGTTTATCTCCCACTCATGAGAGAGCTCATTTTCTTTCTTTCCCTTTTCTTCAGACTATATTCAGTATGATTCCCTCTAATTCTGGCCATGTAGCAAAACCTTCTCCTGATTTCATCTTTTTTTTTTATATATATATATATATATAGCCAAGTCGTAGCTCACTGTGTATATGTTCCATGGTTTCTCTATTCGGGCCTCTGTTCTTAGATATTTGAGTTGTTTCCAGATCTTGACTATTGTGAATAGTGCTTCAGTGAACATAGGGGCATAAATGTCTTTTCAAAATAGTGTTTTGGAGTCCTTGAAAATAGATGCCAAGAAGTGGAATTGCTGGGTTGTTTGGAAACTTGGGTCTTAGACTTTTGAGAAGTCTCTATATTGTTTTCCAAAGAGGTGGAACTAATTGATATTCCCACTAATGTGATGAGGATTCCTTTTAATCCACAATCCACATCCACACCAGCACTGATTTTTTGGTACTTTTTTTATGTTTGCCAATTTTACTGGTGTGTGACGCTCTCTCACTGTTTTGTTTTTGGGGGGGGCGGGTCACACCTGGCGATGCACAGGGGTTACTCCTGGCTCTGCACTCAGGAATCACTCCTGGCGGTGCTCAGGGGACCATATGGGATGCTGGGAATCTAACCAGCATCCGTGTGCAAGGCAAACACCCTATCCGCTATACTATTGCTCCAGCCCCCTCTCACTGTTGTTTTGATTTGTGTTTCCCTGATAAGTGATGAGTATTTTTTCCCTATACCTGTTGACCCTCTGTATGTCTTCTTTGAGGAAGTGTCTATTTCAAAGTGTGTATTCAAAACATAGTTTTGATGTTTTGGGGTCTGCCCCCAAAACAGTCTGTCCCCACGCCTGGCTGTTCCTCGCCGGGGCCCGTTGGAGGGGAGCGGGTTGAGCTTTCCTCCCCGCCCCGACCAGGGCTCCGGCAGCCGAAGACCTCCAGGACCAGCCACCACCATGCTGAGACCACTCTCCGCACACCTGAAGGTACTGGCAGAGGGACAAATCCACGCGGGTTCCGGGGCCGAGATCTCCCAGCCTACTCAAATTGGAGTCGAGCATCCTCCACCCAGATCCTCCAAATTCCAGTAGGCGGGGGTCACAACCACCACCTGCCCCCCTGGCACCGTGTAATCCCATCAACGGCCAAGACTCAGAGACTATAAAATTCAGCTCCCGGAACCGCGCGGCCGCAAATGCGGCCGCGCCACATCTTATCAGGACATCTTTTATGACATCTTATCATCTCATTCCTACTTTGGACAAACTTGCAGGCTATCGAATGTAGCCTGCCCACAGGGCAGAGTCTGGCAAACTCCCCGTGGCGTACCAAATATACCAAATACCAGTAACAATGATGGGTCTCATTCTCCTAAAGAGCCTTGAATATAGGCTCAGGGTTAGGATGAAAGAGACGTTACTGGGGCCTGCTCGAGGCAATTGATGAATAACAGGATGATGAAATGATGTTTTGGTGTGTGTGTGTGTGTGTGTGTGTGTGTGTGTGTGTGTGTGGTGGGCATCAGGTCGGGGGGGTTGTTGGACCACACTGACTGTGCTCAGGTATTACTCCTGTTTCTGTGCTCAGGGATCCCTCCTAATTGTACTCAGGACAATATGTTGTGCCAGGGATTAAACTCTGGTCTTTATATACAAAACAAACACCTCCCCTGTTGTATTTTCCCTCCGGTCTGGTTGTTCTTTTGGCTCCTACGGTTTACAAGTGCTTTATATATCTTGGATATGAACCCCTTGTCAGATGAATGATGGGAAAATATTTTCTCCCATTCTATGAGGTGTCTTTTTATTTATTCTAATCTGTGAAAAATCCCCCTCACTCGGGCTGTGTAGCCCCTCACGCGTGAGGGGATTACACTTGAAAGAGGATGTTCGCGGGCTCTCTGAGCGGCTTTTTCTCATCTCCCGCGTTCAGTGTTCTCGAGCTCTTTCTCCACCGGGGATGGCTGTTGCCTTGGATGGATGAAGGAAGAACGATGGCCAAGCTAGTTGCTGATTAGTTGCCGTTTATTCAATCTCTCGTTTCTCCCAGCTCTCTCCAACCCTCTCTCTCTATCTCTAACAGCGTAATTCTTTCTTCCTACTGTATCCATCTCCTCTCTCTCTCTCTCTCTCTCTCTCTCTCTCTCTCTCTCTCTCTGGTGTTCTCTCTCCTCTTCTCTCCTTTCTCTCGCAATGCCCCCCTCCAATCAATCAATTCCTTTCTCTCCACAGCCTCTCTTTTTTCTCCTCACACCACACCTCTCCAACCATGCCTACCCACGGGATAGCATGATCAAAAATGTTTTTCCAGTCTTCCCGACCACCTGCAGCCCACAAGGACAAAACAGCCCTTAAGGTGTGTTTCTTCTCTCCTTAGACCAGCAACTCAATTAACATCTTTAATTCTGCTTCTTAATATTTACCATTCTGTATGGACACAGTAGTAGACACTTTTAGGCTTATAGGGTGACTCTGGGACATCTCACTACAGACTCAGACTACAGTGCTCAGGCCAGATCAGTAATTCCTAACCCCAGCAGTGTCCAAACATAGTTATTATTTTTTGGGTCATGACAGAATTTGTCCATGACCAAGCTCTTAACTTACAATTAAGCACTTTGGCCAGGCCCATTTCGATGCCAGGGTAGCTCATAACTCACCACTTGCCCTGGGTCCATCCAGTCCCTCATTGGGACCCAGCTTTTGGGGATCTCGGAAGTAAGGTCAACCGAGGATTAAGTCAAGAGAGCAGATGTCCAGGAGGTAATATTATCTGGAGTCAATCAACTTCCAAGCCACAAGCTTGTCTTTTTAACTCTCTTCCTGTATCCATACAAAAAGCAATTGCTCTGAGATAACTAACCATGCAAAGGACAGTAAGGAGAAGAGAACGACAATATTTACAAGTCAGAGTCTGATCGGGAGACAAAGGTAATTGGCAGGTTGAGGGAGCAATCAGCAAACACAAGCTCCCAGGGGCCAGGGAGGAAGGGCAAACCAATGTTATCCTACACTAATCATTACTGCGTTTGTGGTGCAGCGGCTTCTTAATTTGATGTAGTCTCATTTGTTCATTTGTGTTCGTATTTGCATTGGCCAATAGAATTGAGACATTGAGGATACCTTTCGATTCAGTGTCACAAAAGATTCTTCCTGTATTTTCCTCAATATAATTTGTGGATTCAGGTCTGGTATGGAGATCTCGAGGTACTATTCTTTTTAAGACTGAGATACAGGACCAGGGTGAGAGTTCAAGGGCAAGACAACTGCGGAGCCCATGTATGAGGTGTTGGGTTTGATCCCTGGCATTGCACAGCCCCTTCCTTGGAGCCTGAGTATTGATCAATCAGGTTAGCATTTCTAGCACTTCTCCTTCACCAAGCACAACTGTGGGTAGATCTTATATTTAAAAAAAAAAGATAGAAGAGAAGGAACACATGGAGGGTGCGGGATCCCGGAGGAAAAGAAAAAAGAAAAAACAGGTTCCAAAAAGAGCCGAGAGCACCGGCAAGTTCCAGATGGAGTAGGCGCCGCATCCCGCCTCCCCCAGATGGAACCCTGGTGACCAGAAGCCTCTACAAACACAGCTCGAGTATGCGGGAACGAGGACTTTTTCTCAAATCTGCCGGACTACACCTCCCAGGTAACCTCTGATCCCGGAAGTCACGCCCACAGCCCGCCCCCCAGCGCCATCTTTGAAACGTTCAGAATAAGAGAAGGAACACATGGAGGGTGCGGGATCCCGGAGGAAAAGAAAAAAGAAAAAATAGGTTCCAAAAAGAGCCGAGAGCACCGGCAAGTTCCAGATGGAGTAGGCGCCGCATCCCGCCTCCCCCAGATGGAACCCTGGTGACCAGAAGCCTCTACAAACACAGCTCGAGTATGCGGGAACGAGGACTTTTTCTCAAATCTGCCGGACTACACCTCCCAGGTAACCTCTGATCCCGGAAGTCACGCCCACAGCCCGCCCCCCAGCGCCATCTTTGAAACGTTCAGAATAAGAGAAGGAACACATGGAGGGTGCGGGATCCCGGAGGAAAAGAAAAAAGAAAAAATAGGTTCCAAAAAGAGCCGAGAGCACCGGCAAGTTCCAGATGGAGTAGGCGCCGCATCCCGCCTCCCCCAGATGGAACCCTGGTGACCAGAAGCCTCTACAAACACAGCTCGAGTATGCGGGAACTTACGCGGCCGCGCGACATCTCTCTATATACAAAGTGATCAATGAGAAGTAAACCACCCAATCTTTCTCCCTGAAAATCAGAGTTAAGTTTGGAGCATGGCCACAGCCCCAGAAACACAAGGACTTAATGCAGAAACCAGCAGCTTAGAGCAGAAAAGTGAACGGACGATGAGTTAACCCAGGCCATCATTTCTGCCCAGAGGGGAAAAGGGTGTTGCCCCATTCGCCCTCTCTTCTCTGGAAAGAAGGATGGCGGCCGCATGGGAGCCTTGTGGACAGCAGGTATGAGCCGGGGGTGTGGGGGTGACTAAAACCTCATGGGAAGGGGGGCGTTCCGGTCCGTCCTTCACGCCCTACCGAGGTCACCAGTTGCCCCCCACGAGCGGCTCTCCAGCACGGCCACAGCCCCAGAAGCACAAGGGCTTAATGCAGAACCCGGCAGCTTGGAGCAGAAAAGTGAAAGGACTATGCGTTAATCCAGGCCATCATTTCTGCCCAGAGGGGAAAGGGTGTTGCTCCCTTCCGCCCTCCTCCCTCTGGAAAGAAAGATGGCGGCCACATGGGGGCCTTGTGGACAGCAGGTATGAGCCGGGAGTGTGGGGGCGACTAAAACCTCATGGGAAGGGGGGCGTTCTGGTCCGTCCTTCACGCCCTACCGAGGTCACCAGTTGCCCCCCACGAGCGGCTCCCCAGCACGGCCACAGTCCCAGAAGCACAAGGACTTAATGCAGAACCCGGTAGCTTGGAGCAGAAAAGTGAAAGGACTATGCGTTAATCCAGGCCATCAAGTCTGCCGGAGGGGAAAGGGTGTTGCCCCATTCGCCCTCTCCTCTCTGGAAAGAAAGATGGCGGCCACATGGGAGCCTTGTGGACAGCAGGTATGAGCCGGGAGTGTGGGGGCGACTAAAACCTCATGGGAAGGGGGGCGTTCCGGTCCGTCCTTCACGCCCTACCGAGGTCACCAGTTGCCCCCCACGAGCGGCTCTCCAGCACGGCCACAGCCCCAGAAGCACAAGGGCTTAATGCAGAACCCAGCAGCTTGGAGCAGAAAAGTGAACGGACGCTGCATTGATCCAGGCCATCAAGTCTGCCGGAGGGGAAAGGGTGTTGCCCCATTCGCCCCCTCCTCTCTGGAAAGAAAGATGGCGGCCACATGGGAGCCTTGTGGACAGCAGGTATGAGCCGGGAGTGTGGGGGCGACTAAAACCTCATGGGAAGGGGGGCGTTCCGGTCCGTCCTTCACGCCCTACCGAGGTCACCAGTTGCCCCCCACGAGCGGCTCTCCAGCACGGCCACGGCCCCAGAAGCACAAGGACTTAATGCAGAACCCAGCAGCTTGGAGCAGAAAAGTGAACGGACTATGCATTGATCCAGGCCATCAAGTCTGCCGGAGGGGAAAGGGTGTTGCCCCATTCGCCCCCTCCTCTCTGGAAAGAAAGATGGCGGCCACATGGGAGCCTTGTGGACAGCAGGTATGAGCCGGGAGTGTGGGGGCGACTAAAACCTCATGGGAAGGGGGGCGTTTCGGTCCACCCTTCACGCCCTACCGAGGCCACCAGTTGCCCCCACGAGCGGCTCTCCAGCATGGCCACAGCCCCAGAAGCACAATGACCTAATGCAGAACCCAGCAGCTTGGAGCAGAAAAGTGAAAGGACTATGCGTTAATCCAGGCAATCATTTCTGCCCAGAGGGGAAAGGGTGTTGCTCCCTTCCACCCTCCTCCCTCTGGAAAGAAAGATGGCGGCCACATGGGAGCCTTGTGGACAGCAGGTATGAGCCGGGAGTGTGGGGGCGACTAAAACCTCATGGGAAGGGGGGCGTTTCGGTCCGCCCTTCACGCCCTACCGAGGCCACCGGTTGCCCCCCGCGAGCGGCTCTCCAGCACGGCCAGGACTCCAGAACACAGAAACCAATTTCTTAACTATCTGACTTTCAGTAGAAATACTTCCAGGGTCAATAGGTAAAAGAGCAGAAATCCAAAACCAACATTTAATTCTTGAACCCAGCCGTAGAAAGCAAATCACTTCACAATGCTTTTTCAGCATGTCTGATTTGGGGGGGGGGGTAAACTCTAAATAATAGTGGTGAATCTTTTATTGAAACAATGAATCTAATCAAAGCAGATAGAGTGTTAACTAGAATTCATCTGCTTCACAGGGACGGGGAGGGGTGGGGGGTGGGGTTTTATTGGGGTTCTTCATGGTAAAAAATAAGTATTGGTAAAGGGAAATGTGTTTGATATTTGCATGACTGAGACATAAACCTGAAAGCTTTGTAACCTTTCCCACAGTGATTCAATAAAAAAAAAAAAAAAAAAGATAAATATAAAGTACTGAAGGTAAAAACACAATGGACACTAATTTTTTACCTATAAAACATTTAATTTTTCTTTCTTTTTTTGGGAGGCAGGTTGGAACAGCCACACCAAACAGTGCTCAAAGCTCACTTCTGTTTCCTGTCTGTGCTGGAGATCCAGAAGGAGTGGGTGCATCCAAGGAAAGCGTCTTAGCGCTTCAACTGCCTCTCCAGATCCTATCTATAAAACGTTTTCAATTGCTTCATATCATACCTCATTAGTATAAGCTTTGGAAGCCTATCTGATATCTGTCAAAATATTTGTCTGTGGCACAGGATTAATAGAAATGTCATGCGTATGGAAATTGGAAAATTCATGCTCATGTTTTGTTTTGTTTTATTATCAGCAAAATGTTTGCTGAACCCACTCTTTTGGTCTCTGGGAAATTAATTATACAAGGCAGTTTTGATCACTTATTTGCTATTACAGGAAGGTTGGGGGGATATGTGGAACACACTTGATGGTGCTCAAGGTTTACTCCTGGTTCTGCGCTCAGGGATCTCTCCTGGTAGTACTCAGGACTTTATAGGGTGCTGGATATCAGACAGGAGTCAGCTGCATGCTAGGCAAGTGTCTTATCCCTGTACTATCTCTCTGGACCTACAGGGAGATTTAAATTTGTGTGTGTGTGTGCGCGCGCGTGCCATACTGAGCAATGAGCAATGCTCAGGGGTTCCTCCTGGCTGTGCACCTGGGGAATCACACCTGGCAGTGTTTGGGGGAGCATATGGGATGCCAAGAACTGTACCCAGGTCTGTTGCATGCAAGGCAAGAGCCTTACCTGCTATAGCATTGTTATGTCTCTGGCCCCTCCTACAGGGAAGATTTTTAACAGAACAAAGGGGAAAATAGATGGTTATGTATGTATGTATGTAACTCTTGGCCACAGACTTGGCCATGAGCATTGATTCATTCAAATGCCTAACAACCTGAATCAGACGTTTACATTTGAATAGATGTGGCTCACTGCCGGCAGTTTCTATCTTCGTTGTCTACGCACCAACATCTAATTATGATAAAGGAGAAATTGAGAAGTTCTACATGGAGCTGGAGAAGTTCTATAAAGAAGAACACACCTTCTATAAGATCATTGTGGGTGATTTTAATGCCAAGATAGGACCGAGAAGATCAGCTGAAGAACTTCACATCGGGACTCATGGCCTAGAATGGAACGAACAGGGTGAGAGACTGTCTGAGTTCATCATGTTGACCAAGACCATCCATGGTAACTCACAGTTCCAGAAGGCCGAATCTAAACGTTGGACATGGGAGTCTCCCGGTGGACGATTCCACAACGAAATAGACCACATCATATTCAGTCGACGGTTTTGCCTGACCGATCTCGCTGTTGTCCCAAAATTTCAAACAGGATCGGACCACCATCTCCTTCGTGAAAAATTCTACTGCACAGAGTGGGGAGAAAGGGCTGCAAAGTTTAAAAAGAGAACTCCCAGAACGACCACCAACTGGGAGCTCTTTGGCACTATTGCGGCAACATGGGAATATGCCATTGTTGACAACATTGACGAGGAATACGATGGACTGGTTCAGCATCTCCATGATTGTGTGAGGAACGCCAAGAGAGAGATAACCACAAAAAAATGCCTGTCTTCGAAAACTCTTGAGCTTATTCGCCAACATGGTTTGGCGCATGCCTCAGGCAACCGCAAGCAAACGTCTGAGCTCGCTAGCAAAGCAGTGCAGAGATACGATCAAGGAAGACCTCAAAGAGAGAAGAGCAGAAGTGCTGGTAGATGTGGCAGAAGCTGGGAAAAGTATTCGTAACTCCTGCCTGTCCTTCGCCAACTACAAGACCAAGATGACTGCCCTCCGACGTCCTGATGGATCCATCACATCCTCCAGAACGGCAATGGAGAAGATTACCCATGACTTCTACTCAAATCTCTTCGATATCCATGTCCACTTGCTGACATACCAAATTCCACAGGATGGATATGTCGTTCCCAATGTTCTCCCTTCCGAAATCTGACACGCCATTTTGTCAGTAAAGAAACGAACAGCACCCGGGCCAGACAAGGTCAGACCTGAACACCTGAAGAACCTGCCGTCAGTACTCATCAATACACTGGCTCGGCTCTTCACTCGCTACCTGTCTGAATGCAAGGTTCCGTCCCAATGGAAAACCAGCAGGACCGTACTACTGTTCAAGAAGGGAGACATCCATGACATTGGCAACTATCGCCCGATCTGCCTATTGTCTGTCATCTACAAGTTGTTCACTTGAGTCATCCTAAATAGGATTGGCAGAACACTAGATGAAGGACAACCATGCGAGCAAGCCAGGTTCCGCAAAGGATTCAGCACCATCGACCATATCCACACGATAACCAAGCTCATTGAGGTTTCTCGGGAGTTCAAGATGCCGCTCTGTCTAATATTCATTGATTTAAAGAAGGCCTTTGATTCTGTTGAGATGGAAGCGGTCATTGAAACCCTAGCCAATCAGGGCATTCAAGCTCAATACATCAAGATCCTCCGTGAGCTGTATTGCTGATTCACTACCAGGATCTCACCATTCTACAAAGAAGTAATCATCGATGTCAAGAGAGGGGTTCGGCAGGGTGATACCATTTCACCGAAACTCTTCAGTGCCACCCTCAAGAACATCATGCGACAACTGGAATGGGAAGGAATGGGAGTGAAGATAGATGGTCGGCAACTACACCACCTCCGCTTTGCTGATGACATTGTTTTAATAACACCAAACATCAGCCAAGCAGCACAAATGCTGGCTGACTTCGACCGTGAGTGTGGAAAGGTCGGTCTACAGCTGAATCTTATGAAGACAGTGTTTATGAGAAACAGCCTCATTCCTGATGCCCCAATCGCTCTCAACAGAACGACCATCTCCGAATGCAACAGCTATGTGTACCTAGATCGAGAATCAACATGACAAATGACCTGGCACCTGAGCTGCACAGGAGGAAGAGAGCGGCTTGGAACGCCTTCAAGAACGTCGAAGCAATAGCTAAGAGGACGAAGAACCTCCGGCTCCGGGCACATCTCTTTGATTCCAGGGTTCTTCCTGCATTAACATATGCCTCAGAGACCTGGGCCCTACGCAAACAGGATGAGAATGCTATTCAGGTCTCCCAAAGAAGAATAGAAAGAGCTATGCTTGGAATATCACGTTTCACTCAAATGAGAGAAAGAATCTGGAGTTCCAATCTCTGTCGACGATCAAGAATCAGGGACGCTGTCTCATTTGCCAAGGTGTCAAAAATCAGATGGGCTGGTCACGTAATGAGATTTAAAGATGACTGCTGGACTAGAGCTGTTACCGACTGGATTCCACGGGAGTTCAAAAGACCGTGTGGCTGCCCACCTACCAGATGGTCAGACTTCTTCATCAAGATCATGAACGATCGGTTTGAGGCTCTTCATGTTCCCAGAGCGAACAGATGCCATTGGGCTACACTAGCACACGACAGGGACAAATGGAGACCTTACTGGCGCCCGCTCGAGCAAATCAACGATTAACGGGAAGTCAAGTGATCAAATGATCAAGTAAGTAGCTCTTACACCTGCACATACAGAAACCAGAATTTTTAGCTCAACCCATTTGTTCCTAAATCATTTCCTAAAAGGGATAATTGTACATAGCATGAAGTGTGTATTATTAATCATATATATATAGTTCAAGATACATGGGATGATTAAATAGGTATTCTTTCATTTCAACACGTTGAAATAAAAACCATAGCACACGAAAACAAGGATTTTTTGGCGATTCATGTTTAGGATGAGATCACAGTAGGCATTTAATTTTTTTAATGATGAAGAGAATTTATTTGAAGAAAATGTTTATTAATCGTTCTAAAATGAATGTTCTAGGGGCTGGAGATTCTTGCCTTGCACATGGCTGACCTGGGTTTGATCTCTGGCATCACATATGGTCCCCTGCGCCCCACAGGAGTAAGTTCTGAACACCACTGGCTGTGACCCCCACCCCAAAAGAGACCAAACCAACAAACAAAAAGAACGTTCTTCAAATGGAAGAAATTAAGCCCTCTATAGAGAGATGAAGTTGTTTTCTTTTGTCCTTCTGCACCTGACACATCCATCATGGCAATTCTTACTTGTTCCATAGCAAATGTGTTTCTGGTACCTGGCTCCAGTTTTCTTCCCTGCCCTGTCCTCTACACACCCAGCTCTTGCATAACACAGTGAGTGGCTAGAGGGAGAGATGGAGGGGTGGATGATCAGGTAGATAAAGTGATGAATTTTACTTTTAAATCTAAATGACAATAGCTGATCACTCTGAATACTCATGCATTTCAAAAAGCTACAAATAGACTACACTATTGCTCACAGAACACCGGAGGAAAATCGATTTCTTCGTATGAGCAAACAGTGTCTTAGACCTGGCGTGACTCCACAAATAAGCACCCATTCTCTTGGCATGCACTCAACTCTCTCCCCAGCCCCCCCGAGCAATCTTCTCTCTGATTGACGTTATCTGCAAAACCACCTCACTCTGCGGTTTGGAAAGATGATAAAGGCTTCAAGTTTGTTTTAGCTGGAGTGGCAGTTTTAGAAAAAAGAAAGCCAGAGAGAATGTGGCCCAGCGATAAGTAATTCTGGTGCACTGCAGGCAGGTGCTGTTACACACACACACACACACACACACACAGATTTTGTAAATGATGAGGCATGAAAGACAACAGCTCTGAATTTGAGAGTCTAAAGGAAAAGCTAATGATTCGGTCATCATTTGTTCCATCTTTTTATTATAAAAACTTTATTCAGTCACCAGGATAGTGGAGTGCAGTGATTAACCTCATAGACATGGCATAGATTCTCAGATGGCTGATGGCTTCGCTGTATTGGTTTCTGATCTGAGTTTTCCTCCTGAATCATTTAAGAGGAAGTTTCAGTCACAGTGACCTTCACTGCTGAATGCTTTGATGTCCGCGCATCTTCCACGAGCAAGGACATGTCCCTGTAGAGTTAGGGCACCACAACCACAAGTGGAAACGTTTTCTGAACTCTTACAGTCGCTAGATGCCCAGCCCTGTTTAAATTGCCCTAATGGTATGCACCATAAAAGGCTTTTGTTATTATTATTTGGTTTCCTAAGTCAGAATCCAATCATGAGTTATTGCATGTGATTGTATCTCTTTAATCCCTTTATTCCAGAACAGTCTTTCCACACACCCACACCCCTCTGACCAGAACATGGGTGATTTGAAGAGATGAGAATGAAACATGCTCTGGATTTTCTGACTGGTTTCTGGAGATGCTTTGCAGCTTGATTCTCTGTTCCTGGACTTATTATAAGGCTTATAAGAAGAATTGTGCTGGAGAGATAGCATAGTTATGATACTTGCCTTGAAAGTAGCCAAGAACCACCAGAATCACAGAATCACCAGAACCACATGGTTCCTGAGGCACCAGCAGGAGTGATTCTGGGCACAGAGCCAGGAGTAACTGCCTGTCCCTGGTTTCACAGCACCACAAGGTGTGACCCAAAACAACAAACCATATATATGTGTATACACACACACACACACACACATACACACTATGTTTTTTTTGGGGGGGGTCACACCCAGCAATGCACAGGGGTTACTTCTGGCTCTGCACTCAGTAATTATTCCTGGCGGTGCTGAGGGACCATATATGGGATGCTGGGAATCGAACCCGGGTTTGCTGCGTACAAGTAAA
This sequence comes from Sorex fumeus, assembly GCF_029834395.1. Classification (NCBI taxonomy): domain Eukaryota; kingdom Metazoa; phylum Chordata; class Mammalia; order Eulipotyphla; family Soricidae; genus Sorex; species Sorex fumeus. The sequence goes on from NW_026606179.1 coordinate 35,852,113, forward strand.
ATGCCCTACCTGCTGTGCTATCGCTCCAGCCCCAACACACATACAATTTTTTTTTTTTATTTTAAAAAAATATTTTATTAGTGAAACACCATAAGGTACAGTTGTAGACTGCGACATCTGTCACCCCATTGATCGCCAGGGTTGATTCGGCTGATCTGGCTGGCTAGGCGGGTGTCCCCTTCCTCCCTCACCGCTCCATGTGCGTCCCTCCCGAAGCTGCGCGCTCGGTCGAAGAGGACGGCCTTCCCCGATAGAGACGGACCGGTCTTCGGTCGAGGGTATACGAGTAGCTGCGCTCCCCTGCTAGAACCTCCAAACAATTTTTAAATGATTCAAAAACTATTAGATAATTTGGCATTCCTGGCAGTAATACTTACTAGACAAAGAGCATTATGACTCTTAGAGACATTGATTTAGTAGACTTTGAATCCCAGTGGTTTTCATGAAAAAGGAACGTCAGAAACAGGCCCTGACACAGGTTGAATGTCTGCAGTAGGTGTACTGCTAAGCTCTGAGATTAGGTGTTTGGACCATTCCTACTTCCTGCTCTTTCCGCCTGGCTTACTCCCCGTGACTTGCTCTCCGAAATAGCAGAGCCCATAAATCAAACTTACTCTCGCCACTGATGAAGGTGAATTCAGTGGAAAGAACCTGAAGGTGACTCAGAGGTCACTAGGGAGCAAGAGCTGTGGCTGTCGGCGAGGGGGACCTGTATGATACTGACTGTTGATGCATTTCATACTCAACATTAGCTTTCTGCAGCCAAGTCGAGATTGAAGGGGTCCCTGATTCCTGCTATTCTGTAAACTTTGAAAATTTTACTTATCCCCCTTGGATGGGCATGGAATGTTCACTAATGTGTGAAGAAAAGGAACTAAAGGTCATTAAAGGAATATTGAAGCTAGATGCATTCTTGGTTCCTCCAGAAACGTTCATCTAGACCCAAGTGTCAACAGAACGTAGACCCTGATGGGTTCCTATGAAAGGTTTTCCTCAGTCTGGCAGCAGTTTCTACTAATACTGACTTAATACTAAAAGGCAGATCTTCCCAGTTCCAAGCGGCTCTGCCTGAAACCCGGGCGTCTCTCTTGGCTGAGTTTAAACAAACCTGGGAAATCTACCGCAACACTTCCCGATGGGTAGTTGAGTGCCCTCTGGTGGGAAGAGAGAAGAATGCACGCAGCGAAGCAAAAAAATTTACAAAGCGTTTCTCACAGAAAATATTACCTGTACAGGGGGCTGGAGCTTGCACGCTCCAACCTCGGTTAGATTTCCAGCATCCCATACGGTCCCCTGTGCACTGCCAGGATTGATTCCTGAGTGCAGAGCCAGGAGTAACCCTGAGCACTGTTAGGTGTGGCCCTTCCACCAAAAAAACAACAACAAAAAAGTAATTAAGAGAAGGAAAATATGACGTGTATTTAAGCAAATACATACTCTTAAAATAACTCAACTTCATCTGCATTTTAATCTCTATAAAAATGACTCCTGGGGGATGGAGCAATAGAACGGCAGGTAGCGCATTTGCCTGCATTTGCCTTGTACACAGCTAACCTGGGTTCGATTTCCAGCATTCCATATGGTTCCCTGAGCACTGCCAGGAGTAATTCCTGAGTGCAGAGCCAAGAGTAAACCCTGAGCATCGCCACGTGTGACCCAAAAAGCAAAAAAAACCAAAAAACCAAAAAAACAAAAAAAACCCCACTTCTGAAAGTTTTAATTTTCCCCTTAAAGCATAAGATAGTTAGGGCTCAAGTACCTGGCCGGAGGTGAGGAACTGGTTTAAAGGAAGCTTTTCTACTCTGCCTTTTTCCTTAGAGTTCTTCCAACACCAGATATGCCTTATCTAGGAAGCCCTACTCAGGGCTGTACCTCTACCCACTTTTGTAGCCTCCTCACTTCAGGCCTGACTGCTTTCTTTTTAGTTTTGTTTTGCTTTTAGTGGGCCACACCCAGTGATGCTTAGGGCTTATTTCTGGCTCCACCTTTAGGGATCTCCGAGTGGAGCTGGGCAGAGGGTGCAGATGCGGTGCTGGGGACCAACCCAGGGTCAGCCACATGCAAGGCAGCACTCTACCCGCTGTACTAAGGCTCCAGCTCCCTGACTTCTTTCTCCCTCCTTCCCCCTCCCTCCAAAGTGGAAGTCAACATGTTCATTGCCTCAAGTATAAAAGACTAATGACAGTTTAATGCTGTGCCAAGCCCTAAATTACAGAAACAGGAGCATTAATGGTGGAGTCCCCAGCACTGTGTGGATTCCGCCCTTCTTAGGAAATGGACTGGAGACATAAGGATTGGGAAGACATGGGTGGAGGGGTAGGGGATCAGGAGGGAGAGGCCAAGGAGTTAGCCTAGTGGGTGGCGAGCCCCTTATATGCCCATATGACCTGGGGTCAGGCTGGGTAATCAGGGGATGGCCTCTGGTCAAGTGTGTGTGCCTGTCAGAAATGCAGAGAGGTGCCCCGTCCCACTGATACCAGTCCCTGAAGGGACGGGCCATTCCCTAAGGGTCAGGGCACCCAGCAACTCAGGATAAACATTGCCTTTAACCTGATGAAGTCAAAGCTGCACTACTGGATGCACTGGTTTGGTGGAATTCTTCTAGAATCTTCCTGTGACCACAGATGAGATCGAGTGATGAGCCTTCTGGGTTCAACTGGTGTCTTGCCATTGATGGAGGATTTGGGAGAGAAACACCCCAAAACACTGTTCTTCCACTTCATCCTCACTGAGACTTTCCTGGAGTTTTTCTAACTAACATCAACCAGTGTGGGAGACAGGCAGCCCTGCTCGCCACCCTCGTGGGAATCCTCACCGCTCTCCTCCCTTGTGGAAAAGTCACATTTACCCCTCAGCTTTGCACAGAAGCAGCCTTGCAGGAGTTCAGGTTGTAAGGATAACTCCTGGGGGTCCTTGGGGACCATATTGGGGTATTGGGGATAAAACCTGGAATGGCTGCATTCAAGGTAAGCACCCAGCCTGCTGTATTATCACTCCATCTCCTGGATCTTATTTTATCTTCTATAATTTATTTACTTATTTTGTTTTTTGGGTCACACCTGGCGATGCAAGGGGGTTTACTCTTGGCTCATGCACTCAGGAATTACTCCCGGCAGTGCTCGGGGGACCATATGGGATGTTGGGAATCGAACCCAGGTTGGCAGCGTGCAAGGCAAATGCCCTACCCGCTTTGGTATCGCTCCAGCCCCTCATATATATTTTTTAATCAGATGTATGGCGTATGGCGTTTTCTTCTTTTAGTTGCCACTTTGATTGCTATCTTTGCTGGACAGAAGCTTGTAGCTTGATGCAATCCTATTTGGAGTTATTTTTAACTTTATACTTGTGCATTTGAGTCATATCCAAATAAAAGATTGTCAAGGTCATCGTCAAGAATCTCTTTCCAGTTATTAAATATTTCTCTGAGTTTGTTTTGGGGAGTGGGGGCTTGGTTTTGTTTGGGGGACATACCCAGTGGTGTTCAGGACATATTCCTGACTCTGAGTTAAGGGATTATTCCTGGCAAGCTTGGAGGACCGTATGGGATAGAGGATGGGACCTGGCTTGACTGCATGCTGGACAAACACCCTACCCTCTATACTATAGCTCTTGCCTCTTCTTCTGAGTTTTGTGGTTTCAGGTCTTACATTTAAATTTTGTTGTTGTTTGTTTGTTTAGGGCCGTGTCTGTCAGTGCTCAGGGCTTACTCTTGTGAGGTTGTTGGGAAGGAACTGGTGAAATTGGTGGTGGGAAATGGCCACTGGTGAAGGGACAAGTGTTGGAACATTGTATGAGGGAAACCCAATCATGAGCAACTATGTAATTGTATTATTACAGTGATCCAACTTATAAAAGGGGGCTGGGGGCCTGGAGCTATAGTACAGCAGGTTGGGCATTTGCCTTGCACGTGGCTGACCGGAATTCGATTCCCAGCATCCCATATGGTCCCCTGAGCACTGCCAGGAGTAATTCCTGAGTGCAGAGCCAGGAGTAACCCCTGTGCATTGCCAGGTGTGACCCAAAAAGAAAAAAATGGGGGGGGGAGTGGGGTAAAGAAAGAATGGCTCCTGTATTTGACTTCCAAAACATTCATCATTTTGTCAGAGATGTAATAAATAAATGCACGAGAAAGGGCTTTGTGCCTCTGACTCTGCCTCGACAGGTCCAAGCTGGGCTCACTCAGGAGCCGAGGAGGTGCCAGGGGCAGGAGGCCGCCTGGGCTCTGTCACATCTCACTGAGAGCAACCAGGAAGGTGAGGCCCGCCTCCTGCCACAGTCCTCTGTGCAAGACTTACTCCTGAAGCATCCCATGGCCTCTCCATGGCCTCTCCATGGCCTCTCTCTCTCTCTCTCTCTCTCTCTCTCTCTCTCTCTCTCTCTCTCTCTCTCGTTTATTCAGTGCCAGGGACAAGTTTGTTTTATGGCCCCTATATGAACGATCTGCCACTCCCCTGGGCAAAGTTCCTGCGTCACACTTACAGCATTGAATAAATGGAAGAGCTGGCCCAGGAATAGTCACTCACTCATCTGCTCTGAGCACAGTGCCCTGCCCCGCCAGAGACCCCCAACACACACCTGATCCAGCCAAGTTACCACTGTCTGGAGACAGAGTTTCCAGGAGTGGTTGGAGGGGCGGGAACTTTGGGGGCACGGTGGGAGAAATTCCAGGAGGTGACCCTGTCTGTCCCCAGACCCTGATGGCATGTGTGAGGAAGGGTTGGAACTCAGAATGGTGGGGGAAGGGAACTTGGGCACAATGGTGACACCACGTTCGATTTCCTAGCCACAAGGACCCTGGGAAGATTTTTCTGGTGACAGTCAGTGCTTTGGTGTGTCCCCTTCCTTTTGCAAATAAATGCCAGACGGAGGAAGTCTCCCCAACATCGGGAGGAAAGGCGGAGGCAGCCCCCACCCCACTCCGAAACAGAGTCATGCCACAACACCACAGGCCAACTCAGGCAGCCACTGCTGAAGGCTCGCACGTGACTTCTGCACGACTCAGGCCTCTGGTGTCGACATGTCAGCTTTTCAGTGTGGAGACCGGGCACAGGGATGCCCACCTTGGATGTACAGGGCCGGGCACAAGAGTGGGTGGATAGACGATGTGGGGAATGGAAGGTGGGTGGGCTGCATACAACGTAAGTGCTTAACCCTGGCACGATCTCACCAGCTCTCCTGGGTTTATTAATGCCCTTTAATGCCAAGAGATGGCCCAGCAGACGGCTACTGCAGGCTCTGTATGCAAGGCAGACAGGAGGCCCGGCTTCCAAGCCACGTTCCGTGGTGCCCCTTAGAATCAGATGCAGTTCCCTGCACAACCAGCCTTGCTGGGGTGACGCTTCCAAATCTCCCCAGGCTCCGTCCTCCAAAAGCCCATGGCCACCATAGTTCCCCCCCCCGGGGGGGGGTTATTTGTGTTTTCTTTACGACATGCTTCACTCCTGGCTGGAAGTGGGAGGACGACACTGTCCTGGCGGCCCCCATAGGAAGAAAGGATCTGTAACACAGTGTTTCTGCTGCTTGGGAGAGGGGTGACAGACGGCCCCAGAGGCCAGGGGCAGAGTGCAGGAACTGTGTCCTGCCCTGGCCACCAGCCTTTGTGGGGCTGTGGAGCCCCCTTCCTGGTCCCGCTCTCTGAGCCTGGAAATCCCAAGTTGCCAAGATGAGCAGCAGAAGAGGAGGCCCAGGAAGGGGAGGGGAGGTTTCAGGGCCCACAGCTGCACGTCTGAGTGTGTGTTCATGGACATGTATATGCATGTGTTTACATCTGCCTATGCCCAAACATGCATGTGTGTTATTGTCCCGGAGTGCATGCATGTGTGTGTGTTTGTGTGTGTGTGTGTGTGTGTGTGTATGCCTGAGCATGACTTGCATCAGCATCTATGTATGTGTGTGTGAGTGTGGTATGTATGTGTGAGTGTGTGTATGTGTGTGTATGTATATGTGTGTGTATGTGTGTAAGTGGGCTGGAGAGATAGCACAGCGGGTAGGGCGCTTGCCTTGCATGCGTCCGACCTGGGTTCGATTTCTCTGTCCCTCTCAGAAAGCCTGGCAAGCTACGGAGAGTATCCTGCCCACACGGCAGAGCCTGGCAAGCTCCCCATGGCGTATTCGATATGCCAATAACAGTAACAAGTCTCACGATGGAGACATTACTGGTGCCCACTCGAGCAAATTGATGAACAATGGGAGGACAGTGCTATAGTGTAAGTGTGTGTTTGTGTGTATATGTGTATGTGAGTGAGTGTGTATATGTGTGTATGTGTACATGTGTGTATGTGTGTGAGTGTATGTATGTGTATGTGTGTGTGTGAGTGTGTATATGTGTGAGTGTGTGTATAAGTGTGTACGTGTGTGAGAGTATATTTGTGTATATGTGTGTGTGTTTATATGTGTGTATGTGTGTGAGTGGGTGTGTTTGTGTGTATATGTGTATGTGTGTATGCGTGTGTGTATATAAGTGTTTATGTGTATATGTAAGTATCTGTATGTGTATATATGTATGTGTATGTGTGTGAGTGTGTGTGTGAGTGTGTGTATATGTGTGTATGTGTACATGTGTGTGTGTGTGAGTGTATGTATGTGTATGTGTGAGTGTGTGTGAGTGTGTATATGTGTGTGAGAGTGTGTATGTGTATATGTGTGTGTGTTTATATGTGTGTATGAGTGTGAGTGGGTGTATTTGTGTGTATATGTGTATGTGTGTATGCATGAGTGTGTATATGAATGTGTGTGTGAGTGAAAGTGTGTGTGCAGGAAGAGGGTCCGAAGCTGGTCCCTGGACAGGGGGTGTAGAGACTCTCCTGCCTTTCACACACCATCCCAGAGGTTTTTATTTGACTTTACAGGTGGAACTGGAGATAAATGGATTAGCCAGGTGAATAAACCCATATTAAAACTTTCTGAGAAATCAATTTGAGAAAGAAGATTTGGGAAAATAAAATACGATCTGCCGTGTCAGAGAGCCCGACTGAATCGATGCTTGAGAGCCTGGCAAACGGCCTCTGATCTACGGCGCCCGTGCCGTCGGGACAGTTACCTCAGTAATCGGACCGTGGCAAGAGGCCAGGCCAGAATGAAAGGCATTAAAAATGGTGTTTCTTCAAGTGAAAATTAATTTATTTGTTGACCAACAAAGACCAAAGTAATTTCAGCAGGTTAAGGACGGCAAGCCAGCACTGAACTGTTTACTCCTCTCCTGCTCCCAATTAGGCATGGAAGCTTCAAGGAAGGGAAGAGGAGAGGCCCCTCTCTGCACCCCCCAATCCCTCTGAGCAGAGGCCCTCGGCTGCTCTCCAGGGCTCCGGGGCTCCAGTGCCCTGGCTGGCCTGGGGGAGCCGCATGCCATAGCAGGAAGACCCAGGATCTCTGCCAGGGCTGGAGAGAAGGATGTCAGGAGGGAGTCCCCCCTGGGGCTGAGGGGGTTCTTTTCTCCTCTCCATCTGCTCCCCAGAACAGGAAGGGCTAAAGTGCCCTGTGGAATGGCCCTGCATCACCTCAGAGTCCCAGGGTGGGGCCAAGTCAGCTCTGGGAGGCAGAAGCCCTGCAGCGGGTCAGGAAGGTGGGGTGGGGAAGACACAAAGACTGGAAACCCCTGAGAAAGAAGGTTCCATTGCAGCCAGAAGGACCCCACAAGACCCCAACATAGCCTTCACTGGGCTGCTACAGCCACATCTCACAAGGTTTTGGAGTTAAATTTTTTCTTTCAATTTATGAATGTTTTTGAATTTATGAGTACCCAGGGCCACATGCAGCCATGCTCAGGGCTTACTCCTGACTCTGCACTCAGGGATCATTCCTGGGCTGGCTGCATGCAAACTAACTACTTAACCCTGGTACCATCTTGCCAGCACCATTTGGGTTTATAAATGCCTCCAATGGGCTGGGGGGAGGGGGTGGCTCAGCAGATGCCTAAGTGCACGATTTGCTTGCAGGCATGCAGGAGACCCCAATTCCAAGCCAGGATTGCACGGTACCCCAAGTACTATGGGGACCCATTTTCCGGTATAGATATAGGGATGACCCATAAACATGTTGGGTGTGACCAAAATTAATGGGGCCTGAGCAAAAGTACACCCAGTAGGGCATTTATTTGCCTTACATGCGGCTGTACTGGGTTCAATCCCCAGCATCCCATATGGTCCCCTGAGCACCACCAGGAGTAATTCCTAAGTTCAGAGCCAGGAGCAAGCCCTAAACCTTGCAGAGTATGACCCCCCAAAACAAAACAAAACAAAACAAAACAAAAATTAAAACTAACATCAAAGAATGGCCCTCTCCTGCCTATAAAGCAAAACATTTTCAACGAAATAGAGGAAATGAACACGGCTTATCCTGAGGCTTTCTCCCTTAGTCATCTCTTTTTCAGCTCAGCTGCAGTACCTGCCAGGTTTGGGGTCACAGTTACCTCCTCCTCCCCAAGAACTTACTCCCCTCACCCAGCACACCAAGGCTGCAACCCCCCCCACTCAGGTTTTGCTGGCAGCCACACACCACCCTTCTTTTCTGAGGCCGAGGAGCTTGTGCCCCCATCTCTGTCCCGGCCTCTGTTGGCCCTGCTACCTCTCCTGGTCAGCCTGAGCCCCGCGGGAAAGCGCCTTCCTCTCAGGCCTCCTCCTCACTCACAGTCACACTGTCCCATTTGGATGAGTTTGCAGCACTTACTTCTCCCCCAAAATCCTCCTTTGTTTGCTTGGTTCTTGCCTGTCTCCTGTTCGAGTGGCAGCTTGGTTGAACACAGAGCCCAGAGCTCTCGCTTCTTCAGAGCGCAGCCCAGGGCAGTAGAGCAGGTGTTCGGTCAATTATCGCTCTGTTGTATGAATGAATGAATGAATGAATGAATGAATGGGTAGAGCCTCAGGAACCTCAATGGACTAGTCATCCTTTTGGGGCTAAGTTGTTATCAGTTTATTTTTATTTTTATTTTTGGATTTTGGGCCACACTCACTGGTGCTAGGGGATGACTCTTGGGTCTGTCAGGGATCACTGATGGCGTTTGGGGGATCATTTGGGATGCCAGGGATTGATCCTGGGTCAACTGTATGCAAGGCAAGAGCAGTTATCCACTAAAAAAGTAAGTATTGTGATTCTACTTCTGTTCTGAAAAGCAACTGCTTTCAGGGGCTGGAGTGATACTTCAGCGGGTAGGGCACTCTCCTTGCCCACAGCAGACTGAGAGTCAATCCCTGGCATGGTATATGGTCCCCGAATGCCATCAGGAGGGATTTATGAATGCAGAACCAGGAGTAGACCCTGAGCATTGTCAGGTATGGCCCAAACTCATGAGAAAGAAAGAAAGAAAGAAAGAAAGAAAGAAAGAAAGAGGGAAAGAAGAAAGGAAGGAAGGAAGGAAGGAAGGAAGGAAGGAAGGAAAGAACGAGGAAGGAAGGAAGGAAGGAAGGAAGGAGGGAGGGAGGGAGGAAGGAGGGATGGAGGGAGGGAGGGAGGGAGGAAGGGAGGGAGGGAGGGAGGGAGGGAGGGAAGGAGGAAGGAAGGAAGGAAGGAAGGAAGGAAGGAAGGAAGGAAGGAAGGAAGGAAGGAAGAAAAGTAACTTCTTTCAGGAACAATCCTACTCCCTGTGATTGAAACCCTCCTGCAAATAAGTTTCTTAATCTAGGTCCACCTGGGGAAAAGGGAACTCGAGCAAGTTGGACTGTTGGAAGAGTCCACGGCAAGAAAAGCAGCAATACCAAATACACTCTTCACTGACCTGAAGCCCATCTGGGGAGACTTCCTGGGTGCTGTGTCTCTAGAGCTTCAGGCGATCTCAAGTGTGGAAAGAAAATACAAATGAAGACTCATTCCTAAAAATTCTGATGTAGGGACAGGGGAGATGGCTTAAAGTACTGGAACAGGAGTCCTGATGTGCACACGGCCCTGAGTTTGATGCCTCGCACCACAGACCCTTGGAGCACAGCTGGATGTGACTGGTGAACCCCAGCACTGCTGAGTCTAAGCAACCCCACAGCGCTGGGCCCTTGCAGGGAGCTCTCAGGCCTGCACAGTCAGCGGAGGGTCACCAAGGGTGGCCCCCAGACCCCTCTGAGCATGGCTTAAGAAGCTTCCCCCAAATTAATAACACCCCAGTGGCTCTGCGGCAGAGACCTCCAGCATTTATTTCAAAATTCTGTTGGCTCTGCTGCAGAGACTTTCATTTTGGATGTTGCATTTAAAAAGCACCGAATCTCATGGCTCACGATGCCAGAACTGGAGCCAGGGAGACAACTCCAGGGTTAAGAGGCTTGTCTTGCAGGGAAGTCACCCAGGTTCGAGCTTGGTATTGCGCATGGTCCCCAAGTGCTGCTAGGGGTCACTAAGTGCTGTAGGGTGCAGTCTTGGCTCTCAAAAAAAGAAAAAAAAAGAACAGAACTCATAGTCAATAAATGAGTCATTCTTGGAATACATAAATACAAGATTTTCGAATTAGTTCATTCCTGGAAAAATGTCTACATTGACAAACCCATCGTAAAATTTAAAGGCGAATAAGTTTTGTTACAGACAACCCTAATAAACATAGGCAAATATTCAAATATATACATTAGTAGATTTGGAAATAGGATATGGATATATTGCATTCTTTCATATTGTAAAAGCATCACTTCAGAAAATCTTAAAAGGCCAGACTTCTAACAGTTTGCACTGGAGTTATACTGCCTTTCTACCAGCAATTACGGAATTGAATTCCTATCCACAAGGATATCAGATGCAAACTGATAAGCATCGCCTAACTGTGGAATTAAGGAAATTGAAATGTCACTTGACCAGAACTTTAAAAATAAGCAGAAGAAGTGTTCCAATCATACTAAAAAACCCACATTTTAAAAAAAATGTCGCTTATAAAAACAAAATGCAATACTCTTAGCTGGAAAGATAAGAGAATTGTTACCTTTAGCAACTGGCATAATGTCAAAATCACAATAATCAAAAGATTTACATGAGGGAGTCCAAAAAAAAATCAATAGGATAAATACTGTCAGTCCCTAGCTACATAAAACTAATGGGTGGTGTTTATCAGGAAGATCAATATGCATCAAGCTATTGCTTTCTTTTTTTTTTTTTTTTTTATATTTGTTTTTTTTTTTTTTATTTATTTATTGAATCACTGTGGGAAAGGTTACAAAGCTTTCAGGTTTATGTCTCAGTCATGCAAATATCAAACACATTTCCCTTTACCAATACTTATTTTTTCCCATGAAGAACCCCAATAAAACCCCACCCCCCACCCCTCACCGTCCCTGTGAGGCAGATGAATTCTAGTTAACACTCTATCCGCTTTGATTAGATTGTTTCAATAAAAGATTCACCACTATTATTTAGAGTTTACCCCCCCCCCCAAATCAGACATGCTGAAAAAGCATTGTGAAGTGATTTGCTTTCTCCAGCTGGGTTCAAGAATTAAATGTTGGTTTTGGATTTCTGCTATTTTACTTATTGACCCTGGAAGTATTTCTACTGAAAGTCAGATAGTTAAGAAATTGGTTTCTGTGTTCTGGAGTCGTGGCCGTGCTGGAGAGCCGCTCGTGGGGGGCAACTGGTGGCCTCGGTAGGGCGTGAAGGGCGGAGCGAAACGCCCCCCTTCCCATGAGGTTTTAGTCGCCCCCACACTCCCGGCTCATACCTGCTGTCCACAAGGCTCCCATGTGGCCGCCATCTTTCTTTCCAGAGAGGAGAGGGTGAATGGGGCAACACCCTTTCCCCTCCGGCAGACTTGATGGGCTGGATCAACGCATAGTCCATTCACTTTTCTGCTCCAAGCTGCTGGGTTCTGCATTAAGTCCTTGTGCTTCTGGGGCCATGGCCGTGCTGGAGAGCCGCTCGTGGGGGGCAACTGGTGACCTCGGTAGGGCGTGAAGGACGGACCGGAACGCCCCCCGACCCATGAGGTTTTAGTCGCCCCCACTCCCCCGGCTCATACCTGCTGTCCACAAGGCTCCCATGTGGCCGCCATCTTTCTTTCCAGAGAGGAGAGGGCGAATGGGGCAACACCCTTTCCCCTCCGGCAGACTTGATGGCCTGGATCAATGCATAGTCCGTTCACTTTTCTGCTCCAAGCTGCTGGGTTCTGCATTAAGTCCTTGTGCTTCTGGGGCCGTGGCTGTGCTGGAGAGCCGCTCGTGGGGGGCAACTGGTGACCTCGGTAGGGCGTGAAGGACGGACCGGAACGCCCCCCTTCCCATGAGGTTTTAGTCGCCCCCACACCCCCGGCTCATACCTGCTGTCCACAAGGCTCCCATGTGGCCGCCATCTTTCTTTCCAGAGGGAGGAGGGCGGAAGGGAGCAACACCCTTTCCCCTCTGGGCAGAAATGATTGCCTGGATTAACGCATAGTCCTTTCACTTTTCTGCTCCAAGCTGCTGGGTTCTGCATTAAGCCCTTGTGCTTCTGGGGCTGTGGCCGTGCTGGAGAGCCGCTCGTGGGGGGCAACTGGTGACCTCGGTAGGGCGTGAAGGACGGACCGGAACGCCCCCCTTCCCATGAGGTTTTAGTCGCCCCCACACCCCCGGCTCATACCTGCTGTCCACAAGGCTCCCATGTGGCCGCCATCTTTCTTTCCAGAGAGGAGAGGGCGAATGGGGCAACACCCTTTCCCCTCCGGCAGACTTGATGGCCTGGGTCAATGCATAGTCCGTTCACTTTTCTGCTCCAAGCTGCTGGGTTCTGCATTAAGTCCTTGTGCTTCTGGGGCCGTGGCTGTGCTGGAGAGCCGCTCGTGGGGGGTGACTGGTGACCTCGGTAGGGCGTGAAGGACGGACCGGAACGCCCCCCTTCCCATGAGGTTTTAGTCGCCCCCACACCCCCGGCTCATACCTGCTGTCCACAAGGCTCCCATGTGGCCACCATCTTTCTTTCCAGAGGGAGGAGGGCGGAAGGGAGCAACACCCTTTCCCCTCTGGGCAGAAATGATTGCCTGGATTAACGCATAGTCCTTTCACTTTTCTGCTCCAAGCTGCTGGGTTCTGCATTAAGCCCTTGTGCTTCTGGGGCTGTGGCCGTGCTGGAGAGCCGCTCGTGGGGGGCAACTGGTGACCTCGGTAGGGCGTGAAGGACGGACCGGAACGCCCCCCTTCCCATGAGGTTTTAGTCGCCCCCACACCCCCGGCTCATACCTGCTGTCCACAAGGCTCCCATGTGGCCGCCATCTTTCTTTCCAGAGGGAGGAGGGCGGAAGGGAGCAACACCCTTTCCCCTCTGGGCAGAAATGATTGCCTGGATTAACGCATAGTCCTTTCACTTTTCTGCTCCAAGCTGCTGGGTTCTGCATTAAGCCCTTGTGCTTCTGGGGCTGTGGCCGTGCTGGAGAGCCGCTCGTGGGGGGCAACTGGTGATCTCGGTAGGGCGTGAAGGACGGACCGGAACGCCCCCCTTCCCATGAGGTTTTAGTCGCCCCCACACCCCCGGCTCATACCTGCTGTCCACAAGGCTCCCATGTGGCCGCCATCTTTCTTTCCAGAGAGGAGAGGGCGAATGGGGCAACACCCTTTCCCCTCCGGCAGACTTGATGGCCTGGGTCAATGCATAGTCCGTTCACTTTTCTGCTCCAAGCTGCTGGGTTCTGCATTAAGTCCTTGTGCTTCTGGGGCCGTGGCTGTGTTGGAGAGCCGCTCGTGGGGGGTGACTGGTGACCTCGGTAGGGCGTGAAGGACGGACCGGAACGCCCCCCTTCCCATGAGGTTTTAGTCGCCCCCACACCCCCGGCTCATACCTGCTGTCCACAAGGCTCCCATGTGGCCACCATCTTTCTTTCCAGAGGGAGGAGGGCGGAAGGGAGCAACACCCTTTCCCCTCTGGGCAGAAATGATTGCCTGGATTAACGCATAGTCCTTTCACTTTTCTGCTCCAAGCTGCTGGGTTCTGCATTAAGCCCTTGTGCTTCTGGGGCTGTGGCCGTGCTGGAGAGCCGCTCGTGGGGGGCAACTGGTGACCTCGGTAGGGCGTGAAGGACGGACCGGAACGCCCCCCTTCCCATGAGGTTTTAGTCGCCCCCACACCCCCGGCTCATACCTGCTGTCCACAAGGCTCCCATGCGGCCGCCATCCTTCTTTCCAGAGAAGAGAGGGCGAATGGGGCAACACCCTTTCCCCTCCGGCAGACTTGATGGCCTGGATTAACGCATAGTCCTTTCACTTTTCTGCTCTAAGCTGCTGGGTTCTGCATTAAGTCCTTGTGTTTCTGGGGCTGTGGCCGTGCTCCAAACTTAACTCTGACTTTCAGGGAGAAAGATTGGGTGGTTTACTTCTCATTGATCACTTTGTATATAGAGAGATGTTGCGCGGCCACGTAAGCGGCCGCGCGGTTTTGAGAAAAAGTCCTCGTTCCCGCATACTCGAGCTGTGTTTGTAGAGGCTTCTGGTCACCGGGGTTCCATCTGGGGGAGGCGAGATGCGGCGCCTACTCCATCTGGAACTTGCGGGTGAACTTGGCTCTTTTTGGAACCTGTTTTTTCTTTTTTTTTTCCTCCGGGATCCCGCACCCTCCATGTGTTCTTTCTCTTATGCTTAAGGCTTCAAAGATCTATTGCTTTCTTTAAAGAATCTCTTTAATGGTGGTGGAAATGGCTTTTCTAGGGGATATAAATGTATAATTAATGTATTATCTATTAAACTATGAGATGTAAAAGAAACAAGACTTCATTGTTGCAGTTGACATAGAGAAAACTCTTAATCAATTAATAGAAAATTTCCATATGGAAAGATTAAGAGTTCCTTCTTCCTCTGAAACAAGACTAAATGGAAAACTTCATATAGTAAGAAAAGGCAAGAAAAGAAGTATACTGTATATATTTTTTAATTTATTGATTGATTTGCTTTTATTTGATTATACCCATTGATGCTCAGAGTTATTCTTGGCTTTGCATTCAGGAATTGCTTCTGGTGGTGCTTGGGGGGGGTCCCATATGGAAAATAGGTCGGCTACCTGCAAGGCAAATGCCCTACCTGCTGTACTATCATTCCAGACCCCTGCATGTTTTAAAAAATAAGAAAAGGTCAGAGGTGTCTAATGAGCAAATATTATATTTGTTCAAATAACCTAACAACACACATTGAAGGATGCTTTGAAACTTATAGTGAATTTGCTCGAGCGGGCCCAGTAACGTCTCCATTGGAGACTTTGTTGTTACTGTGTCTGGCATATCAAATACTCTCGGTAGCTTGCCGGGCTCTCCAAGAGGGGCGGAGGATCGAACTCAGGTCAGCCATGTTGGCCGCTTGTAAGGCGAACGCCCTACCCGCTGTGCTATCGCTCCAGCCCAGTATAGTGAATAACAAAATATAAAACTTAAATCTCATTTACATTAAAATAAAGGTTATCTATTTTATAAATAAAGAAAAAGAGAAAATATATAACCCATGTTCTTTTTTTTACCTCCCTCCCATAAGTTATATTATTTTTTAAAAAATGTTTTTGTTTCCAACGACTTTACCATCAAAAAGTGCTGAACCTAGTGGAAGGGAGTATTGATCAAATTAGCAGATTGTTAAGGGTTAAAACTCTGGTGTCAAAGATCAAATAAGTTGGTAGCAGACTGTCTTGGAAAATATGGTAAAACAAACATTCTTCTGTGTGGTTCCTAGGAGCTTAAATTGGTGCCACCTTACCACAGTTGAAAATCCAAATGCAAATGTCCTTTGGCCCAACAATATCACATCTAGGACTTTATCCAACAGATGTATACCCACAGGTCCAATATTCCAAGTGAACAGGTTATTAACTATGGCAAAAGTTTAGAAGCAGCATAAAAGCTCCCGAAAGGGGAGCTAATTAAACACATTGTAGTACACCTGGAAAATGAAGTATGACAGGAAAAAAAGAATGAGGAAGTTTTTTGTTTTGTTTTGTTTTTATATACTAATGTGAAACAATTGTCGAGCTATCTATATTGGGACTGGGGGTGTGCATTGGGACATATCCAACTCTGCTCAAGAACTATTCCTGGCCTGGTACTCAGGGAACCAGATGCAGTGCTGAGGATCGAACTAGGGTGGGCCGCATGCAAGGCAAGTGCCTTAACCCCTCTACAATCTTCAGCCCTGTCAAGCTGTATTAAATGAACCCGAGGTCCATGCTGCCATCTGTGAAAGAAGTGAGGAGAGGAAGAGAAAGGCAAAGGCTGAAGGATCTTATCCATATGTGGTATGTAAAAGAACAAAGCACATGGACAAACTCCACAAAATCACATGCTTCGATGTGGAGAGGCTCGTGGTTGCTAGAAGGGAAGGAGGAAGGAGGGGAGCGGAAATGGGGCCGAGGTGACGGTCAGCTGGACGGAGAGGGATGGAAATGAGGAATGGTGGTGTCCAGGACGTAAGGTGCAGAGGTTAAACTAGGTGCTGCACACCCCAAACTTGGAAAACAGGAGCGACCAGTGGTATCTTAATAAGTAAAACTGGAGAGTCTATTTCACAACAGACTATGCCAAGGTCGAAAAAGTTTGGGTGAGTAGTAGTGTATTCAGAGTCTCAAAACTTGAGAATGAATGTCTACCTCACACGGGCAAGGATTTTTCTATGTTTTTCACTCATTTGGTGAGCCTGGGACACGTTAGAATGAGCCCTGCATGCAGCAGATGCTGAGTCTTTGCTGAGTGAATGAACCAGCGCTGTGGTGGGTCTCTGGGCAGAACCTCACCTTCTGGAGGGCATGTTACATCATCCTTTATAGGGACAGAGCAATAGTACAACAGCCTTGCAAGTGGCTGGCTTGAGTTCAATTCCCGAGCACCCTCAAGAGTAATTCCTGAGTACAGAGCCAGGAGTAACTCCGAAGCATCGCCATGTGTGACCTCGAAGCAAAAACCGAAACCCAAACCAAATACATCATCCTTTATTTGGGGCCATACCTGGCAGTGCTGAGGACTGGGGATGCGTTTTCGGCAGTGCTGATAATGGAACCAGAGCCCCTCCATCTTTAAGCACCTACAGTGTATGTGCTCAGTCCTTTGAGCTGACTAAGTTGTCCTTTGGCAGCCTTGAACCCCTGCACCCCCACCGCCTGCTTGTACAGCCTCTGTGACAAGCTCTCTCAGTGGGCAGTCTGTGGGCACCAAATGCCCTCTAGCTCTTTGGGGCTATCCTGAGAGACTGTAGGGCAGAGCTTCAGACACTTTTTCTCCCAGAGAGTCTCACACAACCTTGGATGTCTAGAGAGAGACACAATAGCTTGACACCACCAACATTGACTGGTCATAAATCCTAGACAATTATTTAAAACAAACATTTTGAGACTTGTGCCATCTCATACAAGGCTGTGACCCCCAGGATAAGAAGGCAGGCTTGAGGAGGGGTTCCTAAAGAGGACCTCACCTGGGGAGTGGTGCTGGAACAAGGGGGTTGGTAGGAGTAGCCCAAGTGCAAAGAAGGGGTGCTTTCAGTTTACTTAAAGGAGAAAGATTTTCAGGGGTCACTCAGTAATTCTCTGAGGAGGTGTCAGTAGGTCAAATAAATGTGGGAGTGTCTGCTTGAGCCTGGGCCAGAAATCCAAATGCCCTCTGAGGCCAGAGAGGACTTAGAAGAGAGGCCATCTCTTAGTTTCTGTATTGCAAATCATAACACCCAAAATTGGAGAGTAAGAAGGTTGGTACCTGCCACAGAGGCAGGGAGTGGGATGGGGTGGGAGTGGCCGGTGGGACGCTGGGAACAATGGTAGTGGAAAATGGGTACTGGTGGAGGGATGCGTGCTTGAGCATTGTGTAACTGAAATGATATCCTGCAAGTTTGTAACTGTATCTCATGGTGATCCAATAAAGCTTATTAAAAAAATAATTAGGGGCTGGAGCGATAGCACAGCGGGTAGGGCATTTGCCTTACACGCAGCCAACATGGCCGATACAGGTTCGATTCCCAGCATCCCATATGGTCCCCCGAGCACCACCAGGAGTGATTCCTGAGTGCATGAGCCAGGAGTAACCCCTGAGCATCGCCGGGTGTGACCCAAAAAGAAAAAAAAATAAAAAAAGAAGACGAAGAAGAGAGGCCGTGAGCCAGTAAAGCTTGGTGTGAGGCCCAAGACTTGGCCACACCACTTGACCCTAGCCAACTGCTACCCTCACACTTGACTGCAATAGGGTTTTCTCAAGGGAACCCAGACCTCTGGATTTTTATTGAATTTACTCTTATAATTTGGGGTTTAGGGCCACACACGAAACTGCTCAGGGGCTCCTCCCAGCCATTGTGGGGTTGCTCTAGGGGTGATGTTTACACCCTCCTCATACCCCATCCCACCACCCTAACCACCCCCGTCCCCCAAATCAGTATATCAGGCATGAGTGTATGCAGAGGGGACTGTGGTCCCTGAATGTGTTGCAGTCACCTGACCAGGCTTTCCTAATCCTGCAAGAAGCAACCTCAGCACTGCCAAGTGAAGGCTCAGGGTGCTTGTCTCTGCTCCCCTGAAAAAGCTGTACTGGGTGGCAACACCGCCACAGCCGTACCTCCCACTTTAATCTGAGTCTGGCTTTGCCATGGCCACACCTGGCAGCACCTGGGCCCCTGGGGGATGATGCTGGCCCAACGGGTCCCCACCCACTCCTCTCCAAGGACTGGTACCCAGGGGATGCCTCGCTCTCTGCAGGCCCACCCAGGTCCCTGGCCCTCTGTGGAGGTGATCACAAAGAACCAAAGCTGAGCTCTTGGCCTTCCTCTGAAATAATCACCGGGAGCCCCTTTGATTTTTTTTTTCAAGGGCAGTTGGAGCTTTCTCTGCACTTCCTGGCAGGGCCGGCCCTTTGAACAAGCCCACTCCATAATTTAGAGTTTGAATCTCGTTTTAAATGGCAGTTAAAAATTGTATGTGGCAGTTCACAATGAAATTTAGCTTGACAGCTTGGACATAAAACTAAAAATAAATGACTTCACATCCAAATAATAAGTAATAACAATGTTAGCCTGCATAAGAATAGCAGGGCTGGATTCAAATACAATATTAATTTTAGGAATATGAGTGACTGGGGAGAGACAGAGGCAAAGAAACAAATCCTTCATATAGCAATCGTCTCCTCTTATCCCCCAGGCAACGGGCTGCCTTTCACCTCGGCGGCACGGCAATTATGTGGTGTAATGGAGGCAGCGCAAATAAGCAGAAAGATTTTATTAAACCAAATGAGCAAATCATCTGCGTATTATTGCGATTTGATTGACACTGACAAGTGTCGAGCAGACGCGGATGTGAATATGATAAAGAAGCTCGCAGTAAAGCTCTTGATAATGTTACTCTTGATAAAGTTGCCCGGCCACCCTCTCTAAGTAAATAAAGGGGAGAGGAATATGACGCATATTAATTCACCCCGTTTGCAGCCTTCCTGGAGGATGGGCAGGGAGGGGAAAAAAAATAGTTGCAACGGGTTCAGCGTATGGCATTTTATATGAATACCAAAATTGCATTCATGATTCGCATAGACTTTACGATAATATATTAATATTAAAACTAAAGGTCATTTCACATAGCAGCTAAGCTGCCTGAGCTTCAACCTTTATACCAATAACAGACTCCGGAAAGTGAGAAATATTTGAATGCTCTAAAAAAAAAATTTGGGGGGTGGTGAAGGGGTGGGGGGCTGCTGGCTAATGTTAGCTCAGGTGGCCCCTCACCCACCTGCCTTCCCTGGGGACTATTAAAGGCGCCTTCCAGGATGGCTGTATCGGAGACGGCGGGTGCTGCCAGCCGGGAAGGTGGTTAATTGCCACAGGCCTGCGGGGCGCAGAGTCGCCCCGCTAATGATTTCCTCCCAAGCTGGCGCTGGGCGCTGCCACCCACGGGCTCTACCGAGTCAGCACAAAACTTTCCTGGCTGCTCAGGGCGCTCAGAGCCAAGGGGCGAGCGCTCGGGAACAGCTGGCTCTGTCTAGGCCATTTAAGGGGAGATCTGCCTGGAAGTGGGGGGGCTGGAGGGTTCACCGTGCTGATCTCCGGCAGGTGGTCTGCTCCGAGACTGGTAGCTGTGCTCACTGGACAAGAGCTTCCTGGTGGGATGGGTAAATGGGTGGTCCTCGAAGTACTCCTGGAGGAGATGCTCAGAGAAAGAAAATGGGGAGGGGGGCGTTTAGAAAGATCTGCTTGAGTGAGGGGGCTCCCCAGATGTGGGGACTGCTGTTCCCACGGTGAGTAGTTCAAGCCGAGTGGAGTGCCACTGAGTCAGGCGCAGCTGAGAATCCAGGCTATGGGGTCCTGACCCCTCACCCCCGCCACCTCTTCCAGCTATCCTGGCGCTGGAAATGGTGGAAACAAATACGCCACGAGCCTGGTTTTTTTTTTTTTTTTGGTTTATTTTCTTGGTTTTAGGGCCACACTCTTTGGTACTCAGAGAGCTACTCATAGCTCTATGCTCAGGAATGACCCCTAGCAGTGCTTAGCGGGCCATAGGTGGTGCTAGGAATTCGAAAATAGTGCAAACCACGTGCCAGGCAAGTGCCGTAACCCAGACCTACAAGCCCATTTTCTACCACTCACCTTTGTTTCGGGACTACATGGTTTCCTGAGCACTCAGGACCCTCCTGATTCAGAGGACCACTTGGTGCTGGGGATCAAACCAGGATTGGCTACACACAAGACAAGTCCCTTAATTCCTGCATCAGCTCTCATGTCCCAGCTGTGCATTATTATTATTATTTTTTCTTTTTGACTCACACCTGGCGATGCTCAGGGGTTACTCTTGGCTCAGCATTCAGGAATTACTCCTGTTGGTGCTCAGGGGACCATATGGGATGCTGGGAATCAAACCCAGGTCGGCCACGTGCAAGGCAAATGCCCTACCCGCTGTGCTATTGCTCAGGTCTCAACCAGCTTTTAACCACTTTGCGGTACTTCACCTGCTGACCCAGGGTAGAATTGAGTTTCAGCAGGCTGCCGGGTTGTTTCTTGTTTCCTATGAGCCCGAATGTGTCTTTTTCCTTGTCTCTAAAATGCAAATAGTCTTCACAGATCCCCACTCACTGCAAAGTGAGAGCAGCAAGGCTTAGTAAAGGCCCATCTTTCTCAAGAACTCTATGTGTTCTCTGGGTGATTTTCTCCCTCATTGGAGCACGTGACTCTGACTTCTCTAGCTGTCCATCTGGATTCTCTCACCGGGCAGGCTAAGCGAGGGGCAGTTCTGGGAACTATTGCATGCCTGAGTCTGGTTACTAGGGGTCCATCACCACTGGCTATTACCTTCTCAAATGGAGTTCAGGCCTGCTCTGTTTCCAGCATTCTCTTGGCAGGTGGACCCCCAAACTTACAACCTCCTAGCTTCTCATCTTCTGTGGGGACTGTCCTCAGCTCTCCTGGTAATGGAAGGTCCCAGCAAATCCCACCCACCAGGAAGAAAGAGCCAATCAGGAGCCTCCTGCAAGCTTGGCCTGCCGACCCTACTCTCTTTACTGGGACCTATGCCAACTTGCTGCAGAGGTAGGAGATCTATTTCCCAGAACCCCAGAGAAGTTCAGGCCCTCTTCCTTTGCCTTCCCTGTTTCTTTTTGTTACATCTTTCCCTCTCCAGGCCAAAGTGTGCAGCAGGAAAATGAGGGACTCCCACGCGCCTGAGACTCTCATCCACCATTGGTCCCTCCAGCCTTTCCTCAGCCAAGCCTGCCAAGGCCAAGTCTCGCTCCCTCCATGTTGTTGTACTTTAGGAGTCCTGGGCCAGCAGTGAGGACCCAGTACATACAAAACAGGCTCTACCTCAGTTTTCTTCAGATTAAGTCATGACTCAGAGCTGGGAAGGAAACCAGGTGTGTCCTGACTAGCATCCATTTAAAAAGTGTCTTCTTAGTGTTTGGTTGGGGGTAACATTGGGCACAATATATGTTTCATATGTGGAATATAAAATAACATGAGACTGGCACCTAAGGACAGTAGATACAAGGGCCAGGAAGATTTCTCAATAGTTGGAAGTCTGCCTCATGAGCAAAGGGGAGAAGGCAGCTAGAATAGAGAAGGGATCACTAAGACAATGATGGTTGGAGGAATTGTTCGGGATGGGAGATGTGTGCTGAAAGTAGATAAAAGACCAAATGTGATAGCCTCTCAGTATCTGTATTACAAACCATAATGCCCCAAAGTAGGAGAGAGTATGGGAAAAATTGTCTGCCATAGAGAAAGGGAGAGGGTTGGAAAGGGGGTCGGGGGATACTGGAGACATTGGTGGTGGAAAATGTGCACTGG
This sequence comes from Sorex fumeus, assembly GCF_029834395.1. Classification (NCBI taxonomy): domain Eukaryota; kingdom Metazoa; phylum Chordata; class Mammalia; order Eulipotyphla; family Soricidae; genus Sorex; species Sorex fumeus. The sequence continues at coordinate 35,874,246 of NW_026606179.1, forward strand.
TGGAGGGATGGGTCTTTGATCATTGTATAAGTGAAACTCAAACATGAAAGCTTTTTAACTGTATCTCACAGTGATTTAATAAAAAATAAAATAAAATTTGAAAAAAGACTATCTGTGTTTAGGAGGACAGGTTCACGTCTCTTCCTATATGTTAATACACCAGTCCACATCTCCTTAAGCCCAACTCTTGTCCCTTCAGCTAAGATCACATCTGTGAGAACCCAAGGATTCGTTTTTTTTTTTTGTCCCTTCACTTTGTTTCTTAAAGGAAAATCTTTTAAAATACCATATAAAGGAACCAGAATGATAGCAGTATTTAAAAATGATTACTCTGGATAAGAACTGAGTGTTGAAAGAGGTAAAGGGATATACACGATGACCTTTCAGTATTGCAAATCGTAATAATCCCCAAAAAGGGAGAGAGAGAGAAAGATCAAGAGTGAGAGAAGAAAAGTACCCACCATAGAGGCAGGCGAGGAGAGGAAAAATGGGGACATTGGTGGTGGGAAATGTACACTGGTGAGGGGATGGGTGTTGGAACATTATATGACTGAAACCCAAATATGAACAACTTTGTAACTGTGTATCTCACTGTGGTTCAATTTAAAAATAAAGATAGAGAAAAAAATCACCATATATATATATATATATATATATATATATGTAAAAGCTAAGACAGTTTGAAATTGGTTTTGAGTGTGTGTGTGTGTGTATGTGTGTGTGTGTGTGTGTGTCTGTGTGCATGCACGTATAGT